>NC_084849.1:26135721-26745909 GCF_033115175.1 Lepus europaeus
CTGCGCTGATCCAAAGGCAGGATCCAGGTGCTTCTCCTGGTCTCCCATGGGGTGCAGGGCCCAAGCACTTGGGCCATCCTCCACTGCACTCCTGGGCCATAGCAGAGAGCTGGCCTGGAAGAGGGGCAATCGGGACAGAATCCGGTGCCCCGACTGGGACTAGAACCTGGTGTGCCGGCGCCGCATAGTGGAGGATTAGCCTAGTGAGCTGCGACGCCAGCCTTAACATATCTTTTAAATAAACCGATGCCCTGTAATTAGGTGCATATACATTTATAATAGTTACATCTTCCTGTTTAATTGAACCCTTAATTATTATATAGTGTCCCTCTTTGTCTCTCTTAATAGATTTTGTGTAAAAGTTTATTTTGTCTGATATTAATATGGCTACACCTGCGTTTTTTTGGTTTCTGTGGGCATGGAATATCTTTTTCCAACTTTTCACTTTCAGCCTGCATGCATCTTTGTTGGAAAGATGTGTTTCTTGTAAGCAGCAAATAGATGGGTTTTGTTCCTTAATCCATTCAACCAGTCTGTGTCTTTTAATTGGAGAGTTAAATCCATTAACGTTCAATGTGACTATTGATAAGTAGTGACTTTGCCCTGCCATTTTCCCAAAGATATTTTCTAGTATATGCTTTTTTTTTTTGACAGGCAGAGTGGACAGTGAGAGAGAGAGACAGAGAGAAAGGTCTTCCTTTTGCCGTTGGTTCACCTTCCAATGGCTGCCGCGGTAGCACGCTGCGGCCGGCGCACCGTGCTGATCCGATGGCAGGAGCCAGGTGCTTCTCCTGGTCTCCCATGGGGTGCAGGGCCCAAGCACTTGGGCCATCCTCCACTGCACTCCCTGGCCACAGCAGAGAGCTGGCCTGGAAGAGGGGCAACCGGGACAGGATCGGTGCCCCGACCGGGACTAGAACCCGGTGTGCCGGCGCCGCAAGGTGGAGGATTAGCCTAGTGAGCCGCTGCGCCGGCCCTAGTATATGCTTTGAGCTTCCTATGATCTTTTACTGGTAGGTTTTCTTCCTTTACCTTCTTTCATATTGATGACCGTGGTTCTGTGTTTCTGTGTGTAACACATCTGTAAGCATCTTTTGCAGGGCCGGACGAGTGGCAACAAATTCTTTCAATTTCTGTTTGCTGTGAAAGGTCTTTATTTCACCTTCTTTCATAAATGAGAGCTTTGCAGGATATAATATTCTGGGCTGGCAGTTTTTCTCTCTTAGTACCTGGGCTATGTCTCGCCATTTCCTCTAGCCTGTAGGGTTTCTGCTGCGAAGTCTGCTGTGAGTCTAATTGGAGATCCTCTGAGAGTAATCTGATGTTTCTCCCTGGCACATTTTAGAATCTTTTCTTTATGTTTCACTGTGGTGAGTCTGATTACAACGTGTTGTGGTGAGGATCTCTTTTGGTCATGTTTACTAAGGGTTCTATGAGCTTCCTGTACTAGGATGTCTCTGTCCTTCTCCAAACCTGGGAAGTTCTCTGCTAGTATCTCACTAAAAAGGCCTTCTAATCCTTTCTCTCTCTCCATGCCTTCAGGAACTCCTAGTACTCTAATGTTGGGGTTTTTTTAATAGTATCCTGTAGATTCCCAACAATATTTTTTAGATTTCTAATTTCCTCTTCTTTTCTTTCCTGTGCTTGTCTTCTAAGTCCGATATTCTCTCTTCTGTTTCACTGACTCTGTTTTTAAAACTCTCTAATGTGTTTGTCATTTGATCTATTGAGTTCTTCATTTCATTTTGATTTCTCTTCACTATTACACTTTCCTGTTCTACTAGTTTCTGCATTTCATTTTGATTCCTCCTTAAGATTTCATTTTCACAAGAGAGAGATTTTCTGTTCTGTCCAGTAAGGATTTCTGTAGTTCAAGAATTTGCTTTTGAAAACTTCTAAATGTTCTTATCATAAATTTTTTGAAATCCGTATCTTGCATTTCTTCTATCTCATCATCTTCATAATCTTGGCTTGGGGTGTTTTGTTCATTTGGGGGCATCATAATGTCTTCGTTGATCTTGTTCCCTTGGTTTCTGTGTTTGTTGCTTGGCATTTTGGAGGTATTTGAATTCTTCTTCCCTCACTGTGTTTTTTTTATTTTTATTTTTTTTCTTGTTATACTATGACTGTGTTAAGTGGACTCTCTGCTATTGGAGGAGCCTTGGAGGCTTGAGATGGGTGTGGCCAGAGAGCTCTGCTTAGTTCTTCAGGGTTAAGGGTGTGCCAAAGGTGACACACTCAGGTTAGGCGTGGTAGATCTCTCTCTCTTTTTTATTTATTTATTTATTCATTTATTTTTTATTCAGGAGGCAAGTAATACCACACAGCTGAGCAGAATTGATGGTAGTCAGCTTCCAATCTCTGGCTTCTGTGTGTATATCATTCGTCTGCTTTTTCCCACAGACCACCCAAAGAATCTGTGCTGCCCTCAGTGTGGGCTCAATTTCTCCTGCAGTCTCCCACCGGGTTGCCAAAGTTACCGAATTGTAGCGTCTCTGGAGAGTACTCATGTGACCTCCGTGAGTTCTCTCACCCACCGTCTCTTTTTTCTACCCTTTCACTAAATCCTAACCTCCTGGTATTTCACCCCCCCTCCCCCCCAGAGTCAGGTTTTCTGTTTGACTGAGGGCGGGCTCAGCACTGAGTTCTACTTTTGAATTTTAAACCAACCTTGCATTCCTGGGACAGCCTCTACTTGATTATGAAATCATTTTCTATTTTTCAGGGGTGGGGAGTGTCTGGGTCACGGGCTGTGTAAGGCCCATGAAATGATTTGGGCAACCCCTGCCAAGGCGACCACAGGCAGGACTCAAAATTCAATAAATCTGTAGCAGGCTAATTTTTAAGTTGATAATTTTGTATGGCCCATGAATAATGTTATAAATATCCAGGTGACGCTTGCTTCCCCACCACTGTTTGTTAGGTTCCATCTGTTAAAATGAATTGTGTAGAATTTCTCCATCTGTGTCTGTGAAGAATATTGATCTGCAATACTTTCACCAGGATTTGGTATCAAGATAATTTTGACCTTATAGGGAATTGTTAAGAAATGCTGTTGCTTCAGTTTCCAGAAAGTATATGTAGAATTCGTGTAATTTCTTTCTTTAATATTCAGTAGAATTTTCCCAATGAATAGATATAGTGAGAGAGACAAAGGTCTTCCTTCTGTTGGTTCACTCCCCAAATGGCTGCCACGGCTGGCACTGCACCGATCCAAAGCCAGGAGCCAGGTGCCTCCTCGTGGTCTCCTATGCGGGGCAGGGCCCAAGAACTTGGGCCATCCTCCACTGCCCTCTGGGGCCACAGCAGAGAGCTGGACTGAAAGAAGAGCAACTGGGACTAGAACCTGGCGCCCATATGAGATGCTGGCGCTGCAGGCGAAAGATTAACCAAGTGAGCCACGGTGCTGGCCCCTGGTTCTGTTTTCAGTCCAAAGAAGGCAGGTGGGTAGTAGTTTTGTGGTCCTGGGCTTTTCTTGGTGGGGAAGTTGTTAAAAACAAATTCAGTTTTGTTAATGGATATAGGACTATCCAGCTACCTATTTCTATTTGAGTGAGCTGAATTTATTGGCCTAAAGTTGTTCATAATGTTCTTTTATTTTTTTTTTCATACCTGCAGATTTTCTTTTGTAGTATTCCTGGTACTATAATTTGTGTGTTCTCTCTTTTCTTCACTAACCTTTTTAGAGGCTTATAAAATTTATTTACCTTCTTAAAGAACCAGGTTTTGCTTTGTTTTCTCTGTTGCTGTGTTTTCTCTTTCTTCTGATACTATTTCCTATCTTCTGTTTGCTTGGGTTTCATTTGCTCTTTCGTTTCCTAAGGTGGAAAGTTGTTGTCTTGATTTGAAGCTTTTCTTTTTTTCCCCTGCAGACATTGATTACGATAAATTTCTGCTGAGTACTACTTTATTGGCATACCATACATTTTGGGTTTTTTGTTGTTGTTGTTGTTGTTTTTATTTTGTTTTTTTTTTTATACCATACATTTTGATGTGTGCGTTTTTCATTCCAAATACTTCCTAATTTTCCTTTTGATTTTTTTTTTGGGGGGGTCCTGTGAGTTATTTAAAAGTATATTAGTTTCTAAATACTTGAGCGATTTACAGAGCTCTTTATGTTACTGATTTCTAGTTTAATTTCATTGTGCTTAGAAGGCATACTTCGCACAACTTGTGCCCTTTTAAATTTCGTAAAGGGCAGGTGTTCGGCACACTGATTATGTTGCCACTCAGGTTGTCTGCCTACCATATTGGAGTGCATGGGTTTGAATCCTGGTTCCAAGCCCAGTTCCAGCTGCCTGTTACCCTAGGAGCAGCAGTTGATGGCTGAAGCAGTTGGGTCCCTGGCATCTCCATGAGAGAACCTGGATGGACTTCCCAGCTCCTGGGTTCAGCGTGGCCCTGCCCCAATCTTATGGACATTTGGGGAGTGAAAAAAATGGATGAAGGGGCAGTTCTGTCTCCATCTCTGCCTTTCAAATAAATTTTAGAAGTTTGAGACTCATTCTGGGCTCAGACTAATTGTCAATCTTGATAATATCTGTGTGCAGTTTTTTTGCTTTTTTTTTTAAAAATAACTTAATTATTTGAAAGGCAGAGTTACAGAGAGATCTTCCACCTGCTGGTTCACTCCCCGAATAGCCACAATGACTAGGGCGGGACGAGCCAAAGTCAGGAGCTTCATCTGGATCCCAAGGACTTGGGCCATTTTCCTTTGCTTTTCCCAGGCACGTTAGCAAGGAGCTGGAACAGAAGTGGGACAGCTGGGACTTGAACTGGTTGCCTATGTGGGATACTAGTGTTGCAGTTGGCAGCTTTACCTGCTGTGCCAAAGCACTGGCCCCTTTGTGTACAATTTGAAACAATGCTATTTTGCTGTTGTCGGGGGCTTGTTTGTGAAAGTTAGTTCGCATCAGTTGAGAGTGGTAGTCACATGTTCCTGTCCTCAAATATTTTTTGTCTACTTAATCTTTCAGTTTTTGAGAGAGATATTAGAATCTGTTGACTGTAGTTGTGGACTTATTTCTCCTCAAAGTTCTGATAGTTTTGTGTATTTTTGAAACTGACCAAGTGTTATCAATGTTTAAGAGTATGGTCTATTGAGAAATTTACCTCTGTCATTTTGAAATGACCTTGTTTTAAAATTTATTTTCATTTTACTTAAAGAGTTAAGAGATAGATTTTTTTAAAGATATATTTATTTATTTGAAAGTCAGAGTTACATAGAAAGAGAAGGAGATGCAGAGAGAGAGAGAGGTCTTCCATCCGCTGGTTCACTCCCCAAATGGCCGCAATGGCTGCAATGGCCAGAGCTATGCCAAGCTGAAGCCAGGAGCCAGGAGCTTCCTCCGGGTCTCTCACACAGGTGCAGTGGCCAAGGACTTGGGCCATCTTCCACTGCTTTCCCAGGCCATAGCAGAGAGCTGGATTGGAAGTGGAGCAGCTGGGACTTGAACAGGTGCCCATATGGAATAGGTGCCCATATGGGATGCTGGCACTGCAGGTGGTGGCTTTACCCGCTATGCCACAGCACCGGTCCTGAGATAGATCTTTGATCTGCTAGTTCACTCCCTACATGCCTGGAATAGCCAGAGCTGGGCCAGGCCAAATCCCAGAGCTAGGAACACAATCTGAGTCTCCCACATGGATTGCAGGGACCCAACTACTTGAGCCGTGACTGCTGCCTCCCTGGGTGTGCCTCAGCAGGAAGGTGGATCAGACGTGGAGGAGCTGGGATTCAAACTAGGCACGCTGGTGTAGGCTGTCGGTGTCCCAGGTGGCGACTTAACCACATGTCACACCTGCCCCAAACATTACTTTCTCACTCTAAGGATTACACCATAAATCTTACTTTTAAAACTTATTTGAAAGGCAGAGTGAAAGAGAGAGAGGGAGAGATAGAGAATGCTAAAGGTCATCCATCTGCTGGTTCACTCCCCAGATAGTCTGACTGGCTGGGGCTGGGCCAGGCCAAAGCCAGGAGCCAGGAATCTCCCACATGGCTGGTGGGGCCCAGGTGCTTGGGCCATCTTCTGCTGCCTTCCCAGCCCCATTAGCAGGGAGGAAGTGGAGGAGCTGGGACTTGAACCTGAGCTGAGGCGGGATGCTGGCGTTGGAAGGGGTGACTTAACCCACTGTGCCACAGTGCCAGCCCCTGTACTATAAATCTTAACACAGTTTACATAAGGTTTTCCTGAGTACATTGGGTAAAATATAGCAACTTTGTTTCCATGTAGCTCCATTTTCTCCCTTTTCCTTTGCACTAGTATTGGGGTTTTTTTGTTTGTTTGTTTTAAACATTTTTATTTATTTATTTCAGATATAGAGTTACAGAGAGAGGGATAGAGAGAAAGATTTATTTTATATGTTTGAGAGGCAGAGTTTCAGACAGAGAGGTATTCCATTCACTGATTCACTCCCCAAATGGTTGCAATGGCTGAAGCTGGGCTGATCCAGAGCCAGGAGCTGCTTCTGGGTCTCCCATGAAGATGCAGGGGCCCAAGGACTTGGGCCATCTTCTACTGCTTTTCCAGACCATAGCAGAGAGCTGGATTGGAAGTGGAGCAGCCAGGACACAAAACAGTGCCCATATGAGATGCCAGTGCTATAGGCAGAGGCTTAGCCTACTATGCCACAGTGCTGGCCCCGCTATTATTTTTATACCATTTACATTTATTTGATTATAACCCCAAGAATGTGTTATTATAATTACTTTAGAATGGTGTTTTATATAGTTTTTAAAAATTAAAAGAGAATGGGGCCAGTGCTGTGGCATAGCGGTTAAAGCCACTGCTTGCCCTGCCAGCATCCCATATGGGTGCCAGTTCGAGTCCTGGCTGCTCCACTTCTGATCCAGCTCTCTGCTGTGGTCTGGGAAAGCAATAGATTATGGCCCAAGTGCTTGGGCCCCTGCACCCTCATGGGAGACCTGGAAGAAGCTCCTAGCTCCTGGCTCCTGGCTCCTGGCTTCGGATCCGCACAGATGTTGCAGCCATCTGGGGAGTGAACCAGTGGATGGAAGAGTGCTGCCTCTCTGCCTCTCCTTCTCTCTCTGTATAACTCTGACTTTCAAAATAAATAAATCTTTTTTAAAAAATTAAAATTATAAGAAGAAATGAGAGCAGCTTTAGGCAAGGAGGGCCTCAGGCTCCACTGTTTACCTGAAGTCTTAGCCGCTTTTCCTGAATCATGCTTATTAATGTGCTGACCTTTGGTTGGTTTCTAGTGCCCCCAGTGGTTGGTTGTGGCAATATTATCTAGCCTATTTATGTATTTATTTATGTGACAAAGAAATAAGTGAGCTCTCTTCTGCTGGTTCACTCCCCAAATGCCTGCAACAACTGAGGCTGGGCCAGGCCCAAGCTGGGAGCAGGGAACTCCATCCAGGTCTCCCATGTGGGTGGCAGGGACCCAGTTACTTGAGCCGTCATTACGGCTACCCCACATTACCAGGATGCTGGAATTGGCAGCAGGAGCCAAGAATTGAACCCAGGTATTCTGATGTGGGATGTGGGCATCCTAGGCAGCGTCTTAACTACCAAGCCGAAAGCCTGCCCCTCCCTGCCCTCTGACTATGCAGAAACAAAGGTGCCCTTGTCCCTCCAGAATTGTGTGGCCTGGGGCATTGGAGTCACTAGACTAAGAACTACTGGACGATAAAAATAGCTCAGCCCTTCCCAGCTTCCTTTGTATTAAAAGACTGAAGACAAAGGGAGAAAAGGAAGTTCTCCTGGTTAATTGTATGAAATGCTCCATGCGGGGCTTGCCACCCGCCTTACCTAGGCGAGCGACTGGCACCTTTGTCAGCCACGCTCCCTGTGGCTGCTGACGCCCGTGGTTCCAGCCTGCAGGCTGGGTGGCTTCTGCACCCTGACCTAGAGATTGCCCCAGAGGCTCAGGCCCTCCTGATCCTTCAAGAGACAGCAGACAGAGACGTGTCCCCTCGCACCTGGTCCCTCTCCCCGTGGGTGGCTGATTCCTGTTGTTAGCCCCACCCCTCCTAAAGAATTCAGTGTCTTTTAGGAGAAACCTGGCAGACAGCCGTGCCTGCCCCATCCTTCCTTCCCTGTTTCCCCCTCCCATCTTCCTTATGCCTCCCTTCGTGGTCAGCGTCAGGGCTGGGGCAGGCTGGAATGAGAGCCGTTTGGGAGAGCTGGGAGTTGTGCCAGTAGAGAGAACGCATTAGGAGTTCCTGATGGTCACAGCAAAGCTGAGTTGGTTAGTTTCCTCTTCTATAACTGGAGCCTTAGGTCACAGCAATGACTTGCCAGAGCCATGAAAGAAAAAAAGGTGCAGGCAGCAGATAAGGGTTTTGACCTGAATCAGATCTAGGTTGAAAGTCTCCGTCTTTGCGTTTTCCATTGTCACTGGGCATGGGAAGTCTGTTTTCAGAAAGGTCTTATTGTGTCAAAGTATCACTGTGCTCAGGGGTTAAGAATACTTGACAAAGGGGCAAAAGAATGGCCCATTTTGTAGTCCCACCCAGGCCTTGCATGGACAGCGCGTGCTCCCAGGTTCTCCACAGTGAAGCCAGGGAGATGGTCTCTCGTCATTCTCTGGCCTGCTCTCAAGATCTCTCCATGCAGGAGTTCTGGCGCTCAGGCGAGAGCTGTGCGGGCCGCCCAGGGTCGAAGGGCACGTGCTGCAGGCTCTTCTCTCCCAGGCCTGTGTTCTTCACCACTCACAGCTGGGTTAGATGATGGCTTCTTGGTCACAGTGCAGTGAGAGAACCGTTTCCTGTTTTCAGGGAATTCCTAGCAATGCCAAACACAGCAGCTGGGAAACAAACTTCCCGGAATCACTGTGAGTCCCTGCATTCCGTTTAAACATGATTTTGACAGCCACCATTAAAACGTCTATTTCCAGAAATGTCAGGCCTGTATATTTTTAAAAATTAATTGCTCAGTACCATTAGCATAAATTTGTTTCATCAGCTTTTTGTAGGGGGTGGATGATGTTACGGTCGCAGAGGGGACGGCGGTTGCAGGAGAGAATCTCATGGGTTCCTTTCCTCTGCTTACTATAGATATAAAAAGCCGGGAAACAATTTGCAAAGAGGCAGAAACTTTTATTTGACAGAAAAGAAACTTATTTGATTGGCAATCGAGAGGAGAGCAGGCGGAGTGCCCTAGTGGGACTGGCTTTGAGGAAGTGTCCCGGGTTTTTAAGGCATTACTGTTTTTTTTCACCGGGTCAGTCTGTGGGGGTGCCCATTGGATGGGGGTTTCACATTCTGTGTGTTGATTGGCTTGGGGCTCATGGAGATGGGTTGAGGGTCTCCTGGAGATGGCCCCCTCCTGTGCTAGCTCTGGGTGAGATTGCAGCGGAGGTGGGATTTAAAGCCGCAAGGTCACACATGCAGCACAAGAAGTTATTAGTGGGGCAGATGCTGGTCAGTCTGGAAACAGGCTTTCCAGCCACAGCTAGCAACCTGCTTATGAAGGACATGCTGCCTGTGGCTGAGGGGCCCACAGACCCCCCGCCCCACTGGACGGCCTCAGATCCGATGACTCTGTCAAGGTATTTTTTTTCCCCTTGTCTGACACACACTAGATTTTCCTTACCCTAGTGAGGAGTAAGAGAATGACGGATAGCGCCCGTGTGTAGTGCCGGTTTCCACTTTCTTCACTGTGAGCACCTTTCAGAGCAACCCCCAGGGCCTGCTGCCTGGTGGGGGCGTGGTCTGTGCGCAGAGATGGCGGTGGCCCAGATGTATCTGTGTGGCAGACCAGCAGAGGGTCCCTGCGCTACAGCTGCCTGTCTGCCCCTCAGCGCACAGTTCTGTTCCTTCCCGCTGCCTTCTGTCTCCGTTTTACTCCCTCCGCTAACAGAGAAAACCATGCGGGCAGGGCCTTGATGGCCGTTGTCCTTGCTTAGCTTCGAAATCATTGTCTCAGGACGCGTTTCCGTAGATAAGTCCCAAGAGTGTTGAATCAGCACCCCAAAGTCCGCTCTCACAAGGTGGAGGCAGTGGGATCTGAGGTGGCCCCGAGAAGTCCACGCTGAAGCCCCCATTTCCCAGGTGAGGCTGCTGTGCCTGGGACCATGCTGTTGGGGCTCTGTGCTCCGGGCCCCAGGCCCCTCCTGCACTGTCCTGCCTCCCTGGCCGTGTCCTGGGCCCTGCAGTAAGTTTCCATAAGTAGGTATTTCTATTGTGAGTAATGCTGAGAAATGGAAGGGAAATCAGATAAGCAACATTTGCAAGATCTGCTTAATTATTTTGCTAAAAGCAGCATCATTAAATTGTCTGGGTCAGACCATCTTCATGTATCATCCCCAGAAGAGCACACAGCCCTCTGCTTCCTCACATCACGCGAAATCGTTTATTCTTGTGCCTCGCCATCTCTGGATGGGATGCCAGTGTAGAGGCCTCTTCGGAAGAGTCCAGGGTTGGTGGGTTGATTTCATTATCCATGTGATTGCTCTGGATTCTCAACAAACGAGTTTAGCCTGAGGTCATTACGGCCTGTGAGGGTGAGGGTGAGGGTGACCTCTGCATTTGTGGAACCAGGTTATTTGTAAAGCCGCCCCCCTGCTGCCTCATGGTAAATCCCTGTGAGAAGGAACTAAGCCTAGACACTAGGGGAAGCAAAACCACTTTCCTTGCCCAGTGGATTCTTTAAATGCAGGAGAAAGGGGGCTGGTCTGGGTGTCTGCAGACACCACCCAAAACGTAGTGGCTTAAAAATGATGACATCTCTGTAGCTCATGTATCTGCAACTTACGTAGGGCTGGGCAGGGCCTGGGGCCACCTCATCTCTGCTCCTCTCAGCCCCCTTCGAGGCAGCTTGGAGCTGGCTGACCATGGTCGAAGATGGCTCCCTGGGCCTGCAGTGAGAACACCTACAGACAGCCTGTCTCAGACATGGCCTAGGCTTTCTCAGAGCAGGGTGGGTGTGCTGCAGCTAAGATGACAGTTAGGGTGCCCACCTCCCACACTGGCTCTGCTCCTGGTTCCAGCTTCCTGCTAGTCAGACCCTGGGAGACAGCAGGTGATAGATCAAGTAGTTGGGCCCCCACCACCCACCTGGAAGACCTGGATCACATTCCCAGCTCCTGGCTTTGGCCCACCCCAGTCCTGGCTGTTGCAGGCATTTGGGAAGTGGACCAGCGAATGGGAGCTTTATCTCTCAACTAATAACAAAATAAATAAAAGTAGACATATAACTGGCACATATAATAAACTACATGTATTTAGAGATCACAGTGATAACTTAGGACATATGCACCCCTGTGAAACTCAGGACTGCTTCTGAGGGCCACCAGATCATCACCACCCCGTATGCTGCCCTCATCCACAGGCAGCCATCCATCAGCTGTCGTTTCGATTGTTCATACTTTCTATAATTTCCTACGCGTGGAATCACGGGTGTACGAGGGTGGAATTCTGGCTCCTTTCTCTTAGCATAATTATTTTGAGTTATCATGTCGTGTGTATCACTCATTGATTCTTTTTTCCTGAATATTAGTCCATTGTGTGAAATTACCACGATCCGTTTAGTCATTCAGCTGTGGGCGGACACTGGGTTTTTCCAGTTACTGCTTCCTGTAAGTAAAGCTCCCGTGAAGATTGGCGAGTGAGTGTCATCACCGGGGAGAGGTCCCAGCGGCGTCTTAGTGACTTTGAGCTGCCGTGGCAGAGTGGCTTATAAACAGGAATGTGCTTCTCACAGTCAGGTTGTTGTGAGGGCCGTCTTCCAGGCGGCAGACTGTTGTATCCACCCGTGGCAGAGGAAGAGCTGTGGAGGTCTCCTCTTACGGGTGTTGATCCTGTTCATGCCCTGATTACTTCCAGAGGTCCCAGGCACTCACATGGTCATGCAGAGGGTGAGGGTTTTACCATAAGAATTTTGGCCCACAGGAGCAGCCCATCTGTTGAAATGGACACCTGAGAAGTGGGATGGCTCGATCTTATGGCAGGTGTAGGTGTGACATTTTAAGAATCTACTGGCCGGCGTCGTGGCTTAACAGGCTAATCCTCCACCTTGCGGCGCCGGCACACCAGGTTCTAGTCCCGGTTGGGGCGCCGGAATATATCCCGGTTGCCCCTCTTCCAGTCCAGCTCTCTGCTATGGCCCGGGAAGGCCGTGGAGGATGGCCCAAGTGCTTGGGCCCTGCACCCGCATGGGAGACCAGGAGAAGCACCTGGCTCCTGGCTTCAGATCAGCGAGATGCGCTGGCCACAGTGGCCATTGGAGGGTGAACCAACGGCAAAAGGAAGACCTTTCTCTCTGTCTCTCTCTCTCACTATCCACTCTGCCTGTAAAAAAAAAAAAAAGGATGAAAAGAAGCCACTGGGATCAGTGCTGTGGTGTAGTGGGTAAAGCCGCCACCTGCAGTGCCAGTACCCCATATTGGCACCAGTTGGAGTCCTGGCTGCTCCACTTCCGATCCAGCTCTCTACTATGGCCTGGGAAAGCAGCAGAGGATGGTCCAAGTCCTGGGCCCCTGCACCTACGTGGGAGACATGAGGAGGCTCCTGGTTCCTGGCTTTGGATCAGCACAGCTCTGGCTGTTGCCAGAAGACTTACTTTCTCTCTCTCTCTCTCTCTCTCTCTCTCTCTCTCTCCTTCTCCTTCTCCTTCTCTCTCTCTGTATAACTCTTTCAAATAAATAAAAATCTTTATAAAAAGAAAAAAAAAAGAAGAAGCTGCTGCTGACCAGTCTTCCTAAGTGGCTGTACCATCTGCCTCCCCACCCATGGTGTGTGGGCACTCAGTTCCTTCACTTCCTTGCCAAGACTGCATGCCCGCCCTCTGGCTATTCACAAGGTAGAAGTGGTTCCTCATCATGGTTTCAGTTCTGCACTTGCCTGATAGGTCCTGCTGCTGACATCGTCTGTGTGCTTGGTTGCCCTGTGTATCTTTGGGCAAAGTGTCTGTTCAGCTCTTTTGCCCATTTTCTTTTTATTGTGTTCTTTTTTCCCCCTCCTGGATAGAACTCCTTTATGAAATATATGCAAATGTTTCTTTCTAGTCTGTGACTTATCTTTTCTCACAGTGTCTTCATCAGCATCCCATTTATAAACGTATTTTTTTTTCTTTTATGGTACAGTGCATGCTTTTGGTGTTTATATATTAAAGAAACGTAGGGGTGCACGTAGGTGCAGCAGTTAAGTCACTGCTTGGAGTGCCTGCATCCCATATCAGAGTTCCTGGGAGGCAGCAGGTGATACCCAAGTACTAGGGTTCATGCCAGCCTTGTGGGAGACCTGGATTGAGTTCTAGGTTCCTGGCTTTGGGCTGGCCCAACTCTAGCTGTTGCAGGCATTTGGGGAGTGAACCAGCAAGTGAGATCTATCTGTCTGTCTCTGTCTTCCAGATCAATAAAGTGAAATAAAAAGGAGATATTTGACTAAGTTAAGATGACAAAGCGTTTTCTCTTATTTTTCTTCTGTAAGTTTTAGACACTTAGGTCTATGAAATGTAAAGTTTTTTTCCATGTAATGAGTTCATTTCTATGTGTGGTGTGAGGTACGGATGGAGGGGACCTTTGTGGCCTGTGGACCCCTACTTAGGTTTCAGAGAGGTGACAGAGTAAGGATTTAAGAACAACTTGAAGATAGCGTGGTTGCAGTAAGGTCTGCAAGGTGCATGTAGCAGCAGAGAGGGAGTAACGGGGCAGAAGAAGGTGTGTCTTCTCTAGAGTAAGGTCGTGTTTATCAGGACGGCCATGGCTGCTCCAGGAAGGAAAACGGATTAGGAAGAAGTGTTTTGTGGGATTGCAGATGCCTGGGTCTCCGCAGCCCTGGGGCTAAACGTGCTGCACCTTTCATCTCAGCTCTTCTGAGAGGAATTAGATGCCAAGGAAATACAGGTTGTGGGTCTTGTTGGGCTTGGTCTTAAACCTTACATTTCCAGGAGGGCAAGAGCCACCCTTGGCCTGTGTCAATGACAGAGCAAGGCCTTGGCCCTCCAGACCCTTGTGAGGGGACATTCTCAGCTGTGGGTCTCCAGGATGCCTCTCAGCCTGTGAAGGCTTTCCTCTTCTTCGTTCTGTGTCAGTTATGAGACATTTATAATGCTTACTGTGTACATCCAGAGGAGTCTACATAGTGTGGGGAGCAGAGTGCAGGCTAGAACGTGAACTTTGTCCCGAGGGGACTTTCCATATCACTTCTGAAACATGGCATATCCAGGTCTTCTAAAATTATGCTTTCCCTGGGCTTCATTTAACCTTGCTCTGACTCAGATGTGTAGTTACAAGCGCTCATTTGCTGCATTTCAGAGAAACCCGGGTTTGTGTGGCCTCTCTCCTGCCACCCCCGTGTTCCTCCTGTGACCCTCACCCCTCTGCCTTGCTGCATCCCTGTGTGTTTGGTGCCAAGAAGAAAGCAAGGAGAGCTGAGGACAACGCTTATGTAAAATAAAACCAGAAACACTATGGCATCAGGAGTGGCACCACACGCAGGGCCCTGGGGACAGCTCCCTTGGTCACGTTGTCCCAGTGGGGGCGTCGTCTTCTGTGTGGTCCAAAGTGAATGTGCTGTGGCTTCCCCTACTCATTTACTGCTCTACAGGCAAGGCAGGTAAACAAACCATCAAGCTTGGGCTCCGAGGGAGGTATAAGAGGCAGCGCCACACGTGTGTTCCCTTTATAGATGTCTTGCCATTTCCCTCTGCCAAAATGGTACCTGGTAGGTGTAGAAACCGATGCACGGGCAGATCTGAAAGATCACTTCAGTTCCTGCCGTAAGCCATGAAGTAAGTTCATTGTAAGGTGAGCACGCTGTATCGAGCATCTCTTTCCTGAGACCATTTCCTTCCCAAGTTCCTGCCAGACCACAGGACGTTTCTCATCCACTCTGCCTGTGCTTGGATGGCCTGGGTGGTCCTGTATAAGACTCAGCGCATCACCTGTGACCTCAGGAAGACCCCCTTCCTGTCTCCGTGCACCCATCAGAGGTCCTGGGTGTGAGGCGGGCAGGCGGGCTACCTCTGAGCCAGGGCCCAGAGAACGTAACGCCTCCAGAGTGTGCCCAGGGTTTCACCGCCTGTGCAGTGCCCTGGATCTGTGTGCCTTCTGTTGAATTAGTAGTGTGCTGTGGTCTGGGTGTAGTAATATGTGCTTTGTGCATAAAGTGTGTTTCACAAATATTAGTATTTGGATGGATCCAAATACATCCGTGCTGTCTGTTATGGTTGATGAAGTGTCTAGCAGCTCTCATTGTCTGTCTGTCTTTCTTCCCCTTCCTTCCTTCCTTCCTTCCTTCCTTCCTTCCTTCCTTCCTTCCTTCCTTCCCTCCTTCTTTCCTTCTTTCCTTCTTTCCTTCTTTCCTTCTTTCCTAATTTATTTGAAAGAGTTACAGAGAGTGGTAGAGCGAGAGAGAGGTCTTCCATCCTCTGGTTCACTCCCTGAATGGCTGCAACGTCCGGAGCTGAGCCAGTCTGAAGCTTGGAGGCAGGAGATTCTTCCGGGTCTCCCACATGGGGGCCCAGGGCTTGGGCCATCCTCTGCTGCTTTCCCAGGCGCATTAGCTGAGAGCTAATGGAGCTAGTGGAGCAGCCAGGACTAGAACTGCTGCCCATGTGGGATGGTGGCCCTGCAGGCTGGGGCTTTAACCCACTGTGCCACAGAGCCGGCCCAGCAGCTCCCATTTTCAGACATGAAGTTGTTTGATTTTCTTCAAAACTCAGTCTCTATACGGAGGCTTTCGGATTCTCTGTTCGTGGTTTCTGGGGCCTTTTCTACCTGTCTTCCTAGTATTCTTACAGAACATTGTTCAGCAGACCTTTGGTGAGGGCAGGTTTTCTGTGCAGCATTGGGTTGGGACTCAGCCCCGCCTTGAGCCTGAGGGAGAAGCCGAGTGCTTGGGTGACGCACTGTGGAGACTCCAGGACACACGTTTATGTGGCTACTCACAGGGCCTTCATCTTCATCCCTGGCCGAGGGCAGGGCCTCCTTTGGGGGCACTGACCAGAGAAGGAGGCGTTCAGGAGCTGACACTGCTGCCGTCTTCTGGTACCCAGGGGGTGCAGTACACAGGCTCCCAGGGAGAAGCACAGGGGAGGCAGGAGAAGAGGGTAGGACGGGCGTGGCTCAGCCAGAGGAGCCGTCCCACACGCCTTGCAGTAGTCTCGGCACAGCATCCTACACATTGTGCATCTTGCAGAGGAGAGTTAATAAAACTGTGCCCTTAGTCCTGGAGCCAGGTGGCACCGCATCAAAGCCCAGGTCCAGGGGCCCTGAGGCCTGTGTGCCTCGCCCACACCCCCTGCCTCTGGGGCTAGTCTGCAGAGCAGCGCCTTCCCGCCCCACAAAGGGAATTCCCTAAGACTTGACGTGGAGCTGTCAGAATGTGCCCCTGACTGGAGAATTCTCGCGTTGACTTTCATCAGAGCAGGGCTTCCGTGGGAGACAGCTCTCAGATATGGGCCCATCTCCTAGGAGCCCGAATACAGCAGCGGTGACCTTGGTGCTGGGGGTTAGGAGGAGGGCGTGCCTTGTGCCCCCTCGTCCTCCCTTCCTCGCGCCCGGGTGAATGTTGCTTTGGGACTGCTGTGAGTGTCCTCGTTAGAGTCGGCTTGTAGGGAGAAATAACCCCCGTCAGAGCTGAGCCAAACCTGAGGAACGCCTTCCTAGGCTGCTGCGCGCCAAGCTCGCCGGTCAGCTGCGCCCCAGCCCGCGCGCTCACTGGCCGCCTGTCTCTCCCTGGCTCAGGAGGCAGCTTCTGTGGGCCTGGTGGGCTCCTTCCTGAAATGGCTCCCTTTGGAGGGCTCGGAGGGACTTCAGGTGATGTTTGTCCACTATGTATTCTGCACTGTTCCCTCAAAATCGATTCATTTGCCTTTCACATGAAGCCCAGACCGAACTCTGCAGCTGAGACTACATCCCTGAGATACAGCGTCAGGAGAGGTGACGCTGCAGCCTGGGGGGGCTGCCGCTGTGCGCATGCTGGGTGGGTTCGCTGTTGCTCAGTGAGACCAGGTCTCAGAATGAGCCCCTTCCCCGGGCTGTGGCGGCAGCCGGGGCCTTTCGAGTGACGGGAGCTCTCTGTGTTTCCTGGTGCTAATGGAAGCCGCCTAATACCTGCTTCCTACCCTTAGTGCTTGCTTGCTTGTTTTTGAGAAAATTTGAAAAGACTTTATATATATATATATATATATATATATATATATGTATATATAATTTTTTTTTAAGCAGAGCCATAATAAATTCCTGCAGACCCCGCTCCTGGGTCATCTGAGTGTACCTGGGACAGTGGGATCTGCGTGCTGTGTGGAGTCACTGAGCATAAACTGCTTCAGAGACCTGCCAGAGCGCTCCCATCCACCACTTCTCCCCTGTGAATGAACAGGAACTCAGTCCAGGTCTCCCATATGGGTTCCAGGAGCCCTGGAACCTGAGCCACCTGCTGCCTGCCAGGGTCTGCATCAGCCAGAGGTGGGAATCAAGCCCTGGCTCTTTAACGTGGGCTGTGTGCATCCTAACTGCTGGACCACACTCTTGTCCTTCCAAATTTTTTTTTTTAATTGAGATAAAATGTATAAAGACATTTATGATTTAGCTGTGTTTAAGTGGTGTGAAGCACTGTGCATCGGTCACTACCTCCTGCTGCCAGAACCTTGCATCACCCTGCTCACTGTGATCCACTTCCTGTCTCTGGGAACTTCATATGGATGGACCTGGACACCCCGTGGCCTTTTGTGTCTCAGCGTGAGGTTTCCGGGTGCGTCCATGTTAGCAGGGGTCAGCGCTTCATTCCTTCTGTTTATTCTTTTAAAGATTTGTGTTTGTTTGTTTGTTTGAAAGGCAGAGTTAGAGAGGAGGACAGAGAGATCTTCCATCCGCTGGTTCACTCCCCAAATGGCTGGGCCGGGCCAAGGCCAGGAGCCCAGAGCATCTTCCGGGTCTCTCACATAGGTGCAGGGGCCCATGCACTTGGGCCATCTTCCGTTGCTTTCCCAGAGGAGCTGGATCAGAAGTGGAGCAGCTGGGTCTTAAATTGGTGCAGGTGGGGGCTTAACCTGCTGCGCCACAGCGCCAGCCCCACGTCATCCTTTCTTATGGCTGGAACACCGCCCGCTATGTGGTAGCCCACACATTGTTCGCTGGTTGCCCCCTGGTGGGCATGGGGGTTGCCTCCGCTCTTGGCTGTTAAGGTAACGTTGCCGTGCACATTCCTGTAGAGGCCTCTGTGAGACGTCCACTTTCGTGCACAGGGGACGGACTGCTGGGCCCCATGGTCACTCTGCTTCATTCTCAGAGGAGCTGCCAGACTTTTCCTCTGTGGCTGCCTCACTTGATGACCCCACCCACAGCCTGCCAGGCCCCTCACTTCTCAGTGTCCTAACACTTAACATTTGTTCCTTCTGGTGGCCGGCGCTGTGGCATAGCAGGTAAAGCCGCCACCTGCCTTGCCACATCCCATGTGGGCACTGATTCGAGTCCCAGCTGCTCCACTTCTGATCCAGCTCTCTGCTATGGCCTGGGTATAGCAGTGGAGGATGGTCCAAGTCCTTAGGCCCCTGCACCTGCAAGGGAGACGCAGAAGAAGCTCCTGGCTCTTGGCTTCAGTCAGCCTAGCTTCAGCCATTGTGGCCATTTGAGGAATGATCCAGTGTATGGAAGACCTTTGTTTTTCTCTCTGCCTCTGCCTCTCTGTAGCTCTGCCTTTCAAATAAATAAATAAATCTTAAAAACAAACAAACAAAAGGCTGGCGCTGTGGCTCAATAGGCTAATCCTCTGCCTTGCGGTGCCAGCCCACCGGGTTCTAGCCCCAGTCGGGGCACCAGATTCTGTCCCGGTTGCTCCTCTTCCAGGCCAGCTCTCTGCTGTGGCCCGGGAGTACAGTGGAGGATGGCCCAAGTGCTTGGGCCCTGCACCCCATGGGAGACCAGGAGAAGCACCTGGCTCCTGGCTTTGGATCAGCGCGGTGCGCCAACCGCAGCACACTGGCCACGGCGGCCATTGGAGGGTGAACCAACGGCAAAGGAAGACCTTTCTCTCTGTCTCTCTCTCTCACTGTCCACTCTGCCTGTCAAAAAAAACAAACAAAAAAGATCGATGAAGGAATATTTTTAAAAAATTCCTTCAGTTTTTTAAAAAAACAAAAGAGCCATCCTAGTGGGTGTGAAGTACTACCTCATTATGGTTCTGAATTGCATTTTCCTAATTACTAATGGTGTTGAGCCATTCTTTTCTTCTTTTTAAAAAATGTTTATTTAGCTTCATTCCATTTGAAAGAGAGACAGAGATCTTCCATCCACTGGTTTATTTTCCAAGTGTCCATGATAGCCAGAGCTGGACCAGGCCACAGCTGGGGACCCAAGAACTCGATCTGGGTCTCCCATGTGCCTGGAAGGGACCCCTTTCAAGCAGCCACGTAACTGCTGTGCCACACGCCTGCCCGTGCACCATCCTTGTCCTGTGTGTGTAGGCCGTCTGCACGTCTTCTTGAGAGAAACGTCCGTATGGGTCCTTTGGCCATTTTTGCACGTGGGCAGTTGTGTTGTCTGGTGAGTTGTACATTTGTAATGGAGATTTTCGTGTATACACGGAAGTGGCAAGAACAGTCGCACAACGCTCGTGCGCACACCGCTGGCTGTAGGACGTCAGCACGGGGTACTCTCACTCACCCCATGCCCACCCGCAGGATCCCGACATGAACCTCAGCCTTTCAGTGTCTTCTGACTTCCCAAGAATCACAGTTAGGACTGGTTGGCTTGAATTAAGTTGCAAATGGGACTCCCCTATTGCATTCCCACATCAGCACACAAATTCCCTTCCCTCGTCTTTTCTTCACTTTCCTTTAGAAGGAACCACAGATCATGTGTCTTGCAGGGCACCCACATTTGAGGTTCCGCTCTTGGTGCCCCCATGGGGTTGCCGCTGGCAGACGGGGCTGGATGTGCCGTGACCCCGCTCACAGTCTGGGCAGAAAGGCCTCTTGTGGTGCTGTGCTGTCCACGGCAGTCTTTCTCTGTTGCAGTTCTGCTCTCCCCACGGCCCCCAGGCTTCCAGGGCAGGAGAGTTGTTCCCTCGGGTGCTCGGTTCCCAGCACCCAGGGTCCCACACAGCTCTAGGCTGGGCCAGGAGCCTCCTCAGAACTCACGGAGTTCCCTCTGAGGCCCTGCAGGCCACTGCTCCTCCCTCTTATCTGTGCATGCGGGCCACCTGGGGCCCTTCACGGACGTGATGGCCAGACCTGCTCCAGACCAGGGACCAACACCCTCGGGATATACCCGAGCAGGCAGGTGGCCTGGCGCATGGTGAGGGTTGCATGTCCTTGCTGGAGCGCCTCCCAGAAGCAGGGCCCTGGCTTCAGGGGCTGCCTCAGCCCTGGCCGCCTGCCCCGGCTTCCTCCTCCACTTCACAAGTTGGTTACCAGCACCTGGACTTCAGGATGGAGCCTGTCCTCCCCACCTGGAGCAGGCCACACGCTCAGGTCTGCAGTCGGAGTGGGCCTGGCTGCCCACACCGCAGGCCGTCCCAGCACCCGGCAGGCTGTGCGCGCCCCTCCGGGAGCTCCGGGCCTGCGGTGTTTATAGGTATTTGTCGCCCTCAGGTTTGCCTCTACGCTTGGCCGCTGTCCTTGCGGGGCCCGTGCCATGTGAGCCCTGAGGAAATGGGGCCTGCGCGTGTCGCCAGAGGTGACTCACACGCTTGGCTCCTTGCCCTGCGCCCATAGACGTGGCGTTTCCTTAAATAGATCAGATCAGAACTTAATAGCTGTTTAAGGAGTGTGTGGTGTTCAGAGGTGTACTTTGTGGTCCTTGAGTAAACTTCAGAGAAATTAAGACATTTGATGCCATACTTACAGTTTTCTTTGTGGAGATAATGTCATTTCTTGGCTTTCCTATTGCGGCCCCTCAACTCTGAGTGCATGCAACAGAACCCCAGCACAGGGCACATCTGAGGGTCCACCCAGACAGGTGGGCGGGTACCCGGTGAAGCTGGAGGAGCTGGTGGGCACCGGGACCTGCCCGGCCTCAGTCCTGGAGGGCGAGGGTGCCAGAGGTGATTTTACGGCCAAGTCAGTCTTTATGAGGGCGGAAAGGACCGTGAAACAGAGCACATCTGTCCTGCGTCACATCGCTTGGTTGACGGTTCCCAGGCAGAAGGACGCACACCTTTCGGAGAAGATGGGCTGAGCTCCCCCGTGGAGGCTGCTGGGGCTTCTTTGAACTTTGTTCTGGCCGACTTAGTGCCTGTTGTCCTAGCAGTAGCCCAGCGAAGCCCTAAGCCAACCTGGGCACTAAACAGGGATTCATCAACTGTTTTCTCTTTCCTTCTCCGAGGGGCTGGCACCATGGCCTGTGACAGCAGAGTCCTTGCAGCAGTGTGCGTCCCCCTCCCCCCACCCTCAAAAGTGAGCTCTGGCTTGAGTGCGAGTTGACTCTGCGGCACCTGCTGCCTGCCCCAGGCGCCGTCCACATGGGGTCCTGGGAGCTGGCCGTGCCTGACCTCAGGGCCAGATCCCTGTGAGATAGATGTCCCTTAGCACCCAACTGCAAAGAGCAGCTCCACTTAGGAAAGAAGCCGGGCCGCCGTCAGCTCTGCAGCCTGTGCTGCCTCCTGGCAGCCTGGCGTGGGGCTGCCCGGCTTGATGTAGTGCTTGGCAGCCCCGGGCAGCCCTGCGTCCTGGCCTCGGCGGCGCTCGGCTCTTCCACACGCTGTTACTTTGCCGCCTGGTCTCCCTCCCCTCACTGGCCTTGCCCTCTGTCCGTTCAAGACTGACCCTCTCGGTGCTGCCTTTAGCGTGAGAGTTCCCAGGGCCTCTGTCTGCTTCTCACTGCCTGCTGCATTGTCCCTGGGGAACCCCAGCTGGAGCACTGGGACACTCTGGCCTCCGTCACTCTGCCCGCGGGCCTGGCTGCCCCCTCCCCAGTGGTGCACGTGCAGAGTCCGTGCTTGCTTGGGCCGCAGACCCGAGGGTGTCGCTCCGTCCCCCTTCCTGTGACAGCAACGCGGCTCTGGGTCCTTCCCTCTGTTTACGTGCGGATCTCAAGAAGCCCCTGCAGGCCTGCGGAAAGCAAATGGAAAAGCAAATCCGGGTGAGGAGGCCACGGCTCCTGCCAGGGCAGCCGGTTCTGCCTCGGGGCGTTTGAATCACTTTAAAATGAGATCCTTCAGCATGTTTCCTACCTCCCGGTGTGTTTTGAGTGGATACTTTGAGAGTTGGGATTGATTTATTCACTTGAGAGAGCAAAACCGAAAGCACGCCCACCTGCTTCTCAGATGCCTGCGCAGGCCCAGCCTCGGTGTGGGTCTCCCGCATGGTGGCTGCAAGCCGGTTACTTGAGCAGCAAAGAAGCGGGAGTGGGGAGCCAGGAGCAGCCGCTGCAGTGCGGCCGCAGCGTACCTGAGAGGCCGGACACCACCCCGAGGGCTGGGAGTTTTGAAGGGTTTGTCTGGTTCCCATCTAATCCTGAGACAGAGGACCATAGCCCAAGAGGTCATGTGGTTTCGTTTCATATTTCTATTTTTATTTATTTTTTCTAAAGATTGATTTGAAAGGCAGAGAGACACAAGAGAGATTCCATCTGCTAGTTCACTCCCCTGATGGCTGCCACAGCTTGGCCTGAGCCAGGCTGAAGCCAGGAGCCAGGAGCTCCACTCTGGTCTCCCATGTGGATGGCAGGGGCCCAGGCACTCGGGCCGTCTTCTGCTGCCTTCCCAGGCGCAGTAGCAGGGAGCCAGGTCAGCAGCAGAGCCGCCAGAACGCCAGCTGTCGCAGGGAGGGTGAGCAGAGTCGAAGGTGCCCAGGCGCTCCAGTGAGAGAGAGCAGCCCAGACGTCCCGGGTGATTGTGTGGCTTGGTGCCCTGCGTGGGAAGGCGCCCCGAGCCACTCAGCACTGGTCTCTGCAGTGGTCCCTGGAAGTCCTGACGTGTATAGAGCATGTCCCCACGTCATCTCCTGCGTCTTCCTTTACGGGAGCCCCGGACCCCATCCCAGGCACAAAAACCAGCTTTTTTCTCAGTTGCCAAGAAAATCCAGATTGGGCACTCTTGTGACCCACAGTGCAGGGACCAGCAGCCCTGGGGCAGAGTTAAGTGGACCCCAGACCCCAGACCAACCGCAGGCTGGCGGGGTCCAGGCAGGGAATAGTGGGTGAGGCGGCCACCAGAGGCCACTCACCCAGGACCCTCACCCACTGCTGCTGTCCCTAGCAGTCTGGGAGCAGCTAGCAGCGTGTGTGTGGTGGTGCTGTCCCAAGACTGCGGGACAAGAGGCCGTCCGCAGGTAGGGATGGGAGAGGCCAGCTCTGTTCATCCAGTACAAACTTGCAGCTCTCTGGATTTCTTCTCCGAGATGCTTACTAGTCCTGTCCTTAGATTAATGTGGGTGACAGCCAGAGGAAATGGGGTGGGGCGCATTCCTGTCTTCCTGCCTGGCTTTCCCGGGCCCTGTGTTTGTGCCCCAGCGAGCCCAAGCCTTGCCCTTTGCAGACCCTTGTGTATTCAGTCAGCGCTGTTTGTTTCTAGTTAGACTTTCAACCCTGGGCAATGAAGGCAGCGAGACCCGGTGAGATGGGAGAAGGCCTGCTCCCTCCAGCGACAGCCCTGCTGTGTGCACGGAGCATGAGCGGCTACTGCTTGCTGACCCCTCGGGGCACCCTGGGCTGGGTGGCCTGCCCCAGTGGCCCCTAGCCAGCCTGTCTGGGTTTGATCTTCAGTGGTCTCGTCGTCAGGTGCCTCACCTGGACTCAGTTCGCAGTGTGCGGCCGGTTTTGTGAAGGAAGTCACTCTTCCTGGAGGTCCCCGCCAGTGGCGGGATGCGGGAACAGCGGCCTCGCCCCAACGGGGCCAGCTCTGTCCTGAAGAAGGCGAGACTCCCCAGCTGGGCGGCTGGGGCTGGCACTGCAGTGAGGCCAGGCACGTCCGCCTCTCAGGGAGCCGAAAGGGCAGCCGGGCAGGAAGTGGAGGTTGGTTTTCCTCCAGAAGTGCCCGTGACCTCGCACGGAGCTGGCGGTGCTGTGGAGGTCCTGCCCGCTCCCGCCCCGATGCCCGCGTCCTCAGTTCTGAGCACGCAGAGGGCAGGGCAGGCTGGGACTCAGGCCTGACGGCGGTTCTTGTTTTATTTCCAGTTGAGGACTTTTGCTTCTGCCTTTTGAATGAGGGGCCCCACGTTTCGTTTTCCACGGGGTGCTGCCGACTATGTCGCTGGGCAGCCGGGCCCATCCCTCACTCGTCCTGCTTGCTTGCTTCCTTCCGGCATCTCCTCTGCACCAGGCGACTGAACTCGCGGGTTGAGGCGCCGCCACAGCACCAGGAAATCTCAGCAGAGGCCCGCGGGTCCCTGCCAAGGCCTCTCTCAGCCTCCTCTGAAAATGCTCCTGGGAGACAGGGATTAGGGTGCCGGCTGCTCTGGGGTACCTGGGCCCGGGTGCCTGTGGAGCACCTTGGACAGGTCCCTCCCACAGCTCACTTCCTGCCGGATGTGTGGCTGCTTCCTGAGATTCAGAAGACATCAAAGCAGCGAGTGTGTGTGCGTGCACGCGTGCGTGTGCTCCGCGGGTCACTGTCCAGCACCGTCATGAGGTCATCAGACCGCTTCGGGGGAGGGCGACCCGGGCTGCTCGGCTTGACCTGGAGAGGGTTGGGCTGTGCAAGGCCTCCAGGGTGGTGCTGGGGCAGGTGCAGCAGCTGAGGATCAGCCCCAGGCTCCACGCTCGCTGCCGTCCAGCACGGGCACCCTCACAGCGGCGAGGCCAGGAGCCGCCTCGGGAGGGCTGTTGGCACAGATGTCCTCTTCACAGCTCTGCCCCACCTGCTCCTTCCTGTCTGTGAGCCCCAGCTCCCCGTCTGCTTTAGGACCTAACTTGGAAGAGGGCTGGATGGCAGGTGCTTTTGGTAACTGAGCTCTGCCAGGCTGACTGGGAGTGGGAGTCACCCAGCAGATCCCTCGCCCTGGAGTGAGACCCACCCACGAGCCACGTGCTCTTGGGCGGGGCCTGGAACCCGAGGTGTGAGTGTTCCTTCTCAGTCTGTGCCTTTACTCACCTGTGTAAATTAGCAAAACCTAAAACATTCGTAGTTTGATCTCTACAGAGGCGTTGCAGCTGAGGGTGAGGGCGCCCCCCCAGCCGAGCTGCAGCGTCGCACGGTGGAGTGTCCTGAATGGCACGTTCCTTTTGTGGGTGCAGATCCGTTTTAATGAGGCGCCCCTCCAGACAAAAGGCCGGGAGGAGGAGACAAGGCCCGGGTGGAGATGCCTGCATTCCATGCTGCTGTGTCTGGGTTCGAGTCCCCGCTCTGCCTCTGGTTCCAGCTTCCTGCTTAGGCGGCAGCAGGTGACGGCTCAAGTGCTTGGATCCCTGCTACCCGTGAGGGAGACCTGGATGGGGTTTCTGTCTCCCTGCTTTGGCCTGGACAACCGTGGCTGTTGCAGGCTTGGGGCAGTGAGCCAGTGGACAGGAGGTCTCTTGCTGCCTCTTAAACAAGTGTATCAATAAAAAAATGGGTTTTCAAACTCAGGTTTCAGTTACAGATGCCGGAGGAGCCTGCTGCTGGGACTTAGTGACCCGATGCCCCTGTGCGTGCGTCTTGTTGGTGTCCTGTGTGGGGCAGTGGGGAGCCCCATGGGCTCTGTCTGTGGACCCTACCTCCCCCGGGAGCCCCACGGGGCACCAGGCAGCAGCAGGAGTTAGAACTCAGCCTGGCCGCACCAATTAGGGGCTCTCTGCAGAGGTGTGTGGTTCACATCAAAACTCAGCGACTGACAGCTGCTGTCTGCAAGGACACAGGTGCCCCAGTGGGCATAACTGCTGCTCCAGACGCCTGCCCCTGGCTGTTTGCTTACTGCAAGTGGCAGCAGTCACCATTAGCAGTGTGATGTGGCGTCAAGGCCTCTGCCATGCTCGTGCGGCCACCTCACTGTCCCCTGCCTTCCACCGTCAGTGTGATGTCAGCTCAGGGAGAGCAGACCGCGTCCCTGTGTGTGCACACCCCAAGACCCAGGCCGGGAGCTTTAAAACCCGTTGTTTATCGCCCGTGCTGTCCAGTCTGCACTGCCGCCCCAGGCGGCCAAGGGAGAGCCCAAGCCCAGCAGTGTGGAGGCCCCTCGCGTGTGGGGTGGCATGGGAGGTGTGTCACAGGCCCTGGCTGACCCACGGGGGCACGGTCTGCAGCTGGGGCTGTGGCGGAGGGCGGTAGCCAGGTCGCTAGAAGTCTTGGGCAGCAGGTGGGTCCTGGCAGGGCCCAGCACATGGTGTTTGTGCTGAGCTCGCCCCGCGGGGCTGTGGTTGTGTTTGCGAGGCCACACGGCATCTGTCTGGGCATCTCGAGAGCTCACCTGGTCCCCTCTTGCTCCCACAGAACATCGACATCACCAACTTCAGCAGCAGCTGGAACGACGGGCTGGCCTTCTGCGCGCTCCTGCACACCTATCTTCCGGCCCACATCCCGTATCAAGAGCTCAACAGCCAAGATAAGGTCAGGCAGACACAGGGCAGACGCTCTCCCAGCATCCTCCTCGCGGGGGAGAGGTGGGGGTGGGGTGGAGGCCACCGCACTGGCTCTGTCGCCTGGGAATCAGGCTGTTCATGTCCCTGACCACCCCGTGCCGGGCATTGGCCATGGCAATGTTGGCCGGTGGGAGCAGCCAGTCCTTCCTGGGTATGACCGTGAGGACCAGGGCTTCATCAAGACGTGGCCAAGATGGGTGTTCACGGCGTGAGTTGGGGGCCCATCCTGCACTGCGGGTCAGGATCCTGTGCAGCCCCATCGAGAGAGCTCTCGGTCAGGGTCGGGACAGGCCCAGGATCCATCCCTGAGCCCCTGCCTCCCCGGCCGGAGCCTCCAGCCAGGCCGGCAGATGACACTTAGAGGTGCCCACGGGGGATGGGGGTTCCCCTCTAGTTGACTGGGAACATGTCCAGTCGGCCAGGGCGATGTCCCAGGGGAACCCTGGTGCAGGGAGGGGAGGCGCGGGCAGGCCTGTGGGCGCGTGCTCTGAGTCTGGGGGCCCTGGCGAGGATGTTTTGGCCCAAATGGAGGTGGCAGTCTTTCCCGGGGCAGCTGGCAAGGCCTGGCCACCTCCCTCCCCGCCTCATTCTGTGCTGCAGTGACACGGTTTCTCTTGCAGAAAAGGAACTTCACGCTGGCGTTCCAGGCGGCAGAGAGCGTGGGCATCAAATCCACACTGGTGAGTGCCCAGGAGCAGCCCCGGTCTCGCTAGGAAGCTGCGGGGTGCTGCTGCCTGGTAACTTGGATGTAGGCTGACGAGGGGCCTGTCGGGTGGAGCCCATGTGGGCTTCGGCCCCTGCCCGTGGCGCTTCATGCCTCCCCGGAAGCACCTGAGGACGCCCGAGTGGCTGGGTGGCTCCGGCTGCAGGCCCAGCAGAGCCGGCCGCCCGTGTGCACCCAGACCTGGCCGTAGGAGAGCATCCTGGCGGGGCTGACCAAGGCGCTCTCCAGGGCCAGGGCAGGGCGGCTCCCAGGGCTTTGAGGGGAACTGCGTGGGGGTGAGAAGCGAGGTGCGGAATGCCCACGTGTGCTCGGGACCTTCCTCGGCTCGCTGCCCAGCCCCTGCCGGGGCGCAAGCTGGTGTTCGGCTGCTGGGGCTCCCAGCGGAGGCAGCGAGGAAATGCCGGTACCCTGCCCCAAGTCATCAGTCTGGGCTAGTTCCCCACTCTTGGGTATTTTCCGTCACGGGGCAGTTTCCCGGCTGCTGGGAGCCTTTCTTATCAGGAGTCGCAGTGCGTGAGGGGCTTTTCCACCCTGCTCCTATGTGCTCAGCACCCACCGGGCTGCGACGCACCGGGCTGGGTCCACGGTGTCCCTCGTTTGTTTTCCTGTGAGAGCTGCAGAACCAGCCCTGGGAGTTCAGACCCCTGCCTGGGTTCTGGGATCCCCCAGCACAGGGACACCTCCCGGACCCAGGCCGAGCAGGGCTCAGGAGTCCCGCGTGAGTGGTTTAGGAAGAGGGGCAGGTGGGGAAGGAGTCCGTGGCCCAGATGGGATCTTCCAGCCTTGGAGAGCTGTGGCAGGGAAGTGACCCCGCCTGAGGGCAGAGATGGAGGAACCGTCCTTAAACGAGTGCCCTGGCTTAGACTAGAAACGGCTGTGGTGCGGAGCCCGCTGGGACGGGGCAGGCAGGACCTGCATTTCTAACCAGGCCTCTTCTCCCCTTTCAGGACATCAATGAAATGGTGCGGACCGAACGGCCGGACTGGCAGAACGTGATGCTGTACGTTACAGCCATCTACAAGTACTTTGAGACCTGAGCACGCCAGGAGGACTGCCCGGCGCCGGGGGCCCTGCAGTTACCGAGAGACACCGACACTATTAGCTACGCACCCCCGAAGCTTTCAGCGACTCTCTGGGCTGCCCGGGCTTCTGCGTCGGGAGACCTTGGGCCGCGCCGCACACCGGGGCTCCCCACGGGGCATAGGCCAGCCCCGGGGCTCCCTCCACAGAGAGCATGGAACCAGAGCAGTGCTTGGGGCTGTAACAAGGGCTCGTGCAGGGCTCGACTCGGGGAAGGGCTCACGTTTTGTGGGAAGCCCAAGGGGCGGTGAAAGCTCTAACCACAGCGCCCCCCCCGACCTTTGCCCTGTGCAGGTTCCCGCGTCGCTAGTGAGAGCCGAGGAGGCGAGCCTGCGCGCGGCAGAGGGCTCTGCTGCCCAGTGCTGGGGGGGCGGGCCTCCGCCCAGCACACAGGCCAGCTGTCCTGGGACGTGTCACTGCAGAGGTGGGACAGCCCCCCTCCACGGGACAGGGCCATCCCAGCCCACGCGGCATGGGTGTCTCCAGCTCGGAGCTGCCGCGGAGCCAGTCCAAGCTGCTGGGGCTAGGGGCGGGCAGCGGGGCCAGGCCCTTGCGGGTGCCTGGCCCTTCCCACAGCCCGGAACGGGCTTGAGCACCAGCTCTGGCTTTAGTTTTCTGGACAAAGAATTGGTCGTAGGGAGTTCTCCTGGTTAAAATCTTTGTTTTCTTATGAGCAATATTGGGAGAATTAGTTCCTGTCTATTAGTACCAAAGTTAAATTGTTTTCATAAGCATAGAAATAAAACCTGGACGTGAGCGCGGTGAGAACGAAGATGGAGTAGGAATTAGCAGGAGAAAAAAGCGCACAGCCTTAGGAACCCAGGCCGGTGATCGCAGCCGCATCTGAGTCACTGTGCCATGGTCCCCCAGGCGAGAATCCGAGAAAGTGCCTTAACCCCTCGGAAGGCCCCTGCCCCGCTCCGCCGCGGGGAGCAAGGCCCAGAGACCTGTGGAGATGGCTCCGCCGGGACGCCCGTGTTTCGCGTGGGTTTGAGGTCCGCACCCTCTCCTGAGTCCCACCACAGCTGCTTCAGAGCACCTGAGCCCTGGGCCGGGGACCCCGCGCTTCGTGTGGAGCTGGAAAGAATGGTGTGTGCAGCCTGGAGACGCCATCCCAGGGGCCCGAAGCGCCCGGCCTGGCCCTGTCCTCCACGGTCATTCTCTGGCATTCCTATCGGTGGTGGCCGGGCCCCTGTGCCCGCGGGAGAAGCATCGCCGTCGTCGGTGCCTTGGCCCTGCGTTTTTCCGCATTCCCACTTCTCGGCTCACGGGCCTCAGGGCCCTGCCAGGCACCTGTGTGCGTCCAGGCCCCCACTGCAGCCCACAGCCCCGCCTTTATTTATTACTCATGGGGGTGGGGTGGGGTGGGGTGGGCTCTTGTCCCGTGGGTGAGGAATCCTCCCGGGCCCGCAGTTCAGTCTTGTCCCTGGCTGGCCGCAGGAGCCCAGTGCAGGTGTCTCGTGCTGGGCGGGGCCGCGGGAGTTCTGGTGGGAGGGTGGGAGGCCCCTCCTGGGGACCCTGGGGCGCTGGCGTCGGTGCTGAGGACCGGCTGGGATGGACACACCTCGGGCCCCACCAAGGCTGCCGGGGCTGCGGCAGACGCGGGCCTGGCCACGCGCCCAGAGGCCATCCTCACTCAGCGCGTGTCCCTCCTTCAAGCACAAGCTTCCCGCCACGGGCCGGACGCGCTCCTCTCGCTCCCCGGCTTTGGCTGCCCGGCGAGACTTTAAATTTTGTTCTAGTAAATAAATAATCTTGAATGTATTAAACTTGTTGAAACACACCAGGCTCGGGCTGACCTGCTGTTCCTGAGGCCAGCTGCGGAGGGAGGCAGCACCCCCCCCCCCCGGTGAAGACCAAGGGCTGAGCAGCTATGGGGGAGGGGCCCTGCCTGGGAGTCAGGTGCGGTGACTGCACCCCCTGGGCCCTGGACCTGAGACTCAGGGTGGGGTGGTGGTGGTAGCGGCTGTGGCCACCCTGTGCCACAGAAACCATCAGCGCTGCCCCAGGAGTGGGGCCCCTGCGTAGCCCCCACCAGAACAGCCCGGGGGTTGGGTTATGTTTTTCAGAAAGGTATCTTCTTGGGGGGTAATAAAGAGTGCATAAAATTATAAAGGATCCCCCTCCAAAAAACAGGACAGCCCAGACAACACTGACTTGTCCCATCGCACGTGTGCTGCAGGGGGGAGGGACACCGCCCACCACACACCAGGCACCCAGCTCGGGGAGCCTGACCTCTGCAGGGCCAGTCTGGAGACTGCTGCCTCAGGGGTATCCTCTCGGGTGCCCCCCACGCCAGCTGTGCCCCCCAGGGCCAGGCCCTGGTTAGGATCCAGCACCCACCCCCCATGCTAAGCTCCGGCTCCTCGCGGCCCCACCTGGCCCCTCAGCCATCCAGCTCCCAGCTTGCTCTGCCTGCCCCGGGGCAGCTCCTGTGGGGAGGCAGCGTTTCCACCCAGAAGTACTTTGAGGGGTAGATTTGACACAAGGGAGGAGGAAACCTCAAGTTCCCAGGAGAGTGGGGAGATCGGAAAGGACCCCCATGCCCCCAGTCTCGGTGTGGGGGTGGCTCCCAGGGACAGACGCGGTGCTCACCACACGCCTGCAGCCCCTCCGGTGGGCAGGGACGGAGTGCACCTGGCGCCTCTTAATGCAGTGGGCGGGGCTGAGTGATGGACCACCTGAGCCTCACCTGGCCCGGAGCGGGCCCGGACGGCCAGTTCCGAGAGGGCTGCCCCTCCGAGATCGAGGGGGCTGAGCCGTCAGACTGGAGAAGGCGCCACACCCCGCGAGTGAGTGAGGGCTCCTGGTTAGCACTTCGGACGTGTTGAGGGGCTGTCCCACCTCTTCGAAATGGTGACTTCAAGAAGGGGTCTCATCCTTCCTGCCAGCCCCCTGTGAGATGGTGGTGTAGGGAGGCCTGGCGGGGCTCAGGGCTGGGGGCTGCAAAGCCTGTCACTGCCCCCCCAGAAGTAGGACAAAGCCCTACCTGCCCTGAGGGACCCCTTCCCGTCCACTGCCCTGTGCCCCAGTCAGCTCCAGAGCGTAGTGCCGTCTGTTTTCAACTTGATCGGCAGACCAGGGTGAAGAGTGGGAGGATGGGGGTGGGGGCCGGGGGCCCGCGCTGCACTGCAGGGGTCTTGGGGCCCTCCTCCTGGCCTCAGCCTTTGTGGGGCCTCCCTTAGTCACCGTGGGAACCCAGAGAGGCCTCCCCCGCTCCCAGGAGAACAGTCCGGTGTTTCCGGGGCTCCTGGGTGCTGGGGCCAGGCCTGGCCCATCTTCTCCCTGAAGCAGCTCAGCTGGCCCCAGAGTGAACAAAGGAGGCCAGAGGCCGCCCAGGTGCATCCTGGGCAGGAACAAAGGGCCGGGGGCGGAATCTGTCGGCAGAGAGGCCCTCGAGGTCCGGCCGCAGAGTCTGGGCCTGGACGGAAGGAAGGGCGGCCGCCCACAGCCTTCAAAGGCTGCCAGGGCTTGGTGGGGGGGGACCAGGGTGTGGAGCTGGAAGTCTGGGCCCGACGGGGCATCCCCCCCATTCTATGGGGGGCAGTGACCACATTCGGGGCAGGCCGGTGCCTCTGCCTCTTTGGCCTGGAGGGCAGCCCTAGACCGAGGCACCTGCCCACGGGCCTTCCCTGGCCCACCTGAGGGGAGTTCTCATGGCTGGGGTATGGAGCGCCTAAGGCTCGTGGTGCCATGGCTGGGGAAGGATGGGGTCTTGGAGAAGCCACGGGCAGGCCATGTGTGGCCACTCCCAGTCACCCAGCCACAAGCACCGGCTCCACTGGCAACCTGGGCTGGCAGGACCCCCTGCCTCCCCTCCCCTCGCCAGGGCTGGCTGAGCTGGGGCTGCAGCTAGCCGTGTCAGCCTGTCGACCCTGCTCCGGGCACTGCCCCTGGGACCCTGAGGAGAGCTGTGGGGGCTTTGGTGCTGTGACTCTGAGAACCTGGGGGAGGCGCTGTCACCGTGCTTGTGGCCAGGCCACCATGGGGAGGGGGTGTCCTGCCAGGAGGGGTATGCTCAGGGAATCCAGGGAGCTGAGGATGCGAGAGACCCCAGGAGGGACCCCCACAGCCCCTCAGGGCCACTGTGGAGACACTGTCCCTTGGTTGTGTGTGGAGCGAGGACCGGAGTCCAGGTGGGCAGGAGGGGCTGTCCCTGCTGCAGGAGTCTGACCCCAAGGTGGAGGCCGAGGCCTGGGCGAGGGTCCCCAGGCGGCAGCTCCCGGGCCGCAGTCTGACCCTGGCTCAGCCCAGGAGGTGGCAGGGCAGGAGAGGGGCCTTCGGGAAAGCTGTGCATTCAGAAAAATGGGGGCGCCATCCCCCAACTGGTTTTGGCCCCAGGAGTGAACCAGGGAGGCCACCAGGTGAGGCAGAGTCCCCAGAAGTTATGGTCACTGCCTGGGCTCCTCCCTGCCCACGCCCCTCCCTGCCTTGGGGAGAGAGCAGCGCCCCAACCCGTCCCAGGCACTGAGCGACCCCTCCACCCTGGGCCTCCCGCGTGGCCCCAGCAGGTTTTAGAAGGCCACCCCCACCCCCCAGCTTGGTCCCCATCCATTCAGATGCACAGACGGGAGGCAGGGCCCCTGCAGTGGCTCCTGAGGTCATAGGCCAGACTGTTCCCAGTTAGAATCTTCCAGAACCTGGGCGGGAAGCAGAGGGGGGAATTCCCAGACCAAGGGTTTGAGATCCCCGGGTAGTGCGCGGTGCTCAGGGGACTCCCACTTGGTGTCAGGACCCCACCAGGACTGTGAGGACGCGGGGCGCGCGGGGAGAGGCACAGGGGGCCCTGGAAGTTGGGGCCGGCTGCCCGGGAGGCGTACTTGGAGCTGACAGCACCACCAGCCAGGGCAATGCTCAGGACCGGGGCTACAGAGCCTGGACCCGGCGGGACCTCGACCACCGACCGCGGTAAGGGCGCTGGACTTCACGTCTAACTGGGGAGCCATGGAGAGATGAGGAGGAGCGGGCCCCTGGGCACTGGGGAAGGGGTGACACGGGGCCACCGGCCTGGCCCAGCACTGGCGACGGCGGATGACCAGAGCGGCAGAGGCGGCCCTGGGGTCTCTCGGGGGAGAGGGAGTGCGGGGGTGGGGCCGGGGAGGAGGCTAGGGGAAGGAAAAGGGGTGGGCCCTGGAGGGAGGCGGCCCGGGACAGATGCGAGCCCGGGAGAGCCACGCTGCGGGGCTCTGGCGCGGCCCCGGCCCGTGGTGGCCTCCCCCTGCCTGGGCATCGCCTCGGGTCCCGCACTGGCCGCGGTCGGGGCGGGGCGGGGCAGGCGCAGCGCGGGTCTCGAAGCCGCCTGCAGGGGGCGCCCGTGAGCGGCGCGGCCGGAGCCGGAGCCCCAGCGGCCGCCGAGACAGCGGGAGCCGGCGGGAGAGCCGCAGGTCAGCGCGGGGAGCGGGGCCGGGGCCCCGGGGGTCCCGGACGGCGCGGGCCCGTCGGAGGCTGCTGGCCAAGAGGGCGGCACGGCTCGGGGCGCCCCGCCGCGCAGACGCTCTCTGTGGCCCCCAAGCGAGTGCCCGGGTGCGGGGTCCGAGCCCGCCCAGGCAGCCCCGGCACAGGAGCCGCCCCGGCGCGGTCGGGGCCGGAGTGCGGACCGTCTGAGCGCCCCGGATGGGCCCGGAAGGTGCGCGGCGCTGGGCTGAGAGGGAAGGGGCGCGCGAGTGCGAGGAGGGCGCGGGGCCGGCGTCTGCACCGCGGGGAGCGGCCGTCGGGCCGGCCCGCTCCGTGCGCTCGCTCCGCTGCACCTTCCGGGCGCGGCCCCGGTCTACAGGTGGCCGGGCTGGAGCTGTGGCCGAGGCATCCCGAGCGCCCCAGACGCGGCGGGGCTGGACCGCGGGCCGAGCGGGCAGGTTCGCCCTGGGGGCGGTGGGGAGCAGTGGTGGCGGGAACCAGCCTTAGGGGACCCGGGAGGACGGGCGGGCGCGGGCGCGCGCTCAGGACCGGTCCTGGCCGTCCACCGGCTGCCCCGAGCGAGGTAGGAATGGCGGGAATGGTGCTGGCTCTCGAGGGATTTGGCGCAGCTCGGCCCAGGAGGGGCGGCGGGCCCGGCTGCGTTCCGGGCGTTCAGACTTGAGTTTCTCCGACTGCGCCATGGGAAGAAGGGGGTGACCGAGCGCTCCGCGGCGGGAACAGCTGGAGGAGCGGTCTCCCGTTTGCCCAGAACCGCGGCGGGAGAGAGCTGGGCCCCTGGAGGAGCAGGTGTTCTCCTGGCGCTTGGAGGAGGCTGAGGCCGGGCCCCTTCCGCCGAATCCCGTAGCCCCCTTGGCCTGGGGCTCAGGCCTGCCTCAGCGCTGGCTGGCTTTCCTGGTTCCCCGGGTCGTGCACCCTCCGCCAGTGTCCCCGTGCCCGGCCAGGGCTGCTCCTGGGTGTCCCCAGCCTGAGGACCGTGGTGGAGAGCCCCGGGAGCACAGAGCTGCCTCTGCGACCAGTGGGGCTGGGGGCTGAGCCCCCATCTGAAGTCCCTTCAGGTCCGGGGCAGGGGCTCCTCACACGTGTGTCCCCTGCTGCGGCGTCAGCTCTGGCCTCCCAGAGCCTCTGAGGTCCCTCGGGCCAGTCCCAGCCCCTCCGAGCTGGCCGGGTGCTGGCCCAGGCCAGCCTCTGCTCGCTGCCTGGAGGTGGCCGAGGACAGCCCACACACATCTGGCAGGAGACGGGCTTTGGGCCAGAACTGAGCAGGCAGTGGTCGGCCTCCAGGGCCACCTGACGGGCCAGATTTCCGTGCCGAAAGCTGGACTCCCGTGAGGGCTGCCTGCGCCGTTCGCTGCTGCGGGCATGGCGATCCCCCTGGTGCGAGGGCTGAGACGTCAGGTCCTGGACCGAGCTGAAGCCGGGACCTGGAGGGAGGGCGGGGGGGTGGGTGCAGAGGAAGGTGAGCCCTGGAGGCGGTGTGGGCACAAGCGTGTGTCTCGGGGCGGCATGGCCTGCTAAGTTCAGGGTTGTGTGTCGGCTCGGGGCAGTGACCCGAGCCCCCAGTGCTGGATGAGCCGTGAGGCCTGTTGTCCGGTGGTGATGAGAGCAGAGTGGGGAGGGTGCGTGTGGTAGGGACGCCAGGGACAGCCGGCTGCACGCTCAGGTGCCGAGGTGATGAAATGGAGGTGCCCCGGAAGGGAGGGGCTGCCCCGAGGGACTTAGTGGGAGGTGGTGAGTGGTCAGGAGGTTGCGGGGAGCAGAGGGACTGCAGTGCTTAAGGGATGGGGTGGAGCTGGGGTGCAGAGGGGAGTCCCCAAGACTGCGCCCCTCCTGGGCAGAGCCTGGGGCTCCGGGTGGCAGGAGGGTTTAGTGGGAGACAGGCAGACAGCCTGGAAGACCTGAGTTCTGCTGGGGGCGGGGGGGGGAGTAGCTGTCCTTCACCCCAGGGAAGGCGGGACTTGGTCGTTCCCAGGCCCACCGCAGTCCTCTCTGCACGGGCTGTTTTCTTTGCTAAAACTTCTGTCTGCTTCTCTCCCTTTCCCCTCCTGGTCCCCCAAGTCTGGACCAAATGACCCCTTCTTACGAGAAGCCTCCAGGATTGCTTCTGGGCTCACACCCCTTCCATAAGACCGGCCTCTTTTTAAGATTTTATTTGAGGCAGAGTTGAGAGAGATGGCCCATCGCTGGTTTACTCCCCAGGTGGCAGCAATGGCTGGGGCTGGGCCAGGCTGAAGCCAGGAACCCGGAGCTGCTTCTAGGGTTCCTTTGTGGGTGCTAGGCCCAGGCACTGGGCCGTCCGCCGCTGCTTTCCCAGGCGCCTTAGCAGGGATCGGAGGTGAAGCAGCCAGGTCTGGAACCTGTGTTCCGTATGGGATGGCTGTGTCACGGGCGGCAGCTTAACCCAGCGCTGGCCCCAGGCCTGGCCCTTTTCAGAAGTTGCTGGGCAGGGGCAGGGGCAGGTGCTGTGGCTCCCCTGTGTGGATGCTGTCGCTGTGCTGGGGGCTGTCACTAGGGAGAAGCCTGAGCCCCACAGGGAGAGGCGAGGGGTGCCACTGGGTGTCTCAAGTCTCTGTAGCTGCAGGGGGCTTCGCCTCCGCCCCCCCCCCCCCAGTGGTCTCTGCAGGCCCTGAGCCCCAGGGGGAGGGGAGCCACTCAGTGGGTGGAGGAGCAATGGCAGGGCGCAGGGGGACTTTGGCCATATTCACCATCTCCCAGGGGCCCCAGCACTGGGTCCACATCGCTGCCCTCCGCGGGGTTCCTAGCCATGGCCCCTCAAGTGGCCAGCCTCCCACCAGGGTCTACGTGCTCAGGGTGCAACCCCACAGGTGTCACAGCTCCCAGCACCCGCACCCGTGGGAGATGCAGGTGCTGAGCCTACCACGTGACACTGTCTCGTGGGCTGTGCACGTGAGCAGCGGAGGCATGGGCAGGGCCTCAGGCCCACATCTCGAGGAATGTGTGATGGAGCAGGGTGGTCCCCATCTCAGCTGCTCCCCCGCTGGGCGGGCACCCGGCACCTCTGTGTGAGCTGGGGCCTCTCGGAGGGGGTTGGCGGGTGAAGGCGCCTTTGGGGGTGGTGAGCGGCCACATCGGGCAGGGAGTCTGGGGATACGGCCTTTCTGGAATCTGGCCTGGACACGTGGGGATGGGAGAGGCCTTTCTGGGCCCCCAGGGAGCCAAGGGACTGAGGTAGGAGCTGTGGCCCTAGAGGTGGAGGCTGCCCCGCCTGCCGGCCCAGCGCCTTGCCCACCAGCTGCAGGGTGCTGCCTCTGCACCCCGTTCCTGCCCACATCCTGCCCGAGGAGCTGACAGCAGCAGCCACACGGCTGCAGGTGAGAGGTGACGGGCACTGCGGGGCAAACTCTGGTGGTTGCTCAATGCCCGGCAGTGCCAGGAGGCACCTGCTTCGCTCTGACTGACGCCCTTGGAAGGGTCTGGGGGGGGGGGGGGTCCTGGCACCCTGGGCTCGTGGCGGAGTCGGCAGAGGCTTGTGGGGTGGGGACAGGGGCCCAGCTGTCCATCTTTGCTCGTTGCCCCTCGGCTGAACTCCACTAGGCAGAGGTGGGTGCTCTCGGTCTGCCTCTCGTCCCTTGGCCCCCACTCTCTGACCCTCCTGGTGAGGCCCTGTGAAAGCCCCTCAGTGCCGTCTCAGACCCCTGGCTGTCTCTCTACCTGCCCGAGGCCGGTCACATCTGCTGTGGCCTTTATGTCCATCCACTTTTCACTTCGGGATCTTGGAGTTCGTTCCTGGCCAGATTCTCCCGTGCTTGTTCTGTTTCTGCTAGTTCGTGCCTAAGTTCTCATTCTTGCTTTTGGATGTTATTCCTTTATCTTTGAAGTTCTTTGTCTTTAAAAATTGAGTTTTTACTTCTTGTTTGGAAGGCAGAGACAAGAGATTGGCTTTTCCATCCCGTTGGTTCACTCCCCAAATCCTGCGATAGCTGGAGCTAGGCCAGGGTGAAGCCGAGCCGGGATTCGGTCCGTGTCTCCTGTGTGGGAGGCAGAGGCCCAGGGCCCTGAGCCATCACCTGCTGCCCAGGGCGTGCAAAAGCAAGAAGCGGTATCAGGAGTGGAGCCAGCCCTCAAAAGCAGGGGCTCTGCTGTGAGATGGGCCTCCCCAGCCGCGTGCGTGTGCGAGATCTGCTTTATCTTGTGATAGAGACGGAGGAGCAAAGAGACTTCCCCTTCACGGGATCACTCCCCAAATGGCTGCGACAGCCGGGACTGTACCAGGCTGCAGCCAGGAGCTCCATCCTGGTCCCCCACGGGTGGCAGGGACTTAGATACTTGAGCCATCTTGCGCTGCTTCCCCAGGTTAGATCACCATCAGGGAGCCGGATCAGAAGCAGAGCAGCCCCGGCGGCACCGTGAAACGAGACGCTGCCCTCACAAGCGGAGGCCAACCTGGGCCGCCACGACACCGGTCACTGCCGTGCCGACTGCCTGCTCCTCCCCGGGCAGCGTTGCTAGATTCCCGTTATCTTCTCTTTTGGAGTGCACCAGTCTCCGTATTTGTGATCTCCTGCTCCTCTCTCATCATAGCCTTAACTTTCCTCCTGTGCGTTGTTGTGGTTTGCAGCTCATCTGGCCTGGGAGCTGGGGAGCACCTGCTCCTCAGGGGTCTCCTGGGCTCTTTCCTCCTTGAGACCCTCCCTCCCCCACATCGTGGGCACAGGGCCGGGCTGGGCTGAGCACAGGAGCAGGTGGCACGGAGCTCCCTGTGCACCAGCAGTTGGGGTGGTGGCCCGCAGAGTCGGTGCTTGGCAAACATTCACCCTAGGAGTTGTCACCGGAGGATCCTGAGGCCCGGACGCAGACCCCTCTGTCCAGCAGGCTCTGGGAGGTGCCAGTGCCAGGGCGTGTGTTCGGGGAGCCAGGAGTGAGCCAGGAGATGCGCAGGCTTTGATTAAGTGGAGTTTTAATTGAAGCGGCTGCAGGGTGGGGGTGAGCAGGCAGGCAGGCAGGCAGGCGCGGTGGTTTGGCGTCTGGACTGCTGGGAACCCTGTGGGGCGGCTCTGTGAGAGTCGGGTGCACCTTCGCAGCGTGTCTCTGGTGTTTGTAGGACAGTGCATGCCCTCTGCCCCATCCCAACAGGGGACAGTCACGGAGAAATATCACATTATTAATATTCAATTTCCCCTCCTTGCTAGCAACAGATGACTCAAGGATTAATTAGATGGCGGCAACAGCGAGGGATAGGAAATTGCCAGGCCGCGGCCCCGCCCCGGCCCCCTCCTTTCTGTGGCTCTGGGAGGCTTTGGGAGGGAGGGACGCCGGGAGGAGCCAGGCGGCCTCAGGAAGTCCTGCTGCTGCGTCCAGTGTGACTCCCCTCGCCCTGGGCTTGCTGACGGTCGTGCTGTGTGCCTTAGCGTCCTCAGCTGGAGCGGGGCACAGGCTACGATACAGGGCCCTGGTAGCCAGCGGACTGTGTAAGGCCCCAGTTCTTGTCAGTGACACATCAGTAGCTTGAAGTTGGCCAAAGTGTGAACATGGACACCTGGCTGAGGCCAGGGCAACCCAGGCATGGCCACTGGCCAGCCTGCAGTTGAGCACCTCCCGCCTCCAGGCCCCTCTCTCCGTCATCTGCATGGCTCAGGGCTGGGGAGTGGACTGGTTGGGCAGACAGGCCCTGGCACCGACCGTGGGCAGGAGGGTCAGTGCCACCAAGACTGCCAGCCGGCAAGGAGACGGCGTCAGTGTGTGGGGAGGATGCTGGTTCCAGTGTTGCTCAGCGGAAGGTGCTTCTTAGGGGAGACCCTAAGAACTGGGGGTACACAGGCACCTGTGGCTGCTGGGAGAGCTTTGCTGAACAGTGGTCTGGGTCAGGCCCTCGAAGGCCCATTCCACACTGGGCGTCCTAGGTGATGTGTCAGTCCAGCCCTGGGCACAGGTGCTGGTGGTGTGGGCCCCATCCGCGGAGCTCTCGGGCTAGGGAGCACTGCCCCCCTCCCCCCGGCAGAAGTGTTCCACCTTGTCAGCCCCTAGCAGGGCATCGGAGGATGGTCCTGGACAGTGTCACGCTGGATACTGATCCTGTCCCGACTATACTGCACAGGAGGCTGTGATGGCCTCCGGTGCAGACTCCCAGGGAACACTGGAGATGGGAGAGATGGCTCCTCCAGGGCTCACTGGGCCTGGGTGGTCCTGGCTGGACAGTGGCTGCCTGTTCCTGTTGTTGGTGCTGGGCCTGGGAGCCCACCCTGGGTGGGACGCAGACTGGGGCCAGCACCAGCTCTGGCCCCTGGTGATGCTGTTCTGGGCCGTAGGCACCCCATGCGTGTCTGAGGATGGCCCTAAGAACCTTGGAACGGCCTTGTCTGTGATGTGCTTCGCCCCTCCCTTAATGGACTTAATGGGACTCAGGCCTCTCTCTGCCGGGCCCTGGCCTTCTGTCAGGTGCCCCACTGCAAGCTTCCTAGTGGAGTGAGAGACTCCTCGGGTGCAGCTGCAGCCACGAACAACTTTACAGTTGGAAGGAAACTTGGGGTCCATCGATTTCAGCCCCCTTGTCACTTCCTGGGGAGCGGGTAGGGGCAGCCTGGCCCCGTCAATGGGACCAGGAACTAGGAGTGACCTCCCGAGGTCACCAGTCCTGCTAAACTCACCTGGGGCCGCTGCAAGGCTGTCTCGGCCCTGTGCCCCCAGGGAGGCGATGGCCAGGCTCGAGGGGAGCCCTGGGAATCGGGGCTGGGCTCAGGCCTGCCGGGGAGACCGAGCTTGCTGGTTTTGAGGGGTATCACTAACGCTTCATGTTTTTAAGATATCTTGGCACTGGGGGAGTCCTTTCTTTTTTATTTATTTATTTTTAATTTTTGACAGGCAGAGTGGACAGTGAGAGAGAGAGAGGCAGAGAGAAAGGTCTTCCTTTGCCGTTGGTTCACCCTCCAATGGCCGCTGTCACCGGCGCACCGCGCTGATCCAAAGGCAGGAGCCAGGTGCTTCTCCTGGTCTCCCATGGGGTGCAGGGCCCAAGGACTTGGGCCATCCTCCACTGCACTCCCAGGCCATAGCAGAGAGCTGGACTGGAAGAGGGGCAACCGGGACAGAATCTGGCGCCCCAACCAGGACTAGAACCTGGTATGCTGGCGCCGCAAAGCAGAGGATTAGCCTGTTGAGCCACGGCGCCGGCTGGGGGAGTCCTTTCACACCTGTTATTTCCTTCTCATAGGATCATGGGTGAAAGGCAGGATGGCCCCCAGGGGTCATCTGGGTCCAACCTCTTCACGGTACCAGTGGGTAACCAAGGGCCAGAAAGGAAGAAGCGTTCTTGCCCGAGGTCCCCCAGCTCTGAGCACCTGCTTTCTGCGGGGTACCAGACCTGTCAGTCACTCCCCGTGTCAGCCAGGCAGGGGAGCAGGTGGGGAAGAGGGCGTGGGAGGAGGAGGAGGGAAGTAGCTCCAGCGCCTGCCCCGCCCAGAGGCGGGGACACCAGGAGGCAGCGGGTTCAGGTTTGTGGTTGCTCTGCTGCTGCAGTGGAGACGGGCTGGTGGCTCCCCGGGGCTCTCCAGGTCAGAGCCCCAGGGTCCAGGCAGCTGCCGTCCCTCAGGTGGGCACTTCCTTCCTGGGGACGGAGCGGGCCAAGGCTGGCTGAGAGGCTAGCCTCACAAGAGAAGGCGGCTGAGAGTGGGAGGTCCTGAGAGGTGAGGGGGCTTTTCCTGGAGGGAGGGAGTCGGCACTGTGGGGCCGATGGTGACTTCGGGGATCCTGGAGACTGGCTGGGCTGCCCCAGGAGCTTTGGGAAGCTGAGCGTGGGGAGCCGACTGGAGTGACTAAACTGAGATCTGTTTCCCCGAGAAAAACCAAGAGCCTGGCACTGGGTGGAAGGGGCGATGACCAAGGGTCTTGCTGAGGGGTGAGAGGGTCGTGGCAGCGCCCGGACGAGGCTCTGCTCACGGTCCCCCCAGGCCCTCCCTGAGAGGGGTCTGGCAAGGTCTTAGCAGGGTGGGGAGTGACCTTTCTGGGCCGCTGTCCTCTGCAGTAGGGGCCAGAACTCCAACTCTCCTGCCTCCTGGCAGACTGGGCAGGGCACGGGGTCGTCCTCGGCCGGACGCCAGGCCTGCAGGTGGGGTGGGACCAGAAGCAGGTGCTTCTTCAAGGTCCTGGGGTGGCGGTGAGGGGCTGGGACTGCTGCTCACCAGGGCTCTCCCTCTGCAGGTGCCTTGGGACGCTGAAGCTGAGCTGGCCATGACGCTGCTGCCGGCGCCCCTGCCGAGGGCCTGGTCTGGGGAGACTGGCCGGCATCCAGGAGAGCCGCCCCGACAGCGATGCTCTTGACTCTCCTGTGAGGAAGGGGCTCGGGGGCCTGGGCCCCTGTACCTGGGCTGGGCTGGCCAGGAGCTGGGTGGGCAGACAGCTGGGCTGCAGCTATGGACCGTGAGCTGGCCCGGCCCGCGTCCCCGCTGAGCCTGCCTGTCCGCAGCCGTGCCCACCATGGGCTCCTTGGTGTACATCACGGTGGAGCTGGCCATCGCCGTGCTGGCTGTGTTGGGCAACGTGCTGGTGTGCTGGGCTGTGTGGCTCAACAGCAACCTGCAGAATGTCACCAACTACTTTGTGGTGTCGCTGGCGGCAGCCGACATCGCCGTGGGTGTGCTTGCCATCCCCTTCGCCATCACCATCAGCACCGGGTTCTGCGCCGCCTGCCACGGCTGCCTCTTCATTGCCTGCTTCGTCCTGGTCCTCACACAGAGCTCCATCTTCAGCCTGCTGGCCATCGCCATTGACCGCTACATCGCCATCCGCATCCCGCTGCGGTGAGCTGGGGCCTGGGGCCGGGGTGGACACTCACGCGCAGCTGCGTGGGGCCAGGATGAGCCCAAGGCCAGGGTCTGGTCTGCAGAAGTGCAGGCAGGGCGCTGGGGCTCCGTCTGGAGCTGCCCAGGACTGAACGGCCCCTTGGGCACAGTGCACCCTGGTCCTCCTGAGCTCTAGGCTGCATGGCTGAGGCCACCCACATTTGCAGAGGGTGGCCTGGGCCTAGGCATCATGTGAGGGAGGCATACAGGGCCCGGTGACCTGTGTATGACCCATGGGGACATCTGGGCATCATTCATGCACTAGCAAAACTCCCTGCGTGATGCTGGAGTGGGTGGAACCACAGGCTCTCGGAGCTAGAGGCCTGCCCCCAGCGCCTCGGTCAGCCTCAGAAGGGCACATTAGGAAAGTGACCCCGAGAGGGGAAGTGACGTGGCTGGACGCCACAGTGAGTCACTGGGACCTACATGAAGATTCTCATGTTCCCCAGGTCACCCAGGACGCAGGCTGCATGCTCAGGGACTGGCTGTGGGAGGGGGTTTTACCGTGGATTGTGTAAATGAAAACTCTCCTGGAGGCAGAGCTTCCTTAGAGGGGAAGCTAGAACGTCTGCCCCTCCCCTGGGGACCTGGGGGCCCCTGGGCAGCTGCAGATCCTGAGAGGGGAAATCAACCAGATAGTGGGAGTGCTCGCCAATGGAGGGAGCCCCATTGGAGGGGCTGTGGGCGCCTTGGCCGGGAGGAGGACCAGGCTCGAGGAGCAGTGCAAACAGTGTCAGACCCAAGGGGCCCCTTCTGGGTGGGAAAATGAAGTTCAGAGAGCCACAGCAGTTTTGTCAGGGCCACAGAAGGTGGTAGCCGAGCCAAGGCGAGGTCTGGGAAGGAATGTGGCCTGACACCCACTGTGTCTTCAGTCTTTGGGGGAACAGCCTTGGGTGGCCCCAGGCTCCCAGAGGCTGTTCCAGGTACCCATGCCTGCCACCAGGGCCTCATGGGGGAAGGAGACATCCACAGCCGGCTGCCCTGTCGGATGCTCTGCGTCTCGGGAGAGCCTGGAGCCCTCAGTAATGAGCAGGGGCCGAGACAGCTGTCTGTCTCCCCAGACTGTGCCTAGGGACAACCTTGGCCCCCTCTGCCCCCACCCCTTGCTCCCTGGCAGAACAGGGTCCAGTGCCAGCTCTGAGTGCCAGGGGGGTCTATCTGTGGGTCCCGGGCCGGCCAGAGAGCAGATGTCTGGAGGCCACCTCGGGCCTGGCTGGGCCCATGCACTCGTGGCAACACTGAGGAAGCAGGGGCCTGGCTGCTGCCTCTCTGATTCAAAGGCAGCACCGTGCTAGGCTGAGACTGGGCTGCTGTCCTAAGTGGATGGACCTCAGCTTTTTTTTTTTTTTTTTTTTTTTGGCAGGGGAGGGAGGTAGGGCGGGCAGTCTCTCCCTTTCCTTGTTTTCTAAGTTGAGAGAACGAATCCCTGATGCAGAATGGGATGCGCTGCGTGGCCATGGAGGGTCAGCTGTCCCCTCAAGGCCCACCTCCTCATCTGGAGAGCTCAGAACTGGTGTGAGCACCCTTGAGGAGGGCAGCAGAGTGGGGATTCAGTTCTTTCTTTCTTTCTTGGTGCCCTGGGCCTGACCCCTCACACACACCCCCTCCCCCACCCGGCCTGCACATCTGAATCCCGTGACCTCCTGCTGGGCTGATGACGTTCCTGTCCCCACCGGCAGAGTGGTCGGAGGCTGAAGGGTGTGCGAGCAGTGTCCTCATCCTCACAGCGCGGCACTGTGGCTGGGCGACGTGATGACCCTCCTGAGTGTCTCCCTGCGTGGGTGGATTCCCGGCCCTCGGGTCTCCTCCCTTTTCTGGGCACCCAGAGGTGGCCGTGTGGGGGCTCCTGAGAATGAGCGGAGATGTGGAAGAACTCGGAGGCTCTGGCTGGCTGACTCCCTCACAGCTCGGAGCCCGGCCTCCCTCTTCTCCACTGGGAAAGGCCCACCCTGAGAGATGCCTTAGAGGCCCTAGCCCTAGGCCGGCACTACCCACCGGTGCTTTGGGGATTCAACTTCCGAACAATCAGTGCAGGGATTTAGAACAATCAAGTGCAGGGAACCTGCTGGGCTGGGGCAGGGCTTCCCGGAGGGAGCCAGGCCAGAGCTGAGGCTGGGAATCCCAGGGCTAGAGCCAGACTTCTACCGGGGACTTTTGTACCACGCCCTCCTGTCTCTCACACTGGTCTCCGCTGGTGCCAAGGACGGAGGTCCTTTGTGGTGACCTGCACTGACTTCGAGGGGCGCGCTGGGCAGGATCTTGGTGGCATGTGGTTAGGGGCAGCGGCCCTGAGGAAGGAGTGAGCCTGTGGGCACTGAGCCAAGGAGAGGTGGCTGGGCTGCCGGTGACAGAGGGACTGGGCAGACAGGGAAGGTGTGAGGAGTTAGGTTTTCCTTGTGGGTCACCAACTCCTCTGGAAGACTTAGAAAAGCTGCAGCCTCTCCTCAGAGAAACAAAACCCTACCTAGCATCATGGGTATAAAATGATACTTTTAAAAGGTTGTGGAAAAATGAATTTAAAAACATATTTATTTGAAAGGCAGAGTTGTAGAGGCAAGGTCTTCCATCCATCGGGTCACTCCCCAGGTGGCCGCAACAGCTGTGCCACTCTGAAGCCAGGAGCTTCTGCCGGGTCTCCCACGTGGGTGCAGGGGCCCAAGGACTTGGGCCATCTTCTACTGCTTTCCCAGGCCATAGCAAGTGGAGCAGCTGGGACTCAAACCAGTGCCCAGATGGGATGCCGGCACTGCAGGTGGCGGCTTTACCCACTATGCCACAGCACCAGCCCTGGGAAAATGAATTTAAAAGATAATTTTAGGGGCTGGTGTTGAAGATTAAGCTGCGACTTGGCTTGTGACCTTGGCATCCCATATCGGAGTGCCGGTTTGAGTCCCAGCATCTCCACTTATAATCCAGCTCCCTGCTATGGCCTGGGAAAGCAATGGGTGATAGCCCAAGTGCTTGGGCCCCTGCACCCACGTGAGAGACTCAGAAGGACTTTCCAGCTTCTGGCTTCAGCCAGGCCCAGCCTTGGCTGTTGTAGACTTTTGGGAAGTGAACCAGTGAATGGAAGACTTCTCTCTCTACCCTGCCTCTTTCTCTTTTGCTCTCCCTTTTAAATATTTTTTTGAAAATATATTTTGATGGGCTGGTGCCGCGACTCACTTGGCTAATTCTCCGCCTGCAGCACCGGCACCCCAGGTTCTAGTCCTGGTTGCTCCTCTTCCAGGCCAGCTCTCTGCTGTGGCCCAGGAAGGCAGTGGAGGATGGCCCAAGTGCTTGGGCCCTACACCCACATGGGAGACCAGGAGGAAGCACCTGGCTCCTGGCTTCGGATCAGCGTGGTGGCCATTTGGGGGGTGGTGAACCAATGGAAAGGAAGACCTTTCTGTCTCTCTCTCTGTCTAAATCTGCCTGTCAAAAATATATATATATATAGATATAGATGCAAAATTTAAATCCATGCATAGTTTTTTTATAATATGAATTTTCCACAAATTTTTTGATGATGCATTATATGCATGGATTTCAAAATGTTTTGCACCAAAATAAACATCTTTTAATTCAATTTCCATGAGCTTTTTGAATTACTCTCATTCTTGGACCATAGGATGAGTTCTGAATATGAGAGGAGTTTTTTTAGGAAGGGTGGTCCAGGGCCTGTGACCTGCTGGTGCAGGGATGGGGCTCGGGGGGCTCTGGCACCCATGTGCTGTGACACCTCTCAGCTCCATGGAACCAGATGCAGTGCTCGAATGGCCTACCTCCGGCGTCCAGGAGGCCAGGGTGAAACTGTGTGACACACAGCCCAGGCCTCGGGCTGCCCCATCTCCCTGGGCCCCCGGATCTAGAGCTCTCAGCCTCAGGAGGTTTCTTTTGAAAATCAAAATTAATCTGTTTGATATTTCTTAATATATATATGTGTGTGTGTGTGCTACAACACTGAGAAGGCCGACAGTGACAGCTGCCCCCGTGCTCCCGGGAGGAAGGCCGGGTTGGGACTCCTGTCAGGGACATCCCTGCGCATCTGGACCAGTGCTTTTCAGGGATGTTTTGTTCCTGTCCCGACAAGGGGCTTTCCTTGTAGTATAAGGTTCCCCCTCATGGGCTCCCTTCTCAGCAGAAGTCAACAACTGGATGACCCAGGGGCCTCCACGCTGTGTTCCCAGAACCCGGCAGCCGGGCTCTGCGTCCCGGCTCACCAGTCCGCTAAGTCCCTATGAAGCCGCGCTCTCCTGCGGCAGCCCCACCTCTCCGGCTGCTGCAGCGGAGCTAAGTCCACCAGGAAGCCGGCCCCTCTGCGGCAGCCCCACCTCTCCCACCCACAGCGCCGCTGAGGAGCTCTTGCCAGGCTCTGCCCCCTGCAGTCTCCACGCCCGATTCTTTGATGGGGCAGTGCCCCCCCCGGTCCGGGGTTCTCGGTCCCATTGTCACAAAGGAGGCTTAGCCAAAGTGAGAGAACGCTCCTGTTCACAGAAGTGCGCCAGGGCCACTGCCCAGGGAAGAACAGTCTCTTAGGAAAGTGTCAGACTTCCTGCAGTCCCACTGAGGAACGGCGTGAGGTACTATTTGTAGAGTGCCCGAACAGTGCCTGGCTCAGGGCACTGCTGTGGCGGGGTATCAGGTGGAGGGGGGGCCGCCTGCAGCATCACACGGGAGCCAGGACAGGGCTTGGCACAGACAAGTAAGCCCAGGCCCCTCCTCCTCCTGAGGCCCCTGCCTGCATAGTGTCTGGATTCAGAGTTGACACTCACCATGGCCTGAGTTGCCTCTGGGTTCCATGGAATGCCCACATCAATTCCATTCCTCTCCTTGAGCCTTAGTGTCCCCATCTGTAAAAAACCACCAGAAGTTTGTTTTTTCTTTGAATTAACAAAATTTAAACCCTGGGAGACTTTACCTGGAAAATCGGCTTCCCAGCCTCTCTGAGGCCTGGCAGCCCTGGGCACACACTCTGCATAGCGGCTAAGACAGGGAAAGCGCCTGTCAGCCTGGCTCATGTGTTGCCGCCCATGGGCTACGTCACTTCTGTAGATGTGGCACATTCTGGAGTTAACTGTGTTTGATCCATAGCACCTACTGTAGTCCCTGGCGCAGAGGACGCAGGAGAGCCTCTCTGAGACGGCATCTACCCTGGATGTGAAGGGCGGGACCTGCTTCCACAGCTGGAGGCAAAGGCTGGTCGGGACTGCTTTCCTAAACCGGGGAGACATTCTTCTCTCTGTTGCTAAGGCTCTGCCGCTTCTCTGGGGCTGAGGTCTGCTTCCTGGCTGGCAGATCAAGCCATGCTCCATGTTGGAGACTGGGGACCGGCGGCCTTGACTTCTCATCTGGTCTCAGGGGCCCTGAGTGCACGTGGCAGATCACTTTCCCTTCTGGATCGGTGTCGAGGCTGCCACCTGGTTACTAAGACACCATCCTCCCATTTCTCTGAGAGGGCCGGGGTGGGTTGGAGGCGGGGAGACGGTTTCTTATTTGGCTGGAGGCCTCCATCCCTCCTGTATCCCCCTGTGCAGTCTCTCCTTGGGGACTCCCAAGGCCTTGGAGACCCCCAAGTCGGGTGGGAAGAAATAGCCTGGAGTACAAAGCTCTGATCTGGCTGGTTCTGCCCCCAGTCCAACTCGCACCCGCTGAGGGGAAGCCTGTTGTAGCATCAGCCAGATTAACCAACAGGGAGGCGAGATTTCTTCTCTTCCCCCTCAAACTCATTGATTCCCTCATCACAGACCAAATCTTAGGACCACTGCGAAGACTAACAGTCACCTGACCATTTGTACAGTGGCGTCTGTCTCCAGGACGCCTCCCGCCTCCCAGCAATCAGACTGAAGCAGAAACTCTAGGGCCTTCCAGCCAGGACACAGGGCACCGGGTGCCCCTCTGGGCCGTGCCTGTCCTGGTTTCTCAGACCTCTGATGCTGGTATCCTCTCCCTAGGTACAATGGCTTGGTGACTGGCACACGGGCCAAAGGCATCATTGCCATCTGCTGGGTGCTGTCATTTGCCATCGGCCTGACGCCCATGCTGGGCTGGAACAACTGTGGCCAGCCGCGGGAGGGCCGCAACCACTCGCAGGGCTGCGGGGCGGGCCAGGTGGCCTGCCTCTTTGAGGACGTGGTCCCCATGAACTACATGGTGTACTACAACTTCTTCGCCTGCGTGCTGCTGCCCCTGCTGCTCATGCTGGGCATCTACCTGCGCATCTTCCTGGCTGCCCGGCGCCAGCTGAAGCAGATGGAGAGCCAGCCCCTGCCGGGGGAGCGCACCCGGTCCACGCTGCAGAAGGAGGTGCACGCCGCCAAGTCGCTGGCCATCATCGTGGGGCTCTTTGCCCTCTGCTGGCTGCCCCTGCACATCATCAACTGCTTCACCCTCTTCTGCCCCGAGTGCAGCCACGCCCCTCTCTGGCTCATGTACCTGGCCATTGTCCTCTCCCACAGCAATTCGGTCGTGAACCCCTTCATCTACGCCTACCGGATCCGTGAGTTCCGCCAGACCTTCCGCAAGATCATCCGCAGCCACGTCCTGCGGCGGCAGGACCCCTTCAAGGCGGGCGGCACCAGCGCACGGGCCCTGGCCGCTCACGGCAGTGACGGGGAGCACGTCAGCCTTCGACTGAACGGCCACCCGCCGGGGCTGTGGGCCAACGGCAGCGCCCCCCATCCTCAACGGCGGCCCAACGGCTATGCCCTGGGGCTGGTGAGCACAGGAAGCGTCCGAGCTTCCCACAGGGACCTGAGCCTCCCAGACGTGGAGCTCCTCGGCCAGGAGCACAAGGGCGTGTGCCTGGAGTCCCCTGGCCTCGAGGACCCCCTGGCCCAGGATGGAGCAGGAGTGTCCTGAGTGTCCCCAGGAAGGGGATCTCGATCTTCCTGCTTGGCTGGACCAGTCACACGGGGGACGAGAAGCACGGGCGAGCCAGGAGACGCTGCAGCTGGCTGGCTCCCCCCCACCCCCGGACTGAGGAGGGCGCCCCGGCTGGAGCAGCATGAGGCCAGCAGGGAGGGTGCTGGGCCTGAGGAAGCAGGCGTCCTGTGCCGCGAGGCCCCCGTGCCAGGCTAGGGCCAAAGCACCAGCAGCACCTTCTCTGGGCAGGGCCCAGCCAGCCCCTCCCCCCGGGTCTGGAAGCCACAGGTGTCCGCAGAGCCCTGCCCTGGTCCTGAAGCTGGGGAGTAGCTCCAGCAGCTCCCCTTCCCCAGCACACCCCCCACTCTCCCCAGACTTTGCTAGGGTGTCAGAGCTGCTGGCCTGGAGGTGGTATTTGCCTATTTTTTTTTTCCAAGAGAAAATGTAAGTGTGAGGAAATCCCTTTTATTTTATTCCCGTCCTCTCCCCGGCTGCTGGGTCTGCTGGTCCTGCTGCTATCTTGGAACAGGGAACCTCAGGCAGCTCCCTCCCTGCCCCCGGCCACCCCGAGCTGCCACACACTTCAGTCCCAGGGCCACCTCTTGGGGTGACAGAGCTGGGAAGGAGGACAGGGAGTTATAGCAGGAGCACAGCTAAGGGCAGGTGCCTGGGTCACTCGGAGCTGTCCAGCTAGCAGCCCTGGCTGGCTGCCTTTCCTCTAAAGGGATTGTTGTTTTGTCAGATAAAATAAAAATGAGCCACATTGTGTTTTAAGCTTGTCCAGTGAGGACGGTGTGTGAGTTCCTCTCCCTGCTCCATAGCCAGGCCTGGTGCACAGGGGTGTATGTGTGTGTGAACTCCGTGTGAGAGAGCGTGTGTGTGTATGTGTGTGTGGTCAGGACACCGCCTGCCCGGGCTCCCATCCTCGGAGGGGACAGGCTGCCTGCCTGTGCCGCAATCCACATGCCCGTGGGAGGCGTCTCCAGGGGATGAGGAGGAGGGAAACCTTCTGCCTGCAGCTCCCGACCAGAGTTGGTGTGGGGCCACTCCCCAGCCCGCTACCTTTCCAGCATCTGGAGCCGACATCTTGCTAGGTTATCTTCTCAGCGCCGAGCTGCTCGCCCCACCCCCAGCTGCCAGGCCACAGAGGTATCTGCAAACAGATCTAGGCTGGGGCTAAACTGCCTTCTAAGTCACTCCTCCCAGAAACCTGCAGGGAACGGCTTTTTCTTGTGGTTTCTTCCTGTGAGGCTGGTCTCTGGGGCACTCTGCCTGAAGGGGGGGAAGGGGAGAAGTCTGAAGTGCAGGGCCAGTTGGCAACCCACCTCTGCTTGCCCTGGGAAAGGGTCTGAGAGCCAAGGGTGGGCCAGGTGGTCTCTCAGGATGGGCCTTGGGAAAGGAGTGCCAGAACCTGGGTAATCCTCACACAGCCCCGAGTTAAAAATGATGAATAAACTCAGATTAAGTCCACATCCCAGGTCACACAGCTAGTAAGCAGCAAAAGTGAGGTTCAAACCCAGATCTGACTGCAAAAGCCACGTGCCCCCCCCCCCTTTACATTAACTTACGGACTATTTCAATCAAACTGAAAATTATGAAATAGACGCCCATCCCACTCTGCTTAAGAAAGGAAACGTGACTGCAGCTGACGCATCTGACCTCTCTCTGTGCCCCTACCCTGCTTCCTGTGCCTGGGAACAACCATCTTCCCGAGTTTCGTTTTGTTCCGCTACACATCTGCACTGTCACCACAGAGGAGCCGATGGGAGAAACACCTCGGAAGCTTTGAGCAGTACGAGGCCTGGGCCCCGCGCCTGAAACAGGATTCCCTAGCCTGCGACACACAGCCAGGGTTAAGGACCAGGTGCAAGGGCAGAGTCCATGAGCTGGCCCACAGCACCCTCTCTCCTACATACTCGGGTTCTGTGCTGGCGATGGGCTGAGGGCAGCATAGTGGTCTGGACTGGGCCTGCAAGGGCCACGAGCAAGGCTGCTGTTGACCCTTAAGAGAACCACAAAGGTAGGGCAGACAGACCTCATCCCTCCAGCCTTCTCTGAGCTCTTTTGGGAACCAAGGCTTGGGTGTATGATTTGAGGTTGGGGAAGGCAGAGCCTAGGGCTTAGAAGAGAAAGGGTTCTGGGCGTAAGTATGCTCTGTCCAAGTCCTCCGAGGGCCACCCCTCCTCAGGTCCCCAGGGGCCCAGTGCCACTCATTCCCCAGCCCTGTAGAGGCTTCCATTGTGAGCAGGCCTCTCAAGCACACGCACGTGTGCAGACATGAACACATGTCATTTCTCTGTAGAGAGCACACGTATGCACACACGAACATGCTCACAGGCAGGGCCCGCATCAGAGCAGCAGCTGAAGGGAAACGTGCCACTGCCCAGCCCCTCGGGGTACAGATGCGTCTCTGCGCAGGCCCATGCTGCCCTGGGCTGCCAGGGACCCTACAGCTCTGTCCAAAGGCCCCTAGCCCTCTCCCTGTTCTTCCCAAAGGGCCAGGGGTGGGTGGCACGCTTCATTCAGGCCCGGGGCAAGTACAAGGGTCTCACTGCAGACCTATATCCTGATGGCCCCAGCCCCTCTGAGAGATTGGTGTGACCAGGAAGACCAGAGAGCAGCAGCCTGGCCCAGGCCGGGTCTTGGCTTACCCCTGGCCTCCTTGAGATAGGCCCTCTGCTGAACTTCAGGGCTCTCCCTGTTTGTATAAGGCCCTTTTCTTCCCCCTCCAGGAGGCATCACACAGGGTGAGGTCGGGGAGCTGGGTAGAGCCACAGCTCTGTGCTGACTAAGGGAGCCAGACCACAGCAGGGCAGTGAAGAGAAATGAGCTGCCGAAGCCCCTGGATCGTCTGGGACTCAGCATCACAGGAATGGCAGCTGCCGCCTTTTCAACGGCAGCAGAGAGAGGACAGGGGTGGGGAACAACTGCTGGGGGAGTGTGATGGTTTCTGTGCAGCGGGGCCAACTCCTGGGGCCTCAGGACGACACCGTGCACAGAACGCACTCCTCCCCTGCCATGCTATGCCGTCTCTGGCGTGGCCACTGCCCAGGCTCTCGCCACTGTGGGCACCCTGCCCTGAACGCCCAGCTGGGCAAGACCCCTCTGCTGAGGGGAGACAGATCCTGGGGAGAGGGGCCAGCGCTGTGGGTTAGAAGGCTAAGCCAAAACCTGCAGTGCCGACACCCCACAGGGTGCCCCACTTCCAATCCAGCTCCCTGCTGGAGTGCCTGGGAGAACAGCAGCAGATGGCCCAAGTGTCTGGGCCCCTGCCACCCATGTGGGAGACCTGGAAGAAGCTCCTGGCTCCCGGCTTCAGCCTGGCCAGCCCCAGTCATTGCGACCATTTGGGAAGTGAACCGGTGGATGCAGGAGCTCGCTCGTTCTCTCGCTCACCTTCTCTATTTCTGCCTTTCAAATAAATAAATAAATCTTAAAAAAAAAAAAAAAAGGAACCTGGGGAGACCCACAAAGTGTGCTGTGAGGTGCTGGCCCTGACTGCTATGTAAGGGTGTGGGGTTACCACCCCTTCCTCCTCCCAAGCCACCCTCGCGGCAACTGTCACTCCGCATAAGCGGCAAGTGTTACAGCTAGGACAGCCCTGTCAGGCTGAGGAGCCAGGGGAGGGGCGGGAGGAGGGCAGAGGCCTCGGTTTCCAAGAAGGGGGAAAGACAGACAGGCATAGCGCCTGGGCGTGGGAAGCACTTTTTTTTTTTTTTTGACAGGCAGAGTGGACAGTGAGAGTGAGAGAGAGAGAGAGAGAGAGAGAGAAAGGTCTTCCTTTTGCCGTTGGTTCACCCTCTAATGGCCGCCACGGCTGGCGCACTGCAGCCGGCGCACCGCGCTGATCCGATAGCAGGTGCCAGGTGCTTCTCCTGGTCTCCCATGGGGTGCAGGGCCCAAGGACTTGGGCCATCCTCCACTGCACTCCCTGGCCACAGCAGAGAGCTGGTCTGGAAGAGGGGCAACCGGGACAGAATCCGGTGCCCTGACCGGAACTAGAACCCGGTGTGCTGGCACCGCTAGGCGGAGGATTAGCCTATTGAGCCGCGGTGCCAGCCAGAAACACCTTCTTTAGATGCTCTGCCTTGACCCTTGCCCATCCCAGAGGAGAAAGAGCGGCTCCACGGGGCTCTGTGAGGCTTGGAGAGGGCAGGCCAGGCTGGGGAGCCAGTTCTAGGTTGGGCAGGGTACTCGGAGAAGGGATTTTTGCCACCCATTGGAAAGGTCTGCACAGAATCGGCCATCTGGACATCTAACGGCCAGTCAATAGCCAGATCAGGATCTGCACTCGGGGAGCCGACAACGCCCCCCGGAGTGAGCCGATGCAGTCGGAGGAGAGCGACGGAGGGGACACAGCTCAGGGAGTCCCGGGGAAGGAGCCAAGTTAGCCGTCCCAGGCCCCAACTCCTCCAGGTGCTCATTAGGGAATGAGAACAGGCAGGTCTGAGGGGCTCTGTGCCTGACTGATGGCTGCCTACACAGAATTATGCCATCCACTTGGAGGCAATTTTCAAGTTAAAATGTTGTCAGAGACTTGTCACAGTTTTGATCTTTCTTTTCTGTTCTCTCTCAACCCACCCACATTTTCTAGTTGGGTTGGAAAGGGGAGTGAGGGTGACAGAGCCTGGTTTAGAGTCAGAGATTTTTTTTTGGGAATTTTTAAAGGCAGATGGGACTTTTGGAAATTATCAAATTTTTGCATACAAAACTTCTCCAGTCCAAGGGCTCAATATCACAACTGCTTTGTCACTGACAGGATTTTTGGGGGGACTGGAGAGACCTGTCCAGGCACGCTGCAGTTATCCCAAGCTGCCTAGTTCAGACACCAAGCAATCCCACCGCTTGCTCCTTCTAACTGCCACCTCCTTCTCTGAGCTGTGAATGGGTTCAAACACACTCCTGGACCGCTGGCAAGTCACTCTCTGAGCTGCCGCGCTGTCTTTTGGGTAAAGTGGGCTAATAAACGTGCTGGAAGGTTTATGTAACATTAATGTTCAGGATTACTATCATTTTAGTATCATTACTGCAGTAACAAATCCATTCTTGGTTCAGAAACTACCAGGTAAAAGTGCAGCAGGGAGGAGAGAGGGAGAGACCCAGTCTCCCATCGGCTCACACGGTTCAGCTGCCGAGCGCTGCAGTGGCTAACTCTGTGAGACAAGCCTGGGAAAGAAGTGCACACACCCACAGCCTGTGAACAGGCCGAAGGGGCTCACCAGGTCCTGCTCAAGGCAGGAGGCTTGTGCTGGGTTCTCAGCACCACACCCGATCACGGTCAAACTGCAATACCCTATGCTCTCAGCTACACCCAGCAGAGTGGAGCAGTCACCTGAGGAAGGTGGTCACGACTGGGAGGGCGTGCGGATTTGAAGTGGCTGGAGGAAGTGGGGCAGGAGAGTGTCTAGGGAGGGCTGTGGCAGCAGGTGAAGAAAGCACAGGAAGACTCGAGTGCTGTTCCGAGAGGCACAACTCGGCTTGGCAGGGTGACCCATAGGAGCTTTGGGGCTCACAGAAGCTCCAGCGGAATAACTGCTTCATGCAGGAGGCCACAATGACGCCACAAGTTGAGACTTGTGGTTGGGTCTTTAATGTGCTCCAAGGACACTCAAGTCCTCATCTGTGTCCCTTTTAGGAGCCTCTGCTGCACCTTTCAAGGCCACAGGCACATAAGGGTGGCTCATCTCCTGTGGCTAAAATTGTCAGTCTTGGGTTCCTGGAAACCCAAAGCAGCTAGAAGTGGTAAGACGGGGGACTGGGAGGAGAGAATGATAAAGTATTAAGAAAGAAAAAAGAGGCCGGAGCTGTGGTGCTGTGGGTTGAAGCTCTGGCCTGAAGCGCTGGCATCCCGTATGTGCGCCAGTTCTAGTCCCGGCTTTCCACTTCCTATCCAGCTCTCTGCTATGGCCCGGGAAAGCAGTGGAGGATGGCCCAGGTCCTTGGGCCTCTGCACCCAAGTGGGAAACCCAGAAGAAACTTCTGGCTCCTGGCTTCAGATCAGCGTAGCTCCAGCTGTTGTGGCTATCTGGGGAGTGAACCAGCGGATGAGAGATCTCTGTCTCTCTCTAACTCTTTCAAATAAATAAAATAAATCTTAAAAAGGAAAAGAAAAAAGTCACCTCCTGAATCAGGTGTATGGGTACAGGCTCAAGGTGATCACCTGGTCTGAAAGGAATCAAAAAGTGTAGCAACAGAAAGTACCCTGGGGCCTGAACTCCTCCATGGTGACAGCAGCATCACTCCAATTAGGACCACTTGTTGCCAGGTGGGAGCACGGTCGCCGTTTCTTGGCGCTGCGTGTGAGCCTCTGGGAGGGGCTGGAACACAGATGGAGATTTGCTATGCAGTTTGGGGTTAAGCAAACTGCTGTCACCCATCTCCTACATCTACCCCACACTTGCCCTGCCACTCCTTACTTCTTAAATCGTTTTTATAGGGATTCTTCTCCTTTCCTCAAGTTCCCAAATGCAATCTCTTGCACCCTGATAATAATTCTTTTTTTGGTTTGTTTGGTTTTTTTGACAGGCAGAGTTAGACAGTGAGAGAGTGAGAGTGAGAGAGAGAGAGAGAGAGAGAGAGAGAAAGGTCTTCCTTCCGTTGGTTCACCCCCCAAATGGCCGCTACAGCCGGCGCGCTGCACCGATCCCAGGCCAGGAGCCAGGTGCTTACTCCTGGTCTCTCACGCGAGTGCAGGGCCCAAGCACTTGGGCCATCCTCCACTGCCTTCCCGGGCCACAGCAGAGAGCTGGACTGGAAGAGGAGCAACCAGGACTAGAACCCAGGGTGCCGGTGCCTCAGGCGGAGGATCAGCCTAGTGAGCCACTCGGCGGCCAACCCTGCTAATTCCTCTAAGCATCTCTGGAATCTGTTCCATTCATTCATCCCCTCAGTAACCCTCATCAATCATGGTCTTAGGGGAAGCCTCAGCATGGCTGCCTACCTGGTTAGGCTGCAAACTGGCCCCTCTGCGTTTCTCTCTTACACAGGAGTCTGTTCAGCCCAAGCAGTCGGATGTGTCTTCCCCAAGACCAGCTCCCCTGCTCCAGAACGCGTGTGGGCCCTACCTGGGTGTCAGCTCCAGCCTGCATTCATTGGTGTGGGCAGTCAGGGTCACAGCTTTGCTATCCAGCTTTGTCTCTGGCCACCCACTCCCACCTCTCCCTGCCCCTGCCACAGCCACAGAGCTGTCCTCCAACCTCCGTGCTCATGCCCCACTTCTGCGTTTCAGGCAGCTCCTGCCACAGGAGCCTTTCACTCCAAGAAAACGGAGGAACTCCCTGAGCCTTGCTGACGTCACCACTCCTTCTGATGCCTTCAGCTCTCCTGCCTGCTACTGGGAACATCTCTTCTGCTGCCAAGCTATGCTTAGCTCCTGGGCAATGCGCTGGTTTTAGCCAGTGTCCTATTTCCCTACTATACTGTAGATTTCCAGAGCGGGGTGGGCATGGCACTTACTCCCTCCCAGGACCAAATCTAGTGATCACTGGATGAGCACCCTGGTCAGACACGGTGAGAATGAGCCCGCCCATGATGAAGTCCAGGGACCTGGGTTTTAGTTCTCTGTGGGGATTAACAGGCCATGTGACTTTGGGGATGGTGCGCAAGCTTCCTTCCCTACAAAAAGATGAAGCAGATGGAGAGACACGTTCGTCCCTTTAAGCCCTGGCATTCTCCGAGTCTATTTGACTGGGGACTGACCCAGCTCTGGGCCTAGCTAGGGAGGCTATGGACAAGCCCTGGGAGAGAGAAGGAGCTGGGAGATGGTGAGCTAATAGCTCTGGAGGAAGGAAGGACATGCTGGGCTAATGGGATAATTGGATAATCCTCAGAGCTAGGGGCTGCCAGGCTGGGGCCAGCTGTTAGAAGCAGACACAAATAGCACAAGCAAAACAAGGGCGCTGGTGCAGGAAGCAGCTTGCTGAGATGTGGGGGAGGGGTGGCGGTGGCTGGAGGGTGGGGGAGGGGCCCAAGAGCAACTGGAGCCCCCTTCTGTGGTGGTGTTGAGGCCAGGCCTTCAAGGCTTCTGTGCTCTGACCTTGCTGACAAAGACTTCAGGTAGGCACCCTGGACCCATTTCTGCTCCAGAGAACATTCATTCTTAGAGACCACGGACCTATGCTGGCCTTAAAGATACCCCAGTCACCCAGTGCCGTAGGGCTCATGAAGCCCTCGTCCCTGTCCACTGGGGACTACCTGTCTGACGTGCCTGTGAAAGCACGGACAGACTCTAGTGAGACAGCAGTATTGGGCTCATGACTCCAGGGATCAGTCTTTCCATCTCTGGCTGATACAAGTTCTATCAGAGAGGCTGGGCAGAGAATAAAAGAAAATTTTCAGAGGGTCTGGTCTAGCGTCATAGCCTGGCTTCTAGTCTTGGCTTTTCTGGGTCACAGAATTCAGAGAGGTGATCTCTCTGCATCTCACAAAGCCCATCCATAAAATGGGGGCACCAAGCACTACACTCCCTGCAGGGTCACCGCAGAGACGACACTGCGATTGTGAACAGGAAAAGTAACGTGAAATTTAAAAGTATTTTGCAAAGTACTTCATTTCCAACTCTAACTTTGTAGGGTTTTAGAAAAACGATATCTTCTCCCTGGGTTCCAGTTCTTTCTACTGCATTGTAAGATTAGACTGGATGTTCTTTAAATTCCCTTCTAATTCTAATATAAAAATAGTATGTTTACAGTTAGAAACTCTATAAGGAAAGTATGAGAAAAGAAAAAAAGAGGTCAGTTTTACTTATGAACATAGGTACGAAATACTCAACACTAGCAAGCCATATCTAGCAATGTATAAGAAATAATATCAATCATGACCCATTAGAGTTTGTCCCAGGAATGCAAGGATGGTTTAACATTAATCATTTAATGTCTTCATATTAATAAAGAATATTACAGGAGTATTTCAATAGATGCAGAAACGGCATTTGATAAAAAACATCAGCATCCAATTCATAGTAAAAATTCTTAACAAATATAAAGTTACATCATTTCCTTACCACAATAAAGGGTATTTTTCAAAACCCCCCCGGAAGCATTGTACCCAATGATGAAATATTAGAAGCCCTTTTTTCTTTCTAGTCCAGACCAAATCCACTATTCTATTCAATGTGGTACTAGGCTAGGGAAGAAAATAAAAGTGGCTACCTGCAATTAAACTATTTACATAGAAAAATCCAATGTATTGCTTTAGAGTATTATTAAAACTGATAAAAGTTTCTATTTTAAAGATTTTATTTATTTTATTTATTTATTTTTACTTTTTGACAGGCAGAGTGGCTAGTGAGAGAGAGGCAGAGAGAAAGGTCTTCCTTTTGCCATTGGTTCACCCTCCAATGGCCGCTGCGGCTGGTGCGCTATGGCCGGCGCACCGCGCTGTTCTGAAGGCAGGATCCAGTTGCTTATCCTAGTCTCCCATGGGGTGCAGGACCCAACCACTTGGGCCATCCTCCACTGCACTCCCTGGCCACAGCAGAGAGCTGGCCTGGAAGAGTGGCAACCGGGACAGAATCTGGCGCCCCAACCGGGACTAGAACCCAGTGTGCCGGCGCCACTAGGCAGAGGATTAGCCTGTTGAGCCACGGCGCCGGCCTATTTATTTTATTTGACAGGTAGAGTTACAGACAGTGAGATGGAGAGACAGTGATAGAGGTCTTCCTTCCATTGGCTCACCCCCCAAATGGCCACAACGGCCGGAGCTGCGCTGATCTGAAGCCAGGAGCCTCTTCCTGGTCTCCCATGTGGGTGCAGGGGCCCAAGCACTTGGGCCATCCTCCACTGCCCTCCCAGGCCACAGCAAAGAGCTGGACTGAAGAGGAGCAGCTGGGACTAGAACCGGCGCCCACAGGGATGCTGGCGCCGCAGGCAGAGGATTAACCTAGTGCGCCACGGCGCTGGCCCCCCTGATGAAAGTTTTTTTTAAGGCTATTGTATACAAGACCAATATAAAAAACCAAGAACATGCCTATATGTCAGCAAAAGACTATTATAAAGTAATTAATATTATTATTTATAATAGCAACAAAAACTAGAATGCAAAAAAAAAAAAAAGAAAAGCTCAAAGCAATGAAGAGATGAACCATGTTCACGGAGGGAAGCTGAGGTGTAAAACCAGCCATGTCTGGAAATCAAGCACATCCCTGAAAATTTCCAATAGGGTTTTTCATGACATTTGACAACTTGGATACTAAAAATCATTTTAAAAAAAAAAAAAAGCACAAGAAAAGCCATAATACTGTTCTTCCTTTTGAAGAAGGTAAAGATTTGCCTTACCAGAGATCTAAAGCATAAGGTCAAAGTGGTCATTTCAGCACACTGCAGGATCAGACAGAGGGATAGGAAAGCTGGAAGCAAACCTATCTGTGTGTGAGAATGCACAGTGCAGGTCATGTGACAAGCCACGGAAAAGGGGATGGAGTGTCCATTAAATGGTTCTGATACAATGGAATTTCTATGGGGGAAAGTAAAACTGAAAACAAAATAAAGATGAAACAAAGAACTTTAACATTTTCAAAAAGCAAATATACGAAAATTAAGATTCCTGAACAAAGATTTCTTCAAATAAAGGCAAAGGCCATAAAAGAAAATGCTGCTGAACTGACTATTTTTTAGAATTTTAATTTCATTTTATTTGAAAGAGACAGAATGAGAGGGAGAGCATGCCGATTCACGCCCCAAATGGTTACAACAGCCAAGGTCCGCCCCAGCTGAAGCCAGGAGTCTGAAACTCACGTCCCGGCTCCCGTGTGAGTGGCAGTGGATCCAAGTACTCCAGCCATCAGTGCTGCCTCCCAGGGTGCACATAGCAGGAAGCTGGATTGGAAGCAGAGTAGCCAGGACTGGAACCACACATTCCAATACAGGCGGACCAACTGGCAGCTTAACCCCTGTGCCAAACACCTGCACCGACTAACTATGATTTTAAAAACTTGTTTTCAATTAGAAAATCAAAGAAAGTACAAAGACAAGTCACCGACTTGGAGAAGGTATCTGCAATGCATACAATCAATAAAGGATTAACGTCCATAATATATGCAGGTACTTCAAAAAGTTCATAGAGAACTGGAATCAAAAGGGAAGTTTATTTTGATACAAAAATTTTTTGAAATCCATGTAGGTTTTTTAATAGCATGCACTTCCATGAACTTGTTGAAGACCCCACGTGTAACTCCAATGAAAATAAACAACCCATGAAGCTGGCATCATGGCGCAGCAGGTAAGGCTGCAATCTGCCAGCATCTCATATCCCAAGTCCCAGCTGCTCCACTTTTTTTTTTTTTTAAGATTTGTTTATTTTACTTGAAAGTCAGAGTTACACAGAGAGAGAAGGAGAGGCAGAGAGAGAGGTCTTCCATCTGCTGGTTCACTCCCCAGTTGGCTGCAATGGCCGGAGCTGTGCCGATCAGAAGCCAGGAGCCAGGAGCTTCCTCCAGGTCTCCCATGAGGGTGCAGGGGCTCAAGGACTTGGGCCATCTTCTACTGCTGTCCCAGGTCATAGCAGAGAGCTGGATTGGAAATGGAGCATCTGGGACTCAAACCGGCACCCATATGGGATGCCGACACTGCAGGCAGCAGCTTTACCCGCTATGCCACAGCACCAGCCCCTGCTCCACTTCTGATCCAGCTCCCTACTAATGTATCTGGGAAAGCAGATGACTGCCCAAGTACTTAGGCCTGTGCCACTCACCAACATGGAAGACCCAGATAGAGTCCCAGGCTCCTGGAATTGGCCTGGCCAATCTCTCCTGGCTATTGCAACCATTTCAGGAGTGAACCAATGGATGGAAAATCTCTTTCTCTGGGTCTCTCACTCACCTTTCAAATAAACAGGTCTTTTAAAAATAATAATGAACAACCAGTTAAATAAGTAGGTAAAGATATAATTAGACACTTGAGAATAAAAAAACTAAATGGTCAATAAACATGAAACTATCTTCAGTCTCTGTCTCTCCTTCCCTGTAAACTCTGCCTTTTAAATAAATCAATCCATCTTGGGGGGGGGGGGAGGAAGGGGCAGCATTGTGGCATGGTGGGTAAAGCCACCGCCTGCAATGCTGGCATCCCATATGGGTACCAGTTCAAGTCCCAGTTGCTCTACTTCCCACCCTGCTAATGCACCTGGGAAAGCAGTGGAAGATGGCCCAAGTGCTCAGGCCCCTGCACCCATGTGGGAGACCCAGAAGAAGCTCCTGGCTTCTGATGAGACCAGCTCCAGCCACCATAGCCATTTGGGGAGTGAATCAGCAGATGGATTCTGCCTTTCAAATAAATAAATCTTAAAAAAAAAAAAAAAGAAATTCGTTCCCACTAGTAGTTAGGAAAATGAAAATTAAAATATTTCACAGCCAGTCACAGCCAATTTGCAACAATTTACAAGTGTTGGTGGGGATGAGGGGAAACAAATACCCAGTATCTAGGAAAGTTGAAGATTTGAATATCCTATGACCTGGCATTTTCCATTTCGAGGCCTCAGTCTTCCATCGTCACACATATTTCAAAAACCCTTCACTGTGTCACAGTAATACTGAAGAACTCAAAGTAATAGTTTTTAGTACTTAGCAAGTTTTCCAGGAATGGATAAACTGTGGTTTGCTCCTTCAATGAACTAACACACAGAAGACAAATGCATTAACTTGGTACATCAATATCTGTTGTATATTCCAAGTTACAGTTCTCTCAGTGTTTCAAGATTAGGCCTTGAATTCCTTTTTTTTTTTTTTTTTTTTTTTCAGTACACATGGCCATTGTCTTTCCTCACATTTAGCCCGATACATTTTAATGATGTAATTTAAATGCCGCTTCCTACTAAAACATCTCTGGCTTATTTTAATTCTGACGTTACAGATGAGAAAACTTAAGATCCAAAAAAGTTGTATCATGCTACATTCCCATGGCTGACGAATGGCAGAATGGGAACTGGAACCTTGGCCTTCTGACCCCACGCAGCAAGCAAGGCCACAGAGAATCTCGGAGAATGTTGAAAACAAGACGATGTCCCAGCCTGGGCCACTGTGTTCCTCAGCCATCCCTGGAAGGCTCTGGCCTCACCTCTACAACTGCGTCTAGCTTGTGAGGCGTCAGCTATGCCTACACCACCAAATCTGAGTGACTGTAAGTCAAATTCCCTTTGCTTCAGTTCTTTATCTGCGAGATGGCAATAATCCTTGCTGGGCCATGGCAGGTTCTCATTAACAGAATCTAATGAAATTAAAGTAGAATGTTAAATACGTGAGAAATGATCACCTTTTTATGCTCAGGATGTATAAATGCCTGCCCTCTTGCTGAAGGGATTGGGGGTGGGGGCAGCGCTGTGGCATAGTAGGTTAAGCCTCCACCTGCAGCACCGGCTTCCCCTATGGGCACCAGTTCGAGTCTCCGCTGCTTCACTTTTTTTTTTTTAAGATGTATTTATTTATTCGAAAGTCAATTAGAGAGAGAGGAGAGGCAGAGAGAGAGAGAGAGAGAGGTCTTCCATCTGCTGGTTCACTCCCCAGATGGCCGCAACAGCCGGAGCTGCGCTGATCTGAAGCCAGGAGCCAGTTTCTTCCAGGTCTCCCACATGGGTGCAGCAGCCCAAGGACCTGGACCATCTTCCACTGCTTTCCCAGGCCATAGCAGAGAGCTGGATTGGAAGAAGAGCAGCCGGGACTAGAACCGGCGCCCATATGGGATGCCAGCGCTTCAGGCCAGGGCTTTAACCTGCTGCGCCACAGTGCCGGCCCCTGCTGATTTACTTCTGATTCAGCTCCCTGCTCGTGGCTCTGGAAAGCAGTGGAAGATGTCCCAAGTACTTGGGCTCTTGCACCCATGTAGGAGATCCAGAGAAGCAGCTCTTGACTCCAGATCTGCCCAGTTCCAGCCATTGTGGCCATATGAGGAGTGTGTCAGTGGATAGGAGACCTTTCTCTATGTCTCTCCCTCATTTGTAATCTCTCTGCCTTTCAAATAAATAAATAAAAATGCAAAAAGGAAAGGATTGTGGGAAGACCACTTTGTAGATAAACTTGCTTTTGAGAGTTTTAACTGCAGATAACAAGGCACAGTGCGGAGGGAGGCAGTGCTCTTAGGACAGAAGCAGGACTCGAAAGCTCTGCTCCCTTCTGCAAGGAAGCTTGGTGCCAGTGACTCCCTGGCCCTGAAAGACCAGCAGGTAGTCTGGGGACCCTGCAGGCAGGGACACTCAGCACAGGGACGGCCAGTGCAGTGACGGCCAGCGCCGGGATGACCAGCACAGGGATGGCTAGCCCTAACAAAATACCGAAGTTCACCAAGTTTATCTCTAACATTTCCTCCTTGGGCCAGCACTCTGGCATTGTAGGTTAAGCCTCCGCCTGTGTAGTAGGCATCCCAAATGGGCACCCGTTTGAGTCCTGGCTGCTGCATTTCCAGTCCAGCTCCCTGCAGATGGCCTGAGAAAGCAGAAGTTGGCATGGAAGACCCAGAAGAAGCTCCTGGCTTTTGATTAGCCCCAGCCATTGCGGCCATTTGGGGAGTGAATCAGTGATGGGAGACTTCTCTCTCAATCTCTCTCTCTCTCTCAATTCTGTCTTTCAAATAAAGAAATAATTTTTTAAAAAAATCTCTTTGTGCCATCCCGATTCAGCCTCCACTACATCTCTCCTGCATTACTGAGGGAAAGGTCTGTACTACCTCCTCCCACTCTAACAACCACTGTCAGTCTGCACTGTTCAAGATTTCGCAGGACTGTGAGGTTGGGAACTGCGCCTGTCCCAGCATGGCAGAGTCAGTATTCCAGAGCTGAGCTGAGCTACATGGACTGCCTCTGGTCTTTCTCCTTAACCTGTGTTGTGCTGAGTGCATCCTCTCGCTCACACAGAAAAAACCTCCGATAGGTTCCTTCCTACAGGCTGCTGGGGACCTTGTAATTGCCTTCTTCCCAGGCTCTGCAGATCTTCAAGAGCAGTGGTACAGTGGGGGATGGTCACAGAGGGCAGTGGAGGGAGGAACAACGGCTGGGAGGGTAGGGGCCTGCGGATTCTGCTCCCTGCCCCAACTCCTCTGCTGCAGTCCAGAGACCCCAAGCCCCATGTTCTCTGACACGGGCAGGCAGGCAGCCCGGGGGCCCTGTGGACAGGGCTGGGGCTAAGAAAAGCCGCCTTTCCTCATTTTTAAAACAGGGAAATGTTCTCCATTCTCCTGCCTTACAGTGCTGTTAAGAAGATTAAATCTGGGCCGGCGCCGCGGCTCACTAGGCTAATCCTCCGCCTTGCAGCGCCGGCCCACCGGGTTCTAGTCCCGGTCGGGGCACCGATCCTGTCCCGGTTGCCCCTCTTCCAGGCCAGCTCTCTGCTGTGGCTAGGGAGTGCAGTGGAGGATGGCCCAAGTGCTTGGGCCCTGCACCCCATGGGAGGAGACCAGGAGAAGCACCTGGCTCCTGCCATCGGATCAGTGCAGTGCGCCGGTCGCAGCGCGCAGACCACGGTGGCCATTGGAGGGTGAACCAACGGCAAAAGGAAGACCTTTCTCTCTCTCTCTCTCACTGTCCACTCTGCCTGTCAAAAAAAAAAAAAAAATTAGATCTGAAAATGAGAATGAAGAAACGTGAGACAGGCAAGGTGTCTCCTGAGGCCGCTGGTCTACGGGCTCTCCTGCCTTGGTCCTCAAGCCACTGCCAGCTTAGCAGACTCTGCTCCAGCCGAGCGGGGCCACTGCTGAGGGCCCTTCTCGCACCGGAACCAGGGGTGTGAGGACTACATGGGAGCCTCTGCCCTCCTGAGCGACCCGTTATCTACACAGGATTGTTTGCTCTGCCAAACAGACCGAAAGGAAGGAAGTCCTGCAAGACGTTAGTTCTTTTTTTAGCCCTTTACATGGCTGAAATTTCAGGAAACTAAAATTCTGAATGGTAGCAGAGGGGATTCCAATTCATTCTGCATGTCAGCAGACAGGGTTAGTATTACAGGAGGACTCTACTATACAGGGCACAGTTCTAGAGGTTCAGCAACGCTTGTGTCCAAAAATCTCTTCCAAACTATTCTGATCATGCTTGGAAATCCATCATTTGAGCTTTATTTCTTTGGCACAAGCCAAATGTGGGTTTTTGTCTTCTTTAAAGTCACATAAATCACCCCTATAAAATCGTATCTGTCACCTCTGTGTGAAAGGAGAAACTGGTCCTTTCCTGAGAGCAGGCTCGGGTGGAGAGAGACTGGGGCACTGAAGATTCCAGCCCGGAGGCTGGAAGAGGGCAGGTGGGCAGCACGCAGGAGAGAGGACACAGCGGCAGGCGGAGCTAGGGAAGCCCTACCTGGACAGTCAGGTGACAGTCTCCCAAGTACCATTAAAAAAAAAAAAAAAAAAGGCACCCAGACAGAAAGGAAAGTGTTCTGCATGATTCCTTTGTATTCTGTTTTTTTTTTTTTTTTTTTTTTTTTTTTTTTTTTTTTGACAGGCAGAGTGGACAGTGAGAAAGAGAGACAGAGAGAAAGGTCTTTCTTTTTTCCGTTGGTTCACCCTCCAATGGCTGCTGCGGCCGGTGCACCGCACTGATCCGAAGTCAGGAGCCAGGAGCTTCTCCTGGTCTCCCATGCGGGTGCAGGGCCCAAGCACTTGGGCCATCCTCCACTGCACTCCCGGGCCATAGCAGAGAGCTGGCCTGGAAGAGGGGCAACTGAGACAGAATCCGGCGCCCCAACAGGGACTAGAACCCGGTGTGCCGGCACTGCAGGCAGAGGATTAGCCTATTGAGCCAGACTGAGCCAGATTCCTTTGTATTTAACAAATGCAAATGAGTCTATAGTGACAAAAGGCAGATCAGTGGCTGCCTAGGTTGGGGTAGGAGGAGGCATTACTGAGGGCCATGAAGGAATTTCTGGGGTGACCGGCATTGATTGTGATGATAGCTCTGGAGTACATGAGGGAACTTTGACAGGCTTACTGAGGGGCTGGCGTTGGGTTGCGATGAGTGACATTCATATGGGCAGCAGCTCCCATCCTCCCTGCTAATGTGTCTGGGAAAGCAGTGGGAGATACCCAAGTGCATGGGCCCCTGCCTCCTACGTGGGAGACCTGGAAGAAGCTCCTGTCTCCTAGTTCCAGTCTGACCTAGCCCTGGCCATTGAAGCCATTTGAGGAGTGAGCCAGCAGATAAAAGCTCACTCTCTGTACCTCTTCCTGTAACTCTGCCTTTCAAATAAATAATCATTTATAAAAAAGTTCACAAAATCTGGAAGTAAAGGATAAGTTTGTTTCAGTGTAAAAACTTTGAAAATCCATGAAACACAGGGATTTTTAAAAAGTTTATGAAAGTGCCCGTGCTGTGGCATTAGTAGGCTAAACCTCCAACTGCAGTGCCAGAATGCATATGGATACCGGTTCTTGGCTGCTCCTCTTCCGATCCAGCTCCCTGCTATTGCGCCTGGGAAGGCAGTAGAGGATGGCCCAAGTGCTCGGGCCCCTGTACCTGGTAGATGCTCCTGGCTTTGGATCAGCCCAGCTCTGGCTGTTGCAGCCATTTGGAGAGTTTACCAGAAGATGGAAGACCTCCCTTTCTCTGTCTCTCCCTCTGTCTGTAGCTCTACCTCTCAAATAAATAAATAAAAATTTTTAAAAGGTTTATGAAAAAATATATATTTGGGCTGGTATGGCCAGTAAAACTGCTGCCTGAAATGCCAGCATCCCATATGGGCACCAGTTTGAGTCTTGGCTGTTCCACTTCCAATCCAGCTCCCTGCTAATGGACTGGGAAAGCATCAGAGGATGGCCCACGTACTTGGGTCCCTGCCAGCCAGATGGGAGATCTGGATAAAGCTCCTCCTGGCTTTGGCCTGGTCCAGCCCTGGCTGTTATGGCCATTTGAGTGAATCAGTGGATGTAAGATCTCTCTTTCTCTCTCTCTCTCTCTCTCTCTCTCTCCCTTTCTCACCCTTTATCTGTAACTCTGATCTTCAAATAAGTGTTTTTAAAAATACTGCTATGAGGCCAGTGCCGCGGTTCACTAGGCTAATCCTTTCCGTCTGCGGCGCCAGTACTCCAGGTTCTAGTCCCGGTCGGGGCACCGGACTCTGTCCCGGTTGCCCCTCTTCCAGTCCAGCTCTCTGCTGTGGCCCGGAAAAGCAGTGGAGGATGGCCCAAGTGCTCGGGCCCTGCACCCGTGTGGGAGACCAGGAGGAAGCACCTGGCTCCTGGCTTCAGGTCGGTGCAGTGAACTGGGGCAGCTGGGACACAAACAGCATCTATGAGAGATGCTGGCATCACAGGCGGCAGCTTAACTCGCTACACGACAACACTGGTCTCCGTTTCCCTTTTTCAGAGTCCGTTTTCTCTCTGGGAGTTGACAGGGCTGGACTAGATGATTCCATGGTCTCAGGCAGATCTAAGAGTCTATGAAAGCCTGAAGGATTTGATACAAACAGGAGGTAGGAATTATTAAATAATTAAATCATATAGTGATGGTTGGTAAAAACAGTACATTAAATTGCACTACATTTAAAACTCCCCTAAAAGAGATTCTTCTCCCCCAGACCCCTGCCAAGGGCAAAATCTGCAATGGGAACTCTAGGAAAGAAAAAGCATGACATCAGAAACGAAATAGCCAATGGGAAAATTAGATAACAGATTGAGAACATTTTCCAGAAAGCAGAGTAAAGGGGGATAGAAACTATGATGGAACAGGTGAGAAATTCATCCCGATATCTGAATAATAGGAGTTTTAGGAACAGAACAAAGGAAATGAATTAAGTCAAGAAAACACTATGGAATCAAATGATGAGAGTCTTCCGAATGAAAGGGCCACTGAGTGGCCAGCACAACTGGGATATATGTCATTGTGAAATTTCTTAACTGCGGGAGACAAAAAAAAAAAATCCCAGGGGCTGGAGCTGTGGCGTAGCGGGTGGGGCTGCCACCTGCAGTGCTGGCATCCCATGTGGATGCTGGTTCGGGACCTGGCTGCTCCACTTCCGATCTGGCTCTCTACTGTGGCCTGAGAAAGTGGTGGAGGATGGCCCAGGTCCTTGGGCCCCTGCACCCACGTGGGAGGCCCGAGGAAGCTCCTGGCTAATTGTTGCAGCCATTTGGGGAGTAGGCCAGCAAATAGAAGACCTCTCTCTTTCTCTGCCTCTCCTCTCTCTGTAACTCTGACTTTCAAATAAACAAACAAATCTTTAAAAAAAAAAAATCCTGCAAGGTTGCATACAAAGAGTCAGGAATTAGAATGGCGTTGGCCTTCTTGATAACAGCACTAGAAACTGGAAGATGGCTCTGAGACAAAAGGACTTCCTACCTAGAATCCTATACTTTATCAAACGTTGGGTATTTTCACGCATGCAGGAATTTGGAAAATTTATATCCCATGTACTTCCAGGAAACTCCTAGAGGACAAATGTCATCAAAAAGTGGGAAGAGCGGCAGGCATTTGGCCTAGAGGTTAAAATGCCTGCTTCTCATATGGAAGCATCTATCTGGGCTCCAGGCGTGGCTCTGTTTCCAACTTCAACTTCTTGACAACGTGGATTCTAGGAGGCAGTAGGTAACGGTTCAAGTAACCAGCTCTCTGTCACCCATGTGGGAGACATGGACTGACTTCCTGGCTTCTGGCTGTGGCGTGGCCCAGCCCTGAGCATTGCAGGCATCTGGGGAGTGAACCAGCGGATGGGAGCACTTTCTGGCTGTCCCTCTGCCTCTCAAATAACATTTTTTTTTTTTTAAAGAAGAGGGAAGAAAGAACAAAATGAGAAGACACAGGATCTAGGGAACGGCAATCCAATACGGAAAACAGGCAAGGGAATCCCTCAGGTTATGGTAAAAGCAGCGAGGAGAGGGTTTGCAGGGTGGCAGCTGTATAGCAGGAGAAAAGGCTCTAAATGGCTTTCCCAAGAACATGGTGAGAACACACAGGGATAACTGGCTTATTAGGTGATAGCAGTGATCACTGATAAGATCTCAAAAACCTAAGTGCATGAAAAAACAAGGTAATTAAAACAGATGTTGGAATGGAAAAGAAATCACAGCGGATCACAGGGCTTAGCTGTGAGTGGCATTTACATTGTCATAATTACAAATACCCTAGCTACTGAGCCACCACGATACACAGTAACAATATTGCAAGGGGCACTGGGAGGCTACACATGTGTTGAGGCGGTAAGTGGAGAGCTAAATCCTCATCTCACACAGTAAGAAGTGAACAGATAACGCCTAAGACTGAGAAACCAGGAAGCAGTATTACAAACATGTTATTTAGAGATAAGTAAATTCCAAAAGAATTAGTTAAACAAATTGAAAGTGGTCCCTCCACGGAAAGGGAAATGGGGTTGGGGTGGGTAGAGGGAGGCCGAGGACTGACTGCTCTTTGTTTTAATAAACCTTGTAGAACGGGTTCACTTTTTAAATGATGTGCCTGTACAACTTTGATAAAATTTAAAATGAAAAACACGGGTGTGGCGAGGGGTAGTGAAATGAACATTTATTGAATGCCAATAGTGCAAACAGGTATTCTCTATATAGGGGCCAATTGGCTGGCGCCCAAGTTTGATGAGCCACTGTGGGTCACATGGAACAATGTGTGAAGGTGCTTCGAGAAACCGTATGGGGGCTGATCCCACACTGAGTGTCACCTCAGGAGTGAGACTTCGTTGTCTCACTGTGAGAAACCGGATGCAGGCAGCGGTGAAGGTGTCATGTAGAATACCTGGGTGGGCCTGGAAATACAGCCAGCTGCTTCAGGTTCTAATTTGAAGAAAAGCAAAGAAATGTAGTGAGTGGCCAGAAAAACACACGATGTGATAATGGGAATAGACTGGCACTTGCAGCATGAAAGGAAGAGGGGGAGGTCCTGCTGGCCGGGGGGGTGGCGGGGGGACACGTCTGTGAACTGGCTCCTGCTCTGTGTCCAACTCTGATTGTACTTCTGTGGAAACTGAAGTTTCTGTCTCAGTGTGTTGAAATGCTGACTTCTCAGAGTGAATTCTGTCGACAGCTGCTGGTAGTAGCAGCACAATGCAGTCATATCTCAGGGACAAACAGCCGTCTGAGAGGCCAGTCTAATTAGCTCGCTGAAACAAACCATATTCCAGAACTCACAGCACAAGGCGTAGTGTGGAAGAAAAACATCCCAAACCAGGGGTGAAGAGATCTCAGTTCCTGAATCCCTTCTGTCCATTTCTTCTTTTTGTGACTCCGGGGAACTTCACTCACCCTCAGGAGTCCCTCTTCTCTCCCACAAAAGATATTTTTTTGAAGATTTATTTACTTAGAAGGCAGAGTTACAGAGAGACAGAAACAGAGGAAAAGAAAGAGAGAGATCTCCCATCCGCTGGTCCACTCCCCAAATGGCCACAATGACTGGGGCTGGGCCAGGTCAAAGCCAGGAGTCAGGGCCGGCGCCACGGCTCAATAGGCTAATCCTCCGCCTTGCGGTGCTGGCACCCTGGGTTCTAGTCCCGGTCGGGGCACCAGATTCTGTCCCGGTTGCCCCTCTTCCAGGCCAGCTCTCTGCTGTGGCCAGGGAGTGCAGTGGAGGATGGCCCAAGTCCTTGGGCCCTGCACCCCATGAGAGACCAGGAGAAGCACCTGGCTCCTGCCATCGGATCAGCGCGGTGCGCCGGCCGCAGCGCGCCAACCACAGCGGCCACTGGAGGGTGAACCAACGGCCAAAGGAAGTCCTTTCTCTCTGTCTCTCTCTCTCACTGTCCACTCTGCCTGTCAAAAAAAAAAAAAAAAAAAAGGCCAGGAGTCAGGAGCTCCATCTGGGCAGGGGCCTAAGCACTCATCTGCTGCTTTCCCAGTTGCATTAGCAGGGAGCTGGATCAAAAGTGGAGCAGCTGGAACCCACATGGGATGCCGGCGCTCATGTGGGATGCCAGCGTCACAGGCAGTGGCTTAACACTGCACCACTGCCAGACCTTCTTCCCTCTGTAGAAGACTTTACTAGATGCCGTTGAGGGTCTTTTCCTGGCATGCAGGTAAATGCAGCAGTGCATCAGGCAGCTTTTCATTACTGTAACAAAATGCCTGAGGCAGGGCCAGCGTTGTGGCACAGCTGCCTCCTGCAGTGCCGGCATCCCCTCTGGGTGCTGGTTTGTGTCCTGGCTATTCCACTTCAGATCCAGCTCCCTGCTAACGCCCTGGGAAAAGCAGCAGAAGATGGCCCAGGTGTTTGGGCCCCTGACACCCAAGTGGAAGACATGGAAGAAGCTCCTGGTTTCACTTGGCCCAGTTCTGGCTGTCATAGCCATCTGCACAGTGAACCAGTCGACAGAAGATTGATATTCTCTTTCTCTCTCCACGCCTCCCCCCCAACCGGGTGTGTGTGTGTGTGTGTGTGTATCTCCCTTCTAACTCTGTCAAACCAATAAATAAATCTTTATTTTAAAAAAAATGCTTGAGGCAAACTAGTTTATAAAGAGGTTTATTTTTGCTTCATGGTCCTGGAGGTGCAAGGTCCCAAAAGCATGGCGCAGGCTCTGTTAAGGACCCCTTGGCTACACCACATCTTGATGAAGCATACGTGTCTGTCTGGTTTCTCCTTATAAAGCTACCAGGATTCACTCATGGTTCCCCATCCTAATGACCTAGTCTAAACCAATCACTTTCCAAAGAGCTCACCTGTAAACACCATAGACAGATCAAGTTTCTACCTTTTTGGAAAAAAAAAAAAAAAAGATTTATCTGTTCATCTGAAAGGCAGAGTAACAGAGGAGGAGACAGAGAGAAACAGAAAGAGAGACCCTCCATCCGCTGGTTCGCTCCCCAAGAGGCCACAATGGCCATAGATTGGCCAGACCAAAGTCAAGAGCTTCCTCCAGGCCTCGCATGTGGGTGCAGGGGCACGAGCACCTGGGTCACCCTCCACTGCTTTCCCGGGTGCATCAGCAGGGAGCGGGATTGCAAGCAGAGCAGCCGGGACTCGAACCAGCTCCCACATGGGATGCCGGTGGCACAGACAGTGGCCCAACTTGCTATACCACAGCACCAGCACCAGTTTCTACCTCCTTAATACAATTAACATAAGACGGATTAATGCCCTGGCCTGAAGCTCTGGCATCCCATATGGGCGCCGGTTTGAGACCTGGCTGCTCCACTTCCCATCCAGCTCTCTGCTATGGCCTGGGAAAGCAGTAGATGGCCCAAGTCCTTGGGCCCCTGCACCTGCATGGGAGACCTGGCTTCAAATCAGTGCAGCTCTGGCTGTTGCGGCCAATTGGAGAGTGAACCATTATTTGGAAGACCTCTCTCTCTCTGCCTCTGCCTCCCTCTCTAACTCTTTCAAATAAATAAATCAATCTTTAAAAAAACAACATAAGATTCCTGCATGAGTTTTTTGGGGGGATGGGCAATATTTAATCCATAGCAGATAGGCTCCTGTGTCTATTTTGTTCCTTGCTCTGTCCCAGTACCTGGCAGAATGCCCGACACATAGCAGGTGCCAATAAACAATTTGTTTAATGAACACAGTGGAAGATAAAGACCATCAGTTTAACAGACTCTTAAAATTGGAAAATTATACCAGTCAGTGGTTTAATTTCACAGGTGAGAAAACAAAGGCCCAAGGAGTTTTCAGTCACAAGAAGCAAGCAGTGTGTGGCTGAGACGGAAGTCGCAGCACTACAGGAGCAGAGTGGACTGGCTGGGGAGGGAAGAGCCAGATCTTTGAGTGCTTAGAGGAGAACTTCAGAATAACAGAGTATTCTGAGGTAACCAGAGATGTCAGGTTGTACAGACATAGTAAAAGGTGTACACAGTGTCTGGGCTCAACTCCTGATTCTGCTGCTCACGTGTATGGTCCTGGGCTAACTACCTAATCTCTAGTCTGTTCATTTTTCTTGAAAACAGATGGAATAATGGGATGTGCCTTGAATGATTTTGTTAGAATTAAAGTAAGTTAGATGTGTGAAGAAATTTTTTTCAAGCTATAAAATATCACATATTATTAATCAATTTGGCCAGGATTCCTCCTAATTCCTCACTGCCAAATCAACACAGCCTATTAGTAATAGATTCCCCAGCCAGCTGGTTGTCACTTTGAAAACCCAATGGGAGGACCTAAGGGTTGGTAAGTTTCGATGGAGTGAGGCGGGAGGAGGAAGGTGGCACTCCAGGGGCAAAGGGCAGATAACACCAACGCACAGCAGTCAGAAATCAGAAGCCAGATCTGGATCAGATGGCCTCTGTGTGCTCATCTTTAGGGAAAACAACTCCACCTCTGCCAACCTGGAGGCTGTTGTAATGTCACATAAGCTTGTGGATGTGAAGAATTTTAAAGATAATTCCCCAAAATGGGAAATTATCATTCCTTTATAAGAGTATGGGGTAGGCATTCAGCACAGTGGCTACCCCATACCCCATATCAGAGTGCCTGTTTTGAGTCCCAGCTCCTCCACTTCTGATCCGGCTTCCTGTTAACGTGCACCCATGGAGGCAGCAGATGACAGCTCAAATACCTGGGTTCCTGCCACTCACATAGGAGACTCGTCTGAGTTCCAGACTCCTGGCTCCCACCTGGCCCAGTCTCAGCTACTATAAGCATTTGGGGAGTGAACAAATAGATGAAGATATCTCTCTCTGCTTTTCAAATAAATATTTTTTAAAAAATAGTTGATTGGGGTTGGCATGTAGCACAGCAGGCTGAGCCACCCACCACTTAGCCTCCCACAACAGCACTGGTTCAAGTCCTGGCTGCTGCACTTCTGATCCAGCTTCCTGCTATTGTTCCTGGGAAAGCAGCAGAAGATAGTCTAAGTACCTAGACCCCTGTCACCCATAACAGCACACCCAGATGGAGTTCCAGGCTCCTGGCTTTGGCCTGGTGCAGCGCAGGCCATTGTAGCCACTTGGGGAGTGAACTAGTAGAAGGGAGATGTCTCTCCCTCTTTCTCTCACTTTGCCTTTCAAATGAATAAATAAATTTTAAAAAGAAATAAGAAATAGGGAACAACATTTATAGCCACAATTGGAGATCCAAAATTACATGGGTTTCTTTGTGGGGTTTAATTCTGTCAGAAATTAAAAAAAAAATTTAGTAACTCTGCACTATTTCTTACAAATTAACTAAAAAATTAACTTCACAGATTTGTCAGTCCACAAATTTTCTTGGTCACTACAATATACCCGCCTCTATAATAAATGACAGGGATATAACAAGAATAAAACAGAGGTAGTTCCTGTTCTTATAGAGTTTACAGTTGAGTGGGGGGATACACACAGGAACTCAAGGATAAAAATAACACTCTGTGGCCTGATACTGAAAACCCAGTTCAGTCTGGGCCCAGGCGAGCGCTACAGTCACCTTCTGCTCTGATACGCTGCTCTAATGAAGTCATCCCCAAACCTTTTTACCTCTGTGCTTTCCCTCCTGTTCCCTACCCATCCCGTTCTGTAAGCCTGTTTTAAAATCCTATCCATCCAGCAAAGCGTCACAGGCAGCCTCTAAGATGGCCCATGTCGATCTCTGCCTTCGGGCATTCACATTCTTGTATGCGGCTGAGTCAAGTGACTCTCTTTGGAGGAAAAGAATACAAAGCTCCTTGAATTACAACAGGGTTACCTTTCGATAAACTGTAAGTTGAGAATACTGTAAAATGGAAAATGATTTAATACACCTAACCTACCAAACATCATAGGCTAGGCTAGCCCATCTTAAAGGTTCTCAAACGCTGACATTAGCCTTCAGCTGGGCAAAGTCACCTAACACAGATCCTATTTTAGGGGCAGGCTGGTGCCGTGGTTAAGATGCCACTTGAACACCTGCATTCCACATCAGAGTGCTCTGCCTCTACTCCCGATTCCAGCTTCCTGCTAGTGCACACGCAGCGAGGCAATGGTGATGGCTCAAGTAATTGAGTTCCTGCTACCTACCTGGGAGACCCAGACTAAGTTCCTGGCTCCTGGCCTTGGCCTGGCCTGGCCCCAGATGTTGTGGGCATTTGGGGAGTGAACTAATAGGTGGGAGATCTCTGCCTTTCAAATAAATGGACTGATAATTTTAAAAGCCTATTTTATAATAAGGTGTTAAATATTTCATGTAACTTACTGAATACTGTATTGAAAGTGAATAGAAGATGGTTGTATGCTTTTGTACCACCATAAAGCTGAAAAAACATAATTCAACTATTGTCAGTCAACAACTATCTGTACAGCAAAAATGATATAATATCGCTTCTAATAGTAAGTTCTTAAAAAAATTTTAAAGATTTATTTATTTGAAAGAGTTACAGAGAGAGGTGTACACACACAAATACACACACATACACATACACACACAGAGAGAGAGAGAGAGAGAGAGAGAGAGACAGACAGACAGACAGAGGTCTTCCATCTGCTGGTTGACTCCTCAAATAGCCACAATAGCAGGAGCTGAGCTGGTCCAAAGCCAGGAGCTTCTTCCAGGTCTCCCATGTGAGTTCAGGGGCCCAAGCACTTGGGCCATCTTCTGCTGCTTTCTCAGGTGCATTAGCAGGGAGCTGGATCGGAAGTGGAGCAGCCGGGATTCAAACTGGCACCCATATGCTGGCGCTCCAGGCTGGGGCTTTAACCCGCTGCACCACAGCGCCAGCCCCGAGAGTAGATTATTTAAAAGAACTGTGGCTTCCATCTTGGTCACTCGTACACTCTCTTAAATCTCCCCACTGGGGGAAGCTGGCACCAACTCTTGAAATATCCCTGTGGAAAGGCCTGTGTCAGGATGGACTGAGGCCTGCCGATGATATCAGTGAGATTAAACTTTGATTCCCCTCTACCCTATCCATGGGCTTCAGGCTAAGAGCTTGACTGCAGCCTCATGAAAGACCTTGAACCAGAGGCAGCCAGCTAGGCTACAACTGGATTCTTGACCCACAGAAACTCATGGATAACACATTCTTATTGCCTTAAGCCACTAAGGGGACAGGCGTTTGGTGCAGTTCAAACACCATTTGGGACACCTGGGTCCCAAATCAGAGTGCCTGGGTTTGAGTCCCAGTTCTACTTCCGATTCCAGCTTCCCACCAATGCACATCCTGGGAGGCAGTGGTGATGGCTTAAGTACTTCGATCCCTGCTGCTCACATGGGAAACCTAGACTGAATTCCAGACTGCTGGCTTAGGCCTGGCCTGGCCCAGCTCAGTTTGTGGCAAGCAGTTAGGAAGTAAACCAGTGGATCAAAGATCTATGTCTCTGTCTTTCAAATAGATTATATACATATATATATAAAGTAATAATATATTAAGCTACTAAGTTTTAAGGTAATTTGTTATGTAGCAATAGAGAGCTAACATACCAAGTGGGATACTATGTTAAACAGCTACAGATAACTAACACAGAAGATCTGGTTCAAGCTGTGCCCCTGAATTTTCCTTGATGAGCCTAGCTCAGCTGAACTTGACGTGGGCCTGTTCCTCTCACTGGTCATTGTGCACATCAGCAACACCAGTTACTTCTATCCTTAGCCTTTCCAAGGAACTGTAGGTTGGTAGCTGCTTAAATTTCTTGTGGGTCCCTATTTGGAGTCGATGTTTGGCCAAGTAGAGAAAGCAGTGGGATAGAGAGGTTAGCACTGCGTCAGGAAGGGGCTTTCATTCACGTCTAGTGATGATGAGTGGCTGGCAGGTGGGAAATTGAAGTGAATGTTGGAAGAAGAACCACGACTGGGGAAGAGCTGATTTTTTGGTCTTCACCAAAATGAGGCTGCGGCCACCAATACAGTCCGCCAGCCCTCCTGATGAATTCTTTCTGGCAATTTCCTTCTTATTGTGCGAGGGGCTTAGCTTTGGCTTGGCAGTTGTGACAGGCAGCAGAGAGGGCGGCTCTTGGACACGGGGGTCACCTCGGAGGAAGGGAAGTCAATTGTTTTCTCAGGGCCCTGTCTCTCACGTTTACTCTCCTAGGGCTTCTGTAGCAGAACGGAGGCCCACTTCCTACACGTAGCACCATTTATTTAAAACACACACCCCACATATACACAACAAACCAAATGCAAAGGGAAAAAGGGGAAAAAAGGCTGCTGAAGACCAGAGTCACTAAAAGTTCAGGCTAATAATAGAAAAGGAACTCGGAGAGCTGCTCGGCTATGTGACCTCCCGCAGGGGCTTGGAAAGGAGCCCAACCCAGCCTTGCTCTTCTGTGCTTTCACAAAGAGCACTCGCTTGGGAGCCAGGGACCTAGGCACTGGGCACCGAGGCACCAAGTCTGGCTCTGTGACCTTGGGTAAGTCCTTCTCCCTCTCTCTCTCTGGGACTCAGATTTCCACCTATAAAATGAGAGAGCTGGACTAGACACCAAGATTTTCCGATTCTAACATTGAGAGGATGCAAGGAAAATAGAAAGAATGCTGGATGGCTAGGGAACCAGGGGACCTGCCTTCATATCCCACCTCTGCCACTAGGGAGCCCCAAGTCTCTGAGCCTCTGCGCTCTCATCTGTAAAACAGGGTGCTATGTCCACTCATCAATCCGTCAACAAGAATTTCTTGTGCAGCTATTAGGTGCCAGGCTTGGGGCTGGAGATACAATGGTGAGTCAAGCCAGAAACAGTCCATGTTTTCTCATGAAATTTCCAGTCTATTAGGGGTGGGAAGGATGATAAGATAAACTGCAAACAATTACATAAATGAAGGCGTAATTCGTGCAAAGATTAGTTCACCAAGAAAATGATCACTGTTAGTTCTTAGCAACTGAGAGACAGTGACACTCTCCACCAACTCCAATGTTCGTGGTCCAGTAGGCAGCTCTGCTGGGAGGTGCAGAGAAACATTTTGAAAAACTCACATCTAAAATCATAGCTCTCACCCATCATGATGTCCCAGTATGGCATGAATCAACCCAATCGACCACCTACTGCAGGCAATCAAACACCCAACTCCAGTCTTCCTAGAGCTTACGCTAGGACTCATAAATTGACAAAGCTATAAGATATCACACACCATTCTTTGATTAGTAATAATGAGTTTAAAATAGTATTTATACGAGTTAAGAATTAAGTGAGAATTTAGATGAAGTAGAGCAACCAGAGACATTTTGTTAGAAATAGAAATTGAGATAGGCCCTGAAGATTTGCTGCAAAGTTGTAGAGAAACAGAAACAATGATATCATGATACAATGGCTCTGTGCCCTACTATTAGTCAGTATGGGTACAAGGGACATCCAAAAGACATTCAAACTGAAAGACTCTTAATTCCTCTTTTGGGGTGCTAAAGACTTAAATTGGAAAAAGTACAGTCTTTTCAATTGACAATAATGGGAAAATTTGATATCTACATCGAGAGGAATGAAAACTAGTTCCCGTCTCTCATCATAGACAAAAATCAACTCAAAATAGATTAAAGTCCTAAATATAAGACCTGAAACTTTCAAAGTATTAGAAGAAAACATGAGGGAAATGCCTAAAGACAGTGGAATAAGCAGGAATTTTTTGGATCAGACTCCAAAAGCATAGAAAACAAAAGCAAAATTACACAAATAAGGATTTCATCAAATGGAAAAGCTTCTGCACAGCAAAATACAGAACCAGCAGAGTGGGAGACAGTCTACGGAGGGGAAAGTGTTGCCAAGTTACACATCTGACAAAGGGGTTAATGTCCAGCATATCTAAGAAACTCAAGCGATCCAATAGCAAAACAAAAAATAATCCAATTAAAAATGGGCAGATCTAAACAGATATTTCTCAAAGAAGACATACAAATATGGCCAATAGGTATATGAAAAAAATACTAATCATCAGGAAAATTCAAATCAAAACTGAAATGATATATCACCTCTCTAGAGTTAGAATGCTATTGTCAAAAAGACAAAAGACAATAAATGCTAGTGAGGACGTGGAGAAAAGAGAAACCTTGCACACTCTTGGTAGCAGTGTAAATTAGTATAGCCAATGTGGAAAACAGTATGGAGGTTCCTGAAAGAACTAAAATTAGAACTACCATGCGATACAGCAATTTCACCACTGGGTGTTTATATTCAACAGAAATGTAACCACCATCAAGGAGACATCTGCACCCCCACGTTCACTGCAGCACTCTTCCTACCAGCCAAGAAATGGGAACAACCCAGCTCCCATTCACTATGAATGGATAAAGAAAATGTGGCACATAAACATACTGGAATAATATTCCGCTATAAAAAGGATAAAATATTGTCATTTGCAACACATGGATGGAAAAGCAAGTTATCACATGATCTCTCTCATGTGGGGTCTAACAAAAAGGTAAGCTCACAGAAGTTTATAAAGTGTAATGGTGGTTACTACAGGCTGGGCAGTGAAGGGATGGGGGGATAAGGAAAGGTTGATTAACAGGTCCTAAGTTACAGTTACATGGGAGGAAGAACTTACAAGGTTCTGAGAGCAGGCATTTAGCCTAGTGGTTAAGAGGTAACACGGCCGGCGCCGCGGCTCAATAGGCTAATCCTCCCACCTGCGGCGCCGGCACACCAGGTTCTAGTCCCGGTCGGGGTGCCAGAGTCTGTCCCAGTAGCCCCTCTTCCAGGCCAGCTCTCTGCTATGGCCCGGGAGTGCAGTGGAGGATGGCCCAAGTCCTTGGGCCCTGCACCCCATGGGAGACCAGGAGGAAACACCTGGCTCCTGGCTTCAGATCAGGGCGGTGCGCCAGCCGCGGCGGCCATTGGAGGGTGAACCAATGGCAAAGGAAGACCTTTCTCTCTGTCTCTCTCTCTCACTGTCCACTCTGCCTGTCAAAAAAAGAAAAAAAAAAAAAAAAGATGTAACACGTCTGTACCGCAGGGCTGGTACTGTGGCAGAGTGGGTTAAGCCACCACTCATGACACCAGCATCCCATATTAGCACACCAGTTTGAGTTCTGGCTGCTTGCTCCTGATCCAGATCCCTTCCTGCTAAGGCACCTGGGAAAGCAGTGGAAGATGGCTTAAGTGCTTGGGCTCCCGCCACCCATGTGTTCCAGGCTCCTGGCTTCACTCTGGCCCAGCCCTGGTGGTTGCAGCCATTTGTGGAGTGAACCAGTAGATGAAAGATACTCTTTCTCTCACGCTGCCATTCTATCAAGCAAATAAATAAATCTTAAAAAAAAAAAAAAAAAGGTATCACTTTGAATGTTTTCACCATGAAGGAACATTAAATGTTTAAGTAAATATATATATATATATATTTTTTTTTCCCCTGACTAGACATTACACAATGTATACATGTATCAAAACAGCAAGCATGATACCTCATAAATTGATTAGGGCCAGTGCTGTAGCATAGTGGTTAAAGTTGTCTCTTGGCCAGCGCCGCAGCTCAATAGGCTAATCCTCCGCCTGTGGCCCGGCACCCCAGGTTCTAGTCCCGGTCGGGGTGCTGGATTCTGTCCCGATAGCCCCTCTTCCAGTCCAGCTCTCTGCTGCGGCCTGGGAGTGCAGTGGAGGATGGCCCAAGTGCTTGGATGCCTGCACCCACATGGGAGGCAAGGAGAAGCACCTGGCTCCTGGCCTTAGATCAGTGCAGTGCGTTGGCCACAGCACGCTGCCAGAGCGGCCATTGAGGGGTGAACCAATGGAAAAAGGAAGACCTTTCTCTCTGTCTCTCTCACTGTCCACTCTGCCTGTCCAAAAATAAATAAATTTTAAAAAATAATAAAGTTGCCTCCTGCAGTGCCAGCATCCCACATGGGTGCCGGTTCAAATCTTGGCTGCTCCACTTCCCATCCAGCTGTCTGCTATGGCCTGGGAAAGGAGTGGAAAATGGCCCAAGTCCTTGGGCCCTTCCACCTGTGTGGGAGACCTGGAAGAAGCTCCTAACTCCTGGCTCCTGGCTTCAGATCGGCTCAGCTCTGGCCATTGCAGCCATTTGGGGAGTGAACCAGCAGATGGAAGACCTCTCTCTCACTCTGCCTCTGCCTCTCTGTAATTCTGCCTTTCAAATAAATAAATAAATCTTTAAAAAATGTTCTGAGTAAAATATTTTATAAAAGACTAAGCAGTATACCAAAAACTACTGAATTGTATACCTTAAGTGGGTTATCCATGTAGTTTGTGAATTGTGTTCTGAGTAATAATAGTATATTTTTCATTCCAATCAATAACTTCCGGTCCCTATCCTTAGAGGCAACTATTTGTTTCTTGTCTTTCTTTCTAGACACAGTCCATGCGCAAACAAGTATATCTTTAAAACTATCACAGCCTTTTAATAGAATATACTGTTCTACACGCCCCCCCCCCTTTTAACTTAATCAATATCTTAGGTTGCTGCTATCAGCAAATGTAGATTTACTTCTTTCTTCATCATTTCTTTTTAAGATTTATTTATTTATTTGAAAGGCAGCTTTACCCACTACGCCACACAGTGCTGGCACCTTTTTACCATTTCTACACAAAATTCACTGTAGGGAGCTATCACTATTTAATGATTTCCTGTTATTAACATATTGTTTCTGGTCATCTTCTAGCAAACAATATTATAGTAAACATCCTTGCACTTACAGTATTAGGCACATACATGAATGCATTGTCCACAGGAGAAATTTCTAGCTCTGAAGTTGTAGATCGAAAGTTAGTGCCTGTTAAAAATTACTATTGCTGGGCCAGTGCCGTGGCACACTTGGCTAATCCTCCACCTGCAGCGCCGGCACCCCAGGTTCTAGTCCCGGTTGCTCCTCTTCCAGTCCAGCTCTCTGCTGTGGCCTGGGAGTGCAGTGGAGGATGGCCCAAGTGCTTGGATGCCTGCACCCGCATGGGAGACCAGGAAGAAGTACCTGGCTCCTGGCTTCGGATTGGCTTAGCACCGGCCATTAGAGGTCATTAGGGGAGTGAACCAATGGAAGGAATACCTTTCTCTGTCTCTCTCTCACTGTATATAACTCTACCAGTCCAAAAAAAAAAATACTATTGCTAAGTTAACTTCTTTAGAGTCTATACCAAATTACACTCCATGAAGAATTCACTCACTAACTCTTTTCTTCATTCAGCCAATATTTGAGTGCCTACTATATGCGAGGCATACTGAGGTCCTGGGGACTCAGCAATGGACAATAATCCATTTCCTAATGGAGCTTACAGTCTTGTAGGGGTAGAAGGCAAACAAAGAAGTAAAATATGTGGTATCTCAGATGGTGATAAATGCTATGGCTAAAGGAAGGCACAGTATGAGCCACAGGTAGAGATTAGCGATTTAAAAGAGTGTTGGAATATGAAAATTCTAAGCCTGTTTCCTTATCTGTTTTTTTTTTTCAAAAAGATTTTATTTGAAAGGCAGAGTGAGAGAGCGAGAGTGAGAGAGAGAAAGAGAAAGAGAAAGAGAATATCCTCCATTTGCTGGTTCATTCCTCAAATGGCTTCAACAGCCAGTGCTGGGCCAGTTGCTTCACCCAGTTCTCCCACATGGGTGCGGAGGCCCAGGGACTTACGTAGTTTTTGGCTGCTTCCCCGGTACATTAGCAGGGGAGCCAGAATGGAAGTGGAGTAGTCAGTGCTTGAACCAGCGCCCCTGTGGGATGCTGGTGTCTCGGATGGTGGCTTAACCTGCTGCGCCATAACACTGGCCTCTTCTTATCTGTTTAGTGGGACAATAATAGTACTTGTGTCGTGGGACTGCTGAAAGAATTCAGTGAGACGTCTGGTACACAGTGGACATTTCCTAAACAGAAGCTGTGCTTATTATAAACAAACCCACAGCTGAGGAAACTGGCACAGGGAGGAGCGATTTGGTCCCAACGGAAATCAGTGATTGGGCAGCACCCAGAACTAAGGCCCCCGACCGTCTGTGTAGCGCACTTTCACACATACCACGGAACCAAACGCGTTAACAAGCCATTCTCAGGGGTGCTCATGGGTAATGTGGCTTTCAGGTGGAAAGTGCACAGAGAATGTGATTTTCAACGTGTACAGAGGAGGAGGGGAGAGGCAGGAGTACACGAGGTCCTTCTCCATGGAGAAGCCGACCTAAGGCTGAGCCTGCTGGGGCTTACTCACAAGACGTTCATTTCCAGGACGGTGCTCCAGCCAAAGGCAACAAGCTTTCTGGCGGCCGCTGGCCCATCTGCTCTGATGAGACTCTCCTAAACCCTGGACTCCCATTGGTTTCATTCCAAGGAATCTCCTGGAAGAAAGATAAGCAGCAGCTAAGTCACAGCTGTGGAAATAGTAAGATCTGGAGGGGCACTTAGATCTGTTTTTCTGGGTGAGGTTTTCAAGTAGGCTGACTGTACAGTGGAGGTGGTCTCTCAACCCTTTTTCTCACGCTGCGGTACCTCCTCTTCCTGGGACTTCTGCCTCCTCAGGCCTCTCTCCTTGCCTGGGCTCTAACTTTCCTTTAGCCTTATTCTTTCTTCAGTGAGTGTCTCATTCCTTCCACTCTCCCTAACCTGTCCTTTGGAAATACATACACGCTAAAAAAAAAAAAAAAAAAAAAAAAAAAAAAAAAAAAAAAAAAAGAAGAAGAAGATGCTCTCTGGCTTAACAGAGTCAGTACGGAAACAGATTCAAGGAAACTCACATCCAAGGCTCAACCTCTGTTAATGAGTACCGATCTAAACTTGAGGAAGTCAATACCCATTTCTGAGTCTGTTTCTTTACTTAAAAATCTCTCTATATCATGCGGCATTTCAAGTACCATGCAGTAGATTTCTCTGCAAATGGCAGACCCCAATGATTGACCTAAAGACAAAAAGGTACACAGAGAAGTAGTGGGGTCAAGGATAGAAATTTTCAACATTAGGAATTTCAGAGTCCCTGAAATGCTATTAAGAAGTGTGTTATGGCTGGCACCAGACAGGGATGCCCACTCTCACCATTGCTATTCAATATAGTCCTAGAAGTGTTAGCCAGGGCCATCAGGCAAGAAAAAGAAATTAAAGGGATACAAATGGGAAAGGAGGAAGTTAAACTATCCCTATTTGCAGATGACATGATACTATATATAGGGGACCCGATAAACTCCTATAAGAGACTATTGGAATTCATAGAAGAGTTTGGTAAAGCAGCAGGATACAAAGTCAACGCTCAGAAATCAACAGCCTTTGTATACACGGATAATGCCAGGGCCGAGGAAGAACTTCTAAGATCAGTCCCATTCATGATAGCCACAAAAACAATAAAGTACCTTAGAATACATTTAACCAAGGATGTCAAAGACCTCTATGATGAAAATTACAAAACACTAAAGAAAGAAATAGAAGATGATACAAAAAAATGGAAAAACCTGCCATGCTCATGGATTAGAAGAATCAATATCATCAAAAAGTCCATTCTCCCAAAAGCAATTTACAAGTTCAATGCAATACCAATCAAAATACCAAAGTCATTCTTCAAAGACCTAGAAAAAACGATGCTGAAATTCATATGGAGAAACAGGAGACCGCAAATAGCTAAAGCAATCCTTTACAATAAAAACAAGGCCAGAGGCATCACAATTCCAGACTTCAAGACATACTACAGGGCAGTTATAATCAAAACAGCCTAGTACTGGTACAAAAACAGATGCATAGACCAATGGAACAGAATAGAAACACCGGAGATCAATCCAAACATCTATAACCAACTCATATTCGACAAAGGACCTAAAACCAACCCCTGGAACAAGGACAGCCTCTTCAACAAATGGTGCTGGGAAAACTGGATGTCCACATGTCGAAGTATGAAGCAAGACCCCTACCTTACACCTTATACAAAAATCCACTCAACATGGATCAAAGAACTAGAGATGTGCCACGACACCATGAAACTAATTGAGAGCATAGGGGAAACCCTTCAAGATATTGGAACAGGCGAAGAATTCCTGGAGAAGACCCCAGAGACACAGGTAATCAAATATAAAATAAACAAATGGGATTACCTCAAATTGAAGAGTTTCTTTACAGCAAAGGAAACAATCAGGAAAGTGAAGAGGCAACCAACAGAATGGGAGACGTTATTCGCAAACTACACAACAGATAAAGGATTAACAACTAGAATCTATAAAATGATCAAAAAACACCACACAATCAAAACAAACAACCCAATAAAAAAAATGGGCCACGGACCTTAACAGACATTTTTCAAAAGAGGAAATCCAAATGGCCAACAGACACATGAAAAAATGCTCAGGATCCCTAGCCATCAGGGAAATGCAGATCAAAACCACAATGAGGTTTTACCTCACTCCAGTTAGATTGACTTACATACAGAAATCAACCAACAACAGATGCTGGCGAGGATGTGGGGAAAAAGGGACACTAATTCACTGTTGGTAGGAATGCAAACTGGTAAAGCCACTATGGAAGACAGCTTGGAGAGTCCTCAGAAATCTGAATATAGCACTACCACAGGACCCAGCCATCCCACTTCTTGGAATTTACCCAAATGGAATTAAAGGGGAGAAAAAAAGAGCCATTTGCACCTCAATATTTGTTGCAGCTCAATTCACAATAGCTAAGACATGGAATCAACCTAAATGTCCATCAATGGATGACTGGATAAAGAAACTATGGGATATTGGCTGGCGCCGTTGCTCAGTAGGCTAATCCTCCGCCTTGCGGCGCCGGCACACTGGGTTCTAGTCCCGGTCGGGGCACCGATCCTGTCCCGGTTGCCCCTCTTCCAGGCCAGCTCTCTGCAGTGGCCAGGGAGTGCAGTGGAGGATGGCCCAAGTGCTTGGGCCCTGCACCCCATGGGAGACCAGGAGAAGCACCTGGCTCCTGCCTTCGGATCAGCGCGATGTGCCGGCCACAGCGGCCATTGGAGGGTGAACCAACGGCAAAAGGAAGACCTTTCTCTCTGTCTCCCTCTACTGTCCACTCTGCCTGTCAAAAATAAAAAAAAAATAAATAAATAAAAATAAAAAAAAAAGAAAAAAAAATTAAAAAAGAAAACAAAACAAAACAAAAAACTATGGGATATGTACTCTATGGAACACTATACAGCAGTAAAAAACAATGAAATCCGGGCATTTACAACAAAATGGAGGAAGCTGGAAAACATCATGCTGAGTGAAAAAACCAGTCCAAAAGGGACAAATATCATATGTTCTCCCTGATCGATGGCAACTAAACGAACATCTAAAATGATACCCACTGAAGTGAAATGGACACTATGAGAGACAATGACATGATGAGCCCTTGTCTAGACTGTTAAGGAACAACTTACTATTTTATTCCTTTTAGTAAAAAAAAAAAAAAAAAGTGTGTTATGGGCCGGCGCTGCAGCTCAATAGGCTAATCCTTCGCCTGTGGTCCGGCACACTGGGTTCTAGTCCTGGTCAGAGCGCCAGATTCTGTCCCGGTTGTTCCTCTTCCAGTCCAGCTCTCTGCTGTGGCCCAGGAGTGCAGTGGAGGATGGCCCAAGTGCTTGGGCCCTGCACCTGCATAGGAGACCAGGAGAAGCACCTGGCTCCTGGCTTCGGATCAGTGCAGTGTGCCGGCCACAGCGGCCATTGGAGGGTAAACCAACGGTAAAGGAAGACTTTCTCTCTCTCTCTCTCTCTCACTATCCACTCTGTCCAAAAAAAAAAAAAAAGTGTGTTATGACGACTAACGTCTGATGAATGGCATCCGATATCTACTGTTGGGTCAGCTATAAGGTAGTTCACACCTGGATGAGAGGCCCCGGTTTCCAAGTCTGTCCTTATAATGAGTCAACCTCAAAGCAGGAGAAAACCCACGTCAGCTGTGGATCAGCTACCTCGATACTTGAAAAGGAAACACAAGCAGTACGAAACACTGGATGTTCATGACTTGAACATCACTGTGGAAGGCTAGTTTCAAGGTTCCTTGGCAAGGCTAGAAAGTAGAAATGTGAGAAAAATGCAATTGAATTGATTAAAAAAAGGGATATTGAACTGAAATTTGAGAAAGTGACCTAAGGTCTCAGAAGCTGTTAGACCTACAAGCAAATACGTGGATGTTTCTCCTTGCTTAAACTCTGGGCAATTACATTAGCAGATGAAGTTTCTCTTGGGCTAATTTGAGAAAACTTGAAATGTTTATGACTATCACTAATGTATGCTGTCTTTCAAAGTGGCGCCCATAACATTAACATCACCCAGACAGAAAGGAAGGGAGTGGCATGCGGGTTGTAGATTTGAGATTCTGAATTCTGAAATAACCACGATGGTCACTACATCCTGCCTAGAAAAACAATCTAGACTCCAGACTTTTCTTCTGTGATGCCCTGCAGTTGCGCTGAGAACAAATTCTCTCAAGCTTGAGTCTTATAGCATCATTGGTACCACAGACACAGTTGTAAACATTTAGTATTTTGGCTGGAAAAATCTTCAAAGATGGCTTACATCCATCTGTCTGTCTGTCTTTCTCTCTCTCCTTCCCTCCCTCCCTGCCAGTATGGTCAGACTTCCAGAGTCAGTGGTACATCCTAGCAGAGAAACACTGACGGAGGGGTTGGCATTGTTTTTACAGAGTTTTCAGTGACTTTCCACTGAGCTGTGGGAAAATTTGACAGCTGATTGTAGCTGAATCATAACCCAGAGGTCCTGACCATTCAGATATTCGAAGATTCCTTTCATTCCTTTCCCAAAAGGGGAACCTGGAAAACTGCAATTGGTTAATTCCATTTACCTTCTGTTCCTTACAACTACACATAGGTGCACAGTAGTATGCGCTCAGCAGCAGCAAAGGGTACCAGAATGATAGCAGCTGCAGTATGCAATCACAGTGGCTTATATTTATCTAGTCTAGTCAGAGAGGGAGAGAGGTACTAGTCAGGCATTTTTATAGATGTTTTTTAATGAATCATCATAATTACCCAATGGAGTGTTTATTATGATCCCTGGTTTACACATAAGGAAACCATGGCCCAGAGAGGCAAATAACTTGCACATGGTCACACAGCTTGGCTATGAGGTGCTGAGATTCGACCTAAGTATTCTAACTTGAGCCTTTGTTCCTAACTAGTATGTTATACCACATCCGACCACCAACACGAATATTCCAAACCCAAAGGCATTTCAGGCATCATGGATCAACCCTCAGATTTTGGAACTGAAGAAACAGACTGAGTTACATGGTAGGAATTACCTAGTGACGGAGCCAGGATTCAGGGCAGTTCTCACTCCAGGGATCAACTCTCTCTCTGCTGTATCAGAATGCCTTGGGCTCTCTGTATCACTTTTTTTTTTAAAGATTCATTCTATTTAGTTGAAAGACAGAGTTACAGAGAGAGGTAGAGACAGAGAGAGAGAGGATCCATCCACTGGTTCACTCCCCAATTGGTCGCAATGGCTGGAGCTGCGCCGATCCGAAGCCAGGAGCTTCTTCCAGGTCTCCATGTGGGTGCAGGGGCCCAAGGACTTGGGCCATCTTCTACTGCTTTCCCAGGCCATAGCAGAGAGCTGGATCGGAAGAGGAGCAGCCGGGATTAGAACTGGCGCCCACAAGGGAGGCCGGCCCTTCAGGCCAGGGCTTTAACCCATTGTGCCACAGTGCCGGCCCCTCTCCGTATCATCTTGAGAATCTAGAGTTTTCTTTTGTTTTTAGTATTTATTTATTTACTTGAAAGTTCGAGTTAGAGAGAGAGAGAGAGAGAGAAATCTTCCATCTGCTGGTTCACTAACCCAAATGGCCCCAATGGCCAGGGCTGTGCCAGGCTGAAGCCAGGAGCCAAGCAGGAGCTTCTTCCGAGTCTCCCACACGGGTCCAGGGGCCCAAAACACTTGGACCATCTTCCACTGATATCCTAGGCATACCAACAGGGAGCTGGATCAGAACTGGAGTGGCAAGGACTCAAACTGGCACCCATATTGGATGCCGGCACTGCAGATTGCAGCTTAACCTGCACTGCCATAGTGCCGGCCCATTTTGTTATTTTTAAAAAAGATTTATTTATTTGAAAGTCAGAATTATAGAGTGGGGGAGAGAGAAGGAGAGAAGGAAGGGGGGGGAGAAAGAAGAGGGGGGAGAGAGATTGATTGATTGATTGATTGCATCTGCTGGTTCACTTCCCAGATAGCCATAATAGCCAGGGCTGGGCCAGGCTGGGGCCAGGCTGACGCCAGGAGCCAGGAGCTTCTTCCAAGTCTCCCATGTGGGTGGTAGGGGCCTAAGGACTTGGGTCACCTTTTGCTTCTTTCCCAGGCCATTAGCAGGGAGCTTGATGAGAAGTGGAGCACCAACACTCGAACCAGCGTCCATATGGGATGTTGACATTACAAGTGGTGACTTTACCTGCTATACCACCACATCAGCCCCTTGTTTTGTTTTAAATTCCCTGCTTCTTGTTCTTTAGAGAGTGGAGCTTAAATTTATACAAACATAAACTATTTCACATAGTTTTTCTATAATATATTGATTTCCCAATTCCCTCCTCCTCCCTTTTCCTTTTTTTTTGACAGGCAGAGTGGACAGTGAGAGTGAGAGAGAGAGAGAGAGAGAGAGAGAGAGACAAAGGTCTTCCTTTACCGTTGGTTCACCCTCCAATGGCCACTGCAGCCAGCGTGCTGCAGCCGGCGCACCACACTGATCCAAAACCAGGAGCCAGGTGCTTCTCCTGGCCTCCCATGCGGGTGCAGGGCCCAAGGACTTGGGCCATCCTCCATTGCACTCCCGGGCCACAGCAGAGAGCTGGCCTGGAAGAGGGGCAACCGGGACAGAATCTGGTGCCCCAACCGGGACTAGAACCCGGTGTGCCGGCGCCACAGGCGGAGGATTAGCCTATCGAGCCTCGGCACCAGCCCAAACATTCTTTCAAAGCAGCTGTTACCATTTTGCATTCCCACAGGTATAAATGGGTGTTTCCACTGCTCCAAATCCTCATTAGTTTTTGGTGTTGTCATAGTTTTGGATTTTAACTATTTTAATCGGTGTGGAGTGGTATCTAATTGTTGGCTTAATTTGCAATTATCTAATAATGTTTGATGTTGGGGCCAGTGCTGTGGCGTAGAAAGCTAAGCCTTGACCTGCAGTGCCAGCATATGATATGGGCGCTGGTTCAAGTTCTGACTGCTCCACTTCCCCAGCTCACAGCTAACGTCCCTGGGAGAACAGCAGAAGATGGCCCAAGTGCTTGGTCCCTGTACCCATGTAGGAGACCAAGAAACTCTTGGTTTTGCCCTGGCCCAGCCCTAGCGATTGTGGCTATCTGGGGAGTGGACCAGTGGATGGAAGATCTTTGTCTCTCTCTCTCCTTCTCTTTGTAACTCTGCCTTTCAAAAAGCAACCAAAAAAAAAAAAAAACTTTCAAAAGTTTGTTGAGCATTTTTTCATTTGTCATTTGTATATCTTCTTTGATGAGATGTCTACTCCAATCTTTTGCTCAATTTTCAACTAAGTTGTTTTCCACCCCTTTTAGGGGTTCCCCTTCAAATTTCATTCTTTACTACTGTCTTTGGGAAAAAAACCTTCTTAGGTTTTAAAAAGCAGTTTCAGATAGGACAAAAAAATATTTAAACCAACTTTCCCCACCTTTACCGAAGTATTTTAAACACCGCTATTCAGCTATAAATTCTTTTTAACGTCTTTAAGAGAGCAAGAGCAAGGCCATGCTTCCATCCACTATTTTACTTCCTAAATGCTCCACGTGGTGGAAGTTGGGCCAGGGCTACAGCCAGCAGTGCAATCCAGTTCCCCACAGGAGAGGCAGCAACCCAATCACTTGAGTCATCACTACTGCCCCCCAGGGTCTGTATCTGCAGGAAGCTGGGGTTAGGAGCTAGAACCAGGAATCAAACACTGGCAGTCCAACGTGGAGTGCGGGAGTCCTGAGCACTAGGTTAAATATTCTCTCCCCCTCATCTGTGGTTCCTAATTGTCAATCATCTAGTCAGTGTTTCCTGAGCTCTTCCCGACGTCCTCCTCTGCTGCTCCCTCTCAGGGAGATGACCGGCTCAGGCTCCGAGTTCCTGAGTTTCCATCTCCTAGGCATAGGTTCTTCTGTGCATCCTGCCTCCTGTCTTGAGACAGTGCCCCTGCTCTTCTCACACAGTCACTTCACAGTAACTTTGGCCCCCTAACCTCCCCACTCCCTTCTGTACCTAGAACAAACTTAGAACCCTTTTATGATAGGTTAGAGAGGGCAAGAGCCTGAAAACAGCCACAGGTGCTGGGAAGAATGTGGTCTTTGTAGTGAAAATAGATCTTGACTTCTCTAAGCAATTGAGTTAACTGTGCTGAGCCCAAGATCAAGTGGATAGAAATCACCTGCTCATAGGGTGAATATGAAAATTAAACAAGGAACACGTGAGGGGCTGGTCCATTATCTAGCACTCAATGCTTTGTCTTCAGGTTTTGTCCTTTTGTGAAAACAAAAGTTTCATTTTTCAAAAACTCTTTTATCATCAAACAATGAATTGTCCCTTCTTCCTGTTATTTCAAGCTTATTGAAAATCTACCCTGTTGGCCGGCACCGCGGCTCAATAGGTTAATCTTCTGCCTAGCGGCGCCGGCACACCAGGTTCTAGTCCTGGTCGGGGAGCCGGAGTCTGTCCCAGTTGCCCCTCTTCCAGGCCAGCTCTCTGCTGTGGCCCGGGAGTGCAGTGGAGGATGGCCCAAGTGCTTGGGCCCTGTGCCCCATGGGAGACCAGGAGAAGCACCTGGCTCCTGCCATCGGATCAGCGCGGTGCGCCGGCCACAGCGCGCCAGCCATGGCGGCCATTGGAGGGTGAACCAACGGCAAAAGGAAGACCTTTCTCTCTCTCTCTCACTGTCCACTCTGCCTGTCAAAAAAAAAAAAAATCTACCCTGTTGACCACTGTCCCCCAGTCAACTAATTTTGACCATTACTGACTGCATTCCTACTAGGGTCCACCTTAGGCCATTTTCAATGCCTTCCCAAACGCTTGATTCAATTCATAATTGAGAATTGGTCTCAATCCAGCACTGACCTCGGGTGGCTGCTCACTCCTGCACCTCCTCCAACTTCTCTGATCACCTCTGGCTTGGGTGCTTTCCACATCCTATCTCTGAGCAACCTCTTGTACTCCCCATGGCTTGAACAACCATTATTTGCAAAAGTTGGTCTCTCGTGTCTCACTCTCGTGCTGCCTCTCATCTAAACTGCAATCCTTAGGCCCCAGAGCTGAATTTCTACCTGTTCAAAGAGATCGTTCTTTGGAAGTCCATGGGCATCTTAATCTCAAATTTTGCTATTTTTCTCATAACTCCTGTTTCCTGAATGGCCCTTTCATTAAGGCAATTCTCAAGCAAGCAAGAAGCCTGAGTTAGCCTGAGCGTCCTGACTCCTACCCTCCATAACCTGCACTTGCGTGCTCACATCTCTGAGTTTTATTTTCACAGTGGTTCTTGAATCCACCCCCTCTATTTCTAGTGCTTTAGCTCAGACCTTCATCATATCTGCCTTAGCCATGGCTGCAGACTGGGAGCCCTTACCCCAGTCACTTACCATGCTCATCCTCTGTCCAGTACCCCAGATGTATCTATTTACTAGATCCGAGTATGTTAATCATCTGCTGTAAAATCCTCCATAGCACTGACTACACGAAATCCTGAATATCAATATTCCTACCACCATATTAGAATGCAAGTACCTCAAATTAGGTGATCTTATTAATTACTGTATTCCATTGTATTTTTTTAAGATTTTATTTATTTGAGAGGTAGACTTACAGGTAGAGGAAGAGACAGAGAGAAAGGTGTTCCTTGCATTGGTTCACTCCCCAAATGGCCGCAATGGCTGGAGCTGTGCCGATCCGAAGCCAGGAGCCACATGCTTCTTCCCGGTCTCCCATGTGCGTGTAGGAGCCCAAGCACTTGGGCCATCTTCTACTGCTTTCCCAGGCCACAGCAGCGAGCTGGATTGGAAGAGGAGCAGCCGGGACTAGAACTGGTGCCCATATGGGATGCCGGCACCGCAGGCGGAGGATTAACCCACTGCATCATAGCGCCGGCCCCCATTGTATTTTTAAAACACATTAAGGAAAAGCTTGTTAAATGAATAAAAACCCAAAACTATGCATGTTCAGTAGAAAATGAGGAAATACAGGATGACATCTGTCCTCTAGTAGCTTCCACTCTTGTTAGAGAGACAAAATAATCACAAGATACTGTCCAAACTCTAACTTCCAGAGACGTTCAGGAAAGAGACACTCGAGTGTAAGACGGAATTGTTTGAAGACATCTCAGAGAAGAACAGATTGAATTAGGATCTGATAGGATGGATAGAATTTGAGAGCACAGGTTGCCTCAGAATAGAAATGGCACAGCTGAAAGTACATAACATTTTCAGGACAGAAAGGAGTCTGGCCAAGGCCAATGTCGTGCTGAGGGTTAAGCCATCTCCTGCCATTCTAGAAACCCATATGAGTGCTGGTTCAAGTCCTGGCTGCTCTGCTTCCAATCCAGCTCCCTGCTAATGTGCCTGGGGAATCAGCAGAAGATGGCCCAAGTGCTTGGACCCCCGCCGCCCACATGGGAGGCCCGGATAGAGTTGCAGGCTCCAGGCTTCGACTCGGCTAGCCATAGCTGTTGCTGCCATTTGAGGAGTGAGCCAGCAGATGGAAGAGCTCTCTCTCCATCTCTTCCTCTAACTCTGCCTTTCAAATAAATCTTTTTTAAAAAAGAAAGGAGCCTGGCCTAGTGGGGATGGGATACCGTGTTGGGGAACAATGGGACTACCCAGGAGGGGTGAAGTGGGACAGAGACTCTCAAAAGCCAGGGAAAAAACGAGTTTGCCTAAAACACCGCTTTTGAGTACTGTAACACTATAAAAGCTACCATATACAAGTTATAGTGATGCAAACACTTCCTTCTGACACACTCTCCTCTAGTACGGCAATCCTCTGAGACAGAGGCTACTATTCCCATTTTACAGATGAGGAATTCTGGCACACAGCCATTCAACAGTGAACAACGTGCTGGAACTCACACAGTTCCTACTTTCAAGTATCTCAAAATCTAACCAGAGACAGATACCCAAATGATGATCTGATAGACAATTACTTATAAAACCATGTGTCAGGTACTGAAATATACACAAAAAATGGGAGACTTTGAGAAAATTTATGTGAAGAGGCTCTCTTGGGCAACAAACACACTGAAAGAGGAGAAATTAAATTCCTAGCTTAATTTAATGATTCAGGGATGATAAAGTGAGGAAAGGGATGATGGTGGATGTAATAAAACTGAAGAAGCAGGAATAACAGTAACAACTTTAGTGCAAAGGAAAGAATTAGACTTGTTTTTAATTTTTTTAAGATTTATTTATTATTTACTTGAAAGAGTTACACAGAGAGAGAAGGAGAGGCAGAGAGAGAGAGAGAGAGAGAGAGAGAGAGAGGTTTTTCATCTGCTGGTTCACTCCCCAGATGGCTGCAAGGGCCAGAGCTGTGCCAAACCGAAGCCAGGAGCTTCTTCCAGGTCTCTCATGCAGGTGCAGGGGCACAAGGACTTGGGCCATCCTCCACTGCTTTCCCAAGCCATAGCAGAGAGCTGGATGGGAAGTGGTACAGTTGGGACTCGAACCGGTGCCCATATGGGATGCCAGCACTGCAGGCAGTGGCTTTACTCGCTATGCCACAGCACCGGCTCCCTTGTTTTTAATTTTCAGAAACTCAAAGAAGGGACTAATTAAGAGGAAGTTAAATTCATTTTAAGGTGGTTTTTTTGGTCCAAAGATTTATTTATTTGATAAGGCAGAGTTAGAGAGAGGGGGGGGGAGAGATAGGGAGGTCTTCCATCCACTGGTTCACTCCCCAAATGACCACAATGGGTGGGGCTGGGCCAGGCCAAAGCCAGGAACTCCATCTGGATCTCCCACGTGGGTACAGGCACCCAAGCACTTGGGCCATCTGCCACTGATATCCCAGGTACATTAGCAGGGAGCTAGATCAGAAGTAGAGTGGCCAGGACTCAAACTGGTGCCTGTATGGGATGCCAGTGCTATAGGCAGAAGCTTAACCTTCTATGCCACAGCACTGGCCCCCATTTTAAGGTATTGAGGTAAAAATGAACTGTTGGGGCTGGCACTGTGGTGTAGTGGGTAAAGCTGCCACCTGCAGAGCCAGCATCCCATATGGGCACCGGTTCAAGTCCCAGCTGCTCCACTTCTGATCCAATTCTCTGCTATGGCGGGGAAAGCACTAGAAGATGGCCCAAGTCCTTGGGCCCTTGCACCCGTGTGGGAGACCCAGAAGAAGCTCCTGGCTCCAGATAGGCCCAGCTCTGGCCGTTGAGGCCACTTGGGGAGTGAACCAACAGATGGAAGACCTCTTTCTCTCTGATCTGCCTCTGTAAATCCACCTTTGAAATAAATAAATAAATCTTTAAAAAAAAAAAAAAAAGATGAACTGCTCTGTTCTGGGAAAATATAATAGCCCTTAACATAATAAGGTTCCAATTGACTTTTTAAATTGTTAGCAATCAGGATTGAGTTATATGCAAAGAAAAAAATTTTTAAATATTTTAATCAGGTTGTATGCCGGTAGGATGGCCCTCAGCCTATTTCCTATGGTTTGGTTCTCCTCATTCTCCACCAGCCTCTATTATCAATTCTACTTAGCATAATCCTTTTGGGGAAAATGAGGAGTGATTACAAAGTAATAGAATTGAACCTTAACCATACCAGAGCTTACCTATCTAAAATCGAATCAAAAATGCTATTTTTGACCAACACTCTTCTGGAACTTCTTTGAGTTCCTTTCAAGCCAGACAAAAAAAACCTACTACTTCACATTCAACACTTCATTTGTAAACCTGAACACTGATTAACTTGGCTCTGAATTAACTGTTGTTTTTTTCAAAAGTAAAATCGATTGAAAGAAAGAAAGAACGAGAACGAATGAACGAGAGAGAGAGAGAGAGAGAAAGAACGAGAGAGATTTCTCAAGTATCAAAACTCAGGTTATTCCAGTTTTATCCCAAATTTCTTAGGCAATTCAAGGAAAGGCTTTCCAAACAGTCAAAGGAGTGGTAACATGGCAGGGAAGAAATGGAATAGAGTGGTTGGCATTGTGGCACAGAGGGCTGAACCGCCACCTGTGATGCTGGCATTCTGGCATCCTGTATGAGCGCTGTTTTGAGTCCCAGCTGCTCCACTTCTGATCCAGCTCCCTGCTAATGCACCTGGGAAAGCAGCAGAGGATGGTCCAAGTGCTTGGGCCCCTGCATCCACATGGAAACCTGGATGGAGCTCCAGGATCCTGGCTTCAGCCTGGCCCCGTCCCAGCTGTTGGGCCATTTGGGGAGTGAGCCAACAGAGGGAAGATATTCATTTTTTCCCTTTTCTTTTTCTCCTCCTCTCTCTTTCCCTAACTCTGTCTTTCAAATAAACAAACAAACAAATCTTAAAAAAAAAAAAAAAGTGGAGGGCCCCTACACAGTACTGCTCATCATATTATAGATCTGCTTTTCATTTACTCTTGGAAGCAACCATACAACCAAGTACTGTATCTTATTCTAAAGAATAAAAGAATAACCAAAAAAATTAAGCAACTTACTCAGGGTTATGAAATACCTAGTGGAATTCAAAGTTCAAAAACTTAAGATTTTGCGACTCTACCATACTACTTCCCAATGGGTAGAAAAGCTATTAAAATGTGTCATGACTACAGAACCCTGTATGATATGCCTATAACTTTAATACTCTTTTAATTTCATTTGTTTCCTCCCATTTTCTGAACTGACTCAGGAGAATGCTGAAGGAAATATGAGCATCCAACCATGAAAATTTGTCATCGATTTTAAGCCTACTTTATAGAAACAGAATGTCAGTGAAAGAAATGTCTTTAGATCATCAGGTTTGACGCTGATTAAGATAGAATATGGCTTCAGCACGTTACAGTCCAGGTCAAGAAGCAAACAGTGGGGCTGGCACTGATGCAGAGGGTTAGGCTGTTGCCTGCAACACCAGCATCTGATATCAGAGCATCGGTCCCAGTCCCAGCTGCTCTGCTTTCCATCCAGCTCCCTGCTAATGCTCCTGGAAGACAGAAGATGGGCCAAGTGCTTGGGCTTGTCGCCTACATGAGACCTTGATGGAGTTCCAGGCTCTTGCTTCAACGTGGCCCATATCTGACTGTTGCAGACATTCAGGGAATGAACCAGGAGATTAAAGATTGGTTGATAGCCCCCCAACTCTGCCTTTCAAATGAATGTTAGAACAGAATAGCATATACTTTTTTCTTTCCCTTATACAATGTCTTTGAATGTGAATCTACCACCAGAGGCTTTATTCATGCATTCTCAGTCGAATACTGATAGTTTTACTTATTCCTCCTCTGAACTCTACACATTCACTACTGTACACATTCATATACAGCAGACTCTTACACTATCTTAAATTGGCTTGGAAGCCTGCAGGCTTGAATTATTTAAAAGGAAAACATTTCCACTTCTCCTGCCAAGTACGTTGATCAATGCTCACTTAAGTGATGTAATCATCTCCTCTCATTTTGTAAGCTCTACTCTCTCCAGGTGACTAAGCAGTCTGCAATTTTCCTTCCTTTAATTGAATAATTTTGAGGCTTGTGTTTCATCCTTCCAGTTTTAACAAATCCTTGCAACATTTTCTCCTTTGGATATGGTAAAAGGTGTCGACTGAAGTCATTCTTTAGCACACATCTCTAGAACTTTCTAGATCTGCTTGCCGAACACTGTTCCAGCTCGGTCCTTTACTCCTGTGTTCCAAACACAGGCTACTCCGCAATGGCTGTCCTTTTCCTGTATATAGTTTTGCTTTTCCTCCTTCTTGGGTTGACCTTCCTTGGTCCTCCACACATCCTTCTGGCTTAGATGTGTGGTCTCCTACCTCTGGAACCTGCATGGCAGTTTTGGCAAGCATATCACCTAACACAGTAAACACAGCTACTATTTAATAAGCACTGACCGTGCCCTGTGTCTGAAGCCTTATGTATGCATTACAAACCATCCTGCTATTCCTCCACCTTCCCACAATGTACCTCCCAGGCCCAGCACAGTGCCTGGCACATAGAATGAAATAGAAGTCATTCTCATTAGGAGAGTAAGTATCATGCGACTTGTTCATTTTTTACTACAAGACCTAGAACAATGTTTAACTCACTTAATATAAGTTTATAAAACTAACCAATACAGAAAACTAATCTGTTATTTCCCTTCCTTCCCTCTTTTGAGACAGAGAGAGAAAGCAATAGCTTGGCCTAAGCCACAGCAGAAGCTAGGAACCAAGAACTCCACCCAGATCTCCCTCATGGGTGGCAGGAACTCAACCACTTGAACCATCATCACTGCCTCCCAAGACTACATGAGCAGGAAGATGGAGAAGGGAACTGGAGGCAGGTATCAAACCCAGGCACTGCAATGTGGGTATCTCAACAGGCAGCTTCACCACTAGTACAAACATCCAGCCCAGCAGAGACCAAATCATGAATAGCTATAAGACCTTTAAGAGACAAACTGTGCAGCTTGCCATGGACTGCTGAAACCAATTCTTCCAAGTCTGGACAGGAAAAGTACGCAGTTAACAGAGATGGAGCATGACATGAAGCCCAGCAACATGCATGGTACCAGATTTAGGAAGCGCTTTTTGGCTAGTGACTGCAGGGCTGAGTGTGGAAGAGGGTCTTCAGTGGATTGCTCTGGATGCAGGCCACTATTTATGTGGTTACCTAGGTGCAGCTCGAATAGTCGGGCTATTTCTCTTGAAGGAGAGAGAAACTTGGGACTGCTAAGAGAGGTTCCTGATGAGGAAGAGAGACCTGACTCTTAGAACTGAAGCCTGTAACTGGAACATTCAGAGGGATCAAAGAGAAAGCTCTGGGGCCCTGGGATTGAGCAATGGCAGTGTAGGAAGCAGCTGTCTACAACACAGTCTAAGATGAAGTAGCAGGGCCCAGAACCCAAGGTAAGATCCAAAATCCAGATTCAAATCTTTGGCAACTCTGTTTGAAAGGGGGCTGTACCTTGGGACAATAGAAGGAGATTTATGGGGAAAAGTGTTGTGGTATAGCAGGTAAAGTCCCTGCCTGTGACACTGACATCCCAAATGGGAACCAGTTCAAGTCCCAGTGGCTGCCCTACTTCCAATTCGACTTCCTGCTAATGGCATGGGAAAAGCAGTGGGAAATGACCCAAGCATTTGGGCCCCTGCCACCCCAAGTGGGAGGTTTGGAGGAAGCTCCTGGCTTCAGCTTGGCTTAGCCCTGGCCATTGCAGCCATTGGGAAGTAAACCAGTAGATGGAAGACTGATCAATCGATCGATCACTCTCTCTCCCCCTATCTCTTCCTCTAACTAAGCTTTGCTATTCAAATAAATAAATCTTAAAAGGGGGGAGATGGAGAGAGAGAAGGAGAAAGAGAGAGATTCAAGGAAAAAACAACAGAGATTTGATTACTGAACTGGGGCACAAGAACATTTAATGTCCCAAAGTAGCCTAGTTATTAGATTTCAGACGTTAATTCACAGGACTAGCAATGAGGTTGAGATCTGAAGTAGATTCAAATTCTAGCACTAAGGGGCAGGACCCAGCTATTGCTTAAGGCGGGCCTGCACTTGCCAAAGGCAAGGTCACTGGTAGGGCAGAGAAGCTGGTAAGCTACTACAGTGCTACAAGCCTTCCACATGGGTCACACGCACACAGCACAGGCTCTTAGAATACAAGGCCTACTACACATCAGTGTGAAGGATTTGGGGATGCCAGTCATATACAGAAGATGAAGCACAGGACACAAGAAATCTGGTTGGCCTGACTTAACAAATACTTAATTCTTTTTAAACTTGTTTCACCCCTAGGCTGTATACCTACTTGGTCTCTTAATCTTTAGAGTTTATTTGTTTTTGTCCCCTAATTGAGTCCCAGATACAACCACTTCCAAGTTGAAACTGTTCTTGGCAACCATGAGTTGGTTATTTCATCCTGATTCTGGGACCAGAACTCTTGTCACTATTAGGTCTCAGAATCTAGGATCCACACACTGTTGCAACAAAGTGGTCCTTTTCCTGTAAATCTAGCAAAAACAAGCACACTTAAAAAGTTAGTAACCTCTTTTTACCACCCAGGTCCTCAGTAAGGTCATTTTTCTTGACTTGCACTTCTTCAGTCTCTAAGCTATCTACCTTGTCTTGTAGCCTGTTAATGGTTCTTGGGATTTGACAACCCTGAGGTTTTTTGGTTTGTGTTACAGCAATACACAAAGAGCATGGACTCTCTAGTTCAAGCATCCATCTGATCATTGGCTTTCTTCTGCAACACTCCCACCAAGTGGTCACCTGGACCACTTGAACACCCTGAATGCCCGAGGACTCAGCTTGTGGAGGCTGTTTCGTCCTTTGCCATCACCTGATGGAAACGACTGACTGGGCTGAACTATGCCCCTCTTTGTTTCTACCCATTAACTCTAGCTCCTCTCCCTGGTGACAAATGGAACAAAAAATAACCTCTTAGACTGGGTCCCCTTCAGAAATCTTAATACAGTGACAATATCCTTTTTGAATTTAGTTTGCTGTCTCAATGTCCTTCTTCAGTGCCCTCAACTCTGTTGCTATTGTTGCCAAACACTCTCACCAACATCCACTTTCTTTTCTGAACATTCCTTTTTTAAAAAAGATCTATTTATTTATTTGAAAGTCAGAATGGCAGAGAGAGAAAAAGAGCTCTTCCATCTGCTGGCTCACTCCTTAAATGCAAGCAACAGCCAGGGCTGTGTCAGGCCAAACCCAAGAGCCCAAAACTCAACCCAGGTCTCCCACAGTGGTGGCAAGGGCCCAGAGATTTGAGCCATCATCTGCTGTCTCCCAGGATGCATTAGCAGGAAGTTGGATCAGAAGCAGAGTATTCAGGATTCAAACTGGAACTCCAAAATAGGATGCAAGCATCCCAAGCAGTGGCTTAATCCACCATACCACAATACCTGCCCCTCTTTCTGCATATTCAAGATTATCTATAGGGGCTGACACCATGGTGCAGTAGGTTAATCCTCTGCCTGCAGCGCCGGCATCCCATATGGGCACCAGTTCTAGTCCCAGCTGCTCCTCTTCCAATCTAGCTCTCTGCTATGGCCTGGGAAAGCAGCAGAAGATGGCCCAAGTCCTTGGGCCCTGCACCCACATGGGATACCTGGAAGAAGCACCTAGCTCCTGGCTTCAGATCGGCGCAGCTCTGGCCGTTGCCGTCATTTGGAGAGTGAACCAACAGACAGAACACCTTTCTCTCTGTCTCTCCCTCTCACTGTCTGTAACTCTACCTCTCAAATAAATAAATTGAATCTTCAAAAAAAAAAAAAAAAGGATTATCTATACATTGTGTACCTAGCCCAGAGCTAGATAAAATTTCAGGTGTGCTCTGGTCAGTGCAGAACAGAGTGAGACAGTGACTGTCACCTCCCTTTATTCTGGACACTATTCATAATGTAACCTAAGACTTCCCAAGCTTTTGTGGTGGCCAAAACATACTGTTGAACTTACAGACAATACTCCTAAATGCCACATATATTGTTGCTAATGGCAGTTGCATAATTATGTAGTTGTTTTAGAGGGAGAAGTAGGTAGAAAGGTTAGCAAAAGGACTTTAAAAAGCTCATGGAGGGGCCAGCACTGTGGCACAGCAGGTTAAAGCCCCGGCCTGCAGAGCTGGCATCTATGTGGGCACTGGTTCAAGTCCTGGCTGCTCCACTTCCAACCCAGCTCTCTGCTATGGCCTGGGAAAGCAGTGGAAGATGGCTCAAGTCCTTGGGTCCCTGAACCCACATGGGAGACCTAGTAGAAGCTCCTGGCTCCTGGCTTCGGATCAGCACCATTCTGGCCATTGCACCCATTTGGGGAATGAGCCAGCAGATAGAAGACGTTTCTCTGCCTCTGCGTGACTTTGCCTCTCACATTAAAAAAAGTTCATGGAAAATGGAATTAAAAGTGTGAACTCACTTTCTGCAGAAAAATAGTCCATATAGTTTTTCATAATACACATTTTCCACTTATGAAAAATATAAAAAATAAACTCATACTCTTGATTCCACTTTTCTACGAACTTTTTGAAGTACCCCTTTATTTACCACATTGATACTTCATGAAATTTGGGATTTCAAAATTCAACCTGGGACTTTGCATTCCTGGTGACCTATATAAACCTATGCTAGTTTGCTGGCCCAAATGATTAGATAGACTAGTCACGAGTAATGGACTAGATTTCAACTTAGGATAGTCAGCCTTGCTTTATTTCATGGTACAGAATGGCCCTCTCAAAACTATCCATCTTTCAAATATATGCTACTTATCACCAGACGAACTGGTAGAAAGACTATAAATAATTCAATGTAGAGCCATTATCACCACTGGAAAAATAACTCAAAGTATTTAGTGCATTAAGGAAGGCTTATTTATAATTTCCTATGGAAGAATTACATCCAAACATCTTTTCCTCAAATAAAAATATGTTACAGAGATAACAGTTTAAGGATTTGAAAAGATATTTCAATTTAGCTTATTTGATTATTTCAAAGAAAGGATGGGTAAGGTATTATTATCTTTTTAGATGAAGAAACTGAAACCCAGAAAAGGTGTGACATGTCCACAATTACATGACTAGAAAGGAGTAGAAAGAGAACAAAACTATATAAGTCCTTGTGTGTCTAGCCCAGGTCAGTTCATACTGTACCCATGGCATTCCAACCCAAGTGAGACCCAGCCATTGGCCGTAACATGCTGATGTCCAAGATCCTCCTCCAGGTGCTGGGAAATGTGTGCTCTACTTGCCCCTGCCATCCAGATTTTAAAAAATCAAAACAACAAAAAACACCTCACACTCCAACAACCATAAAATCACAGAATTTATGAGAAATAATCCACTATTTTTTTAAAGATTTAATTTTCTACTTATGCAAAAGACAGAGTTGCAGAGAGGTAAGGAGAGACAAGACAGAGAGATTTTCCAGCCACTGGTTCACTCCCTAAATGGCCATAACGTCAGGCTATGCCAGGCCAGAGCCAGGAGCCCAGAGTTTTCTCGGGGTCTCCCATACAGGTGCAGGGGCCCAAGCACCTGGGCCATCCTATGCTGACTTCCTAGGTGCATCAGCAGTGAGCTGGATCAGAAGTGGAGCAGGCCAGCGCCGCGGCTCAATAGGCTAATCCTTCGCCTTGTGGCGCCGGCACACTGGGTTCTAGTCCCGGTCGGGGCACCAGATTTTGTCCCGGTTGCCCCTCTTCCAGTCCAGCTCTCTGCTGTGGCCCGGGAGTGCAGTGGAGGATGGCCCAAGTGCTTGGGCCCTGGGCCCTGCACCCGCATGGGAGACCAGGAGAAGCACCTGGCTCCTGCCTTCGGATCAGCGTGGTGTGCCGGCCGCAGCGGCCATTGGAGGGTGAACCAACGGTAAAGGAAGACCTTTCTCTCCATAAGAAGAAGAAGAAAGAAGGAAGGCGGAAGAAGAAGGCGGAAGAAGAGGAGGCGGCGGCGGAGGAGGCGGCGGCGGAGGAGGCGAAGGAGGAGGAGGCGGAGGAGGCGGAGGCGGAGGCAGAGGCGGAGGCGGAGGCGGAGGCGGAGGCGGAGGAGGAGGCGGAGGAGGAGGCGGAGGAGGAGGAGGAGGAGGAGGAGAAGACGAAGACGAAGACGACGAAGAAGACGCCCATATGAGATGCCAGCATTGCAGGTGGCAGGTTGACCTACTATACCACCACACTGGTCCCTAGTCCACTACTTTTTTTTTTTTTTTTTTTTGACAGGCAGAGTTAGACAGTGAGAGAGAGAGACAGAGACAGAGACAGAGAGACAGAGAGAAAGGTCTTCCTTCCGTTGGCTCACTCCCCAGATGGCCGCTGGGGCCGGCGCTGTGCCAATCTGAAGCCAGGAGCCAGGTGCTTCCTCCTGGTCTCCCATGCAGGTGCAGGGCCCAAATACTTGGGCCATCCTCCACTGCCCTCCCGGGCCACAGCAGAGAGCTGGACCATGGGGTGGGGGGTGGGGGGGCGGCACTGTGGCATAGCAGATAAAGCCACTGCCTGATAAAAAAAATTTTTTTTAAATAAAAAGTAGGCTAAATAAGGTCTGGTGCTGTGGTGCAGCAGGTTAAAGCCCCAGCCTGCACTGCCAGCATCCCATGTGGGTGCTGGCTCAAGTCCCAGCTGTTCCACTTCCAACCCAGCTCCTTGCTTACGAGCCTGGGAAAGCAGCAGAGGATGGCCCAAGTCCTTGGGCCCCTGCACCCATGTGGGAGGCCTGGAAGAAGCCTCTGGCTCCTGGCTTCAGATCACATAGCTCTGGCTATTGCAGCCACCTGGGGAGCGAATCAGCGGACAGAAGACCTCTGCCTCTGCCTCTCTAACTCTGCCTTTCAAATAAACAAATCTTAAAAAAAAATAAAATAAAAAAGAAACAACATATTAATGATTACCTGCAAAGAGCACTAAGGTAATATACAAATGACGACTTAAAGTCAGAGGGGCTCTGCAAGAAGATGATTATATTGAATCTTAACGTTTGAACATGAATTATCTATGGGAAAAAGGAGCTGAGCAAAGACAGAAGCTTGGGATGATGTGGCATGTTCACGTAACTAACACTCTGACGATGCGGAAGCCCAATTTTGGAGCAGGGAAGGAGCACAGCATGAAATAAGGACGAACTGTGCCATCCTAGACTTTGGCCTAAATCAATGGTCACCACCGTGCCAAAGTCAACGGGGAACTGGAAATTGAGAGGCAGGAAGAGTGACTGCGAGATGAAGCAATCTAGGAAATGAGGAGAGCCTGCACAAAGACAGCAGCAAGAGGCGCGTACCAGGTGCACCAGACACGCCATACTCCAGGAAAAATTAGGCTACGGGGCAGGCTCTCCTGGTCTAAGTATTTCTCTCAAGGACTCTTCCTATGCCTGACATTTCCATCATTAGAGGTTTTTCCTGTAGGAGATTCAAGAATCCCCTACTAGTCCAGCACTGTGGCATAGTGGGTAAAGCCGCAGCCTGTGATGCCAGCATCCCATATGGGTGTTGGTTCAAGTCCCAGCTGCTCCACTTCCAATCCAGCTTCCTGCTAATGTGCCTGAGAAAGTAGCAGAGGATAGCCCAAGTGCTTGGGCCCCTGCACCAACGTGGGCAACCGGAAGGAAGCTCCTGGCTCTGGATCAGCTCTGGCCATTGTGGGAGTGAACATCTGGGGAGTGAACCAGAGGATGGAAGATCTGTTTGTCTCTCCCTCTCTCTCTGTAACTCTGCCTTTCAAATAAAAAAACAATTTAGTGCTCACTTTGGCAGCACATATACTAAAATTGGAACGATACAGAGAAGATTAGCATGGCCCCTGCGCAAGGATGACATGCAAATTCGTGAAGCGTTCCATATTTAAAAAAAAAAAATTTAAATCACATTGTAGCTCATAAATACATATTATTATTTGTCAGTTAAAATCTCAATTTTAAAATAAAGTTTATCAGGAATAAAAATCTGCAGGATGGGCAGGGTTAAGTCATGAGAAAAGCAAGAAATTCAAAGCAAAAACAAAGGGGAGATAGGCTGCTACAAGGAAGACAAAGAAACTCATTTGCCACAGTTCTTGCTGGGCTGGCCTTGCACTACTGAAAAATCCATTTTCAGTCAGCTTGGGTAATAATCGTAACAATAAAATAAACCCTCGTAAAGAAAGAACTATGACTTCTGACCTAGGAATACCAAGTAGGGACAAGTTAACCTAGAGTGGGCCTTAGGAAGCTGCTTAGAAATCTGATCAGCTCAGATACTTTTCCTCTTAACTGTAAGTGAAATATCGGCTCTTTTTTTTTTTAAAGATTAATTTATTTATTTGAAAGTCAGAGTTACATAGAACAGAGGCAGAGGTCTTCCATCCGCTTGTTCACTCCCCAGTTGGTCACAACAGCTGGAGAGGCAACAATTCAAAGTCAGGAGTTCTTCTGGGTCTCCCACATAGGTGCAGGGGCCCAAGGACTTGGGTCATCTTCCACTGCTTTCCCAGGTCAAAGCAGAGAGCTGGATTGGAGGTGGAGCAGCCGGGTCTTGAACCAGCACCCATACGGGATGCCAGTACAGCAGGCGGCGCTTAACGCGCTACGCCACAGCGTCGGCCCCGGCTCTTATAGTTTCACTTCCAGTAAAAGTCATGTTTAAGTTGGAAATCTGACAAACACCAAGATCTCTGCCTCTGACCTCACAGTATTTATTATCAGGAGGATCAAATAGATAAGAAGATGCAAAAACCTTTGTGGGCTGCAAAGTACCGAGTCAATGTGGGCATAAGCTGCCTCTCTGGCTCACAGGAGAGACGAGGACAGTGCGATCTCTGTTACAGCCCTTGCAAGGACAACTCCCACAGGATCATAACATTTTAGCCATTCAAATGTCAATGAGCAAACTCCTAGTGCCTTAGATACTTTACATAAGAGTTAAAATTAATGCACATTGTGAGGTTAAAAGTAACACCTAAAAACAGTCATCAATACATTTTTCACAACCGAGCTCTTTCCATAGAACCAGACTCTGATAAAACTCTTGTCAGAAAAAGCATGTAGGAGCCAACGCTGTGGCACAGTGGGTTAACCTACCGCCTGTAGCACTGGCATCCTATATGGGCACTGGTTCATGCCCTGGCTGCTCTACTTCCAACCCAACTTCCCTGCTAATGTGCCTGGGAAAGCAGCAGAGGATGGTCCAAGTATTTGGGCCCCTGCACCCATGTGGGAGACCTAGAAGCTGCTCCTGGTTTCTGGCTTTGGATTGACCCAGCTCAGGCTGTTGCAGCCATTTGGGGAGTGAACCAGAGGATGGAAGACCTCCCTCCCTCTCTACCTCTCTAACTATGCCTTTCAAATAAATAAAATAAAACCTTTTTAAAAAAAAATAAGTATTGAGAAGTTTTTATATGACTAGATTAGAATATTTTATTGGAATTATGAAAAGATTTAGACTGTATAGGCTGTCCTCTCCTGCCTTTCTTAAAACTGAGGAAAACTGCAGAACCCAGATCAAACTGCAGGTTTCTTGACTCCTGGTCTAAGGTTCTTTTTTCTATAAAACATTTTTTAATATTTCAAACACAAAGAAAAATATAGGTAATATGCACCCAGAGTTTTAAAAAAAAGTTAATGCTGTCGTATGCTTCAGATATCTTTGAAAAAGAATTAACAATATCAGCAGCTGATTCCCATTCCTGTGCCCTTCCCCTACCTCCCCGGGCGGAGGTGACCAGCTAACGAGGGGACACGTATTCTGCCTTCCTGCCCACGTCCTATACACTTACCAAATTGTGCATTTCACATCCATATGTGACACCATGTTGTCACAGAAAGAGCTGTTCTTCCAAACAAAGCGAAAGCGGCTCCCTCACGCTAGCACACTTGCCTGCTGTAGCCTTCGTGGCTGGCTGTGAACATAACTGAGAAAGAAACTAGGGCAGAGCCTGAGGTTTTTTAGTGATTACTACCCCAGAAGGCCCCACTGAAGGATCTCGTTATCATTCAGAGACAAAGTGAGCACATACACAAACTCTAACGCCATGTTTTTAATCTTTCTCAAGTTAATGTTTTTTATTTGTCAAACACTGGTTTGTAACGACCTAGAGTGAATGACCTGTCACTGAACTCCAGGGAAAGATGGATTGAGCAATTTAATTAGTAATGCTAGTTCCTAATCCTGCTTCAAGGTCCAGTTCAAATGTTACCAGCTTAATGAATCTGTCCTCGATTCCATCAGAACTAATTCCTTCAATGATCATTTGTTCAGTACCAAAGCCCTAGACATACAAAAGCAGATTAGATCCAGTTTCTGCCCAGAGTTCAGGAATAACTAGGGAATAGTGTTGGATAAATGTGCTAAAACAGGTGTGAGCAGAGGGCTGGTGGAGCCTAACTTGTGGGAAAGTTAGAGAAGACTTTCCAGAGAAGGTGATCTTGGAAGATGGGTAGGAGTTCACAATGGAGCAGGGAAGTGATTCCAGGTAGGAAGACACTGAGTGAGCAGGTGCAGAGGATGGTAAGATACTAGTTTTAGAAAGACAACTAAGGATAGACATCAGAAGCCGAGAGATAAATTAGAAGACAGGCAACAATTCAAGCAAAAGATTACACAACTGGAGGCGCGAGGTGGGAGGGGGAAGGACTTGAACAAAATCCAGGAGATAAATTTAGCAGAATTTGATGTCTAATTGCACAAGGGAAAGAACATGGGGGAGTCGTGGATGAATCCTAAAGGCTTGGTGAATGAGTGAGTGGGGCGGCCATTATGGGAAAAGGCAATGCACCTGGGAACAGCTGGCCTGAGAAAGGGGGTTCCAATTCAGTCTGAGGTATTTTGAATTGAAGACTCTCCCAAGAGGCCTAAAGTGATTTCCCTCCCCAGGACAGAACTCACTCCTTCCTTTGCATTCTATAGCATCTTGTATACTTTTTCATATCAAATTATTTAAATCTGCCATTATACTTACAAGCTGGTCTCTACTTGAAATCATGGGAGAAGGGTACCAGGTCTTATTCGCCTTTGTATCGGCCTGATGGTGATGCCATCACAAAGTACTCAGAGTGTTTATTCTTGGAAAGGCACCTGTGTCAGAGACTAGAACCTGTTGACTACCAATTATCAGTGATGAAAACTCACCGACTTCGAGCAGGCATTTGGCCTGGCAGCTGTCACCTGGGACACTCACGCCCCATCTCAGAATGCCTGCCTGAGTCTGGCTTTCTGTTAATGTGCGCCCGCGAGGCAACGGATAATAGCTCAGTTGGGTCCCTGCCCCCCACACAAGGGACCTGAATTGAGTTCCTGACTCCCAGCTTCAGCTTCGGCTAGTCCTGGCTGTTGCAAGAATTTGGGGAGTGAACCAGCAGATGGGAGATGTCTGTCTGTCTCTCTCTCTCTCTGCCACTCAAATAAGTTAAAAACAAACTGGGGCCAGTGTTGCCATTCACTTGGTTAATCCTCTGCCTGCAGCACTGGCATCCCATATGGGCACTGGGTTCTAGTCCCGGTTGCCCCTCTTCCAGGCCAGCTCTCTGCAGTGGCCCAGGAAGGCAGTGGAGGATGGCCCAAGTGCTTGAGCCCTGCACCCGCATGGGAGACCAGGAGGAAACATCTGGCTCCTGGCTTCGGATCGGTGCAGCGTGCTGGCCATAGCGGCCATTTCGGAGGTGAACCAACGGAAGGAAGACCTTTCTCTCTCTCTCTCTCTGTAATTCTACCTGTCAAATAAATAAATAAAATCTTTAAAAAAACTTATGAATTAGCGACTTAGATAAACTACCTAATATATTTGGCCCTTTAGCATGTACTTTTAATGCTAATTGCCCATTTTGGATATAAATTAGTCCCCTCTGTGTGCTTTTTATTTTACCTTTATAGAAAAATAATTCCTTTTTCTTTTTTTTTTGACAGGAAAGTGGACAGTGAGAGAGAGAGATAGGGAGAAAGGTCTTCCTTTTGCCGTTGGTTCACCCTCCAATGGCTGCCGTGGCCGGCGCGCTGCAGCCAGCGCACCGCGCTGATCCAAAGGCAGGAGCCAGGTGTTTCTCCTGGTCTCCCATGTGGGTGCAGGGCCCAAGCACTCCCGGGCCATAGCAAAGAGCTGGCCTGGAAAAGGGGCAACCGGGACAGAATCTGGTGACCCGACCGGGACTAGAACCCAGTGTATCGGCGCCGCAGGCAGAGAATTAGCCTATTGAGCTGCGGCGCCGGCCGAAAAATAATTCCATTTTTAATAAGTACATTAAAATTGTAACTATATGGGGCATGTGATTTTCTTTCTTTTCTTTTCTTTTTTTTTTTTTTTTGACAGGCAGAGTGGACAGTGAGAGAGAGAGAGGCAGAGAGGAAGGTCTTCCTTTGCCGTTGGTTCACCCTCCAATGGCCACTGTGGCCGGTGCACTGCGGCCAGTGCACCACGCTGATCTGAAGGCAGGAGCCAAGTGCTTCTCCTGGTCTCCCATGTGGGTGCAGGGCCCAAGCACTTGGGCCATCCTCCACTGCACTCCCGGGCCACAGCAGAGAGCTGGACTGGAAGCGGAGCAACTGGGACTAGAACCGGGTGTGCCGGCGCCGCAGAAAGAGGATTAGCCTATTGAGCTGCGGTGCCTGCCCGGGCATGTGATTTTTTAAAAATTCATTTATTTGAAAGACAGAATTACACATACAAAGAGGGAGACTCAGATCTTCCACTCACTGGTTCACTCTCCAAATGGCTGCAACAGCTGGGGCTGAGCCAGGCCAAATCTAGGAGCTTCATCCGGGTCTCCCATGTGGGTGCAGGGGCCCAAGCATGTGGGCCGTCTTCTGCTGCTTTCCCAGGCACATTAGCAGGGAGCGGCATTGGAAGTGGAGCAGCCGGGACTCGAACCCTGCCCCTATGGGACACCAACACTGCAGGCCAGGACTGCTATTGTGCCCCCGTGTGATATTTTAACCTGTATACACTGTGTGACACTCCAATCAGTGTGAATCTATCTCCTCAGATATTTTTCACTTCTTTATGGTGAAAACATTCAAATCCTTCGGTTTTACACACACACACACACACACACACGAGTATGTCATTATTATCTATAGTCACCCTACCATGCAACAGAACATCAGAACTACACTTGACCATCCAACTATAATTCAGCACCCATTAATCAACTTTTCTCCACCTCTCCCTCCCCAGCCTCTGCCAACCACCATTCTAGTCTCAGCTTCCCCACATCAGCAAAATCTGGTGTTTCTGTGCCTGGTTTAGCTTAACACAATGACCTGCAGCTCCACCCATGTTGGCAACATCCTTTTTCATGGCTGAATAGTATTCTATGGCGGATAGGAACCACGTCATCTTACTTTGTACACGCTCCTGCTAGGTCACCTTTCTAGTCTCACTTTACAGATAATGGAACAGCAGCAGCCCCCAGGGACTGAATGTTTGCAAGCAGCTGCAGTAGGATTTGGGCAGAAATGGTGGAAACCTGGCCTTTCTCAGCCCAGTGCCCAGGAGGGATCATGGGTCGCAGGTGTGTGTGTGTGTGTGTGGAGGAGGGGTGCGCCCTGGCCCAGCCACGGTCGACAGTGCCTCTCTCTCCGCCCACTAACGGGTCCATATGGGCGCCCTGACCCCCGACCCCCTGCAGACGCTGGAGCTGACAGGGACTCCAGGGGATGCGCCCCTGCCCCAGGAGCCCGCGTTTTAACAACACTCACCCCAGGGGTCCCGCACCCGTCTGACAGGCTCCAGTTGCCTCAAACGAAGTAGGAGGCCCCCGTCCCTCCGCAGCCTCGCCCCCGGGGGTTAGAAATCTTCAGACCCAGGGGGCTCCCAACCCTGGGACACAAACTCGTCCCCGTACCTTCCTCGGCACTCCCGCGTGGTGGGGCCGCCCCGGCTCGCTGTCCCCATTCTGTGGGCTGGAAGTCGAGGTCTCGGCGGCGGGCCGGCCATTTACCTCATGCCAGCGCCAAAGCCCTCCTCCTCGCCTCTCCTGGGTCCCGCCCCGCAACCTCGGGCCCCGGCAGGGAGAGGAAAAAAAGCCAGAGGCCGGCCCCAGTCACCTGTGCTAGGGCATCCGCGCGCAGCGGAAGCAAACGCTGAGGCGCGAGGGCTGCGGGCCGCAGCGCCCATGAGAGGGGCGTGCCCCAGCGCGTGCCCAAGGAGGCGCGAAGGGCGAGAGTGGTCCCGCCCACGAATCTCTGGAACGCTGATTGGTCGCGTCCCGCCGAGTTGGGAGAGGGGGCGTGTCCTTGAGCGTGCCGAAGGAGGCGGGAAGGGCAAGGGGCGGTCCTACCCGCGAAGCCCTGAAGCTCTGATTGGCAGTGAGCTGCGGAGGCGCGAGGAGGGAGCGTGTCCACACGGGGCAGAGGGCGCGTGCGCGGGCCCGTTCTCCCCCCCCCCCCTCCGGGAGCAAAGGGCAGGCAGTGCGGGTCGCGGCGGCAGAGCTGGTGGACTCCGCGCCATGGCAAGACCTGAGTGGCAGTCGCTGGAGCAGTGCTTGGAGAAACACCTTCCGCTCGCAGACTTGCAGGAGGTGAAGCGCATTCTTTATGGCAAGGAGACCAGGTCTGTGGCCCGCAGGCTGAGTTGGAGGGTCTTGGGTCACAGAGTAGGGTCTGGGGGCCAGGGTGAGAAGGGCTAGGAGGGCGGTGTTGTAATCCTTCGTAAGTGAGCACAGACCCCAAAACCCCAGGACCCTCCAGGTCTGCTGGATCCTGGGTCGACCTTTACAAACTAATTCTTCCCTAAACCAAAACCAGAAGGGAAAGAGTTTTTTTTGTTGTTTTTTTTTTTTAAGTAAAAAATTATTTATTTATTTGAAAGGCAGAGTCAGAGAGAGAGAGGTCTTCTGTCTGCTGACTCACTCCCCAAATGGCCACTCCCCAAATGTTCCGATCCAAAGCCAGGAGCTTCTGCCGAGTCTCCCACGTGGGTGCAGGGGCCCAAGGATTTGGGCCATCTTCCACTGCTTTCCCAGGCCATAGCAGAGAGCTGGATCGGAAGTGGAGCAGCCGGGTCTTGAACTAGCGTCCATATAGGATGCCGGCGCTGCAGGCGGCGGATTTAATGTGCTGTGCCACAGTGCTGGCCCGGAAAGAGGGGGTTTTAATCTCCCAGACTTTCTCTGTGGCCATCCCAACTCTCCTCCCCACTTTGAGGGACCTCCTCAGCGCTACACCTGTCCTCAGGTGTGGCAGGTCAGGTCAGCACCTCTCCCACCAGGTGTGCTGATGGTCCAGCCCCAGCCTCCTCTTCGGGCAAGGCCTGGGCCTCTGGACCCTTGGAGGTGAAGGCCAGCTGAATCGGGTTGGCAGAGGAAGCCTCTGTGGGGAACCGCAGGCTGGCCACCTGTGGGAACCTCCTCTACATGGTTTACAGCAATCGGTCAACCACAAGTCCTACGAAAACAACCAGGTGAAACAGATGAAACAGAATGGACTCTGCATAAACAACTAGGAAGAACCAGGTGAAACAGATGAACTTTCGAGAGAACCGCTATTGGCTGTGCAGCGCATGCTCCTCGGGACTTGGGATATAAAGGGACATTGGGAGCTGGGCGGGCCGCCGCCGCGGCCCCTCCTCTTCTTTTCTCCTCTCCCCTTGCCCTTTCCTTCTGTCTCCAAGAGTGAAAGTTCCTTGAGAACCAATGAACAGTGACCGTGTCGTGACTGCGTTGGACCCTCGCTGGCGAGGGTCCGACAAGCCTTAGTGAGCTACCACACTCCATGCAAATATATTTCATCTCAGCAAATCATGTCCATCACGGAGGCTTCCTGAGAGCATTGTTCTGCGAGACACACTTCACTCTTGGTTCTCTGCAGCCTGTTCTTCTCTATGCGAACCAGAGGGATCTCTTTAAAATGTAAACCATATCCTGTTGGATCTGTGCTTGCTTCAAACTCTGTAAGGGATTTCCTGGGCAACTCCTAACTGCATCTCCCTCCACTTCCTTGCTTGTTTGTGGGCTCTCTTCCATCAGATGCAGCCAGACTGCCTGCCCGTGACCTTGTGGCAGTGACCTTGTGCAGCAAGAACCTGAGGAGCTCACCTGTAACCAGTAGGTGTTGGTTGGATCAGTAGTTCCCGGCCACCACTGCTGTAGAGTTTGTGCAGAGAGGCCAAACCTCAGATCCAGGGGTTTTCACAGGTGCTGGAGGCAGTACTGAATTTGTCAAGAGGGCTCTTGATATGCAGAGGTGCTGGGTGAACAAGTCCCTTCCCAATGCACGCATGCGGTACTACTTTCCACTGCACCTGTAAAGACCAGTCACCTGGTGGGGCAGGCATTTGGTGTAGCCACTAAGGCACTCACATCTCATATCAGCTTACCCGAGTTCGGTTCCCAGCTCTGGATCCTGACTCCCAAGTTCCTGGTCATGCAGATCCTGGGAGGTAATGGGTGGTTGCTCAAATAATGGGGTTTGAGGAGGCCAGTGTCCAATATGGGACCTGGTTTGAGTCCTGGCTGCGCCACGTCCTCTCCATCTCCATGCTAATATGCCTTGTAAAGCAGCAGAAGATGGCTCATGGTCGTGGGTCCCTGCCACCTACGTGGAAGAACTGCCTGGGTAGAATTCCAGGCTCCTGGCTTCATCCTGGCCCAACTCTAGCCATTATGGCCATTTGGGAAGTGAATCAGTGGATGAAAGATCTTTCTGTCTCTCCTCTGTCTATAAATCTGCCTTTCAAATAAGTTTAAAAATATTAAAACAAAAAAAAAATACTAGAACAAAATAATTGGGTTCTTACCACCCATGTGGGAGACCTGCATTGAGTTTCCAGCTCCTGGCTTTCGCCCCATGGCCATTGCAGGCATTTAGAGAATTAAGCAGCCAATGGGAGCTCTAGCTCTCTGCCTCTCAATATTTTAAAGAGAACTAGTCACCTGCGAAGTAACTTAGGATTGAGGCTCCCAAAGAAAGTGACTTCATAAACCAAGAATGTCTCAGACTTACGTTTCTAGACATGGGAATTAGTTTAAGGATAAGGTGAGCATGTTCTCTTGGGAAAGGCTGGAGAGAGATTGTGGGTGTCAAGAAGCCCAATGTGAATGCGGCCACCTCTGTGGTGGCCTGGTGGGCCTGGTGTCCTCATTCCCTCCTTTGGGCTCGCACTGTGCTCCTCAAGAGACCGTGTTCTTTTTTTTCTTTTTTTTTTTTTTAAGATTTTATTTATTTATTTGAGAGGTAGAGTTACAGACAGTGAGAGGGAGAGACAGAGAAAGGTCTCCTTTCTGTTGGTTCACTCCCCAAATGGCCGCGATGGCTGGAGCTGCGCCTATCTGAAGCCAGGAGCCTCCTCCAGGTCTCCCACACGAGTGCAGGGGCCCAAACACTTGGGCCATCCTGTACTGCTTTCCCAGGCCATGGCAGAGCCGGACTGGAAGAGGAGCAGCAGGGACTAAAACCCGGCGCCCACCCGGGATGCTGGTGCCACAGGCGGAGAATAAACCTACCGCGCCATGGCCGGCCCTCGTGTTCTGTCTTAATTACTTGCTACGCTCAAGGCAAAGACACTTTTAGTAAATATTTGCTGAGTGAATGAGCCAAATGGGCCTTTGCCTGTGCCAAACAGATAAAATCCCCAGAGAATACCAACTATCAATTTTGAAGACATAACCAACAAGCATCCATTCATTCAACAAACATTTGTCAAGTACCTATTTTTGTCTCCGACACTAAGGATACAAGGATGAGTAAGCCATGGTTCCTGGCCTCTGGGGCTTTCCAACCTCTGTTGGTTGGCTTACACTGTGAGAGACGGATTCAGGGAAAACTTGAAGGAGTTCCCATGTTAAGAGGTGGGGGAGGTCAGGAGTCTTCCCAGGGGTGCTGTGGTTGCTCTGCATCATGGAAGAGAGAGGGGAGGTGATTTGGTGACAGAAAGGGCTCCTGGCCCCAGACACCAGGGGATCTGCTCACTTGGAGACCGTACATGGGAGAGAGATAGTCATAGAATGGCATGGTGGGGGCTGGCGCCATGGCTCACTTGGTTAATCCTCTGCCTGCAGCACCGGCATCCCATGTGGGCGCCAGGTTCTAGTCCCGGCTGCTCCTCTTCCAATCCAGCTCGCTGCTGTGGCCCGGGAGGGCAGTGGAGGATGGCCCAAGTGCTTGGGCCCCTGCACCGCGTGGGAGACCAGGAAGAAATGCCTGGCTCCTGGCTTCAGATCAGTGTAGCTCTAGCTGTGGCGGCCATTTGGGGAGTGAACCAGTGGAAGGAAGACCTGTCTGTCTGTCTGTCTCTCTCTCTCTCTCTCTAACTCTGTCAAATAAAAATTTAAAAAAAAAAAGAAGAAGAAGAAGAATGGCATGGGGAACACCCAGGGGAGGAGCCAGGAATAGCCACTGTGGATCCTGGGAGCTCTGTGCACTGTGCTGAGGCTGCAGAACCACCAACAGTGGTGAGTTTTGAAAGAATTAACCCTGGTTGCTCTGTCAAGGGTGGCTTGGATAAGGGCAATAAAAGAGCAGAGGTATACAGAAAATAGAGTCTGGGGGTGCAGAGACATGTGGGTTCCAGAGGTCTCAGATCAGTGGACAATGTGGATGGTGCGTGAGAATTGTGCCTGGCTTCTGGCTTGGACCCTGCTATGGTTTAGATATGGTTTTTATCTCCCAAGGGTTCATGTGTTGGAAAGTTGTTCCACCACCTCTCCTCCTCCTCCTCTCCTTCCTCCTCCCTTCTTTCCCCCTCCTCTCTCCTCTCTCCCTCTTCTATTTACTTACTTATTTATTTATTTGAAAGGTAGAGTTACAGAGAGACAGAGACAGAGATATCTTCCATCTGCTGGTTCATTCCCCAAATGGCTACAGAGGCCAGCGCTGGTCCAGGCCAGAGCCAGAAGCTTCATCCAGGTCTCCCACATAGGTGCAGGGGCCCAAGTGCTGCTACTTTTCCAGGTGCATTAGCAGGGAGATGGATAAGAAGTAGTCCAGCTGGGACTTGAACCGGAGCCTGTATGGGGAGCCTATGGTGCAGGCGGTGGCACATCCTGCTACGCCATGATCCTGATCCAAACCCCTCTTCTTTACGCCTTGCCCAGTGTCAGGCATTTTGCCATACAACAGAAAATAGGTGAACACCGGCCATTGAGGTGCCCGGTGGGCTTGTCTGACAAGCAGCAACCTTGCAGAGTGAGTGCAGCTTTGGGCAAGTTGAGTTTCTAGGGCTTCCATAACAAATTACTCCAAACTGAGTGGCTGAAAACAGCAGAAGTTTATCCCCACAGTCCCGGAGATGAGAAGACCAAGGCGAAGGTGCCAGCCAGGCCACATTTCCTCCCGGGGCTCTGCCTTCTTTTGACCTCCATTGGCCTAGGGTTTTCCTTGGCTCACAGAGGCCACTTCCTGACCCCCATGTCCCGTGGCTTCTTCCTGTTGTCCCTGTCTCACTCTGGGTGTGTGTTACAAGAATGCTTTCTGGTATCGTTTGAACATGACTGGACTCCTGAACTCATGTAGGACATGAAACCTCAGGGTGATGGGTTGGTGGTGCTGGGCAGGTGGAGACTTGATCCATTTATTGTGTTCAAATGGTGGGTGTACTAGGGAGAACTTAGGTTACTGGACATGTGCCCCAGTGGGTAGTTCTTACAAGAGGATTGGTTGTGGAAGCCCCAGTCAGGCACACCTTTCTCTCTGCTGCCCGGCTCACCATGTGACCCTTCCTGTACATATGAGCTCTGCCATAGCCTTCCTCCAGCCTCCCCAGACAGCTGACCCCATGGGGCCCACTTGATCTTGGACTCCAAACCTCCAAAATCATGAACCAAAATAAACCTCTGTCCATCAAAACTGGCCTGTGTTAGATATTCAGATACAGTAATGAAAAGCTGACTAATATACTTGTTTATTGGATTTAGGGCTTACTCATGATCTAGAATAATCTCCTGAGATCCTTACCTTAGTGACATCTGTGAAGACCCTTTATCCAAGTAAGGTCACATTCACAGGCTCTGGGTGTTAGGCCGTGGGCCTCTTCTACCCCACTGCCGGTACGTTTAGGGTCTCCAGGTAGCGATTCTGGTGGCCAGTTGCTGTGCGTAGCTGGGCCTGGGGGAGGCTGAGCCTGGGAGCTGTTTGGAGATGGTCAGTCTGGGAGGAGGGGGAGGAGCCTGGATATTAAAGGTGTCAGAGGAAGTGGAGCCTTGGAGATTCTGGTTATGAGGATGTTGGGGTAGGCGGGCTCCAGGATGAGACAGCAAATGATGATACACAGATGCTTTTCAGGTGTGGACAGCAGAGAGGCTGCTGGCTTTAGCAAGGGAAGGGCTCTGGGGAGTGGGAAACGGGGAACCAAGGTCTAAGGAGGGTATGGGAAGTGAGGCTGAGCTGAGAGAAGTGTATGTGGGAGCTCTTTGTGAAGCCAGGAGCCCAGAACTCAATCCGGGTCTCCCAGGTAGGTGGCAGGGACTCAAGTCCTTGAACCATCTCCTGTTGCCTACCAGGGTACACAGTAGCAGCAAGTTGGAACTGGGAGTCAAGGTGGGACTCAAAGCCCAGTTAATCAAAGAAGGGATGTGTATCCCAAGTGGTCTTCTTACCACAACAAATGCCTGTCCCTGTTTTCTGTTGTTTAGTTTACTGGGAGAGACTCAGCTGTAATATGTCCGTAAATAACCATGGAGGACAGATGTCCAAGCTGTGTACAGGGCACTTCAACAGGCCCTTGGAAAATGGAATTATAAGCTCATTTTGGTGCAAAATAATTTTGAAATCCATGCACACGATGGGTCTTCAAAAAGCTTATGTAAAAATGCATATTGTAGAAAAAAATTGTACAAGGATTTGATCATTTTTTTTCCATACCAAAATAAACCTATTCTTTAATTCCATTTTTCCATGACCTTGGTGAGATGCCCTTCTGTGTTGGCAAGGGGAAAAGGCAAGTGACAGAGCAGAACTGACAAAACACTGCCATTGTGTTTGGGACACACACACCCCTATAGAAAACCACTGGAAAGATACATAAAGCATTGTTGGGAGGTGTTGGCTCTGAGGTCAGCCGCTGATGCTTAGGGTTAGAACGGAGACGGGAACTTAGCTTTCAATTTATATCCTGTTTGACTGTTGGATATGTTTCCCCCTCCATGAGCATCTTTAAATTCTTGAGTTATTTTTTTAAAAACACTGATGGGAAACAGCTATTAGGTTAACGGGGAAAAGTTATGTTCTAGAAGTAAAAGGCGGCTGTGGAGAGAGGAGCTTAGTGAGGGCTGCCTTGACCATGGGCAGAGAGTTGGGAGGCCGTGTCAGGCCAGGAGGGGCGGGCCCTCAATAGCAGGGTAAGGGATGGAAGGGCCAAACAACAACTACACAGAGGCAGGGCTGTGGGCAGCATGAGCACCCCGTGGGCGTTGTGGCTTGTTCACTGGTCTCTGCCATCCTACGCTATGACTGATAGTGCCTGTGTTAGTCCTTTCAGGCGGCTACAACAAAATACTACAGAGGGGTAGCTTATAAACCACAGGAATCTATTCCTCCTAAGCTGGAAAGTCCCAAGTTCAAGGTGCCAGTAGATTGGGAGTCTGGTGAAGTGCCTGTTTCCTGGTCCACAGATGTGCAAGGGCAAGCAGGCTCTTCCAGGTTTCTCTTACCAGGGTTGGGGTCATTCTGGAGGGGCGCCATTGCACTGGGGGTGGGGGGTGGGGATTTTAACATTCAGCCCGTCACCGTGCCCCACCACGTTCTGTGTGCCAAGCCTTCAATGGGCACAGCACAGGCTTATGGGAAGTGCCTGTGTAGGATGTGACATAAGTGTAGGTTAGACTCTCTTTAACATTTAAAAAAAAAAAAAAAGAATTTTATTTGAAGGGCGGAGTTACAGAGAGACATATTCCATCCACTGGTTCACTCCCCAAGCAGCTGCAATGGCCAGGGCTGAGCCACGCCAAAGCCAGGAGCTTCTTCCAGGTCTCCCACGTCGGGGACAGGAGCTCAAGTGCTTTGGCCATCTCCCACTGCTTTTCTCAGGCCACTAGCAGGGAGCTGGATCAGAAGTGGTGCAGCCAGGATACAAACCGGTGTCCATATAGGATGCTGGTATCACAGGTGGTGGCTTTATCTGCTGTGCCACAGCACTGGCCCTTGGGTTCTTTTTATTAAAAAAAAAAAAAAGATTTGAAAAGTAGAATGATGAAGATATTGGGGGGGTGGGGGGAGTGCGGAATGAATCTTCCTTCTGTTGATTCACTCCCAGATGGCTAACAGCCAGGCTGGCCAGAGTGAAGCAAGAGCTACGAACTCTGTCTGGAGTCTCCCACATAGGGTGCAGGGCCCAAGCACTAGGGCCATCTTCTTCCGCTTTCCCAGGCACATAAGCAGGGAGCTAGGTTGGAAGTGGAGCAGCCAGGACTCGAACCAGCACTCTGAAACGGGATGCCAGTGTCACAGGTGGTGGGTTAACCTGTTGCGCCATGATGCCGGCCCCAGGTTGGGTTCTGTTAGAGATGGCAGGGCGGGACATGGTAAGTGACCATCTTAGATGACAGAGCAGAGAGACCGCAGAGTCGGTAACCAGATGGCATATGGGGCTACTCAGAGAGGTAGAGCCCCAGAGGCTGGGTTTTGGAGGGTGGAACAGCGTGGCCCGGAGTCCCAGCCAACGAGAGTCTGCAGAAAACTGGGAGGTGAGGTGAGGGGATAGGCAGCCCCAGGGCTGGCAGAGGTGGAGACAGAACTCAGAGTAGACAGAAGGTGGGGAAGTAGGGAAATCGTGCATTGTGGGATAACTGGCTGATCACAGAGAGAGGGGACAGCTGCGTGATGGTCACAGCCAGGTGTGTACACCTGAGACCAGACCTGATCCACCTAACATTTCTGGGATGCACGCGCAGGCTGAGGCCACGGCCCCGCCAGAACCCTCCGAAAGGGTAGGCCAGCTCCCAAGTCCATGGGCCCCTTTTGCTCTCTGGGTCTGCTGGTGCATCGGCAGGTTGCCGCTCCTGGAAAGCCTTGTGTCCGTGACCGCGTTCGCCGAGGACGACTTTGTCTTGAGGCCGTGGCCTGTGAAAGGGGCCCCTCTGCCTGAAGGTGGGAAGGCTTCTGCAGCAGTCACATGGAGGGGAGGCGCGGTGTGGGCACTGCTGCTATTTCTAACCCAGAGGGAAGGGAACCTTGACTGCTTGAAAAGCAGGCTGATTGTCAGGGGCGGAACCGAACTCGGAGCTGTCAGGGCCGTCACAAGGAAAACGCCTGGCAGGGGGCGGCGACAGGGGGCTTGGGCTGACAGGCCTGTGATTTTTGAAAGAAACATCTTTAAGAAAGTGACTTAAAGTAGGAGAGAAATATTATTATTAGATAATGGCTGTCAGGTTATTTTTTGATGTGTTCTCTGGGTCTGTCGTAATCATCTCGTCTTCAGATGGTAAGCCCTTCCCCCGGCCACGAGCAGCCAGGGGACATGTCCTGTGCCCCTGTGGCTTTCACCCTGGTGCCAGGCACACAGCGGGCATAGAAGACATTTGCTGGGTGGCCAGTGGTCACTTCAGCGGGAGGTTTTATAAATAATCCTCCAGGCTTCGTTAATGAACCACAAACTCAGATGAGCCTTGGACCTTTGCTCTGAACACCTGTGCCTGGCCTAGCCCATCGGCACCAGGCAGGAAACTGGTCCCGCAGGGGAGCAGCAGTAGGATGGGGCTGTGAGAATCACCCTCCCTGTGCAGCCCCACCTGAGTCGCCTCCTCCCTAGCCTCTCTCCCCCATCACACTCCAGCCGCATTCCTGAGGCTGGCCGCGGGTTCCCCTGCAAAATTGCTTTTGCGGCCTCTCGGAGACGTCAATCCCTGCCCCAATTTTACGTCACTCTGGAACGCAAGCGTCTCTGCCAGTCGCCCTGATGCTCGCACTTGCTGGGGCCAGCCCTGCCATGCCTCCCACTGAGGCTTTCCCACTGCCTCTCAGGTGAAGTCCATCCAGCACGGGACACCCTGTCGGGACACCTGCCAGCCCTCCTCCACCTGATGAGCGACCACGGGGTGCAGGAGGGGGATTTCACACACGGCGACCTCATCAACGTTGTTTCCTCCCTGTTCAGGAAGCTGGATCTGCCCGGCAGCGCTTTGGAAGCTGCCTCCAGAGGAGACTTTGAGCTGCGGGGCTACGGCTTCGAGGCGGCCGCGGAGCAGCTGAGAAGACCCCGCCTCGTGCGCGTGGGGCTGGTTCAGAACAGAACGCCCCTCCCGGCGGATGCCCCTGTGCTGGAGCAGGTGCAGCCCCTTTTGATCATATAAACGTGAGACCGCCCCTTGTCTCAGACACATCCTCAGTCCCCAGGTCAGGGGCCTGCTGCCCTTGCCTCCCTCTCCCCCCTCACTGTCCTCAACACCTTCCCTTCCACTCCTGCTCCCGCTGTTTATCCAAGCATCCACTCCCCCTGACCGGGGGAGGTGTCCTTTGTACCAGCAGGTACACTGGTCACCTGCCAGCACTTGCTAGTCAGGACTCTCCCTCTCTCTTCCCCTCCCTCCCTCCCTCCCTCCCTGTGTTCCTCCACCTGAATCCTAAGCATGGGACTCAGAGGACCCAGAACGTGCCAGCTGATGGTGACCTAGGCTCAGAGAATGCAATAGGGATTCGCTCATGCCTTGCAGTTAGGATACAAGTGTGACAGTGTCTCCATTTCCCTAAACAAAGTTGTTGTCACCGACACAGGAGGTTTGGCTGGTTTGCAGAGTTCTCTCCAGCTGCTTAGGCTTCCTGGCTTCCTAGGCAGAGGTTGCCAGGGGATACAGGGGGCCTGAGCCTCCTGGGGGTTGCTGGAGAAGCCCCAGGCACCTGACTCCAGGTCGGGCTCTGCATCCTGCTTCATGTGGGTCCTCTGTTAGCTCCTGTCGGATTCCGAGCTGTCTGGTTCTCGGTTGCCTTTTGGTCTCTGGGTTCATTGTCGGGCCAGGGATGTGGTTCTCGCCCCGCTCCGCCCCTCGCCAACGCCCAGCAAATAAGTGTGTTCATGTGCTTTGCTGTCCACACATCTCCAGAGGAAGGCACAGCCTCTGCAGGGGGAGAGGTTAGGAGCTCTGGGAAGAGTTTGTGTTCTCTGGATCTTCTGCCTGGTTCCTTTGAGCACACACAGCTGGGCGCCTCCCGAGAGCTGGGTGCCCTGCTGAAGACACACAGACGATGAGCATGTTTGTGCTTTCTTCCTGGGCCCAAGGAGCCCCAGGGGGTCCTGGGAGTGACAGAAGAACAGCGGGAACAGCGCTGCTGTAAGGGTGCTGCCCGAAGATTCAGGGGCACCCGCTCGGCCCCCAGTCTGCAGAGGATTCTCAGAGGGGTGATGGGTGACACCTCCAGGAAGACCGGGTTGGGGCAGGGGCATCCCTGGCCAAGGGCGCGCCCCAAAGCGTGAAGATTGAAACAAGCCAGAAAGGTGAGTTGCGTGCTAAGAGCCACACAGGAAAGTAAGAATGACAGGAGTGAATGCAGGCAGTGGCCACCGGGCCGTGTCCCAAGCTATGGAAGGCCATGCCATCTAAAATAAGTGGCCCCTTCCTCACTCACCCCTCAGCAACACCAGGGGACAGGTGCCAGTCTGTCCTACCAGGTGAGGGAGTTGGGGCAGTGGCACCGTGTCCCTGGGAGCCTAGCGTTACTGCACCACTACCTTTTCCTGATGAGAACTAAACGTTAGAACCTCCCCACCTGGCTCCTGCCACCACCACCCCCCCAGCCCCGCCCTGGCACCTGGCTGGGTTCTGAGACGTCGTCTCCGTGATAGAACTGAACAGGGCTAACTCTGCTTCTTCAACCATCAGGTCTCTGCCCTCCACAAGCGCATCGAGGCCATCGTGGAGGTGGCTGCCATGTGCGGCGTCAACATCATCTGCTTCCAGGAAGCATGGAGTAAGTCTCTCTCCTGGGGCCTTATCTCCCTGCTGCTAAGAGGCCTGCTACCTGAACTTTATTTACTCTTAATTTGTATTTATTTGAGAGTCAGAGAGAGGGAGGGAGAGAGGGATGGATAGATGGATGGTGAGAGAGAGAGAGGCTCCTATACTGGTTCACTTCTCAAAAGCCTACAACGGGTCAGTGCTGTGGCGCAGCTGGTTAATGCCCTGGCCTTGAAGCGCCAACATCCCATATGGACACCGGTTCAAGACCCAGCTGCTGCTCTTTTGATCCAGCTCTCTGCTGTGGCCTGGGAAAGCAGTGGAAGATGGTCCAAGTGCTTGGGCCCTGCACCTGCATGGGAGACCTGGAAAAAGCTCCTGGCTCCTGGCTTTGGATCGGCACAGCTCCGGCCATTGTGGCCAATTGGGGAGTGAACCATTGGATGGGAGACTCTCTGCCTCTCCTCTCTCTGTGTAACTCTTTCAAATAAATAAATAAATCTTAAAAAAAAAAAAAGAAAGAAAGAAAAGAAAAGCCTGCAACAGCCAGTGCTGGACAAAGCCAAAGCTGGAAGCTGGGAACTCAATCCAGATCTCACACATGGATGGCAGGGACCCAAGTACTTAAGCCATCACACTTCCTCCCAAGCATCTGTGGTTTTTTTTTTTTTTTTAAAGATTTATTTATTTTTCATTTGAAAGGCAGAGTTAGAGAGAGACAGGCTTTCCATCTACTGATTCATTCCCCAAATGGCCGCAACAGCCAGAGCTGATCCGAAACCAGGAGCCAGGAGCTTCTTCTGGGTCTCCCATGTGGGTGCAGGGGCCCAAACACTCGGGCCATCTTCTGCTGCTTTCCCAGGCCATAGCAGAGAGCTGGATCACAAGTGGAGCACCCGGGACTTGAACTGGCCCCTGTATGGGATGCCGGCACTGCAGGCCAGGGCTTTAACCCCCTAAGCCACAGCACCAGCCCCCCAACATCTACATTAGCAGGAAGCTGAAATTAGGAACCAGATCAGGGATCAGACCCAAGTACTCCAATACAGGCAGGCATCCTAACCAGTGTTTTAACTGCCGGGGCTGCTCCTTGATTTTTTTAGAGTCTCCTTTCTTAGGACAAGCATTTGGCCTAGGGGTTAAGATACAAGTTAGAATACCTATATCCCACATCAGAGAACCTGGATTCAATACCTGGCTGCAGCTCCTGCTTCCAACTTTCTGCTAATTTGGACACTGGGGAGCATCAGGTGCCGGCTCAAGTAATCGGGCCCTTACCACTCACATGGGAAACACCTGGATTGAGTTCTTGGCTCCCAACTATAGCCTGGCCCAGTCCTGGCTGTTGCAGGCATTTGGGGGAGTGAACTAGTGGATGGAACTCTTTCTGTCTGTCTCCTTCTTAAATTTAAAAAAATAAGTCAGTCTCCTATTTTGCTTATTCATACAAAGATTTTTGTCAACCACACCAGAATCTTAAGAGCCCTGGCCTTTGGCCTCCTCTCGTGCCTCAGTCCGTCATTTGATGCTGTCGGTTCCATCCCACACCTTCCCACCTCTGTACCACTGCTCTGTTCCAAGCTGCCAGCACTCTCTCCTTAGGCAGAGTTACAGACAGAGGTCTTCCATCCACTGGTGAATCCGAAGCCAAGAGCAAAGAGCTTCTTCCAGGTCTCCCACATGGGTGCAAGGGCCCAAGGACTTGGGCCATCTTCTGCTTTCCCAGGCCATAGTAGAGAGCTGGCTCAGAAGTGGAGCAGCTGGGACTCGAACTGGTACCCACGTGGGATGCTGGCACCACAGCACCAGCCCCTCTCCTTGGCCTTTGTAATTACCCCCAGCTGCTCTTGTGCCCTCCGCCCTGCCCCCTCCCACTCCCATCATCTCCAGCTCTGAGCTCAGAGCTGGCCTCCTACAATTAAATTCGAGTCCCCTGTGTGTACAGGGGGCTTTCCAAAAGTTAATGGCGAATGCATGTTAGGAGACAACTGTGGATAAGATAGATTCACCTTTCAATCCAGTTCTCCACAAACTCTGTAATGTACCCTCACGCAGTTCTGGTACTCTATACCTTCTCTTTATGTTGCTTTGAGCTTTGTCAAGGCCGTCCATGTACAGTTAAATGGGCCCACAGGGTCTGATACAAAAACGGAAAGCCTGTCTTGGGCTTCCCCAGAGGCAGCTTCTGCTCACGCTTACCTGGTTCCTTGGGAATTCACCTTTGTTTCTGTTTCTCCTTCCTGGTCTTTCAGGTTTGTGTTGTCTGTTGACTTCCCGCCATGGGAGAAGTTGCCTCCCGCTGCGCCCTTCCGAATCCGTCCCCTATCCCGTCTGTGCCAAGCCATTTTATCAGCTCTGATTTCTTTCCTGTGTAACACTCTGTGTTCCGTGGAGTTTGCTTTGTTTTATTATTTATTTATTTTTGACAGCCAGAATGGATAGTGAGAGAGAGAGATAGAAAGGTCTTTCTTTTTTCCGTTGGTTCACCCTCCAATGGCTGCTGCGGCCGGCGCATCTCACTAATCCGAAGCCAGGAGCCAGGTGCTTCTCCTGGTCTCCCATGCAGGTGCAGGGCCCAAGGACTTGGGCCATCCTCCACTGCCTTCCCGGGCCATAGCAGAGAGCTGGCCTGGAAGAGGGGCAACCGGGACAGAATCCGGCGCCCCGACCGGGACTAGAACCCGGTGTGCCGCCACCGCAAGGCGGAGGATTAGCCTGTTATTGCTTTGTTTTAGACCTACCACACGTTCAATCTCCTTCTCCCTCCTGCCCCTCCCTCTCCCTCTCCCTCCCTTCCTCTCCCCCTCCCTCTCTCTCTGTTTCTCTCTCTCTCTTTCCTAAACCCTCTTACCCTGTTCAGACACATGAAGCAGTCTGTCAACTCCATCTCCTTGGAGGAATCGGCCCCAGAACCTTCTGCCTGCTCTGGTCTGATCTTGGGGGCCCCCTCTGCTGGCCACAGGCTGCCACCCTGGAATCTCCCTGCAGCACCACCCCGGAGAGCCCCTGCCCCGGCTGCTGTGTTTCTTGGATTCCACAGCTTCCTCTTTCTCGACCGAGTCCCCCGTCTTGCTGGAGCGTTTCCCTGAGGTAGAACGTTTTTGAGACTTTGCACACCTGCACGTGTGTCTCTTCCACAGCTCACTTGACAACTGGGTTGGGTGCTGAGTTCTGGGTTGGAAATACTCTACTTCTGGAGTCGGAACACATTGCTCCAGCGTCTTCCACCTTGGAGTGCTGAGGTGCCCTAAGCCATTCCAATTTGTGACCCGTGGTCTGTGACTCGCTCATCTCTGGAAGTTTGCAGAGTCTTCCCTTTTTGCTAATTCCATGCAGTTTCATGGTGATGTCTCGGGGTGTGTGTATCCCTTTCAGTCCCTTTTTCTAGGCAGCCCCTGGGTTCCTCCAATCTAGAAACTCGGGTCTTGCACAACTAGGAAGTTTTCTCGTACTGTTTCATCAGTCATTTTTTTTTCCTCATCCAAAGACAAACGGCAAATTTTAGTTTGAAGATCTGATTTGGTTTTGTTTGTGATTCTAAAGTCGGAGGACAGGACACTGAATTCCATAACATAGAGTAAGCATTTCAGTGAACCAAACATAGGGTGTGGCTTTCTAGACAGAGGAAGGTAGAGGAAAGCGGAAACGGAACTAAGAGAAGGTCGTTGGTTTCAGGGTTACTTTCCCTGTAATGTGGGGACAGGGAGATAGAACAATAAAAAAAAATAACTGGGTATCAGGTTACTGTCTCTGAAAGGATTACAGCAGAGGGCCCATCGTGAGCCTGCTGATTGAGACAGGGCACTGGGAGACTGGTAGCTGTCTCTCCTGATTTCTCAAAAGGTCACCTAAGAATTTAGTTTCAGTTTGGTGACATTGGGTTTTAGCATAAACAGCTCCATTTCTTCTGTAAAAAAATTTATATCTATTTGAAAAGCAGAGTGAGCAAGACAGAGAGCTTCTATCCACTGGTTCACTCCCCAAATGCCTACAATAGCCAAGGCTAGAGGCAGGCTGAAGCCAGGAGTTAGGAACTCCATCCTGGTCTCCCACGTGGGTAGCAAGGGCCCAGGTACTTGGGCCATCATCCTCTGCCTCCCAGGGTGTATTAGCAAGGAGCTGAATTGGAAGTAAAGTAGATGATACACAAACTGGCACTCCGATATGGGGTGGACATCCCTAGTAGCAGCTTAACCTACGAGGCTGCACCGCCTGCCCCAAATAACTCTGTCTTGAGTTCTAGTCTGGTCTGCTGAGGCTAGTGAGTGAGCCCAGTCCAAATCTATGGCCTTATATAATTTTTATTTAATACTTTTCTTTTTTCCTAGTCCTCTCTTCCTGATATTCCTGCTGTTTGGATATTGGAACCCTGAATCATTCCCTAATTTTCCTAGGTATTTCCTCTTATTTTTTGTTTCTTTGTCATTTTTGCTCAACTTCCATTAAATTCCATCTAACTTGTCACTCAGCCCTTCTATCCAATCCTTCTTTTCTGCTGTCATATTTGAATTTATAAGCATCCTTTTGGTTTGAAAGTCCCTGATTGATACATCTTGGGTTTTTTTTTGTTGTTGTTTGTTTTGTTTGGACAGGCAGAGTTAGACAGTGAGAGAGAGACAGAGACAGGGAGAAAGGTCTTCCTTTTTCTGTTGGTTCACCCCCCACACACACAAGTGGCCGCCACGGCCAGCACGTTGCGGCCAGCGCACTACGCCAATCCGAAGCCAGGAGCCAGGCGCTTCTCCTGTCTCCCTTGTGGGTGCAGGGCCCAATGACTTGGGCCATCCTCCACTGCACCCCCCGGGCCACAGCAGAGAGCTGGACTGGAAGAGGAGCAACTGGGACTAGAACCTGGAGTGCCGGCGCCGCAGTCAGAGGATTAGCCTAGTGAGCTGCAGCGCCGGCCCACATCTTGTTCTTACGTCGTGGTCGCCATGTTTTTTTCTTATCTCTAAGGATATTAATGGGAAATTTTTTTTTAAAATCTTTTGTTTGCCTTACTTCAGTTTTTAAAATCTCTCTAGATTTTTTTTTTTTGAAGGATGTCTTTTTTTTATTTATTTATTTTTTTGAAAGAGTTACAGAGAGAAAGGTAGAGACAGATCTTGCTTGTTCACTCCCCAAATGGCCACAATGGTCAGGCTAAAGCCAAGAGTTTTTTATGAGTTCCCCATGTTGGTGACAGGGGCCCAAGGACTTGGCCCATCTTCTGCTGTTTTCCTAGGCACATTAGTAGGCAGCTGGAATGGAAGCAGAGCAGCCTGGACTTGAACTGGTGCCCACGTGGGATGCCGGTGCCGCAGGCCACAGCTTAACCCGCAATGCCACGCCAGCCCCTTTAATCTGCTTACATTTTAAGAACAGAGGATTAAAAAGCTCATGCTGAGCCCTGAGTTTGTGGGAGGGGCTCATCCACTGAGCCCCATTATAGGATGGTCTGGTTGAGCGGTAATCCCCATAACTCCCGGCGGGAATGGCTCTGAGTCATTCTTTTCAGGCTGCTCGCATTCCCCAGAGAAGATTCTTTGTTCTTCTGCCAGTCAGAGGAAGAGTTCGAAGTCATTCACTCGATTCCTGTGTCTTGACTCTGCCTGCCCAGGCCTCCCCAGACCCAGAGACCCTCGTTGACCTGGCTTTGGAGAGCAGCCCCTGTCCTCCCCCAGCTCAGAGTGGCAGGTGCCAGGTTCCTGGAGTGGAGGAGAGACCCAGGCACCTACCTGCTGCCTAGGCAGGCTTTTACCCCGTCCATCATCACTCTGTCTCCCCATCTTCTTGATGGTGGCCTGTGGTCATGGAGCTTTTGGGGAGCCATGGTGGAGAGTGGGGTTCCCCTTAGCCTCCTTGACTGCTGGCAGGACTTGGTTTCCTCTGGTCTGAGACTGTCACACACATTCCTCTGCCTGCCAGCTGCTTATGCTTTGGTGCGCTCTCCTCCGAAGACCCTGTCTTTGTGGGTTTACCCCTTTGCATAAAAGTCTCCTTCCTGTTATGTTGGTGGGGCTTCAGGAAAGACCGCGTGTGATCTGTGTCTGCACCCAGACGTTCTGCTATGTTTCCTATTACTGCATTTATACTTTCATCCGTGGTTATATGATATTCTCTTTTTTTAAAAAAAATTACTGTTTGAGAGACTGAGAGAGGAAGTGAAAGATCTCCCATCTACTGGTTCATTCCCATAATGCTGCAACAGCCAGGGCTGGGCCAGGCCAAAACCAGGAGCTGAGAACTCCACCTGGGTCTTCCACATGGGCGGCAAGGACCCAAACACTTGAGCCATCACCTGCTGCCTCCCAGGGTGTGCATTAGCAGTATGCTGATATCATTATGTTCTTAGAATGTTATCTACAAACCATATTGAATCTGTTTAAGTAAGATTTTCAAAAAAGTAAGCTGGAGCCAAGGGCCAGAGCTGGGACTCGAACCCAGACACTCTGATAGAGGATGCAGATGTCCAGCTACTAGACCAAATGCCCACCCCATATGCCTCTTAATTTGCCTGCTACTTCCATTAGATCATAAGCTCCCTGAGGCTAGTACTTCTACTTATGTTTGTCTTTTCCCATCCCTGCTCCTACTCATTTGTTAAAAGATTTATTTATTCATTCATTTGAAAAGCAGGTTGACAGGGAGAAAGAGAGATCTTCCATCATCTCCTGGTTCACTCCCCAAATGGCCACACAGCCAAGTTTGGGCTAGGCTGAAGCCAGGAGCCAGGAACTCCATCCTGGTCTCCCACTTGAGTAGCAGAGGCCCAAGTACTTGGGTCATTTCCCACTGCCTTCCCAGGCACGTTAGCAGGATGCTGGATCAGAAGTGGAGCAGCCAGGGCTCAAACCCTGCAGCAATCCAATAGGATGCTTGCAAGCAGTGGCTTAACCCACTGCATCACAGTGACAGTGCCCCCTTCATAGCCCCCTTTCCTATTTTAAGCGTAGTGGCCAGAACAGTCCCTGGTACATGATGACAAGTACTAAAAATACATATGGTTTTCCAACTTCATCTCTTCATTGAATCTGGAACTGCCTGTCATCCATCAGGGCCTTTGTGGGGCCCTGGGGATTCCACCATGCAGAGCAGAGGCCATGTGGCCACCCCACATTGTAATTCACCGCTTCCCTGTGGACTGGCAGTTTCAGGGGGCACGGTCCTTTCCAGGTCAGGAGCCTGGGTCGGCAGGTGTGGGAACCCCTTCCCCTCCAGAAACTGAAGTTGGGACTTTGCTACCAGCCTCGCCCAACCTCCCCTGCACATCCTTCTTCTGGAAGTTTGTTTACATTAGAGTGATCGCGTAAACAGGAAAAGAAGCCATTAAAGGGAAGTGAAGGGATCTGGAGCCCTTCAGAATGGGCGGCTGTATTCTCTCGGGGCCCTTGAGTCACTCCTAATGCTCTAAAGGCTGAGAATTAATGGTCATTAAGGAGCATTTTTGTTATCAACAGCTTTTTTTTTTCTTTTTTGTTGGTTTCCTTAAAATAGTTCATCCCCCTTCACTGAAGGGAGCCTGGGGGGCCTTGAGCTCGGCACCAAGACCCCTGGGGCAGGGCTAGCAATGGTGGCTGTGATGGTGGCGAGGCCGTAGATGGTGGCACAGTCACTGGGACTGGAACAGGAGACTGAGACGTGGAGGGTCACACCTGTTGCCCGTTAGGTTCAGCTCGTGTCTGGCATTTAGGAAATGCTGACTCCAGTTGTCACTCCCAAGTAGACCATGCAACCCTTGCCAAGGCCAATTAAATGCTTCCCGGACACATCACGTGGTTTTCTGTAAACCCTCCTCAAAAGGTAGTCAGTAGGGCCAGCATTGTGGCTCAGCAGGTTCAGTTGCTGCCTGCAATGCCAGCATCCCATATGGACACCAGTTCAAATCCTGGCTGTTCTACTTCCAACCCAGCTCCCTGCTAATGGGCCTGGGAATGCAGCAGCAGATGGATCAGGTGTTTGGGCCCCTGCACCCACATGAGAGACCCAGCAGAAGCTCCTGGCTTCAGCTTGGCCCAGCTCCACCCATTGTGGCCATTTGAGGAGTGAACCAATGGATTGAAGATTCTTTGTCTCTCTCTCTTTGAAATAAATTAATCAATCTTAAAAAAAATAGTAGTCAGTGCAGAACTAGAACAATAACAGACATCTAGAAACTTCTGTTCAGCAAATCTCACTTAAGAAATTCATGTGGGTTCTTGTGAAGAGAGAGCTCCCAAGAGTATACTTGATAGAGGGGAACTGGCCAGGGAGTTAGGTGGCAATAAATAAAGCTGGAAATACTTTTTTCATAATTTCCATGTAACGATGCATTGTAATGCCTGCTTTCCCATAATGCACCTGTGTCTCATCCAGGACCAGGAAGGAGGAGATACCATGATGGCCACATGGAAATTAAGCTCTATATGGAAGCCCAGTGAAACTCCCAGAAAGTGTGTGCATGCATACACACACACTAAACTGTACCCCATTTGCATCATCCCTTATCCTTGAGAGACTGATAACACGGAGCAGCTGTTCTTTTGCTCTTGGCTTCTGAACTATTATGGGTCCTTCTCTGGCCACCTCTCTCTCTCTCTCTCTTTCTAGGTAGGTCTCTGACCCACTCACAATGGGTATCTCTCCATGTGGGGTTACCCACACTCATGTGTGAATGTGTATGTTCACTCTGACTCTCTTTTAAATACATCCTGCTCTCACTGTATTTATGCCTCTGTTTTGAGTTCTTATGTCTGTGGGGGAATAAAAATTGAAATCCTGGAACAACCCAGGGGGGAACAGGGGAGAGAGGAGCAAAAATGTAGAAGATGAACCCAGAATGGCCCCTGAAGTGTAGCCAGGTGATGGGAGACACACGTTTCATGGCAGTGAGATACAAGTTCACTCTATAATAATAGGTAGAATTAAAAAGGAGAGAATGATCCAACATGGGAAGCAAGCCACACAGCAGACTCACAGAATGACAAACGCCCTAAACAGCACTCTGGCCCCAGAATCAGCCCTTAAGGCATTTGGATCTGGCTAAAAAGCCCAGGAGAGCATTTCAGGCATAGAAAGCCAAGACTCTGTGACAAAAAAAAATGGTCTACATGAAAAATCTCTGTGACTGAGATCCCAGTGGAAAGAAGGGACCATCAAAGAAGGAGGTACCTTTCTCTGAAGGGAGGAGAGAACTTCCACTTTGCTTATGGCCCAGTCTAAATAATGATGGAGTTTGTGGAACTCAAAAGGCTTCCATAGCCTTGGCAGCTCATGACAAAAGCCTCAGGTGATCACTGACGTCATAAATAAGAGTATCAATTATTCAATCAACAGCAGGAGTCACTGTGCACTTGTTTCCCATGTAGGACCTCTGTCCTTAATGAGTTGTACTATGAGAATTAATGATAAAACTAATCTTCAAACAGTACTTTATATTTTGTGTGTGTGTGTGTAGGTGCAAACTGTTGAAATCTTCACTTAGTATAGAGTTGGTCTTCTGAATATAAAGATAATTGAAAATGAATCTTAATGAAGAATGGGATGGGAGTCGGGGTGGGAGGGTGGGTATGGGGGGAAAAACTGCTATATTCCAAAAATTGTACTTATGAAATTTATATTTATTAAACAAAAGCTTTCCAAAAACAATTTTAAAAAGTTTCACCCCAGCAGACTGGCGGACACCAAAGATAACTTCAAGGGCAAGCACTAGGCACAGCAGTTGAGACTCCACTTCCAAGGCCCACGTCCCATATCGGCAAGTCCCAGCTGATGTAGCTGATGTAGCTTCCTGTTAATGTACGCTCTGGAAGGCAGCAGTGGTAGCTCAAGTATTAGGGTTCTTTCCACCCTCATGAGAGACCAAGACTGAGTTCCAGGCCCCTAGCATTGGCCTGGCATAGCCCTGGCTAAGGCAGGCATTTGGGGGAGTGAACAGTTGGTGAAACAGCGCTCTCGCTCTCACTCTCTCCCTTTCAGATATATTAAAATTAAAGGAACTCCATTTGTTGCAGACCCTCCAAGTGTGGCTGGGGCTGCAGCAATATGACACATGCAGCCAATGAGCTCATGCCTACCCCAGCCCCTTCCCCTCTATCCCCAACACAGGAAACTGCCATTGTGAACCTGGTTTGCATGGGGGGTGACAGACACCTTAGGCTTGTTATTGTGTGTGTGTGCCCATTGCTTGAAAACCAAGCAAGCAGAGACAGGTGGGTTTGATGAAATTTCCTACTGAATAAGGCTCCTGGTGGGGTCTAGCTAGAAATCATGGGAATAAGGCATTAATCCTTTGAGATATTCATCCTGTCCAGTGGTCCCCAAATTTTTTGTGAGGTTATTAAGTGACTGCATCATTAAAACTTTATTATTTGAAAGGCAGAGTGAGAGACAGAAAGATCCTCCAGCCACTGGTTCATTCCTCAAATGGCTACAACAGCCAGGGCTGGGCCAGGCTGAAGCCAAGAGTTTAGAACTCCATCCAGGTCTCCCATGTGGATGGCAGGGGCTCTACTTGGGCCATCATCGGCTGCTTTTCCAGGCATATTAGCAAGGGGCTGGATTGGAAGCAGAGCTGCTAGGACTTGGACCAGGAGTCCCAAATGGGATGCTGGCATCCCAAATAATTTTTTTCTCTGGAAACATTTTATTTAAGGACTACAATTTCATACATTTTATAATTACAGCTTTAGGAATCTTGTGATTCTTCCCACTGTACCCACCCTCCCACCCCAAATATTTTGAATCCACAGTGGAATCCAAGGATGCAGAATGGGATGTGAAGAGCTGACTGTGTTTGTCCTTATATGTCTCTCTGCTTTGGCTTCGCATGCCGTTGCAGCATGTGTCAGAAATCCTTTTTTTTTTTTTTTTTTGGCATTTATTTACTTGAAAGGCAGAGTTACAGAGAGGCAAAGGCAGAGAGAGAGAGGTCTTCCATCTGCTGGTTCACTCCCCAGATGATCACAATGGCCGGAGCTGGGACCTTCTGAATCCAGGAGCCAGGAGCCTCCTCCACATCCTCCTTACGAGTGCAGGGGCCCAAGGCCTTGGGCCACCTTCCACTGCTTTCCCAGGCCATAGCAGCCGGATTGGAAGAGGAGCAGCCGGGACACGCACCAGCGCCCATATGGGATGCTGGCACTGCAGGCAGCGGCCTTACGTACTACCCCACAGCGCCGGCTCCCAGAAATCCCTTTTAAAAGGCAGAGTAATATTCCATCGTATGGATAGACCACATGATGTTTATTCATTTGTTAATGAACATCTGGACTCAGAAGCTAGGCCTTGGACCTCTATTCCGTTGTGACTTCCTGCTGCTGGACTAAGGAGCCCTGGACCCCGAGAGGTCATGCACATTGGATTGATCCTGACCTCTCTCTTCCCAACAGCCATGCCCTTTGCCTTCTGTACCAGAGAGAAGCTTCCTTGGACGGAATTTGCCGAGTCAGCCGAGGATGGGCCCACCACCAGATTCTGCCAGAAGGTATGACACGCAAACTGTGCCCATGGCACAGCCACCAAACGTGTGCAAGTCACAGATCCCGGCCACAGCTGTAGTCCTTCCCCATGGAAAACACACCTGTTTGGTGCTTGTTTTACTCGATGAGATTAGATAAGACTATTTGCTGCCTTTTTTTTTTTTTTTTTTTTTTTTTTTTTTTTTTGAGTGTACGTCCACTTAAAATCAGCCTTGGTGGCTTTTTCAGTTGAGGGAACCACGAGGCACAGAGGCCTGAGGGGCATGCGACTCCCGTAGTAAGAGCTGCAGCCAGCCCCTGGGGCCCGGGGGTGTTGATTCCTCCTCCAGAGCTCTGCCTCCCGCACTTGCTGCTCACAGAAACCACACCAGCTTCCCCGCATGGCCTGTCTCATCAGTGTAGAAATTGGTTTTGATTTTTCCTGATTAAAACCTCGTAATGGATGTTGTTTGGTCCCATTTATATGAGCTGTCCGGAATGGCAGGTCTGGAGAGAGAGAGAGGAAACACATTAGCGGTTGCCACAGGCAAAGGGGGAGGGGAGAAGGGGAGCGACTACGAATTTGTACAGGGTTTCCCTTTGGGGTGACGAAAATGTCCTAAACTTAGGTTGTGGCGACAGTTGCACAACTCTGTGAATAAACTAAAAAACCCACTGAATTGCACGCTTGAAAAGGGTGAGATTTCTGCTACACGAATTATATCTTAATAAAGCTGTTATTTTAAAAAATGACAAAGAGATGGCATGTGGTAACTGACCCTCGTTTCCACCTCTAACAGAAGAGCCCTTCCGTGGCTCCTTGTTCTCTTTCAGGCGTCATAGGGGTTTCTTGGGGCCGAGCTGTAGCCTGGTGATTTTCTATTCAGTACTCGGTTGTGATTTCAAACATCAGTGTTCTCTGGCTACAAGTGGTGGGGGGAGGAGGCCTTCTTCAATCTCTAGGTTGTCTGTTCCTTGAGAACTGGCAAGGGGGCGCTTGATGATAAGCCTGGGCCAGGACTGAAGACGGGCAGGAGTGGGTGCTGGTACAAGGGGGCAGTGCACAGGAAGGGTGCTGGCTCCGAGACTGCCCTCATTACAGCCCCTGACGTTGCTCCATAGCATGCCTCTTCCCCTCTCCCGGCGTCACGGCCAGGGGTGATGCCGGACAAATTAGAACTGAGGACAGATGACCATCGGGGATGCTTCCAGGCATTGTCACTTGAGCCATCAACCGCTGCCTCCCCGGATGCGCAGTAACAGGAAACTGGAGTCAGGAGCTGGTGCCTGCCCTGGTTTGACCGTGTCCCTCAAGTTCAGGTATCAGAGACTTCTTCCTCAGTGCCACGGCTCGGGGAGGTGCGGCCTCTAACAGGCGATTCGGTCATGAAGACTGCGCCCGCGGGTAGGCTCACATTGTCATCGTGAGTCTGGGCTCGTCGGGCAGATGAGCTCCATCCCCTTTTGCTGTCTCCCCTTTGCTCTTCCCATCTTGGGGTGATGCTGCACGATGACCTCCGTCAGACATGGACCTCAATCTTGGACTCCAGCCTGAAGGGAAGAAATATGAATTACCCATTCTGGAATGTTCTGTTCCAGCTGCACGGAACAGACTAGGACAGTGCCAGAGAGCCTTTGTGGTTCTCTTGGTGTACGTGAGATGTGTGTTTGTGTGTATTTTGGTTTTTTTGTATATGTGAAAAACAATTATATATAATGATATATCTACATATAATGTTATATATATTATAAATATATATACAATTTATCAGTGGAATGAGTGTTGGCTTAGCAGTTAAGATGCCTGCTTGACACACCTGCACCCCACATCAGAGCACGCAGGTTTGGGTCCTGGCCCTGGCCTCTGACTCCAGTTTCCTGCTAATATGCATCCTGGGAGGTGGCGATTGCCTTGGATGGCCACGTGGATGACCCAGCTGCTTGGACGGCTCAAGTAGTTCGTCCCCTGATGCTGACCTGGATTGAGCCCCTGGCTCGCAGCTTCAGCCTGGCCCAGCCCTGGGACTGTCACAGGCATTTGAGGAGTGAACCGGAGGATGCAAAAAATTTTTTCCCTTTTCTTCTGCCTCTCAAAATAATTGTTTTTAAAAAATTACCATATTCACCATTTTCAGTGTATAGTTCAGTAGTGTAGTGTGCATTCACATTGGCACGCATCAGCTCTCCAAATGTTTTGCATCTTGCAAACCTGAGACTCTGTACCCATTAAACAATAGCTCCCTGTTCCTCCCTGCCATTAGCTCCTAGCAACCACCATCGTGCTTTCTGTTTCTGTGCATTTGATTGTTTTAGGTACCTTAAATAAGTGGAATTGTACAGTATGTGTCTTTTTTGGACTGTCTAACTTAACCTAGCACATCACACCTTTTTTAAGATTTATTTTTTAATGATACATTTCTTTTTTAAAAGATTTATTTATTTATTTGAAAGAGTTACCCAGAGAGGCAGAGGCAGAGAGAGAGGTGTCTTCCATCTGCTGGTTCACTCCCCAGTTGGCCACAACAGCTGGAGGCTGTGCCGATCCGAAGTCAGGAACTTATTTGTTCATTTGAAAGTCAATGTTAGAGAGAGGAGGAGACAGTGAGAGATCTTCCATCTGCTGGTTCACTCGCCTGAGCTGGCCACAACTGCCAGGGCTGGGCCAGGCCGAAACCAAGAGCCAGGAACTCCATCCAGGTCTCCCGGGTGAGTGGCAGGGGCCCAAACACTCAGGCCATCTTAGGTGGCTCCTCCCAGGCCATTAGTGCAGGGAGCTGGATCAGAAGTGGAGCAGCCAGGGCACAGACTGGCTTCACCTGCTATACCTTGACACCATGCCCAATGTCCTTCCTCTTTAATGCTGATTCCATTCTGTTGTAGGATTATGCCACGTTTGGTTCCTGCATCCATCTGTTGGACACTTGGACTGCCTTCTCCTCTTGGCTGTTGCAGTCGATGTACTGTGACTATGAACATGGGTGTCCTCATATCTCTTTGAGACTTTGCTTTTGCTTCTTTGAACCCTATACCCAGGAGTGGGATTGCTGGGTCGGATCCTGTGATAACTTTATTTCCAGGCTTCTTGACAGCCCCCCGTCTGGTTTTCCGTGGTGGCTGCACCGTTGTGCTGTTCCCAGCAGCAGTGCCCAAGGGCAGAGAGTACTCTCTTTTGGCTGAGTGTGAGCACCAGCACGATGCCGACATTTAGTGTTCCAGACAACAAACGCTGCATGTGACAGCTCTGAACCAAGCCTGTTTAGCAGGATCATTGAATGCCTCCCCAGTTAACAACAACAACAACAGCCCTGCAACGATGGATTTGAAATCAGGACTCTGCTTTTGTCTGCATTTTTTTTTCCCAGCTGGCCAAGAAGCACGAGATGGTGGTGGTGTCCCCCATCCTGGAGCGAGACAGAAACCACGGGGACGTCTTGTGGAACACAGCTGTGGTGATCTCGAGTTCTGGAACCGTCCTGGGGAAGACGAGGAAAAACCACATCCCCAGAGTGGGCGATTTCAACGAGGTGAGCCGCCTGTGGCCGCCCGTGTGTGTGTGTGTGTGTGCGTGTGTTGGGAGGTGGAGGGAGGTCTGTGCGAGGCCACACTCCACATCTCACGATGTCACAGCATAGTATGATTCCTCGCATCACCTTTCATCCCCCTGATGGACAGAACCCTCCAGTGAGTCCCAGAACAGCTTTTAGCACAGCGCCTATTTGTGCGTCTTTCAATATAACTTTGATTTGACTTCCTGAAATTCTTCTTTTCAAAAACTGTACATGTGTTAATCGATGGAAAATGTGCCTGTGTAGGGAGTGACATTTCAGTACAAGGGCACTTCAGAAAGTTGGTGGCAAATGGAATAGAACGATTACTTTGGTGCCATAATCTTTTGAGTCCACATTTATGAGCATCTTCTAAAAGCTGGGCTCCAGCATTGTGGCGTAGCAGCTAAAGCCACTGCCTGTGTTGCCAGCATCCCATAAGGGCGGCGGTTCCCACCCCGGCTGCTCCACTTCTGATCCAGCTCCCGGCTAATGAGCCTGGAAAAGCAGCAGAACATGGCCCAAGTCCTTGGGCCTCTGCACCCACATGGGAGACCTGGAAGAAGCTCCAGGCTCCTGGCATCAGTGGATGGAACATCTCTGCTTGCCTCCCTCCTCCCTCCCCCCCGCCCACTACCCTTCAAATAAGTAAATTTTTTAAAGAGTTCGTGTAAAATGCATATTGTGAAGAATGGATTTCAGCTCCTTTTACAACACAAATTTATCTTCATTTTCCAGACTTTCTGAAGTGTCCCCATGTAAGTGTAATGATTAGAGCAGCATAATTTGAAGTCCTTTGAAATTCCAAGCCCATCACAGCTGTTGGCGAGGGTTGGGGGTGGGGTGGGGTGGTAGTGTGGGTACTTGTACAAGTGCCTTTACAGGTACCTGCACCCTGTGATCAGGGTGGGAGTTTGGATTGGTTAATGCCATTTCATGGGTGGTGATGTAGAGAGGGTGGCCTATGAAGGAGAGAAATGAACTCTACCCAATACCCAAGATATTAACTCTGAGCTTGATTGGTCATAAACACAGTCATTCCGGAAGTGACGTCCCCAGTCCTTCCACCTCCTCCCCTCCCTGATCATGGGTCCCGGCCACTCAGGTGGATGAGAAACAGGCAGCAGCGCCAGTCCCGGTTGTCCTAAACAAAAGACAAACCCGGTGTCTCTTAGTAACAGCTGCAGGTGGGTGTTGGAGGACCAGCCCTCCCCTATTTATCCTGGGATTAATCTTTAGCTCCCTGCATATAGCACAGGGCTGGCTTCAGCCCGGCAGGGCCTGCTCCAGTGTCCACAACCTGCACACGTCCTGGTGATCTGCTTGGTTGTAGTCAACTTTGAAAGGAGTGGAGCGGGGCCGGCGCTGTGGCACAGCGGGTTAACACACTGGCCTGAAGCACTGGCATCCCATATGGGTGCCAGTTCTAGTCCCAGCTGCTCCTCCTCTGATCCAGAGCTCTGCTATGGCCTGGGAAAGCAGTAGAAGATGGCCCAAGTCCTTGGGGCCCTGCACCCACGTTGGAGACTAGGAAGAAGCTCCCGGCTCCTGGCTTTGGATTGGTGCAGCTCCGGCCATTGTGGCCAATTGGGGAGCGAACCATCGGATGGAAGACACCTCTCTTCTCCTCTCCTCTCCTCTCCTCTCCTCTCCTCTCCTCTCCTCTCCTCTTCGTCTCTCCTCTTCTCTCTCTCCCCCTCTCCCCCTCTCCCTCCCTCTCTCTCTCTGCCTCTCTCTCTGTAACTCTGACTTTCAAATAAATAAATAAATAAATAAATAAATCTTTAAAAGAAAAGAAAAAGACAGGAATGGAGAGAGGCTTTGAAAGGCCCCAGGAGCAGATACAACCGGGACCCAACCCGATTTGCCCTCCAGCCTCCCTCAGGGCTGTCCCTCAGGGGAGGATGGGTCCGATCTGCCTGTCCTGCCTTGAAGTGCCTAATCCTAGAAAGACTGCCCGAGGTGCTATGTAGAGAGAGACCTTTTTCAGGCTGTGTCTCAGGTCGGGGCTTAGCAGCTGGGTGGGTTACATGCCCACTTCAGCGAGGTTTTCGGAGCGGATGGAGGGGGCCACCACCATCCCTTCAAGGGCTTGGTGAGGACTTTGCTCAGACCTTACCCGGCAGTTCTCCAACGATTGAAACCTCACTGTGGTTTTTCCTCAAAACAATATCAAAGTTGCTTTGTGATTTTTTTTAAGATTTATGTATTGGCTGGCACCACGGCTCAATAGGCAAATCCGCCTGTGGTGCCGGCACACCGGGTTCTAGTCCCGGTCGGGGTGCCAGATTCTGTCCCGGTTGCCCCTCTTCCAGGCCAGCTCTCTGCTATGGCCCGGGAAGGCAGTGGAGGATGGCCCAAGTCCTTGGGCCCTGCACCCCATGAGAGACCAGGAGAAGCTCCTGGCTTCGGATCAGTGAGATGCGCCAGCCGCAGCGGCCATTGGAGGGTGAACCAGTGGCAAAAAGGAAGACCTTTCTCTCAGTCTCTCACTGTCCACTCTGGCTGTCAAAAAAAAATAAAAGATTTATGTATTTATTTGAAAGGCAGAGTTACAGAGAGGCAGAGGCAGAGAAAGAGAGAGGTTTTCCATCTGCTGGTTCACTCCCCAAATGGCCACAATGGCTGGAGCTGTGCTGATCAAAGCCAGGAGCTTCCTCTGGGTCTCCCATGCGGGTGCAAGGACCCAAGCACTTGGGCCATCTTCTACTGCTTTCCCAGGCCATAGCAGAGAAGCAGAGAGCTGGATCAGAAGTGAAGCAGCCAGGACTCAAACTTACACCCATATGGGATACCAGCACTGCAGGCTGCGGTTTTACCCACTACACCACAGCACCAGCCCCAGGGAATTTTTTTTTTTTTTATGTATCACAAGAGAAATCGTGAATAAATGCTGAAGGGAGATTTCCCCTTAGGCCTGGCTTGTTTTTGTGTCAGTTTTCTTTTTTTTTTTTTTTTTTTTTCTTTTTTCTTTTTTTTTTTTTTACCCAATCATACCCAGGAGTGCTGCCTTTAGACTACTGGTGAAATTTCTTTTTTTTTTTTTTTTTTTCTTGTCTGCCAAGTCTAAAGAAAGGGACATTTTACAGTTCTGAGGGAACCAATGTGGGGCTTTCTGTTTTCCAGTCGACCTACTACATGGAGGGGAACCTAGGCCACCCCGTGTTCGAGACGCAGTTCGGGAAGATCGCTGTGAACATCTGCTACGGGCGGCACCACCCCCTCAACTGGCTCATGTACAGCATCAACGGCGCCGAGATCATCTTCAACCCCTCGGCCACCATCGGGGCACTCAGGTCGCTCTGCGGGCAGGGTCTGGGGGTGTGTCTCGGGGCCAGGGCAGGTCCCAAGTGGGTCTGGGAAACCACAGCAGGTAGGTTCGGCACTGGGACGTTGTGACAGAGCGGAGCCCCGGGGTTTTATGTCGTGCGTGTCGCCGGCTTCTTGGTGAAAAGAATTCTCAGTGTGACAGCCCCACTTGCTGCAACAGCCACGCCCTAGAAACCGTCCACCTTTGCTACGATTCTGAACACCAGGCTTGAGAGTGCTGCCTCCTACCCTTCCCTTAGCGCTCAGGGATTCAGAAGGCTCCAACTCTGAGTGCCTGGGGGTTCGCAGGGCCCTGGCCAGAGAGCACTTCTACGCGAGGGGCCTGGGATTCCTGATCCTTGCGTCTGCAGTGTCGGGCACAGCGAGGGTGGACATTCCGTTGCGGAAAGGAACAGGTGAGGGAATTGGAGCTGAGAAGGTTCCCAAGAGGCAAGCGTTTGGTGCCGCGTTCAGCCTCTGCTGCACGTGGGGTGCCCGAATCTCGTACTGGAGTGATTGGTCCGAGTGCCTGCTCCACTTCCAATCCAGCTCCCTCCTCATGTGCACCCTGGGAAGGCAGCAGGGCTTAGGTTCCTGCCACCCCCATGGGAGACCTGGATTGAACTCCAGGCTCTTGGCACAGCCCTGGCTATTGTGGGCATTTGGAGAATAACCCAGTGAATGGAAGATTCATTCTCTCTCTCTCTCTGTGTGTGTGTGTGTGTGTGTCTGTCTCTCTTTAAAATAAATTGGAAAATTGAAAAACTAAGAAGTAGATCAGTCCAGGAAAGTTTTCTAGTCCATGAAGCATTTGCTTTTTTATCCTCCTAATGGCAGGTGTTTCAGTGTCTGCCTCATCTCTCTACTATAGACCAGCAGGGCTGGGAACAGTGGCGGGGGCAGGGCTCCTGGACAGGACCCCCTAGGGCCCCTCATCTTATGAGCTGAGACAACTCCACGCACCTGTGTTTCTGCCTCTTCTCTTCCCCAGTGGCTGGGCACTGAGGTGGTTTCTGGTTTTGCATCATTGCATGTAACACAGCTCTAGGAATTTATATGCAAATACTTTTCTCCCCATCTCACTTCCTCCAAAGCAGGAGGTAGATGCTGGCTTTCACTATCTGGGGTTCTGGCCGTCTGGGGTCCCAGCAGGCAATGGGGCTGCCCATTCCTTCTGTGAAGGGGGTGTCCAGGGTGGGCTGTTTTGAGTTCTCTATCAACCCACACCTCTCTTCCCCCTCTTGTCATTACTCTTGCTAAATGAATTCTAAATGTCAGAAATGTGACCTTTAAAGGGGACTTCAGAAAGGTCTTGATATTACTTAGGATACCGTGTCCCATGTGGTTCGAATCCCAGCTCCACTGCAGATCACAGCTTCCTGCTGATCTGCACCTTGGGAGACAGCGGGGGGTGATGTTTCGAGTTGCTGGGTCTCTGCCACCCATGTGGGAGACCCAGATTGAATTCCTGGCTGCTGGCTTTGCCTGTTGTGGGCGTCTGGGTAGTGAACCAGAGAGGATGGGAGATCTCTGTCTCTCTCGTTCTTGCTCTCTTCTTTTCCAATTCAAAATAGTTCATGGGAAAGGGAAGTTTCGAGTTTATTTTGGTACAAAACTTTTTGAAATCCATGCTTCTCTTTTTCAAGTATTTATTCATTCACTTATTTGGAAGGCAGAGTGACAGAGAGAGAGAGAGAGAACACAAGGCGAAAGAGCTTCCATCTGCTGGTTCAATGCCCAAATGCCCACAGCAGCCAGGGCTGGGCCAGGCTTGGGTCTTCCACAGCCTGTTAGGCTGATTGGAGGTGACTGATTTTCCCGCCCGAGCCAGGTCACAGCCGAGCCTCTGCTTCCAGGGCTGGCAGTAGAAGCTGCTGCGGGTCCTTTGGAAAGCATCACATTTTGTGACTTCCTAAGGACCTGTGGCCTTTGACCGGGGAATGGTTCTCCTGGAACCGTGCAAGGCTGGACCTGTGAAGATGTTGATGGCAGCGTCATCTGTCATAGAAGAGCTGGCAGCCAGAGAAATGTCAGGGTTAAGTAAATTTCAGTCCATCTCTCCCGTGGGTTATTGCCACTAAAAAGAGTCATTACGAAGATAATGTGGCGTCACGACAGAAGCCTAGAGCAATGAAAAGAGGCGTGCAGGCTGCAGTCGGTGGGAACTCAGAAGAAATGTCCCTGCCTGCAGACAAGCACGGTCAGCAAGTGTGGCAGCAAAAGGACGGCAGGGGGTTTAGGAGGACGAGAGGGTTCTGGGTGATTTTCTTATTAGAATGATAAATGAATCTCTTTTTTAAATTTTTCAAAATTTTCATTGCATTTGAAGCATAGACAGACAAAGAAAAGAGATCTTCTAGCTACCGGTTGACTCCCCAAATGCCCACAACAGCCAGGGCTGGGCCAGGCCAAAGCCAGGAGCCCAGAACTCCAGCAGGATCTCCCCCGTGGGTGGCAGGGACCCGAGTACTTGAGCCGTCATCTGCTGCCCCCCAGGAGGTGCATCAGCAGGGAGATGGATTGGAAGCAGAGCTGGGACCCAAAACCTAGGACTGTGAGACGTGGTGGCAGCGTCCCAAGCGGTGTCCTAAGGGCGATGCCGCCACATGGTCGCTTGCAGGATTGATAGTGTTGGTAAGCACCGGGCTGGGCAGCCCTGCCACCCCCTGAGCCGTACGCAAGCCTCAGATGACAGCTTCCAGAACCACCCATTCCCCTCGGTATCAGGAACAGCCACAGTCGTGTGTGAGCGCTGTGGCCAGCAGGCCGCCGTCCCTCACTGCCGGGCCCTAAGCGCTTGTGCTTGTCTCTTGTGAGACTCTGAACGCACTTTGATTAATTGAGTCATCTCGTCAACCCCAGGACGTGTCCCGCGTGGCCCAAGTGAGGATATGCCTTCTGGTATCCGTCCATCAGGAAGCGACAGGCCCAGCCCCCGGCTGCCCTTCCACTTCCCGCTGTGGCTATTTTTAGGAGTCTGTGGACGCTACACTGGGAATATGGCAAATGTCCCGTTCTCCCCTTGGACGCTTCGCCGTTCCCGCACACCCCAGGCTCTCCCAGGCCTCCGGCTGCCTCTCCCTGCACAGCCTGGAGCACATAAATCTTGCCAGCTGTGGCTTTGAGTCCTACACAGACCTCCTCCCTCCCTGGAGACTCACAGGAGCGATGCTTTGTGGCAGTCCCCCTGCAAGTGTCTGTTTAATTCCTGGAAAATGTCACCCAGGGGTGCGTCTCTGTAAAAAAATCCTTTCTTAAAAGTTTTGTCAGCTGGGTTTAGCAGCTGGGGTGGGGGGAGCCCCCCCCAAAAAAAGCGTATTAATCCTCCTGAAAACTGGGCCTTGACAAGCACCCACCCCCTCCACCTACGCCCTGGTTGAAACCAGGTGCATGCATGCTCACAAGGAGGAAAAATCCAGGGCGTTTTGCTCCCAGACACTCGGCACTCCTGGGCGGGCGTTAGTCATGTCAACCCAGATCTTCACGGCGATGTTCAGACACAGAGGTAATGAGCCACCAGCAGGCCCGCCACGTTCCAGGTTGCAGAGCCACAGGGGCTCCGGTTGGGACACACGCCCTCTTTGGTGGGTGCTGGACTGAGGCTCACGGCTCAGCTGGGCCTGTGTGGGGCCCCCTGTCCCCTGGTCCCCGGCCAGTAGAGAACCAGGGTGCCCCTGCTTGGAGACTTAAGAGTTCAGAAGAGGGAAGTGAGAAGGCACTGGGCTACGGCACGGCACAGAGGCGGTGATCTTGTTGTAGGATCTGCCTTTGCTCTATTACCGAAATCCCTTTTTTGTTTCATTCTGTTTGCTTACGCTGGAATCCCCACCTGTCCTTTGGACGCTGCTGACCAAGGCAGCACAGGGAAGGTCCAGTCAGGGCACTAGAGCCCAGGCTTGGCCCTCATGGGCGCCCCAAGCCCCTCCGGCTTCCAGTTCCCTTCCACGTGGACCGGGAGAGGCCCTGCCCCGCCCTGCAGCCAGGTTACAGCTCCGGGCTGAGCCTCCACTGGGATGTGGCCAACCTGCTTCCTCCCACGCCTCTCTTACAGCGAGTCCCTGTGGCCAATCGAAGCCAGGAATGCCGCCATTGCCAATCACTGCTACACGTGTGCCATCAACCGCGTGGGTGAGGTCAGTCTCCAAGGCCTGGCCTAGGGGAGGCCTGCGTCCAGTGGCCCCCACGGGGACTTGTCTCACACCACCTCTGTTCCCGGTTCCCTCCTGTGCATGCCACCAAGCCCGAGGGTGCCAAGGGGGACAAGACGGCCTGATTTGCCATCTTTAAAGATAGCACTATGCCCATCCTCTCTCTCATTCTGATTTAATTTCTAGCAAAAAAAAATCATTCTGAAAGTAGATGTCTTAGGCAACTGTCCCCTCCGAGTAGCCAGTTTCTTTTGCCCCGTTGACCTGGCCCCGTGCACTGAACGGTCTTGTCCACCAGACATGACGCATTTGTCTCTAACCCTCTTCCTCTTTGTCACGCGTCAGGTCCCATCTGTGCTCGGATGAGAGCACCTGATAAGTCTGAGGGAGCCGGGGGTCCCACGCGCGGTCGATCTGGTTCCTGTCCACAGAGAGCCCTGTGTTTGCGTAGCCCCATCACAACTTGATGTGCTTTGGGGAAAATGTGGAAAAGAGTATGGGGACCCTCACCCTCTCCCTTCCTGCCATCAAAGGCCCCAGGCTGGTGTTTACAGAGGGCCAGGCGAGCCCAAGCCCGAATGCCATCCACAGCCCCCTGGCACCTTTCTTTTCTCCCTCACCGGCTGTCCCTGGCCTGGCTGAGGGAATGGGCATGAATGTAGTGGTGGCGCCACCTACAGGTCACTTATTTCACAGGAGCACTTCCCGCACGAGTTCACCTCCGGAGACGGGAAGAAGGGTAAGTTCCGGGAGCAGGTGAGGAGTGGGGGCCTCACCCTCCCCTTATGCCGTCTGCTGTGCTCCTCAGCCCACGTCTGCATGCTCCTGGCCCCCAGGAAGAGGCGTGGCCTCCTCGCTGCCTCACCTCCCCGGGGCAGTGGTGGCGTGGGCATCTGACCGTGGCCGGGGTGTGGATAGACAGTCCCAGGCTGTGACCACCTCGTCCCCTCTCCCTCCAGCCCCCCACACAGGGATCAGATAGGACTGGTGTGAAGATGATGCAAGCCCCCTGAAAGGCGGAGGGACCCTCCCCCAACTGGCAGACTTACCTGCCCGCTGCTTTTCTCTGTCCCCCGGCCCCACCCCGCCATGGGCACAGATTGCCTTGTATCTCCAGGTCCACAGATAGTTTTGATCCCAGGACAATAACCAGCTCACTTCTGCGAGGAATCCCCTGCCCTGGGTGCCGCCTCTCTGACCCTCTTGCCCAGGACATATCTGCACAAGCTCCAGAGAAGCTGGACCCCAGACTGGACCCCAGTCTTAGAGTCTCCCAGCTTTCGTGCAGAAGGTGCAGAAGCGGCCGGGACATGAGTGCCCTGGGCCCTGCCCCCATGCCCACCTACTCCTCACAAACCTCCGGAGCAGGACAGGCGGTTGCTTGGGGTCCCCACCACCAGTGCAAGGGGCGATGGAGGTGTGGAGGGGGAAGGGAAGGTGGCCCAGCTGGCAAGACAAGTGGGGACAGAGCCACCACAGGAAGTGGCTCACACAGGAAGCCCCCACCCCCACCCAGAGTCCTGGGCCGCCTCTGGGCTGTGGGTGGCTGGTGTTGAGTGTGAAGAGCCTACACCTCTATCAGGGTGATAGTTACAAATTCTCCCAGGGGCGCTCCTTGCAGCAGCCCCCTCCCCCCCACTGGGCCCTCCAACCTGGGGGAGCGTGATGTGGACGCCCTCTCCCAAGGGGCCCGGATGTCCGGAGCCCATGCCGAGTCCATGCCAGCTCACGGGTCCTTTTCCTCTGCTCCTCTACAGCTCACAAGGACTTTGGCTACTTTTATGGCTCCAGCTACGTGGCAGCCCCCGACAGCAGCAGGACCCCCGGGCTCTCCCGTAACCGGGACGGGCTGCTGGTGGCCGAGCTGGACCTCAACCTGTGTCGGCAGATGAATGATGTCTGGAGCTTCAAGGTGGGTCGCCGGGTCCCCCGCCCCGCCCCGTGTGGCCCTGCTCCTGCTCCCTGTGCCCTCAGCCATTGCCTCGTGACGCACTCACTCCCCAGCCCAAGTGCTCCGTGTGGAACACCAGGACCGGGACCCCCCCTCCTCGCTGGCCGAGGGGAGTAAGCACCGGTCATACCACGGACAAGCAGCTGGCCTCGATAAATTCTCCTTTCATCTGATTGAGATTCTGGGCGCCTCCTCGCAAATTGATCTCAATTTCATTTGTCCGGAGAATAGAGTGGATTGGCTTCTCTAATCCTTTTTCCTTTCCAGGCCTTTGCACTTAGCGCAAGATAAATGTGCACGTCTGGGTCTGCCCGCGGCTGGGCTCCATCGTCTAGGCCCTGACAATAGTGGGAAATGGGTCAGGCAGAGAAACGGCATCTGGGCCTGGCGTGGCCACGCCAAGCCCCCTTCTGCTCCCAGGTTGTACAGTGAAAGGCCCGTGCTGCCTCTGATACCCAGCTGCTCTCTGACCAGAGCTCCAGAGGCTGGAGTCTCAGGAACTGCTCTCCTGGGATGAGGCAGTGGTAGCCATAGCCGAGACCCCCAGGAAGGGATCCTGGCTGAGGGGTTTGTTCAGCTGGTGTCCAGTGGTACGAGAGTACTCCAAAAAAGTTCACGGAAAAATGGCACACAGGGGCCGGGGTTATGGCCCTGTGGGTTGTGGCCACTGCCTGCCACACCGGCATCCCGTATGAGCACCGAGTCCTGGCTGTTCTACTTCTGATCCAGCTCCCTGCTAATGCACCTGGGAAAGCAGCAGCAGACGGCCCCGAGTGCTTGGGCCCCTGCCATCCACATGGGAGACCCAGTGGAGTTCCAGGCTCCTGGCTTCAGCCTGGCCCAACCCCAGCCAAGGCAGCCATTTGGGGAGTGTACCAGCAGCCGGAAGGCCTCTATATGTCTGTCTCTCTGTAGTTGTGCCTTTCAAATAAACAAATCTTAAAAAAAAAAAAAGTATACAAAGATAAGTGTATTTTGGTGCAAAAAGACCCAGAAGAAGCTCCTGGCTCCTGGCTTCTGATCAGCTCAGCTCCGGCCATTGCAGCCATTTGGGGAGTGAACCAGAAGTGGAATACCTGTCTCTCTGTCTCTGCCTCTCTCTCTCTGTAACTCTGCCTCTCAATAAATAAATAACTAAATCTTGAAAGACATTTATCTGAGAGGCTGAGTTACACAGAGGAAGAGAGCAAGAGATTGTCCATTGGTGGGTTCATTCCCCAAATGGCCACAAGGGGGCCCAAGCACTTGGGCCATCTGCAGTCTTTTCGGGCACATTAGCAGGGAGCTGGATGGGAAGTGAAGCAGCCAGGAGTCAAACCGGTGCCCTGACACAGGATGCGTGTGCCGCAGGTGGCAGCTTAACCTGCCACGCCACAGCCCCGGCCCCCCGCCAGGTCTGTTAAGCAGTGTCACGGGAGCTGTAGTCGGTATTTTCTCATCAGACGCTTGTTAGCAGAGGCCTTCCCAGCTGTGGTGATGGGCATGGTGGCTGAGGACTTGGGAAGCAGGGCAGGAGAGCATGCAGGCCGCAGGCTGTCTGTGTCCAGGATGAGCTGTGGTGCGGACAGACCCCCAGACAGCCAGGAGACCCAGGTTCAAATCCCGACTGGGGTCCTGGAGCAGATCCGCCCGTCCCTTCCATGGGCTGACAGCCGCCCATCTGCGGCTCTGCTGGACCCTAGTTTACCCTCCCCTTTCCTGTCTCGGGGCGGGCCACACTTCCTAGACAGGCAGGTGAGGCTGAGCTGTGGGAGTCATTGGTGAACTCTGCCACAGCAGCCCAGCCGGCCTGGACACGTCACACGGGGTGGGGGAGGGGAGGGGGCCGTGTTGGTGTTCCTCTGTTGCAGGCTGAAACCCTGTCCCCCATCTGCCCGACACATTCCTGTCTCGTGGCTGCCCCCTAGTGGCAGGAGGTGGTGGCGAGTAAGTGAGGAGCATTTATAGAACAGGAACTTCTAACATCTGCCTGTTTCACTTTCAGATGACGGGCAGATACGAGATGTATGCCCGAGAACTTGCTGAAGCTGTCAAACCCAACTACAGCCCCACCGTCATCAGGGAGTAGCTGGTTCTGCCCCACCCCCACTCCCCGCCTGCCTGTAGGGTGGGGCCCTCTGTCACTGGGTGGATTAGCAAACTCCGGTGGGCTCAACAATCCAAGCTCTCCCTGTACACCACACTCTCCAGATTGGCTTTAAAATGCTCAGGGTGGGGGGTGGAGGGGAGTCACTGCTCAGCAGGTACAAGGTTTCCTTCGGGCTGATTGAAAGTGCTTCGGGATAGATACAGGTGGTGGGTGTCCTGTGTTGCTGTGTGCTAAACACCTCTGGATTGCACGTGGCGACAGATTTCATTTGCTTTGCTGTGATGTGAATTCTGCCTCTATTAAAAAAAAAAAAGTAATGCTTGGGTGGGTGTTTGGTGCACGTCCCCTGCTTGGGACACCCACATACCATATGCAAGTCCTGGGGTTCACATCCCAGCTCTGCTTCCAGCTAATGCACACCCTGGGAGGCAGCAGGTGCTGGCTCAAGTACTTAGGTCCCTGCTACCTACGTGAGAGACCCAGACAGAATCCCAGGCTTCAGTCTGGCCCAGCCCTGGTGGTTGTGGGCATTCGGAGTGTGAGCCATCCATTAGATGATCCGTCTGGCTGTGTCTGTGTCTGTCTGTCTGTCTCTCTCTCTCTCTCACTGCCTTTCAAATAAGTTTTAAAAAATAATAACAGCCAGGCACTGCCTGTGCAGGTTGATTAGACATCAGACAGATGGGACACCCCGGTCCCAAGGTCTCGTTAACTCCCTGAGGTCAGTGTTGGGGTCTGTGCACTAGGACCGAGGGTGAGGGTGGACCCAGGTTCATGGGCACAGGTGCAGGTCGGGGGGCAGTCTTTGGATTTGTCAACCTGGTTCAACAACAGCCCCCAGATGTTCAGTAGGACACTAATCTAGTTCTTGTCTGAAGGTATACTGTGCATGCAATTACAGTTTATAAACCAATTGACTAGGTGGGATTATCCCACATGAACTTGGGTGGGCCTGGCTCAAGTAGTTGAAAAGGCAGGAGGCAGGGCTGGCACCGTGGCACACTTAGTTAATCCTCCGCCTGCGGTGCCAGCATCCCATATGGGCACTGGGTTCTAGTCCCAGCTGCTCCTCTTCCAGCTCTCTGCTGTGGCCCAGGAGGGCAGTGGAGGATGGCCCAAGTGCTTGGGCCTGCACCCGCATGGGAGACCAGAAGGAAGCACCTGGCGCCTGGTTTTGGATCGGCACAGCACCAGCCGTAGCGGCCACTTGGGGGGGTGAACCGACAGAAGGAAGACCTTTCTCTGTCTCTCTCTCACTCTGTCAAATAATAATAAAAAAGAAAAGAAAAAAGGCAGGAGGCTTCCCTGGGAAAAAAATTCTGCCCAGTTCTGCCCGTGGATGGTAGCTGGTGGGGGGCGGTGAGAACCCCAGCCTTCCCTGTAGTCGTCAGCCTCGGGTAGACAGGACTCACCCGTTACCCAAGTCAGCTCCTCACAACGAACCCCTTGGTGTAGTTCCTCCCAGCTCTGCCTCTGGTTTGGGCGTGACTGGTGAAGACCTTGGTGTTGGAAGTGGTTCCGAAGGAAGAGAATCTAAAGGGTGCGTTTTCTGGAATTCTTCCGCGCTCTGATGGACTTTAAAGGCGTCCGTGACTGTTTCCAGGGCTGTAGCAGTGTTGGGTCTGATGCGGCCTCAGGAATTCGCACGAGGGATTGGCTGTCGGCCGGTGCCCGAGTTCCCGGCTTGCCCCTCCTGACGGCCTGCCCTATGGGTTTCGCCCTTCGCTAGCCAGCCCCCCTCACCAGGTGGCGAATCCCTTGCAGTGAATGTCTACCATCACATCCTCGTGTCTGTCTCTTCAGCCGTAGTGGTTCTGCTTCCGTGGCCGAGCCCTGACTGACACGCCAGCTGCCCACCCCTCTGCACCTTGACTTCCACATCTGTAAAAGGGGACCACGTTTCCCCCCCCTGCTTCACGTCGCGGGGCGGTGATGTGTGACCGACTGGACAAGCCAGGAGCCCCCTGGCCGTGACCAGCACAGTGCCTGTGTGGGCTCTGTCCCTGGGACCACAGAGCAAGAATCCAACCTGCCAAGTCGCCAACAGCAGTTGACCAGGGAGTCAAGAATGGGGGTGACTTGTGGGTGGGAGGCTACTCAGATGAGCCTCCCTGAAAAGAGTCCAGACAATGGCCCACCACACACACACAGATGAGGGACCCATGGAGAACTGTCTCCCGACAACCCCCGCCCCTGGCCTCTCCGCTACCTTGACTTCTGGTAGTTTTCCCTGTGAATGTGCTGTTCTGTTCTGATTAACCTAAGGGAGGGTAGACCAAATCCATCATTCAACCCATTTTTTTTCTTTTTTTTTTCCAAAGATTTATTTATTTATTGAAAGGCAGAATTACAAAGAGGCAGAGGCAGAGAGAGAGAGGTCTTCCCTCTGCTGGTTCACTCCCCAGATGGCTGAAACAGCCAGAGCTGGGCTGATCCGAAGCCCAGGTGCCAGGAGCTGCTTCTGGGTCTCTGATGCATGTGTAGGGGCCCAAGGACTTGGGCCATCTTCCACCGCTTTCCCAGGCAATAGCAGAGAGCTGGATCAGAAGAGGAGCAGACTGGACTCAAACCAGCACCCATATGGGATACCAGCACTGTAGGCAGTGGCTTCACCCACTACACCACTGTGCCAGCCCTCAAATGGCCCAAGTCCTTGGGCACCTGCACCTGTGTGGGAGACCATGAAGAAGCTCCTGGCTTCGGATCGGCGCAGCTCCGGCCCCTGCAGCCATTTGGGGAGTGAACCGGCGGAAGGAAGACCTTTTCTGTCTGTCTCTGCCTCTCACTGTCTGTAACTACCTCTCAAGTAAATAAAATATTGAAAAAAAATTTTAAGATTTATTATTTGAAAGGCAAGGTTACAGAGAAAGAGAAGGAGAGAAAGAGGTCTTCCATCCACGAGTTCACTCCCCAAATGGCTACAACAGCCAGGGCCGGGCAAGGCCGAAGTCAGAAATTTCATCTGGGTCTCTCATGTGGGATGCAAGGGCCCAAGCACTTGGGCCATCTGCTGCTGCTTTCCCAGGTGCATTAGCAGGGAGCTGGATCAGTAATGGAGCAGCTGCGGCTCTGTGCTGTGGCCTGGGAAAGCAGTAGAAGATGGCCCAAGTGCTTGCGCCCTGTACCTGCATGGGAGACCGAGAAGAAGCTCCTGGCTCCTGGCTTTGGGTGGCCATTGCAACCATCTGGAGAGTGAACCAGCATATGGAATACCTCCCTCCCTCCTTCCCTTCCTCTCTCTCTCTCTCTCTCTCTCTCTGCCTCCCTGTAACTCTGCCTTCCAAATAAATAAATCTTTAAAAACAAAGAAATGGAGCAGCTAGAACTTGAACCGGTGCCCAGATGGGATGCCAGGGGCTGCAGGTGGCAACTTAACCCACTGTGCCACAGCACCAGCACCCAAAGATTTAATTAAAAAAAAAAAACTTGGCCGGCGCCGCGGCTCACTAGGCTAATCCTCTGCCTTGCAGCGCCGGCACACCGGGTTCTAGTCCCGGTCGGGGCACCAATCCTGTCCCGGTTGCCCCTCTTCCAGGCCAGCTCTCTGCTGTGGCTAGGGAGTGCAGTGGAGGATGGCCCAAGTCCTTGGGTCCTGCACCCCATGGGAGACCAGGAGAAGCACCTGGCTCCTGCCATCGGAACAGCGCGGTGTGCCGGCCGCAGCGCGCTACCGCGGCGGCCATTGGAGGGTGAACCAACGGCAAAAGGAAGACCTTTCTCTCTGTCTCTCTCTCTCACTGTCCACTCTGCCTGTCAAAAAAAAAAAAAAAAAAAAAAAAAAACTTGAAGGTTTCTTATGAACATCTTGAAAGGTGCAAGACACTGGCCACCAGCTGGTAGGACATAACTGAGTCCAGTACTTGTATTTATGGATGGACTGTCTGAGGACAGTTGGCCCAACCTGACCTGTTTGTCCATACTTCCAGCTGGGAGGCATTTTTGTCTTCCCAACAGAATGAGTGAGGTTTGTGCGAACAGGACTGGGAAATACATCTGGTGGTATTGCTGGTATTTTCCATGGGTGGTGCACGGGCCAGATACGCCCTACTGTTCCCGGTAAACTTGTGGGAATGGTGATCAAACCATGGTCGTGGCCATCTGAGGTAGGAAGGTGGAGCCCGCAGGCACGTCAGCTTAAGGTGCTTGCAAAAATTTGGGAGAGCTGCACCAGGGTATTTTGTTTATAAGGTAGGTCCCAGGATGGGTTGTGGGGCATTGTGAGAAACCAAGGCCGTACACCCCCTCCTTATCTCCTGGAATCCAGGGCATTTCCAAACTTGGTGTCAGGGTTGGTGCTCCTCCAAAACCGTGTCCCGCTGCAGTGTTTATCACACCTCTTCCTGCAGTTTGTCAGGTGCAAGAGGAACCAGAACATTTTTATTAAGCACACAGAGGCCCATTATGTTCCCCGCTTTGTCCACCGTGGGCTACTGTAGGGGGCTCTTACTGAGCAGTGTGTCCACCCAAGAGGTCATTATTATTACGATATAAGCCCATGTCGATCCAACAAGAGAATCCAGGTGGCTGGACAGAATCAGGTTTGAATCCTAAGTCTTCCTTTTATTTTTTATTTCTTATTTTTAAAGATTCGTTTATTTGAAAGAGAGAATCTTCCATCTGCTGGTTCATTCCCCACATGGCTGTAACTGCCAGGGCTGAGCCGGGCTGGAGCCAGGAGCTTCATCCAGCTCTCCTACATCTGTGCAGGTGGCTGAGGACTTGGGCCATCCTCTGCTGCTTTCCCAGGTGCATTAGCAGGGAGCTGGCTCAGAAGCGGAGCAGCCAGGAAAGGCACCAGCAAGCAGAAGGGATGCCCGTTTCACAGGCGGCAGTTCAACCGGCTACGCCACAATGCGAGCACCCAGAAAGGCTCCGTTGAAACCAGGCTGGTCTGGAGTTGGTATTATGCAAAATAGAACAATTAACAGGGAGAGTCAGGAGGGGTGGTGGTTTGAAAGTGTCCCGCAGAAGCTCACGTGCTGAAAACTTAATCCCCACTGTCGTATGGGAGTGATACTTGGGAGGTAATTAGGATTCAGTGAGGTCACGAGGGTGGGACTCCCTGATGATATTAGTGGCTTAGAAGATGGCTGAGCTAGCACAGCTGGCGCTCTCACCTGCTGATACTCGCCTGTTATGCAGCAGGGAAGCCCTCACCAGACACACAGTGGACTGCCCAGAACAGTGAGCTAAATATATTTACATGCTGATTCACTCCCCCAAATGGTCGCAATGGCCAGGGCTGGGCGAGGCTGAAGCTAGGAGCTAGGTGCCTCTCCTGGGCCAGGCCAAAGTCAGGAGCTTCATCTTCCCCTGCTTTCCCAGGCGCAGTAGCAGGGAGCTAGATCAGAAGTGAAGCAGCTGGGACTCAAACTGGAGCTCAATGTCGGATACCGGTATTGCAAGTGGTGGCTTTACCTGCTTTGCCACAACACCGGCCCCTACTTGCTTGCTTTATAAACAACCCAGTCTCAGACACTAATAGCCATAGAGAATGGACTAGGACAGGTTAGGATACCAAAGTTTCAAGACAGGTTAATAGCTTCTACACTTTTTAACCAGATATGTAAGGGCAAGAAGTTCATGGGGAAAAAAATGGAATGAAAAGCTAAGCTTGCTTTGGTAGAAAATATTTTGAAAAAATGCGTAGTTTTTCATGACCTCTTTGAAGACTCCTTGTATGCATGGATTTCAAAATGTTTTGCACCAAAATAAATCTACCTTTCACTTCATTTTTCTATGGACTTTTTAAGAAAAAGATTTATTGGGGCTGGCATTGTGGTCACCACTTTGGGTGACAGTTTGCATCCCAGCTACGCCACTTCCAATCCAGTTCCCTGCTGATGTACCTGGAAAGGCAGCAGATGGCCCAAGCGCTTTAACCCCTGCACCTACATGGGAGACCCAGAAGCAGCTCCTGGCTTCGGCCTGGCCCAGCTCTGGCTGTTGTGGCCATTTGGAGAATGAAACAGCAGATGGTAGCTCTCCTTCTATGCCAATCCCCGTCTCTGTCACACTGCCTTAAAAGAAAATGTATATATTTGAAAGGGAGAGAGAGAATATCCCATCCAGTGGTTCACTCCCTAAATGGCTTCAGTGACCCAGGATGGGCCAGACTGAAGCCAGGAGCCAGGAGCTTCCTCCAGGTCTCCACGTGGGTGGCAGGGACCCAAGCACTTGGGCTACCTTCCGCTGCTTTCCCAGGAGTGTTAGCAGCCCATGTGAGATGGCCCAGTGGTTGAAGACCTTCCTATCTCCTCTCTCTAAATCTGCCTCTCAAATAAAACTTAAACAACTAGACTGAGCTCCAAGGACTGTCTGCCTGCAGCACATCCATCCCATTCAGGCTTTGCACAAGCACCAAGCCTGAACAGGAAGCGCAAGGGCCTGGACGTGACAAAGGCGAGTTACAAACTGGCTATGGCAAGGTAAGGGACCCCAGTTCCCATGTGGTCGCTCTGGGGACTTGGGAAGGTGACGGGAATTCTGCCGTTTTGTGCAGTGAGAATATTTATTGAGAACGGCTCATTACAAACAAAATATATTTATGTATAAAATCTCTGCAATGCAAAAGATCCCTTTGTCCCCTGTGGCTAGAGTGAAGAAAGCCGCTGTCCTGTGTAGCTTGGAGGCCGTGCTGGGCTCCCCCGTGTGGGTCAGTGTGCTCCCCTGTGTGGGTGCCGTGTGCCGCAGGCCAAAGCCCCTGCTGTCCAGGCTGTTTCTCCAGCCCCATTTTCATGACGCGCTGCTGGGGACTCAGCCCAGGGAGATGAGTCTTGTGGATGGCCAGGCGTCTCCTAGCGTGCACTGAGAAGCCGTCCTCCAGGCCCAGGGGCTGACACGCTGAGTGGCTGTGACCAGTGTCTGTGGAGGCCACTCCCTGGGACAGCCCCACCTGCTCTGTACCCTATGCCTCGTTCGCACCCGGCTGGCCTGAGTTTCGTGTCCTCCCTCTGGTTCTCTTCTTTCAGCTCTGCTTGCCATTCAACCCAGACCTCTCCTGAGGACGGCCCACGCCCCACAGCAGATGTGTGTGGGACTCTCGGGCTCGTAGCCAGAGCTCCCTGGCACCCTGGGCCACCCGGTATATTAAGGCAACAAAAATGAGACCAGTCTGAAGCCAATGTGAGTCTCAGAAACCCAGGGTGGCTGCCCAGCCAGCAAAGGCTGTTGCCAAGGAGTTACCAGGGCTGGGGGGCGGAGGGGGCTGACAGCCCTGGCAGGCGGAGCCTCTCACTGCCCGAGAACCACCGCGATGGCCAGCGGGCAGCCGTGACCACATCACGCCTCCAGCACCGAAAGACCAAGACCCGGGGTACAGGGGGTGCAGCCTTGGGGTCCCTCCAGCTTTCCCCAGACTGAGACACTTCCTCCTCCCAAAGGTGAGGCCTCCTCTCTGAGAGCAGACCTGGCTGGCTGACCCCGGCCCATGAGAGAGAGGTGCTAGGGGCTCCGAATTACCTGCAACCTCACTATTATTATCTGATACGAAGGCGATGTCTCACCCTCTGGAAGCAAAAACTTAAATCTAAAAAAAAAAAAAAACCCACACACAAACCCCAAACCAAACAGTTCTGCCCCTAACAAAAAAAAAAAAAAAGGAAGGAAACAGCTCCAGTCTGTGGTACTTGCTGCGCTGTGTGACGACAGACCCAACACTCCACGCAGAAAGTCCTGGCATCAGGACCAGGGTGGTAGTGGCAGCGGAGAAGCCAAGGGCCGCCCCCTGCTGCTGCTGCACCCAGAAAACGGGTCCTGCCGTCGGCATCCTGGCTGGTGTCAGGAGGCGCCCTGAGCCCTGAGCACACTCTGTGCCACCGGCCATCGGGCCCCTGCCGTGAGGACCCTCTACCGGACAGGGCTGGGCTCCCTAGAGGGCTGCAGGAGGCCTCCAAGCCCCCAGGCCCCCAGGGGCCTCCAAGCCCCTCTGCAGGGTGGGGTGGTTGTGAGATGTGTCTATACTGTGGCAGGGGCCAAGCGACCTGGCAACCAGCCACGGTGGTTGGGCCTAGAAGGGGGTGGGATGAGGCGGTGATGGCACGCACCGTAGGGCACGTGGGGTCTGCAGCACCTCTGGGCAATTGGAGCCGGAGGCTGGCTGTGCTCCCCAACCCCAGAGGTGCTGTTCTGATAATCAGCACCAGCCACACGGTCTCTCTCTCCAGGGCTCGGTCCCAAGGTCTGTGGGGAGTCCGGTTCAGGCCTCTTCCCCTTGCCTGGGGTCCCACTCAAAGTTGACAAGGACGCTCTTGGGGCTGGACTTCCGCTGGGCACCGCTGGAGTCAGGCTTGGAGTTCCGGGGTGTGGCTCACCTCGGAAGCAGGTGCTTTGGGTAGTGGCATGACAACACACAATGCTGGCAGACGAGGCAGCTGTGCCGGTCTCCCAGAGTTCCCTGGGGCCTTGTCAGCTCCTGAGTGGGCCTTGCTGGGGGCAGAGGGGGCGGGATCCGAGAGCCTGGGCACACCAGGCTCCCGCTGTCAGCTGTCCAGATAGACAAAGAGGATGTCCTCATCCGTGCCGTAGCTGGTTCTGGCCTCTTCAAAGTTACTGATGCTGGTGCTGCACATGCCTGCGGGGTGGGGGGTGGGGGGAGGGCAGAGAGGGTTCAGTGGGTAGGGACACAGCACCTGCCCCACCAGCACCCAGGGGAGCCAGGCAAGACCCAACCACAGCCCACTTGGCTGGCCACTCCTCTTGGCTCAAGTCCTGCACCCCCAGGAAGCTGTCTTTGCCTATTCCAGCTCTTTCTCTGGCCCCTCCCCAGGTTAGTAGGCCCAGGGAGGAGGGAGGGGACAATGTGCTCTATGCAACAGGTACATACAGGTGGGTCTGTGGGAGTCAGGGAGGGCCTTCCCCGTGCCCTGAGGGCAGTGGGCAGGCCTGGGTGGAGCAGAGGCTACATCTGGCCAGATTTTCTTTCTGTCCTGAGAGGACTCGGGGTTGGGCGCTGAGGTGGCGAGGCAGGGTTGGTGGCACAGGGTTGGTGGGAGGGCGGGGTGGCCCTAAGCAGCAGGGATTTTGGGACGAGGTGAAGGGGTGGGAGGGGAGGGAGTCCTGGGGGCCCAGCACTCACGGTCGGCGTAGGCAGGGTTGTTGTAGAAGATGCAGCTGGTGGCCCGGCTGTAGCCACGCAGCACGATGAAGTGGCCCTGGTAGTCGGGGGTGCGGCAGAAGCAGCGGTGGCCGCTGGGGGCGAAGCAGCAGTACTTGACGGGGCTGGAGCACAGGTCGCAGTGCAGCACCCCCGAGTTCACCAGCACGATGGCCACGTGGCCCTGGGCCAGGTGCGCCTGGATATCCTGAATGCTCACGGCGCTAGGGGCACGAGGGGGGCAGGGAGGGAGGGGTCAGGTTGATCCCTGCTTCTGTCTCTGTTCCCCTGGGCCCCCAGCCCCTCTGCCCTCTGCCCTGAGCTCCTTGCAGGTGGAAGAGCCCTTGTGTAGTCACTGTGCAGGCTCAGTGTGGGGTGGGAGGGGACAGTTCCCAGCGTGCACCAGACGAGCTGGCACCATCAGTAGAGACGGGCAGGAGACAGGCCACTAGAGCAGCACCCAGAACCTCGCTCCCAGCCTGGTTAATGAATTCTTTTTGCCAAGCCCCTGTTTGTTCTTTATCCTCCACCAAGTGTGGTTTACGCTGGAATCCGCAGGCCCAGTTTAGTTCCCCAAATCCAAGCCAAGCTGGGCTGCGCCAGTTTGTTAACCAAACGCTTCTGTGAAAGGGCTCTTTCTCCTTCTTTCTAAGGTTTCTTGTGGCAGGAGGAGCAGCTCCAGGGGAAATACACACACACCCCACCCAGTTCCGCAGACACAGCTGTCTGGAGCCGCCCCGAGGGGCACACCCCAGGCACCTGTCCAAATAAGCACCTAGAGGGACCCAACCGTAGGGCTGCTCTGCTCTTTACGTGGGCCCCCTTCATCAGTCTCCTGAGGAGTGGCAGCGTCGGCACCACAGGGCACCACAGGGCCTGGCCCGACTCCAGCCACACGAGTCACACGGCCTGGTTTGCAGCCTGGGCCGAGGAAACACGCCATGTTTCCATTTGGGCTTTGCAACACGAGAGCTTGGCTGAGTTCTCAACCGTGTGGACCGTGTATACGAGAGGGGAGTGCCGCTACAGGGAAAATGCAGGGTCAGGCTGGGCAGCCACGCTGTAGCTTCACAGAACAAGCGTGGCTCAATGCCAGGGAGGCCGTGGGCTGTAGCAGGCCAGCGAAATCGTTTGGTCTAGCCCTGCGAAGGCAACCACGGCTGGGACTCAGAATTCAATAGCTCTATAGCAGGCCAGTGTTTACGTTGGTAATTTTGTATGACCCGTGGATGATGCTGTACCTACCCAAAAGGCCCTTGACAGGAAAAAAGCTTCCCCACCCCCGGTCTCAAAACTGCGTGAAGATATTTTTCCCCTGCTTTCCAAATCACCTATCTTGCAGGTCATTATTTTGTTAATAATGAAAATGTGAATCAGTAAAGAAAGGAGGAATTCCCGAGAGTGAGCCCGGGAGCTGATCTGGGGACCAGAGGCAGCGGGCTTGAGCGCGGCCACCACCCACCATGAGCTCAGAAAAGACCCCACTCACATCTGGGCCAGTTGCTCCCATGGTCCCTCTGAATCCAGCCCCCTGGGTGGATATGGATGAGAAGGGGGAGGAGCCTGTGAGGCCACAGCAGCCCAGGGAGAGATCTGAGAGCCCACATGCGGGGTCGCCCTGGGCCCCACCCCCTGTCAATCACTGCCAGCACATTCCTCGGGCTCTGTCCCTTGCCACTTTCCAGGGAGCAGCCCGAGGACTGGCTGCAGCCTGTCCCCGCAGCGCCTGCTCAGGATCCACCCCAGGCCAGGGCCTGGGCCATGGAGCCCCACTGATCCCCATTTCATGGATGGGAAAGCCAAGGCTCACGGACCACGTGGAGAGCAGAGTCCGAGCCTTTCCCGAACGCCATCCTAAGTCCCCTGCCCCCAACCCCGAGGCTGTTGGTGAGCAGGTGGTGAGGGAGGGCAGAATGCGGGGCTGGGGGCAGGGGGGGCTCACCATTTCTCCACGAGCACCTTGCAGGCTTTCGCCTGTGCAAACAGCTGGTTCACCCGGGTCTCCTCTGTGTCAAAGTGCTTCCTGTAGAAGGACTGAAGAGAGCAGGGCACACGGGAGTGGCTGTCAGCCCCGGCTGCCCTTGCTCCACGTGCACAAGGCAAGGGCACGTCACAGGAGCAGAGATGCTACAAGGGCAAGGGAGCCCCTGCCGGCTGGGCGGATGGCCATGCGCAGCAAGCCACAGCATGGGCAGGACCACAGATGTATGCTCGTGATGGGCAGCTGGGCTCAGGTCAGCTCTCTGGAGGAGGCTGCGTACCCTGGAGCTTTGCGTGCCCTGTAGCTTATAGCAGGTGAGCCCAGGGGGCGAGGCCGAGACCACCAGGGACAGCTCGGCCACAGCTCAGTGTGGCCAGGTATGGCCCACCAAATAGGCTTTGTTGGTGCTGGGGCTGTAGGGAGGCGTGGGGGGGGAGGGGCAGGAGAGAATCTGTTCTCAGGCCCCCTTCTCTGCCTCAAGGCCAAGTCACTGGGCCAGATTCCTCAGCCTTTGTCTCCTGACTGAGAAGGTGGAAGGAGAGTTAGGCTGACAAGCACTGGCCCCTGGGTTGAGAGCTCCAGCTCTGCAGGGAGGGGAGAGGCCCAGCAGCTGGCCGCTCACCTGGTTCTTGTAGCCCTTGTCCACGCCCAGAGTCTGGGTGCAGAAGCGGTGCCTCACGCCGAAGTGGCGCATCAGGTAGGCCAAGTCTATGGTCCAGATGCTCCTGGTCAGCCGCAGCTCCTGCAGAGCGCTCTCAAACTCGCCGTCGTCCAGCTGGCCCAGGTACCTGTGGACAGGTGGGCCCGCAGAGGTCTTCTCCCACCTGGGGAGGGGCTGGCCCAGAGCTCCCTCTGCCCAGAAGCCTCCTTCCTTCGACATAAAACCCTACATCCTTGCCCGCACACAGCCAGAGCACAGCCTGAGGACTGCCAGGGCCCCGAGGCACCACCCTGGAGGTGGGGTTGAGGGCCTGGATTCTGCTTGTCGTGTCTCTTGTGGGCTGTGTGGCCCTGGGCAAGTCACTGCCCTCTCTGGCCTTGTAAGCTGCATCTCTCAAATAAGGCCCTTGGATCCCCATAAATAGTTTTCAGGGCTTTGGGCACCGAACTGTTTTTGTTGAATCCTATTTTGCCTGAAATTCTGGGATGTAAAAAGATAGGGCAGTAGCCACCTGGTGGGCCAGGCCCGAGCACCTGGGATTGCCTGGTATTAGGAGACCTGGAAGAAGGCCTGCTCTACCCTTGCTGGTTTTTACAGACAGGACTAAGCACAGACAGAAACTGGGCCTTCTGGAAGCCGTAACCGAGAACAGTCACATGCATGGTGACTCCCTCCCAGGCCTCTCGCTGCGTCCCCCCGGAGCTGGACTGGGAGCAAGAGCCTGCCCACTCACCGCAACACCATCCTGGAACAGGCCAGGCCGCAGTCCCAGTGGTAGAGCTGCTGGATGATAGGCACGGGCAGCTGAACAAAGTCCCCTGCATGGCAACAGCGGGAGGTCAGACTGCGTGTGGGCTCTGCCACGGCTACCCCTACAGGCGCCAGCAGCAGCAGCACCGTCGCTTCCCGCCGAGCCCCTGCAGCGGCCACTCAGGGAGGGGCCTTCCCACAGTCCTTCGTCCTGCTTCAACACCAGCGATCCCCCCACCCCAAACACCAGACCAGCCAGGGGTCAGCCCTACCCAAATCCTCCAGCGGGTTGGTGCCTTTATCTCTTAGGACAACATCTTCCTGGCTGCTGCCCCAGCTCCTCTGCCTACTGCCCCCAACCCCTTCCCCCTCACCAGGCCACCCTGCGGGCAGAAATATCCACCCCTGGATGTCACTTCTCCACGGTGTCGCCCCTCTCGGGCTCCCTGGCACCCCTCCACACATACTCCCAGCCCTCTGTGCCTGCCTCTCAGAGCCCTCCAATTGGTAGCAGCTCCCGGGAGGCAGCAACTGGGGCTGTTCTGCTCCCTGCTCTGGCTGCGGGGACAGCACACACACCTGAGTTCACGAGGCCCCTGTATGGCTGCCTGATTCCAAAGCCCCCAGGACCAGCAAGGTGGGAAGGCCACTCTAGGAGGAGGGGACCATTACGTAAGCTGCGCATATGGAATGTTCCGCAAGCTCCATCCACCAGCGTCCCTGGCACCCTCTCGGTCTGTCCTTGGCAGGAGCTGCAAGGGCCTGACTGAGGCCTTCTAATCCTGGCTCTGCCACTGGTAGGCTACAAGCTGAGCACCTGTTTTCCTGTTGTGGGACTGAGTCTGGCGATCCTGAGAGTGGAGGACTTTGGCCTGATCTGCTCAATTGACAGATATGTCACCAGAGCCTAGCACGGGCCCGGCACGTGTACTGGTAACACCACAGTGAGGAACACAAAGTCCCTGTCCTGATAGACAGGGAAGACAAACAGACATCAGAGAAAAGCAGGGGCGGAGGCTCAGGAAGCGGTGGAGGTGTGCGCCAGGGTGCGCAAGGAGGCCCCAAGGTGCCTGTAGGACCTGCCCACTCCTCTATCCCGTGAACCTGGACAAAGTCCAGAGTCTGAAGAACCAGAAGGGACTTCTCTATGCTGGCCACCCACTAATTACTCCCCGGTGACATCTGTTCAGCACGTGACAACCCAGCCCTTGTGGCTTCCTGTCTCAAGGGGCTCTGTACTGTGTGGCCAGCTCTGTGCTAAGCCACTCCAAGAGCCCCCCTCCCTGCCGTGCCAGCCTCGGTGCCCACCCATTCACTTCAGTGCACCACCCCCAGTCTCGGCCCTGGCATTCCAACCCGCTGGCTTCTGTCTGAGTCCCAAGCTGCCACACTCCCAAGCTGAACCTTATCCACCTTCAAGGCCTGGCTCAGATAAAACCTTCCAGGCCTCCCTGATCCTAGGCTGGCCATGTCCTTTCCCTCAGCTGTATTCCTCTGGGTGTGGGTTCAGGCTTTGGCTCACAGGAGAGGCCCCTTGCGTCAAGACTGCCTGTGCCCTGCTGAGCTGGCCCGAGGCTCCCAGGAGGGAGGGACCTGTGATTGCTCTTGGCCTTTCTCCTGTGCTCACCTGCTAGAGTGCACAGCAGGGCTGGCAGAAGGCAGGACAGCACGGGTGAGGCTGCCCCTCAGCTTGTGCCTACTTCCTTTGCTAGGACAGGAACCACCATGTATACTTGAGACATAAGGCCCTCGGCAGGTGCTGACGTGACCTTAGCCCTAAGCCAGAGCCTGGTAGGCTAAGCCCAGGCAGGGCCTTCATTCCCTCCCGTCTTCTGACCCCAGGTGCCTCCAGAAGGAACCAGGTCCTTCATGCAAAGGCCCTCAGTCCCGCTTGTCCTCCACAATTTCTCCTCGGAGCCCCTGCCACGACTCTGCACACAGCAGCCAGAAAGATCCCATCCAATTTCCGACTGCATTTAGAACAAAGTTGTCACCCCTTACCAAAGTCTGCAGATCCTGCCCAAGCCTCCAGCAGCACCCTGACCCTCACCTGTTTTCCTGTTACCCAGTGAACCCACCAGGCTGCTTTCTAGCCTAGGGCCTTGGCACAGGTGGCTCCCTTCATCGGCACTCTCTTCCCCTTCTTGTCATCTGGGTCCCAGCTCAGAAACCTGTCCCCTGAGAGCTCTGTCAGTGATGATGTCTTTGAGGGCTGCGAGAGCCTCTTTCACATCCTGTTTGCTTCCTTGTTTAGCAAAAGTAACCAGCAACAAAAGGCTACTCTGTCTCCCCCACCGAACTGTAAGCTTCCTGTGGGCAGGTGTTTTCGGGCAGGTGTTTTCGTTTCAATGTGTCCCTTCCAAAATTCCTGTTGAAACTGAATCCCCATTGGAGCCTTAGTATCAGTCGGGGGCCTTTTGGGAACTGCTTAGACAGAGTTCTGCCCTCAAGGATGGATTACTTTATAAAATAGTCAGAAAAGAACAAGCTTCAGAAGCCCCCGCCCCCGCCTTCTGCTCTCCCATCGTGCGATAACAAAATGTTCTTTCTTCTGTCTCTTCTACCACGTGAGGACGCCTAGGGGACACCATCGTTGAAGGGCCGTTACCAGATACCACACCGGCCACAGCCTTGATCTTAGGACTTCCCAGTCTCCCAAACTGAGACAGTCAGCTTCTGTAGATTAAAAATCACCCGGTCACAGACTAAAACAACAGGGAATTTGCTAATCCCAGAGCCTGGGGTCTGAGGCTTTATAGTAAATATGGAAAGAAATGGAAGAGGGAGCCCATGCTGTGGCGCAGCGGGTTAAAGCCCCGGCCTGCAGTGCCAGCATCCCATATGGGCGCCAGTTCGAGTCCCAGCTGCTCCACTTCCAATCCAGCTCCCTGCTAATGTGCCTGGGAGAACAGTGAAGGAGGACCCAGGTCCTTGGCTCCTGCTCCCACGTGGGTGACCCAGAAGAAACTCCTGGCTCTTGACTTTGGCCTGGCACAGCCCCGAATGTTGCAGCCATTTGGGGAGTGAACAGCAGATGGAATCTCTCTCTCTGTAACTCTACCTTTCAAATAAAATACATCTTAAAAAAAAGAAAAAAAAAAGATGTAAAAACAAAAAAGGAAAGGAAGCACTCACTGTGCACTAGGCTCTGGGGACACACAGGGGACCCAAGGACCTCAGCCCTGACCTCCAGGGTCTCCTATTCTAAACCAGTTCCCTGGAGTGGGCTGAGGGTGGGGCAAGAGTTCTCTGCGGGGTGAAGAATCCCTCCACTGTGCCTACCAACTGCCTTTTTGTTTTTCCCTGCACAGGCTGGTAACTCCCCAGGCTCTGCTCTTACATAACCCTTGGTCTGCAGTGTTGTCTCCCATCACAGGGCGCCCAGAAGTTCCGGGCCTCTCCCTCCCCGGGAGGGGGAGGGCACAATGTGGAGTCCTCAAGGGGGCATCTGATTGCCCCACTAGACGGAAGGAAGACTTCCTTGGCAGTGGGCGGGGACATTCGCCTCCACTTGGCCCTCAGCCCACAGCAGGCACTCAGACACGCTTGGTGAATGCAAGAGGTTTTCTCCAGAAACACTTTATCTCTTAACATGCCCACGCCAGCCTGTCACTACAGTGCGCTCCCCTGACCCCACCGTCCTCCCCCACCCGCCCCCAGTTTCCAGACTATTCCTCCACCCCAGGCTCTCTCTCTCCAGCCTGGGGCCTGGGTTCTGGCACTGACTGGCTGGGCCACCTCCTGCCAGGCTGTGACCCTGTCTGTGACCTCTGGCTTCCCCTACCCCCGGCTGGAAAGTGTGGTACAGGAGAACTGCTCTCTGAGGACACTCAGCTCCTCTCCTCTTCTTGTGCTCAGCCCTAGAATCCCGTGATCTGCAGCCAGCGCTATGGCGTAGCGGGTAAACCCACTTCCTGCAGTGCCGACATCCCATATGGTCGCCAGTTCGGGTCCCGGATGCTCCTCTTCCGATCCAGCTCTCTGCTATGGCCTGGGAAAGCAGTGGAAGATGGCCCAAGTCCTTGGGCCCCTGCACCCACGCGGGAGACCCAGAAGAAGCTCCTGGCTTTGGATCAGCCCAGCTCCAGCCGTTGCGGCCATTTGGGGAGTAAACTAGCAGATAGAAGACCTCTCTCTCTCTCTGCCTCTCTGTAACTCTGCCTTTCAAATAAAATAAATACATCTTAAAAAACAAAACACGAATCCGTTGATCCTAAGGTTCCCACAGGGCTAAACACCCGCCACGTGGCCATCCTCAGTCTTGGCACAGGCCGATCTGCCCACAGGGACCCGGATGCTTCTGCCGAGGGTGATAAGGGTAGGCGAGGCCTCTCGGCATTTGTCCTGATAACAGCTTTAGCTTTAGAGACAGCGCCAGATGTTGACGTCCGTCCGGAGCAAGCGTCTGCCTGGGAGGCCCCTGGCCTGGCTTCGGTCAGGGCTGCTGCCCAACAGCCAAGGAAGGCAGGCAGTCCACTGACTGTGGATACCGGTCTGCGAAACAGCAACCGACACCAGTGGCCAGCTTCAGGTGCAGGTAAACACCTGAGCACAGCGCCTGCTTCCTGGGCTGCTCCCTCCCAACATAAGCCCTGACTCCTCAGGGACTCAGGAGCCCAAGACCAGACAGAACTGGAAGGGTAGGACTCTAAGTCCCCAGGTGACATCAGGCCCAATGTCACGCTGCCGCCACCAAAGAGATCACTCCTGGCAGTCGCGGTCCCCCCTACTGCTCCACCTCTCTCCCACGAGTGTGCCCCTCGCAGCCTGCCGGGGCACTGTCCCTCTCATCAACTCTGAGCTGCAGGAAGCCGACTTCCAACCTCCCCTACTTCTTGGACAAGCAAACTGAGGCCCAGGGCACTGAGCTGTAGCCTCAGGCTCCAGCCCAGAGGGGCTCAGGTTACCTTGGGGCAGAAGGAACCAGAGAATGGTAACTAGCAAGCAAACAAGACACTACGTCCTGCAGGCTAAGGGAAGGGCCCACCCCGGGTCCCTGCCCACCCAGGTTCAGTTTCCCTATAGTTCCCCCAAGAGAGTGGGCTCTCCCAAGGCAGCTACAGGAGGACTTTTGCGTAGGTGGCACCCTCTCCACCCGGGGCCTTCCCACGTGACCGCCACCACAGCTGACTGGGGTCCCTGCCCTGTTAGTATCAGGAAACCCCAGCTGACCAGAGGTTGGGGGAAGGGAGAAGAGCCCGAGGCAAGGGTGTCCACCTGGCCAAGATTTCGCTACGGCTCCACAGCCTGGGCAGAGACGGCCCAGGGACGCGCGCGGCTGGACCCTGCTCTGCGCTGGGGCGGGGTCCCCCTCATTCCCCGGGACCGAGGGCTGGGCCCTCAGAGAGAGGCACTGACCCGGCTCCAGCGGTGGCCCCGCTGCCTCCGCCTCCGTCCTCATGACCCGCGCAGCGCGGGGCGCCCATGGCCCCGGCCCGCTGCGGGCTGCAGCTTCGGCTTCGGCTGGCGCAGGAGCGCAGCCAATGCGTGTCGAACGCCGTAGCCACCGCCGCCACCGCCACGGCGGGGAGAAGCGGAGGCGGCGGCCCGGCAGCCCCAAGCCCCGCCCCGGCCCCTCCAGGTCTTGGCTCCGGAGGCCCCGCCCCTCCCCTAATCCCCGCCCCTTCCCATTCCCAGATTTCGATTCCTAGAGGCTCCCAGCCTCATGATTTAAGCCCGGCCTGGCCATTCACAGTCTCGGTTTCTGGTAGCTCCGCCCCCTTACCGAATCCTCGCGCAGATGCGCGGGCCCTTCCTTCGCTCGGTCCCTCGGAAGCTCCGCCCCTTTCTGAGCCCCTCCCCGAGGGCTCGGCGCAGCGCCAACACTGGCTCCCCAGGGGCTCTTTCCCTCAGCAAGCCCCGCCTCTGTCAGGCCCCGCCCCTTTGCCGGCTGCAGCTGTAAGCCCGGTTCCGGCCCTGATTGCCTAGGGTCCAGGCAACCGTACTCTGGTCTCTTCAGTGCTCAGCCGGCCCCTGCTCCACTTGGTACCTTAGTTTCTCTGTCCAGACACGACACCTCCCCTCTCTGAGAGTTCCCGTTACCTGGCAGTGCCGGGTTCCAAAGATTAAATTGTGAGGGGAGGTCCCACCCTCATTCCCACCTCCTGCTGCCCCGGATCCGAGGACACAGGCTGTAGATCCCCTCCTTGTCGTCCAGCAGTCTTTTGTGAGGGGTGCTTGGCAGCGCAAGCCCCCCTCTCCCGTTTCGGGCCCGCGCGTCGGGGCTTCCGGCGGCCCCCAGGCCCTGTCATCAGCGCTCTCTTCCGGCGCCGGAACTATCGTACCTGGGTCCGCGTTTCCCAGCCGGCGGAGTAAGGAGGAAGCGGAGACGAGCTCGCGCTCAGGGGCGGTCCCCGCGCGCGCGGCATTTTGGGAGCGCGTGGTATTCTGGGAGTGCAAGGCCCGCCATTCGCCCCGCTCACGCCTTCTCTCTCGCAGTTGTCGCAGCTCCGAAGAGGAGGAAGAAGGGGCACGAGCCGGTGAGTAGGGGACGGGAAAGGGGAGGCCGAGGCGCTCGTGAGGGATCGGGGGCTGGGGCAGGACGCGCTGCAGGGAAGCGCGCGGGGCTCCGGGAGGGAAGGGAGCGGGGAGCCGGGACACCCAGGCACCCGCGTCGCCCCGCCTGCGCCTGGGGAGTGAGTTCGTTACCTCCCCCTCGCTTCTGGCTGCTTAGCCTCGTCCCTGAGCTCCATCGGGGTCATCCTTGGCCTCCAGCCCCCTTTTCCGGCGCTGATGCAGGCCCTCGTGCTTTCCACGCATTTCCGAAGTCTCTCTGCTTCTGACCTGTGTGTTCGATTTGGCCTGTAAACGCTGATACCTTTCCATTGGGTCGTTCCTTCCTTGAGATCCCGCGCTGGTTCCGTGCTCTCTAAGCGGAACATTCCAGCTCTGACGGCCGAGGGCTGGGGATCCTCACGGAGCGAGCCTGGCTGCCCTGCTTTATTTCGTGCCAGCCTTGGTCCTTACCTAGCTCAATAAAAGCTCCACTGCTTGCCTCTCAACTACGTCGACAGATTCTCGTGTTTTTTCCTCCAAGATAAGCAATTTCCTGCACGTTGTCCCTTTGTGACCGCTTTGCTGTTTTCTCTTTAGCTTTACCAGTTAAGCGAATGGAAAGTCAGAGGCTGAAATAAAAACACAGCCTCCTCTCCTGGATATGTCTGGGTCCTCTGGTGTGTTTGTTTGTAAGTTTCATTTATTTGAAAGGCAGAGTTACACAGTCGGGGTCGGGGGCAGGCAGAGAGAGAGAGATCGTCCATCCCCTGGGTCACTCCCTCAAATGACTGTATCGGCTGGAGCTGGGGGCCAGGCCAGAGCCAGGAGCTTCTCCCGGGTCTCCCACGCAGGTTCAGGGGCCCAAGCATTTGGCCCATCCTCTCCTGCTTTCCCAGGCCATCAGCAGAGATCTGGATTGGCAGTAGACAGCCGGGACTTGAACCAGTGCCCCTGTGGGATGCCAGTGTGCCCGCTGCGCCCCATCATGGTTTTCAAGATGGCAGTCACCCACAGTTGTGGATTGGCAGATGTGTTGCTCAGCATGGACATTCCGAGCCCCTCTCTCCCAACACACACACCGCATTGGTTACGGTTATTTTGGCTGAGGAAAAGGGACATGAGGGGGCCAGTGTTGTGGGGCACTGGTCAAGCTGCCACCTGTGACGCTGGCACCCACGTGAGAGTACAGGCTGATTCTCAGCTGCTCCATTTCCTATCCAGCTCCCTTCCAGTGCTCCTGGGAGGCAGCAGATAATGGCCTGAGGTTTTGAGCCCACCTGCCACCCACATGGGGAGACCCAGATGCAGTTCCAGGCTTTGCAGCCATTTGGGGAGTGACCCAGTGGATGGAAGACCTCTCTCTCTCTCTCTCTGTATCTGTGTCCCTTACTCTGTCTCTAGATAAAGGGACATGGTAGCAGGTGAGGAGTAAGGAGGTAAGTGGAAGATTCTTTTCCTTTCCGTTAGCTTTCCTCTGTCCAGCACGCTGTCCCTCCCCTCTTCATATTTTGCGTGTATTTGCCAGGAAGGCTCCTCCAAGCCAGGAGCTGAGCTGCTCTTGTGTAGAAAATGCAGCTTTGGCACTGGGGTTAGGTTATATGGGGTCCAGGCCTTGGGGGAGACATGGTGCGCACCACACACGGCCTCCGGCTCTGAAGGGTGGGCTCACTGCTGTGTCTCCCACCACAGCACTCTCCTCCTGCCGAGATGTCCATCGGTGTGCCGATCAAGGTCCTGCACGAGGCCGAGGGCCACATCGTGACCTGCGAGACCAACACCGGCGAGGTGTATCGGGGCAAGCTCATCGAGGCGGAGGACAACATGAACTGCCAGGTACGGGAGGCTGGCGGCGTCTCCATTATGCATGACATGTGGCAGGCACTGCTGTGGGCTCCGGGGCTGTGGACCTGAGCAAGAGACAGTCTTGGGGCGGAGAACCATTTGGAGGTTTGGAATAGTTAACTTTGGCCTTTGCCTTCTCCATCCCATAATTGCCCCCCCCCCCAACTCCTCCTTTTAAAGATTTATTTATTTGAAAGGCAGAGTAACAGAGAGAAAAAGGGAGAAAGAGATCTTCCATCCATCTACTGGTTCACTCCCCCAAATGGCCACAATGGCTTTATCTGGGCTGATCTGAAGCCAAGAGCTTCTCCCAGGGCTCCCACTTGCATACAGGGGCCCAAGGACATGGGCCATCTTCTACTGCTTTCCCAGGCCATAGCAGAGAGCTGGATTGGAAGTGGAGTAGCTGGGACTTGAACCAGCGCTCATATGGGATGCTGGCACTGCAGGCGGGGGCTTTACCCACTACACCGCAGCACCGGCCCTATCAGGTATTTTTTATAGCATTATTTTACAGAGTGTCAGCACATGTGCTTTTTGTTTGTGTAAAATTTTATTTATGTATTTGAAAGGCAGAGGGAGAAAGATCGTGCATCTGTTGGTTTATTCCCCACATACTCACAGTTGCTGGAGCCAAGCCTGGAACTCTACCTGGGTCTCCCACTTGAATGGCAGAGGCCCAAGCACTTCCAAGGTCTCCCGCTACCTTCAGAGGCATGTTAGCAGGGAACTGGATCAGAAGCATGGCAACCACAACTTGGACCAGCTTTCTGATACAGGATGCTGGCATCGCAGGCCGCTGCTTAACCCACTGCACAGTGCCCTTCATTCTTCAAACCACTGGTTAGGAGCCCAGGCTCTGGGAGCAGGAATTTTGCCTGATGGTTAAGATGCCAGTTGGGATGTCAGTATCTTGTGTCTAAATGCCTGTGTTTGAGCACCACTTCCACTCCTGGTTCCTTCTAACTGTGCACCCTGGTGGGCAAGAAACTGAGTCCATGTCCCTCACCTAAGAGACCTGGATTGAGTTCTTGGTTCCAGGTTTTGCCCTGGGCCAACCTTTTGCGGGCATTTTTGGAGTGAACCAGTGGATGGGAGCGCTCTCTGTTTCTCAAGTAAATAATTTATTTTTTAAAGGAACTTAGATTTTGGAATCAGAAATCAGAGAGACATGACTCTGAGCCCTGGCTGTATGACCTCAGGTTTAATAGCCACGTACCTTCCTCATCAGTGAAATGGGGGCGCTGCTATTTTGGGTGCCCTGAGACGTAGCTGCTAGGACAATTGGATGTGTGAGGTAGTGGGAAATGGCACGGAGAGTAAGAAGAGGGAGCAGAACTGTCAGACCCGGAAGCTGGTTTGCCGGCGTAAAGGAAGGAGGATTGAGCAGGGAGAGCTTCGGACCCAGCGCGGCCCTGAGGAGGCCTAAGCGAGGCAGAGGCTGCTCCTCGGAGGGGTCTGGCCTGGGGCAGGAGTGGCCTGGGCTCTCGTCCCTGTGCTGTGGGCCAGCATTGGCTGGCTCCCCGGGGAGACGGGGCCCTCAGAGACGTCAGCTTGTTCTCTGTTGAGAGGTCTGAGAACGCCCCACACCACCTCAGGAATAGCACCCACACCCCAGGGCAGTGTCAAAGTTCAGCTGAGTTCTGTCTGCAGTAAGCTAGCTCGGTACTTCCCATGTGGTGAGTGTCCGAGGCACCGTGCCTGTAACTGCTCCGGGGAGTGGAAGTGCATTACCCAAGGTCATTGTCCTGACTGGCCCTAGCTTTGTAGAGTTTGCTTGTGATTTCTCTCTAGCTTTGCACGGCCCCCATCTTTCTGTCAGGTTGACCAGCTCACAGTTTCCTGGCACAGAGGGAGGCAGAGATCTGGTGACTTAGGTTTATCTCCTCATCGTTGGTGCCATAGACGTGGGTGGCATGAGCTCTGACAGGCACAGCTGGCGTTGCTCTGAGCCTGGCCTATGGTACTACTCTCTGCCCATGTGGGGTGCTGCTGTCGTCGATCAGCCCTCTGACTTAGGCATCCTCGTCAGCTTTAAGATGCTTGAATTTAGTGAGTAGAAGGCAGGGGTTAATGGTAGTGAGTAATTCTTTTTTTTTTTTTTTTTTTTTTTTTTAAGATTTATTTATTTGAAGGAGGCAGTGACAGCATTTCCATCCACTGGTTCACTCTCCAAATGGCTGTGTCGGCCGAGGCTAGGCTAGGTCCAAGCCAGGAGCCTGGAGCTCCATCCTGGTCTCCCATGTGGGTGGCAGGGGCCCAGGTCCTTGGCCATCATGCTCAGCTTTCCCAGTGCATTAGTGAGGAGCTGGATGGGAAGTGGAGCAGCCGGGACTCCAGCCGGCGCTCTGCCGGGGGCTGCCGGCATGGCAGGTGGCAGCTTAGTTTGCTGTGCCGCAGTGCCAGCTCCAGTGAGTGATTCTTAGTGTGTAAGTTCAACAGAGCGATTTATTCGGGCAATTTGCTGAGCTTCCAGGGCTCCAGGCATCCTGTTTGTGACATGAAGGTGTTTGACCGGGAGACCTTAGTGGTCTCTCAAAGGGACAGCCAACGTGACACCAAGCGCATAGTAGACCTTGGCGGTGTGACTGAGCTCACCCTGACCTCCCTCACCCACTCTGTCATCCAAATCAGGAATGAAATGGAAACTTGAGGGCCAGTGTTTGTTGCAGTGGTTAAGACGTGGTTTTGACACCCACATCCTTTTTTGGGATGCCTGGGTTTAAATTCCAGCTCCTAGGGGCTGATGCTGTTGCGTAGTGGGTAAAGCCATCGCCTGCAGTGCTGGCATCCCATGTGGGTTCCAGTTCGAGTCTCGGCTGCTCTACTTCCGATCCAGCTCCCTGCTATGGCCTGGGAAAGCAGTAGAAGATGGCCCAACTCCTTGGATCCCTGCACCCACGTGGGAGACCAGGAAGAAGCTCCTGGCTCCTGGCTTTGAATCGCTCAGCTCCAGCCGTTGTGGCCATTTGGGGAGTGAACCAGTGGATGGAAGACTTCTCTCTCTCTGCCTCTGCTTCTCTGACTTTCAAGTAAAATAATTAATGTTTAAATTCCAGTTCCTCTCCTAATTGCAGTTTCCTGCTGACGCACACTGTGAGAGTCAGCGATGGAGGCTCAGGTAGTTGGGTCCCTCTGCCCATGTGGGAGACCCAAGTGGAGTTTCTTGGTCCCAGCTTTGACCTGGTCCAAGCCAGGCCATTGTAGGCATTTGGAGAGTGAACTGACAGGCGGATGTCTATGCCAATAAATAAAATAAGTAAAATTAGCACCTCAGCTTCAGAACTGCAATACAGAGGAAATGAGTGGACTGTGTGGAATACCTGATGGGGGCAGCCTGCCTCCCGGGGGCCCCCTCCCCACCTGTGTATTTGCCAGGGCTACCACGTCCCACAGGGCTGAAGGCTGAGGTCCAGGTGTTGGCAGGATTGGTTTCTTCTGAGAGCCAGGAGAGGAGCACCCATGCCAGGCCTCTCCTCGGCGTGTAGCTGGCTGTTTTCTCATCTTCACGTGATCTTCTGTCTGTAGTGTCTCCTTCGCCCAGAAGCACGTCAGTCATGGCGTGCCATTTCACCCTAATCATATATGAAGAGGCTCTTTCTCGATGTGATTGCATTCTAAGGTACTGGAGATTAGGGTTTTTGCAGGGGCACTGTTTAGCTTCTGACACACCCTGGCTGTGATGCTGTGGCTCTCCTGTGTCTGCCAAGTGCTGAGCGCGTTGGACAGCAGCAGCCTGGCAGTGGTGACCACGGAGTGCAGGTCACCGCCACCTCCCTCGGACTGTGAGGCTGATGGCTCCTGCAGTGCCCACGGCTGTCTTCCCTTCCTGGCCTAGGTCCGTTTGTCCTTGGGGCATGGGGGCATCCCCCTAGCACTCTCCCTGCTTGTTCTTTGCTAGAGAGCAGCTGGAGTTTAGTGCTTGACCTAAGCTAGTAAAAGTTTCAGTGACAGAAGTGGGCTGGTTGGCACACCACAAAGCTTTGGACAACAGATGAGAGGCCCTACCACGTACACTGTTGGATATTTTTCTCTGAGTGTATTTAGTCTAGATACGTATGTGTGTGTGTATATATATATTTAAGATTTATTTATTTATTTGAAAGGCAGAATTACAGAGAGAGTGAAGGAAAGGACAGAGACAGAGAACTTTTGCATCTGCTGGTTTACTCCCCAAATGGCCACAATAGCTAGGGCTGGCCAGGCTGAAGCCAGGAGCCAGGAGCTTCTTCTGCATCTCCCACATGGGTACAGGGGCCTACTGCTTTCCCAGGCACATCATCAGGGAGCTGGATCAGAAGTGGAGTAGCTGGGACTCAAACCAGTGCCTACGTGGGATGCCTGCTCTGCAGGCCATGGCTTTAACCAGTTGCACCACAGAGCCGGCCCCCTGTATTTATTCTCTATCCCTTTCAAACAGGGCTAGAGATGGCTTATAAAATTATATGGTGGGGGGGTCCAGTATCCCATATGGGCACTGGTGCGAGACTCAGCTGTTCCACTTCCACTCCAGCTCTCTGCTATGGCCTGGGAGAGCAGTAGAAGAAGTAGTAGTAGTAGAAGAGAGTAGTAGAAGATGGCCCAGGTGCTTGGGCCCCTGCACTCACTTAGGAGACCCAGAAGAACCTCGTGGCAATAAATCTTTTTAAAAATGCATGTGGTAGTATAAAAGTAGACTTCTAGAGCCTGGTGCCGGTAAGCCGGGATGGAAAGTAAACTGAAGTCAGTGCTCAGTACCCACAACTGAAAACCTGAATCTCTGTACGTGGAAGCCGTCAGTTCTGAGGTGTGTGTGTCTGCAGGGTAAAACACCTGTTGGGTGTTAGGTGATGTCCTCAACAACATCCCCATTCAGGATCCAGCTCTTCTAGTGTCCCTTGGGTGTGTTTAAGACAGTATGATATCATAGCGCCTTTTTTAACATTTGGAAACTTAATGCATGCGTGAACCCTACAATGAAATCCATCAATGGTGCTCATTGGGCCAGGGGGTATCAGCACTTCTGTGCATCTGAGGTTTGGCTGGGACAACAGGGAGCATTGCTCTCCCACTCCCTAGACCCCACGACTGCAAAGCAAGCACCATCTGGCACCTTCCAGTGCTGCAGGGTGTGCTATCAGCTGTGAGCATCCCCCAAGGGCCCCTGTGACCGTCCACCTGGTCCTCTTCAGCTCCTTTTTGTCTGTAGTGAAGATGGGACATGGGGATAGAGGACTTAAAGCTAGAGGCCTCCACTGGCATGGTGGCACAGTGGGTTAAGCTACTGCTTGTGATGCCTGCATCCCATATCAGTGCCAGGTTGAGTTCCAGCCACTCTTTCTGATCCAGCTCCCTGCTAATGCACCTGAGAAGGCAGCCAGTGATGATCCAATTGAGTGGGAGACCAAGATGGAGATTTAGGCTCCTGGCTTTGGTCTGGCCTGGCCCTGGCTATTGTAGGCATTTGGGGAGTAAACCAGAAGATGGAAGATTACTCTGTCTGTTGCTCTGCTTTTCAAAATAAATTCATCTTTAAAAACAATAAAGAAAAAACTAGAGACACCACCACCCACACCCCTTGGCTGGGCCAATAAACACACACACAAAACAGGGACATTTTCTGTTCTCAGCCACATGAACTCTCCGTGGGCCTGAACTCTGCTATTCTTATTAAATCTCAAGGGATGAACTAGGGATTCTTCAAAATCAGAAAAAAAGATAATTAAGAAAAGCTGTTTGGGGCTGGCATTGTGGCACAGTGGGTTAAGCTGCTGCTTGCAGTGCAGCATCCCATATGGGTACTGGTGAGTCCTGGCTCCTCCACTTCTGATCCAGCTCCATGCTAATGCATCTGGAAAACCAGTGGATGGGCCAGCACCGTGGCTCAATAGGCTAATCCTCTGCCTGCGGCGCCGGCACACCGGGTTCTAGTCCCGGTCGGGGTGCTGGATTCTGTCCCGATTGCCCCTCTTCCAGGCCAGCTCTCTGCTATGGCCCGGGAGTGCAGTGGAGGATGGCCCAAGTCCTTGAGCCCTGTACCCGCATGGGAGACCAGGAGAAGCACCTGGCTCCTGGCTTCAGATCAGCGCGATGCGCCGGCCGCAGCGGCCATTGGAGGGTGAACCAACGGCAAAAGGAAGACTTTTGTCTCTGTCTCTCTCTCACTGTCCACTCTGCCTGTCAAAAAAAAAAAAAAAAGAAAACCAATGGATGATGGTCCAAGTACCTGGGCCCCTGCAAGCCACGTGGGAGACCTAGATGGAGTTCTGGCTCCTGGCTTCTGCCTGGCCTAATGCCAGCCATTGCAACCACCTGGGGAGTGATCCAATGGATGGAAGAGCGCTCTCTTCTGTCTAACCCTGGCTTTCAAATAAATAAGTAAGGACTGTCTCTAGTCAGATATTTGGTAAAATATTAGAACCATAAAAGGAGCTTTAAGGTGAGGAATAACAAGTAGGAATAAACACCTAATTCTTATTTTATAGACTGTTTATGTAGTCTTTGGGGGAGGTTTTATGGCTGTAGATTTTATTGGGAATTCATTGTGAAAGGACCCAGAACTTCCTCCATGGATCCCTAGTAAGTGTGAGGACTGCTCTGGCCCTCTGTGATCAAATACTTAGCACATCTTATAATTTTTATAAGAGATTATATTTAATTTAGAAATAGATTTTACAAGAATGTTAATGTCCCAGTTAAAAGTGGACATAACTCATAAAATGGATAATTCACATAAGAAAAATATATGAATGGACATTTAGCATGCAGAAATGGCCTTTTAATAATCATGCACGCTGGGGCCAGTGTTACAGTACAACAGGTTAGGCCGCTGCCTGCAAGGCCGGCCAAAGCGCCAGTCAGAATCAGGCTGCCCCGCTTCTGATCCAGCGGTTGTGGAAGCATCCACGCTCTTCAAGGCAACTTTGATCCGGGTCAGAATAGTGGGCAAGAGTATCCGTTGCAGTTGCGAATAATGAAAACCAGCATTTCTTTTTTTCTTTTTTTTTTTTTTTGACAGAGTGGATAGTGAGAGAGAGACAGAGAGAAAGGTCTTCCTTTTGCCGTTGGTTCACCCTCCAATGGCCGCTGTGGCCAGCGCATCGCGCAGATCCGAAGGCAGGAGCCAGGCGCTTCTCCTGGTCTCCCATGCGGGTACAGGGTCCAAGGACTTGGGCCATCCTCCACTGCCTTCCTGGGCCATAGCAGAGAGCTGGCCTGGAAGAGGGGCAACCGGGATAGAATCCGGTGCCCCGACCGGGACTAGAACCCGGTGTGTCGGCGCCACAAGGCGGAGGATTAGCCTGTTAAGCCATGGCGCTGGCCTCTTTTTTTTTCTTAAAAGATTTATTTTATTTATTTGAAAGTCAGAGTTACAGAGAGGTAAAGATAGAGAGAGAGGTCTTCCATCCGCTGGTTCACTCCCCAGAAAGCCACAATGGCCAGAGCTGCACCGATCCAAAGCCAGGAGCCAGGTGCCTCCTCCTGGTCTCCCATTTCCAAATGGCCACAATGGCCAGGGCTGGCCCACACCGAAGCCAGGAGCCCATAACTCCTTCCAGGTCTCCCACATTTGTGGCAGGGGCCCAAGTACTTGGGCCATGTTTTGCTGCCTTCCCAGTTGCATTAGCACAAGGATCAGAAGCAGAGTAGCCGTGGAAGGTGGGCACTGGGGTACTGGGGTTTTGTTCACCAAGCGGCCTTTGCTCTGCTGGTGCTGGCGTGGAAAGCAGAATGGTTATGGTCCTCGGGGTTGGAGCCAGGACTCCCCCGCTTCGGCCAGGGGAGTTGTGGAAATGCCTAGGTTGAGTCTTGGACTTGTGCACTAGCCTCTTTGGGACTGTCAGAATGGGTGGGTGTATCTGTCAGGGGAGGAGTGAGGTGTGGCTTAGCAGTGGCACGGCCCTCAAGTAGACGTTGTAGCTGTCAATCAGCCATCCATGGGCCTCAACTGTGTTGGGCAGCAGGGACTGCATTTAGACACATACCGTCTTATTTAGCTTGCTCTCTAAGAATTCTGGGAAGTAAGTAGTGGTCTGATGCAGTGGGTAGGTATGTGTGTGGAGTCCAGCAGTCCTGGCTCAGACCCCAGCCAGGTCATGTAGGGGCAGTGTGGCACTGGGCAGGAGAATAGAGCAGTAAGAACTTGGGCCTCAGAGGACAGCCCTGCCCCCAACAGGCTGTGCCGCCTCTGCTGTCGAGCAGGACGGCCACCGTGCCTGTCCCATCCGTCGGTGGGCTTTCGTGGTATAAAGTGAGTTACTGTGCAGAACCTGGGACAGCGCCTGGGGGCCAGTCAGTGCTCGGGAAGTGCGGACTTCGAGATGCTGTGTTGTCCTCACTTTGTAGGGGAGGGAACCGAGGCTCCGGAAGCTCTAGAAGTGTCCCCAGGGTTGTACCCCTCCCCGCCAGCCTGCTGAGCCAGGTCGCACACAGGTCTGTCTTCTACAAAGTCACAGGTCTGCTGTGGTGAGGCTGGGTTGGAGCCGGTTCCTTTCCCTTGGGCAGTCTAACCATCCCTGCTGTCCGTCGGTGGCACCGGAGGCAGTGGTATTCAGGGAAAGTCCAAGATGGCAAGGACCCAGGAACTCTGGAAATTTGATCAACTGTGGGTGCAGGGCCTGCGGCAGAATGCTTATGGGACACTGGAGCCTGTCACCTCTCCATGGCAGACCGCAGGCATTTCTGTCCAGAAGACTCATGAAACAAGCTACCGTTTGTGGTAGATGTGCCTGTCGTGGTTGGCGCTGGCAGGTTTGCACCACCAAGTGCAGCCTCAGCCCTGTGAACCCTTCCTCTGCCCACAGCTGTGAGCGACCCCTTGGCCTCTAACGGGATGACCCTGTCCTCAGTCATGATCCCACAGCCTCTTGTCTCACACCTGCCGGGTGTTCCAGCTCTCTGCACAGGCAGTGCCACCTCCACTTCTTAGTCCCCAGTCTGTCATGTCGCCTCCTAAGGCGTGCACTCCGGAGGTAGTACCACATCTGGCCCACGCTCGTGGCCCTCATGTATCTGAGCACCAGGCACATGCAGTGGGGAGGTTACAGTCTGGACAGGCATTTGCAGTGGGTGCACTCAGGGTTTCTCACCATCGACAGCTCTCCCAGGCTGGCTGGTTCCGGCCCACAGGTGTTGAGAGGGTTGTCCATGTGAAGTGCTCAGTGCATCAGTACGAGTGCCCCTGCCTTTCTGGACTCACCCCTGTACGTCTGTCCCCTGCTTGTGCTGTTGATCCTTACTGATGAATCGGTTCCCTTCCAGATGTCCAACATCACGGTCACGTACAGAGACGGCCGAGTGGCACAGCTGGAGCAGGTGTACATCCGGGGCAGTAAGATCCGCTTTCTGATTTTGCCTGACATGCTGAAAAACGCACCGATGTTAAAGAGCATGAAAAACAAGAACCAAGGCTCGGGCGCCGGCCGGGGCAAAGCTGCTATCCTGAAGGCCCAGGGTAGGTGTTCCTCAGGCGTTGGTTTGACAGTGCGGGCTTGTCTTGTTTGTTGGAGAAAGGGGCCGTGTTACTGCCTGAGCACGGAGGACCCTGACCCCAGCTCTCTCCACACCCACTGCTTGGCGAGGTGCTGCAAGCCGCCGGTGTCTGGTTTCACCCGATCTCAGTTTCTGGAAGGCCTTTGCTTTCCAGAAGCTGTGTCCAGGAAGCCTGGCAGCGGTTTGCTATCATCTCATTTGCTGGGCTGGCCGGCAGCTCCGCCCAGGGGCAGACTCGAAAGGTGCAATAATATAATCCCTTAAAATGCCTGTTTCTCCCTTAGCCCCTCATCCCTCCACCCCCACCCCCCACCCCCGCAACGACTAGAAAACCTCGTCCTGGGGAAGGAAGGGTTTGCGGGAGTGCTGGCTCTGGCCGTGGACTGTCCTCAGCACAAGGTACGCCAGCCCTTGGCTGTGCACGCGAAGGCGCTTGGCAGTTAGTCTGCCCAGACCCCCTGATTTCCACCTGTGCCTCTCCCAGCCCCTGGCTCTGGTCCGGGGGGAAGGCTGAGTTCTTGAGAGACTTCCCGTTCTCTTACAGACAGCGCCGGGCTCCGGAAGAGCAGCGGGCTGAGGCATCAGTTCGTAGCTGTCAGAATATTTCCATCTGTCCATCAAACCCACCGTCCCCTCCCAGAACCTGTGGGTCACAGGGAACTGCCTTACTGTGCCCTCTCATGAGGAGGATTTGGTTTTGCCTTTGCTATTAGGAAACACTTCTTACCTGCAGAAAAGCTCAAAGAACAGTAATAAGATACCCCCACCAGCACCCAGATTTAGCACTTGTCTCGGAATTTACAGAGGGACTTGGGCGTGTGTGTAAGGCTGTGTCCGCTCACGGCTGCCAGCCCTGGGAGTCCGCCTGCCCTCTGGTTCTCAGGCCACCTTTGCCCCCAGCCTCTTGTACAGAGCAATACTGGACCCTGTGCCTTGAGATGGGATGGACCAGGTGGCCCATCAGGTCCCTTCCAGCATGGAGGTCCCGGGGCTCGGGCTGCTGCCTGCCGTGAGCATGCCCCCGGCCTCACCCCTTCTCTTTGTCCCTTTCAGTGGCTGCAAGAGGACGAGGACGTGGAATGGGACGTGGAAACATCTTCCAGAAGCGACGATAACTCCCCGTCGAACAGAATTTTGCCCTTCTTTTTTCTTTTAGGTCATCTGGGTTCAGGGTGGGTGCTCGTGTGTGTGTCATAGGTTTCCTGTTGGCATCTTTCTCTTTAGATCAGGGGAAGTGTTAAACTAAATAAATCTGGTTGTTTGGTTTTTTGAGAAAAGGACTGTGTGTTCATGTTGGAGTTTGCTTTGGCAGCAGGTCCAGCATTGCACCCTGGGAGCTGTCCTGGGGCAGAGCCAGCACCGTTGTCGGTGGGAGCTTGAGCTGCCGTGCAGCAGGCACAGTTGCTGGGTAAGGCCTGGGAGAGACTGCAAAGGCACCCACAGGCGGCATCTCCCTTGTCTCCAGAGACAGGGGCTCATGTGGCTTCGTTCAGTGACTTTTTGTGGAAAATGCCACTAACTCAGCTGTAACTAGGCAGAGAATCCCAGCTTGCAGAAAAAGCCCAGGAATTTGACCTCTGTAGTCCAAAGGTCCTAGTGACTGACCAGGCGGGGAGAGTAGTGGTGTTAAGAAGTGGTTCAGCCGGTGCTGTGGCTCAATAGGCTAATACTCCGCCTTGCGGCGCCGGCACACCAGGTTCTAGTCCCGGTCAGGGCACCGATCCTGTCCCGGTTGCCCCTCTTCCAGGCCAGCTCTCTGCTGTGGCCAGGGAGTGCAGTGGAGGATGGCCCAAGTGCTTGGGCCCTGCACCCCATGGGAGGCCAGGAGAAGCACCTGGCTCCTGCCATCGGATCAGCGCGGTGCGCCGGCCGCAGCGGCCATTGGAGGGTGGACCAACGGCAAAAAGGAAGACCTTTCTCTCTCTGTCTCTCTCTCACCGTCCACTCTGCCTGTCAAAAAAAAAAAAAAAAAAAAAAGTGGTTCAGCCCATGGCGGGGACACCCTCACAGCTCCACAAACTGTCCCATGCAGTCTGGAGACAGGTTGTGTGGGTATCTCAGAACATCTTAGCGCTGACTGGCTCACCCACAGTTAATGTCAAGTAGGTGTGCAAAGAGAATGTAACAAAAACAGAAACTGGAAAAGCGGCCTGAAGAAGTCAGATGCTGAAATGAAGTCTTGCCCAGGGCTCAGGACAGGGTGAGGCACAGCGTACACCAGATCAGGGTGCTCGCTGGACAGACGGTTCCAGTCCTGGAAGAGGACGAGAAAGCCGACTGCACACCTCAGTCAACCTGGCGTCAGGCAGTGACTTTCTCAAATCCGACCTGTAATGAGGATGCCACCAAGAGGTAACAGAGTTGCATTGCTCAGGAGAGCTGTGGAACAATCGGGACTCAGTCAGATACCACGGGCACTTACAGTGAGGCCTCGGGGTCTCTCCAGAACCCCCAGCTCCGCGAATGGCCGCTGGCTACTGTCCTGGCAGGCAGTGCTGCTGCGCTGAGACAAGTGTAGGACATCGGTGGCCGTTTAAGGACACACTGACCGTGAATGGAATTCAAGAGTTTGTTTTAGGTTTGGGCAAGAGTTGATTTTTGACTATTGTTTTAGTAAGGGAAGAAATGAGGAGTGGGTGTTGCCCTAGTGGTTAAGACGCTGATCACAGTACCTGGGGTTGATACCTGACTCCTTGCTCCAACTTCCTGCTGAACACAGACCCTGGGAGGCTCACGTGATTGAACTGCTGCCACCATGTGGGGGACCTGGATGAGTTCCTGACCCCGTCATAGTCTCGTCGCCCTCATTTAGGGCATGAACCAGCAAATAGGAACTCTCACTGTTGCTCAAATAAAATTAGGTGGTTTTTTTATTAATTAATTTATTTGAAAGAGTTACAGAGAGAGAGAAAGAAAGAGATCTTCCATCCGCTGGGTCATGCCAAAGCCAGGAGACTCCATCGAGGTCCACCACGTGGGTGCAGGGGCCCAAGCACTTGGGCCGTCTGCTGCTGCTATCCCAGGCACATTAGGAGGGAGCCAGATTGGAAGTAGAGCATCTGGGACTTGAACCAGCACCCATAGGGGATGCCAGTCACAGGCGGTGGCTTTACCTGCTATGGCACAACTCCAGTCCCAGAAATTCACATTTTAAACAGTTCTTGTGCACCTCAGCAGGGATTCTGATTTAGTAGCTCTGAGGCTGTTTTTGTTTTTGTTTTGTTTTAAGATTTACTTATTTCGAAAAGCAAAGTTACACAAAGAGGGAGAGACAGAAATCTGCCATGAGCTAGTTCACTACCCAGATGCCCACAGTGGAGCCAGGAGCCTGGGACTCCCATCTGGGTCTCGGTCTTCGGCTGCCCTCCAGGAGCATTAGCGGCGTACTTACTGGAAGTAGAGCAGCTGGGGCCCTAATTAGTGCTCACGTGGGACACTGGTGTCACAGGCAGAGGCTTGGCCTGCTGAGCCACCACCCTGGCTCCTGAAGCCACATTTTGACAGACTAGTGCATGTTTTTTTATAAACAAAGAAAACCTAAAATTCAAAGGATTTTTTAAAAGTTCACAGAAAATGTGTATTATGTAAGAACCATCTCAAACTTTCTTTGTACCCAAATAAACTTAATTCCATTTTTCCACAAACATGTGGAAGTATCATCATAGAAAGCTTTATCGTTTTATATCCTGCAGTTTAGGGGGGAAATCAGTTAACATGTACTGAAAACAACTAATTCTACACCGTCTATAATGGAAAACCACAGCCCTGCTCCTCCCCGTTTTCTCTGCCCCCTTTTGGGGACAGATAGGGTGCAGCGGATTAAGCTGCTGCTCAGAACACCTCCATCCCGTGTGGGAGCACCAGTTCGAGTCCCAGCTACTCAACTTCCAATCCGGCTTCCTGCTAATGCCAAGTGCTTGGGCTTCTAGCCTCGTGCTGGTCCAGCCCTGGCTGTTGTGGGCATTTCGGGAATGAAGCAGTGGATAGAAGATTGATGATTAATCAATCTCTTGTCTCTCCCTCCCTCACCCATCACTCTGTCTTTCAAGTAGATGAAAACATGTTTTAAAAAAAAGAGTCAGGACCGGCGCTGTGGCATAGTGGGTAAAGCCTGCAGTGCCAGCTTCCTATATGGGCGCCAGTTCAAGTCCAGCTGCTCTGCTTCTGATCCAGCGCTCTGCTATGGCCTGAGAAAGCAGTAAAAGATGGCCCAAGTCTTTGGGCCCCTGCAGCCACATGGGAGACCTGGAAAAAGCTCCTGGCTCCTGGCTTCAGATCAGCCCAGCTCCTGCCTTTGTGGCCATTTGGGGAGTGAACCAGCAGATAGAAGACTACCCCCACGGCCTGTAACTCTGCCTTTCAAATAAATATATCTTGAAAAAAAAAAAGGAGCTGGTGGTGTGGTACAGCAGGTTACACTGGCAGTTGTGGTGGCTTGTAGGCATCCTGTGTTGCTAGTTCAAGTCCTGGCAGCCCTGCCTACAATCCAGCTACCTGGGAGGCAATGAAAGATGAGCCAGGTCCTTGGGTCCCTGCCACCCCCGTGGGAGACCAGGATAGAATTTCTGGCTGCTGGTTCTGGCCCTGGCCCAGACATGGCTGTTGTGGCCATTTGGGAAATGAACAAGCAGGTGGAAGACATTTCTCTCTGTCTCTTTTGCCTTGCTCTGCCTTTCCAATAAATAAATATTTTTTAAAAAGGAAAAAAAAACTTTCTTTCTTTTTTTTTTTTTTTGACAGGCAGAGTGGACAGTGAGAGAGAGACAGAGAGAAAGGTCTTCCTTTGCTGTTGGTTCACCCTCCAATGGCCGCTGCGGCCAGCGCACTGCAGCTGGCACACCACACTGATCCGAAGGCAGGAGCCAGGTGCTTCTCCTGGTCTCCCATGGGGTGCAGGGCCCAAGCACTTGGGCCATCCTCCACTGCACTCCCGGGCCATAGCAGAGAGCTGGCCTGGAAGAGGGGCAACAGGGACAGAATCCGGCGCCCTGAAAGTACAGCTTATGGATTACAATGGCTCCCCCCCCATAATTTCCCTCCCACCCGCAACCCTCCCCTTTCCCGCTCCCTCTCCCCTTCCATTCACATCGATTCATTTTCAATTCTCTTTATATACAGAAGATCAATTTAGTATATATTAAGTAAAGGTTTCAACAGTTTGCATCCACATAGCAACACAAAGTGAAACATACTGTTTGAGTACTAGTTATAGCATTAAATCACAATGTATAGCACATTAAGGACAGAAATCCCACATGAGGAGCAAGTGCACAGTGACTCCTGTTGTTGACCCAACAAATTGACACTCTAGTTTATGGCTCCAGTAACCACCCTAGGCTCCCGTCATGAGTTGCCAAGGCTATGGAAGCCTTCCGAGTTCAGACATGGCTATTCTTTGCTGCCTCAGCTCTGGACGCTATCTTGACCTCTCTTTGTCCCGCCCATCTGTCACCCATCTCCCTGGTGTCATTCTGGTTCTACCGTATCCAGTGTTAAATGGTGGCTGGGTGTTGGAGTCACCGCTGACCCTGCTAGTAGACCAGATTACTACAGGACTTTCTTCGCCCTAGAAGACCTAATCCTCCCGGTGTTTCATTTGCTTAGTTTTCTGTTTGTCACCAAGTTCAATCCCAGGTTGATCCAAAGACCTTGACACGTCATCTGTCCTGTGCTATTCTTCACCGGCTCCTGTCCCAACTGGTCTGTGTCGCTGTCATCCTGGGCTCGCCCCCACACCTTTCCTCTGCTGAGTCTCCTGTCCCTCTCTTTTTTAAAGATTTATTTTATTTGTTTGAAAGAGTTGGGGGGGGGGGCCCTTCCATCTGCTGTTTCACTCCCCAAATGGCCGCAATGCCCAGAGCTGAAGTGACCCGAAGCCAGGAGCCAGGAGCTTCTTCAGGGTCTCACATGTGGGTACAGGGGCCCAAGGACCTGAGCCATCCTCCACTGTTTTCCCTGGCCACAGCAGAGAGCTGGATTGGAAGTGGCGCAGCCGGGACTCGAACTGGCGCTGCATACCAGGGCTTTAACCCCCTGCACCACAGCCCCAGCCCCCAGTCCTCTCTCGTTTTTGTTTTAAAGATTTTATTTATTTGAGAGGTAGAGTTACAGGCAATGAGAAGGAGAGACAGAGAGAAAGGTCTTCCTTCCTTTGGTTCACTCCCCAAATGACCGCAACGGCTGGAGCTGCACCAATCCGAAGCCAGAAGCCAGGTGCCTCCTCCTGGTCTCCCAAGTGGGTGCAGGGGCTTTCTCAAGCCACAGCAGAGAGCTGGATTGGAAGAGGAGCAGCCGGGACTAGAACCGGTGTCCATATGGGATGCTGGCGCTTCAGGACAGCGCTGGCCCCACAACCAGCTTCTTAAGCACCAGGTCAGACACGTGCCCCTAGGTCAGGATTCTGGACCTGACTCCCACCACCACTTCTCTCCAAGTCTTGGTTTTATCTACAAGGGAGGGTTTGGATTCGGCTATTGCCCAGCAAGGGTTCTTCACTGCCTTGTTGGGATATTCTGTGAGTTTCTTAAAAAAATAAAATTCAAAGCATTTAAAATTTTATTCTGCCACTGGCCAAAATGGAGAAAATTGTGTTATGCCCCACATTTTTTATATATAGAAAAGAATGGTTTGGGCTGGTGCTGTGGTTTGCATAAATGGTTAAGCCTCTGTCTGCAGTGCAGCATCGCTTATGGACACCGGTTCGAGGCTCGGCTGCTCCACTTTCGATCCAGTTCCCTGCTAATGCGCCTGGGAGAGCAGCAGAGGACGGTGCAAGTGCGTGGGCCTCTGCATCCGCATGGGGACCCAGAAGAAGCTCCTGACTCCTGGCTCCAGGATCAGCCCTGCCCAGTTGTGGACATTTGCGGAGTGAATCAGCTAATGGAAGACCTCTCTCCCCTTCTCTCTCTGGATCTTTCAAATAAATAAATTAAAATGTTTAAAAGAGTTTATTTATTTGAGAGGCAAAGTTACACAGAAAGGGGGAGAGAGAGAGAGAAGTCTTCCATCTGCTGGTTTATTCCCCAAATGGCTGCAATGGCTGGAGGTGAGCCAATCTGAAGCCAGAAGTTTCTTCCAGATCCCCCAAGAATAAATAAATCTCTTATTTTTAAAAAAATGCTTTCGAGGCCGGCGCCGTGGCTCAATAGGCTAATCCTCCGCCTGCGGTGCCGGCACACTGGGTTCTAGTCCCGGTCGGGGCGCCGGATTCTGTCCCGGTTACCCCTCTTCCAGGCCAGCTCTCTGCTTTGGCCCGGGAGTGCAGTGGAGGATGGCCCAAGTGCTTGGGCCCTGCACCCCATGGGAGACCAGGATAAGCACCTGGCTCCTGCCTTCGGATCAGCACGGTATGCCAGTCGCAGTGGCCATTGGAGGGTGAACCAATGGCAAAAAGGAAGACCTTTCTCTCTGTCTCTCTCTCTCACTGTACACTCTGCCTGTCAAAAAAAAAAAATGCTTTCGAGGCACAGCACATTAGATATTGAAGGAGGGTGGTTCCTGAAAAATGGAAAATAAGTTTAAGACAGTTGTACAGTTGCCTCCGTTGACTGCCTTAGAAGAATTTCCAGGCCGTGGCACAAGGAGAAGGGACCGAAGGGGACCCTGCCAGCCTGCCTGGGTTGAGGAGTCGGAGCCAAGAGGTCCCAGGGCAGAGCACTGGAGAAGAAAGCCCCATGGTGGAGCCAGGAGAGGCGCCAGCCGCCCTCATGAATGCTCAGCAGAAAACGGATGAGCTCAGCATGCGAAGAAACCAGCAGGCTGGGGCAGGGGCCACACAAAAGGATTAGAACAGAGCTTGGCATCACCCAGGCTGGGAACGGTGCGTGTTCCTGCCAGCCAGACAAAAGCTCCACTCATGGGGTACGCGGGTGCAGGGCTCTAAGATGTATCCAGGATTGTGTGTGTACCAGAAACAGTGAGGTGACATGGATATTCGGGTGTCTTGTTAACTGTGACATTCCTGGGAGAAGGGGCATTCCATATCCCGCGGGACCATCCGGAAAAAGTCGGGCAGAAGCAGCCAGGGGACAGCACTGTGCAGGGAGGAAGGAACGAGGCTGGGCAGGCGAGATTAGATCACTTCTGCAGTTTCTGGGTTATGGAGAGGGCGCTCTAGTTGGTAAATTCCTGCCCCCCCCCCGGGGTTGGGGGGGGGGGGACGCAGAGCAGCAGAAGTGCTTGTTTATCGCCTCTGTGAGAACAGGCCTGGGGAGCTGGTTGGCTCGTAGATGAAGGGTGTGCCAGCAGACAGATTGTTGGCAATCTCCAGGAATTAGCCAGCTGTGGGAGGGGCAGCGTCTCCAGGATTAGCAGGAACCCATGGTGTCAAAGTCTCACGAACTATGTAAAGCAAAAGGCGTGATTTATACAAGTACCCAGGAAGGTCTCACCTCCTAAGCGAAGAACAGTTAGCTCTGAACCTCCACAAGAAGTCATTAAAAAAAAAAAACTATCAGACTTTCTCCAGGCCAATTAAATGCATCCCAGAATAAGACCCAGAATGATTTATAGGAATATAAAAATACCCAGCACCCTGCAAGGTAACATTCAATCAAAAGTTGCCAGGCATGCATGGGACCAGCACTGTGGTACAGCGGGCTCAGCCGCTGCTTGTAACACTCGCATCCCATATCAGAGTGGTGCGGGTTCAAGTCCCGGCTGCTCCATTTCCAATCCAGCTCCCTACTAATGCATCTGAGAAAGCAATGGATGATGGTCCAAGTGCTTGGGTCCCTGCCACCCGTGTGGGATACCAGGATGGAGTTCTGAGTCATGGCTTTGGCTTGGCCCAACCCTGGCTTTTGCAGGTATTTGGTGAGTGAACCAGCAGATGGAAAGGGTTTCTCTCTCTCTCATGCTGATTTTCAAATAACATAAAAATACATCTTTTTCTTTTTTTTTTATAAATATTGATCACTCTACTTTTTTTTTTTTTTTTTTTGACAGGCAGAGTGGGTAGTGAGAGAGAAAGAGACAGAGAGAAAGGTCTTCCTTTTTGCCGTTGGTTCACCCTCCAATGGCAGCTGCGGCTGGCGCATCGCGCTGATCCGAAGCCAGGAGCCAGGTGCTTCTCCTGGTCTCCCATGTGGGTGCAGGGCCCAAGCACTTGGGCCATCCTCCACTGCACTCCCGGGCCATAGCAGAGAGCTGGCCTGGAAGAGGGGCAACCGGGACAGAATCTGGCGCCCCAACCGGGACTAGAACCCGGTGTGCCGGCGCCACAAGGCAGAGGATTAGCCTGTTGAGCCACGGCACTGGCCAAAAATACATATTTTTTAAAAAAATCATAAACTTGGGCCGGCGCCGTGGCTCAACAGGCTAGGTCGGGGCGCCGGTTTCTGTCCCGGTTGCCCCTCTTCCAGGCCAGCTCTCTGCTATGGCCCGGGAGTGCAGTGGAGGATGGCCCAAGTGCTTGGGCCCTGCACCCCATGGGAGACCAGGAGAAGCACCTGGCTCCTGCCTTCGGATCAGCGCGATGTGCCGGCCACAGCGGCCATTGGAGGGGTGAACCAACGGCAAAAAGGAAGACCTTTCTCTCTGTCTCTCTCTCTCTCACTGTCCACTCTGCCTGTCAAAAAAAAAAAAAAAATCATAAACTCAAACATCTAAGAAACTTGATGAACTCCAAATGTTAGAAACGAAGAACATGACACCAAGACGTGCATAACTCAGAACTAGTGGTGAAGAGAAAAATATTATCTCTCCCTCTCTCTCTCTCTCTCTCTCTGTCACTCTGCTTTTCAAATAAATAAATCTTAAAAAAAAAAAAAAAGTCAGCGGTAGGCAGAGCGGGTTAAGCTGCCCCACGGGACACCAGCATCGCATCCTGGAGTTCCTGTTCCGGTCCTGGCTGCTCTGCTGCTTCCGGTCTAGCTGCCTGCTAAGAATGCACCTGCTAAAGCAGCAAAGGATGGCCCAAGTGCCTGGGTTCCTCTCACCACGCGGGGAGACGCATGTGCAGTTCCTGGCTTCTGGCTTTGGCTTGTTCCAGCCAAGCCTGTTGCAGCCATTTGAGGGGTGAATAGGTAGATGCAACCTCCCCCCCCCCCCCGGGCTTTTCCGCCCTCCTCTTCCTCTCTCTCTCACTTTGCTTTTCAAAAACAAAACAAAACAAAAACAGCCAGAGGAAAAAATAAAGAAGTATTTTTTTAAAGATGTATTTGTTTATTTGAAAGGCAGAATTACCAAGAGGCAGAAAGAGAGACAGAGATCTTCTAACTGCTCGTTCAGTCCCCAAATGGCCACAACGGCCAGAGCTGTGCCCATCGAGCCAGGAGCTTCCTCCAGGTCTCCCATGCGGGTGCAGGGGCCCAAGGACTTGGACCATCTTCTACTGCTTTCCCAGGCCATAGCAGAGAGACAGATCGGAAGTGGAGCAGCCAGGACTCTAACCGGCGTCCATATGGGATGCCAGTGCTGCAGGAGGCAAGGAGTGAGTATTTAACCTAGCAATGAAGATGCCTCCAACCCACATCAGAGGGCCTGGGTTGGATTCCCAGCTCTGGCTTCTGATTCCAGCTTCCTGGCAGTGCAGATCTTAGCAGTAACGGCTCAAGTAGTGAGTTCCTGGCACCCATGTGAGAGATCTGGATTGAGTCCTTGGCCCCAGCTTCACCCCTGGCTCAGCCTCAGCAGGGGGCATCTGGGGAGTGAACTAGAGCTGGGAGCTCTGTCTTCTGTTTCTTTGCCTCTTGAATTAAAAAAAAAAATTAAAAATTTTTTAAAAATGTAAAGGCGTGGGTGTTTGGCCTTGTTAGGAAAATGGCACTGTCTTATCTATGGTGCGATCTACACTCTGATTTACATCCTATGCCCTGGCTCCCTCCACCATTGCTGAAAGCCAGGTGGCCACAAGGCCCAACCACCAGTGTCAAGCTCCACCCCCATCCTAATGAGATTCGCTGCTCCTGCTTTCCTGCCCGCCCTCCGGCAAAGTTTTAAAAGGACCTGTTCCTGAACACGTGGCTCTCTTGGCTTCTCTCTTCTCTCCTGCTCACTCTCTCTAGCCTCCTCTTCTCTCTCACTCCCCTCTCTCCTCTCCTTTCTCCTCTTTCTCTCTTACTCTCCTTTTCCTTCTTCACCCCTTCCCTCCAGTCTGTGTTTTCCCCAGTAAACCTTTTCCCTTACCCCGGCGTTTGGTGTGTTTTGGGACGGACTAACAGAAATGCATAACAGGCCTAGCAGTCAAGACAGCACTTAGGATACCGAGGGGGGGCCTGGGTTCAAGTCCACTCTGCTCCTGATTCCAGCTCCCTGCAAATGCGCATCAGGCAGGCAGCAGATAACGGCTCAAGTGGTTGGGCCTCTGCCACCCACGTGGGAGCCCTGGATGGAGTTCTCAGTTCCTGACTTCAGTCTGGCCCACAGCTGGCTATGGTGGGCAGCTGGGGAGTGAATCAGTGGACAGAACGTCATTTTATCCGAGTCAGTGCTGTGGTGCAGTGGGCGAAGCCTCGGCCTGCAGCGCCGGCATCCTATCTGGGCGCTGGTGCATGTCCCGACTGCTCCTCTTCCGATCCAGCTCTCTGCTGTGGCCTGAGAAAGCAGTAGAAGATGGCCCAGGTCCTTGGGCCCCTGCACCCACGTGGGAGACCCGGAAGAAGCTCCTGGCTCCTTGCTTAGGATTGGTTCAGCTCCAGCCGTTGAGGCAATCGGGGGAGTGAACCAGATGATGGAAGACCTTTCTCTCTGTCTCTCCTTCTCTGTAACGCTGCCTCTCAAATAAATAAATCTTAAAAAAAAAAAAAAAAGGGGGCTGGTGCTGTGGCGAAGTAGGTTAATCCTCCAGTTCTGGCTATGATTTGAGTCCCAGCTCCTCCTTTTCCAATCCAGCTCTCTACTATGGCCTGGGAAAGCAGTAGAAGATGGCCCAAGTCTTTGGGCCCCTGCACCCACGAGGGAGACCAGAAAGAAGCTCCTGGCTCCTGGCTTCGGATCAGCTCAGTTCTGGCCATTGCAGCCATTTAGGGAGTGAACCAGCAGAAGGAAGACCTTTCTCTCTGTCTCTCCCTCTCACTGTCTGTAATTCTACCTCTCAAACAAATAATAAAATCTTAAAAAAAAAAAAAAAAAAAGTACAAAGAGAATGAAAGGCAGGCAAAGCCATGAGAAGCAGTATCTAAGCCCAGAAGTACTTGTTAAATACATAAATGGCTTCAGTTCTGCCTGTTCCTGAGGCCTTGGGCTGTTGCCACTGCCACCCAGAGAGCCCTGGGTAGAGGCCCCATGCCCCACACACAGCAGGTGCCCCAGGCCCCGCGATCAGGAGGGGCCTTGTGTAGCCAGATCCCAAGAGGAGGACCACGCTGCCAGTGAGTGTCAGGGCCTCCCAGGGCTCCCTCCTTCCTGTGGCCCTGTCCCCCAGACCTCACGTGTTGGCAGCAGTGCTGGGAGGTGGGTGCATGAAGAAGCCATTAGGCCCCTGCAGGGATCAATGTCACCATCGAAAGAATGGGTCTGTGACCCAAGAGAGCTCAGCCCCGCCCCGCACCACAGGACGCCCAGCACCAGGCCGGTGACGACGCGCAAGGAGGCCCTCACCAGATGCGCGCCCTGCGATCTTGAACTTCCCAGCTCCAGAACCAAGAGCCAAATAAACGCCTACTGTTTACAAACTGCTGCACAAGGCACGGGTCTCCACTTCCTGTAGCTCAGTGTCCCTGGCCGAAGGGTGACCTTGCTGGTGTGGGGGGGGGGGAGGCCTGGATGTGAGGAAGGGGCTGTGGACACCCGCACGGCCCTGGGGTCGACCCTCCCCACAACCCCCGGAGCTGGCTCCGGCCGCATCGCGTGGCTGCGTTCAGAAGGCAGACGCTGAGGCCATCTGCTGCCACCTGGGTTCTCCCGGAGCTCGCCTGGAACAGCCGGCCCAGGTCCTCGGGCGCCGTCCTGGTAGGAGATCTCTCTGAGCGGTGACATCTGAAGGTCTGCGGGCTGGCTGTGGGCCAGCCGTAGGCAGGCAGGCAGGCAGAGAGGAGGGCAGGAGGAATGCGGAGGGTCTGGCATTTCTCTAACAAGTAGGGTAAGCTGCGGGCGTGACATCTTTATCAGCTTGCCTTGGGCCCATGGCTGGCTTTCCCATCCTTTGCCTCTCCACGGGCCCCGTCCACTCTCCACCCTCTGCCCTGCCCTGCCTCAGTCTGGGGAGCGAGCACCCCCCAATTCCTGGGCTGGGGACCCAGAGAAATGCTTCCTTGGCTTCCAAGCCGCTGGGCAGGACCAGATCTTTAAAATGAGGAGGGCTGGGCGAGGCGGGGGCCAGGCACCCCGGGATGGAGCCTCAAATGCTGGAAGGGACCATGGCCAGCAAGCCCTGTTTAATGGAGGGGTAAAAGGAGAGACCTGAGAGAGGGGAAAGGCCGGGCCAGATCCCCCGCAAGCCTGGAGCAGAGCCGGGCTGACCCGAGTGTGCTCTGTTCCCTTCCCACGGCCTCCAGACAAGGAGTCGCCTCGCGCCGTGAGACCTTAGTCCTCCCCACCCCACTCTGGGTCCTGGGACTGCACACCATCCTGTCCTTGCCCTCTCGGCCCCCTCCCTTCTGCCCCAAAGTATCCTGTGACTCAGAGACCCCTGTGTGTCTGGGGCACATGGGCCCAGGGGACCCCTGCCTTTCTCCTGGGCCCTGGGGCCTCCCTCTGCCGCTGGGTCTCTCTATCCAACAGGGTCCCACTGTCCCCAGACCCTACCTCTAGTTTCCTTTCTTCCCTGCCCTGACGGCTTCCTCGCTGGGCTCAACTCCAGCTCCCCAGGGTGACCGTGCCACTGAGCTTCTGGTGGGGGCTGCCCCCTTGCTGCTGGGGGGGGAAGGGACGGTCCCCCCCTACTGGGGACAGTCCTGTGACTGCTGTACCCCAGGGTGCCCTGCTGCTGGCTATGGCCACCTACACCCCATGCCTGCCTGCTCTTGGGGTCCCCCATAATGGGACCCCTCCCCCAACATCCAGCTCTGGCTCTGGCCTGATGCATTTCTGAACCTTGCAGACTTATCCACAGACCAAGAGCAGACAGCTTGGCCCCAGGGGGTGGGGGTAGTAGGAGGCCAGGGTCCTGGGGGTGATGGGCAGCACCCTGTCCCCATCCGAGTCTGCTGTAGCATTGCCCCTGGTGGGTCTCCAAAGGGGCTCAGCCCCAGGAAGCAGCTGGAGAGGGTTGGGGTAGGTGGGGGCCATCCCTTCTCCCCACCACAGCAGCATCGAGGGCTGGAACTTGGCGGCCACGGATCCACGATGCAGAGAGGCTGAGACGGGGCATGGGGGAGGCATCACCCTTTTATTGGGAGGTCTGACCTGAGTGCCGGCACCCTTCCTGCTGGGAGCGCCCATTCTTCTTCTGTCCCCTTAATCCCAGGAGGACCATTTGCACTGGCTCTCTGGGGGCCTGGTTGGGGGCGGGGGCCTCCCAGGCCTCCGTCATCCACTGTCCTATGCGCTTGAGAGCATCGGTCATCGGCAGTGACCCAGGCAGACGGCGGGTCACCTGGCACAGCAGGCCTGGGGCTCAGGCCCCGGCTCCACCACTGCAGAGCCCCAGAGTGGTAGCTCTGGTCTCAGCACCCCCTCAACCCCCGGCTCCAGGTCCAGGCCCTCGTAGTCGATGGGGAGTAAGGTGCGCTGGCTCAGCCACTGGCACAGGCCAACCAGTAGGGGCTGGGACAGGGAGGCCACGTCCATATTGTTATCCAGGTCTACCCGGGGAACTTGGCTGTACCCTCGGTGAGCTGGCGGGCAGTGGCTCGCGTCAGCCAGTTGCCTGCTGGGAGAGGCAGGCACAGCAGCTCATCACTCAGTTCTGTGAAGCTGAGGTCCAGCACTGCCATCCCAGCGCCGTGGCTGCCCAGGGTCGTGCGCCGACAGCAGGATGCTAGAACGTACACAGTCTCCCCTGCAGCTGGCGGGGTCTTCTTGAAGCTGGGGGGGGGGGGGCAGGCGGGGAGGGGCTGAGCAAGGGCCTGGGGCTCAGGGCCAGGCAGCTCCCCACCAACCACAGACAGGAGGCAGCCCAGGGCTGGGTTCCAACGGCCACGCAAAGGCAGGTTCTGTCCAGCGGCCACTTTCTAAGTGGGTAGCCATGGCCAGTGAGCCTCTGATTGATTGCCCTTTGGTGCAAAGCAGACAGGCTCAAACACACAGGTTATTAGAAAAACGTGTGTGCCCAGTACAGGCTACACCTGTTCTGTTTCTTCCTCCCCCCCCCCCCCGCTCACTTTTATGCCCACACCGTGGGGGTGGGAATGATAAACCCATTTTACAGAGGAGCCAACCGATGCTCAAGGAGCTGAAATAACTTCCAGGGCCGCACACGCCACAGAGGAGAGAGGTCTGGTTCCTGGTGTTGGCTAGAGAGGAGACAGGTCCAGGGGACTGAGCAGGGAGGTATGGGGGGCTCTGGGGTGGTAGCGTGCAAAGTGGTATTCCAAGCTGAAAGGGATGCTTAGACCCCATGTCCCCTTCACATACTTCACTTCTCTTTCCTGTCATTTGAATACAGCCCATTAAGCTGTGGGGGTGGGGAGCACTGAGAGCACTGAGTTCACCTGCAGCTCCCTCTCCCCAACGCCGCCATAAAGGGTACAGCCCCTGTGGACTCCCAGGTCAGTGCAGGCCACCAGGCTCAAGGTGGGATGGGCGGGGACAAACGGAGACATGCCTGGGAGAAGCTCCCAGCTGTAGCTCTGCCCCCACCCCCCACCCCCAGGGCCTCGGTGCCTGCGGCCAGTTCCAGGCCAAAGCTGTGACAGAGTGACTGCAAAGGGGGATGTGCAGCAGAGTGAGCCATAGGGTCGGGCTAGCGTGGGCCAAGGATTCCCAAAGAGCAGCAGGAAAATTGGGATCAGGTGCAGCCTCGGGCAACTCTCTGCCTCTCCCAGCCTCAGGCTTTTTCCCTGTAAAATGGGTATCAGGACCCAGAATTCACCACTCCCTCTTCTCTGTGGTGAAGATTTATCTGGCACCTGCTGAGGTCTCCTCAGGCCCAAGGGGGTGCATGGATTGAGGGACGAGCCCAGGGCAGGAGGGGGCGCTGTCCTGGGGTGGGGCAAGGAAGCCCCGTGGGGAGCTCAGCTAGAGGTAGGGCGCCTGCCGCTGTGGGGCCCGACTGGCACCAGGCTCCAGGGTGAGAACAGTGCAGGTGTCAGCCTGGTGGGGGTCCCGAAGCTTGGGTTCTTACCAGCTCTGTGCCTTCCTCTGGGCTAGGCTGGCCCCTCGCTGCCGCTTGGAGTGAGGGGTGAGGTGGTAGATGAGCTGCCGGCAGATCCTGTCCAAAGATTTCCACAGCTCACGGTCCTGGGGCAGGGTCTGCAGAAGCGGGGAGTGGGGGCCAAGCAGGTACAGATGAGCCTGAGCCCCTCCCGTCCGCTCTGGGCCTCGGGGCGAGGGACCTGGCTGGCCGAGTGTGTGAATGTTCATGGCCACGCACCACGGGCCTCTAAGCTGCCCACTCCCTCCCTGGCTGTGAGCGGGCATGAAGCCATAGGAGGCTGGCTGCCCGCCGGGAGATGGACAGACTGGGCCAAGGCCCGCGGTGCCCTGCGGGAGGAAGCCGGGACAATGGGCCTTTGTTCCCTGTCCTCGGGCCAAGGGCCAGCGACTCAGGCTATCGGCCGGCTGCCCGCCCACTCTCCATACACACCCCCCCGCAAGGGGGGGGCACTTGCCACAGCGGTGGGGAGAAGCCGGACCAGGCCCCTCGAGGGAGCCCGGCTCCACTGCCGCCAATCCCAGGCCGTAGCAACGAGCCAGGTCAGCATGTTCTTCTTCCTCTCGTTCTCGGAGCTACACTGTGCCCATGGGGCCTGGGTCCGGGCAGACAGGGCTGGCAGGGGTGGGGGTGGGGTGGGGGTTCATGTGTGACAGCTCTGCCACCTGTTCTCTCTCGCCTCTAACCGGGCCCTCGTAGAGGCCCAGCTCGGGCGGAACACCAGGTGCGCGTGGCACAAAGCTGCCACGAGCCCGCTCCATTCTGCGGAACGATCCTTGACGCAGTCCCCTCCTGTGAACAGTCCCAGCAGCACACACACGCAGCGCAGCAGGCCCTGGTGGTTACTGTGATGGCCCTCGGTGCGACTGCATGCAGACGGAAGGGGTCAGAGCTGGCAGGTCTGTCGTGGACATTCCTCTACTAGGGCCCGGGGCTGGTAGCTGGCCACTGCCACCCAGGCCAAGGCTGTGTCCGTACTGGCAGGGACCTTGGCAGGTGCCATGAGGATGGGGCTCGGGGCGGCTGTGGGAGCACAGGCTGCAGGTGGCAGATTCCACTGGGCATGAGGAGGCACCTGCTGTGGCCCAAGCTGCCGAGCAGCCAGGCAGGCAGGCGGGTGGGGCAGGGGGTCAGTGAGCACCTGTTCCTTCAGGTATCCACACGGGGCCAGGGACTCCCTCCTAGGGCTTCTTTCTTCTGATTCAGGAGCTCAGAGCCTGGGAGTCCAGCTCTGTGCGTGCATTTGTCAGGATAGCCCAGGTCCTGCAGAATCTAAGTGTGCCTTCTGCTGTCACCCAGGAAACAAGTCTAGCCAACCGTGTGTGACTTTCAAGGCTGGACAAGCCACAGCTTGCGTTTGCTCTGGCTGCCGGCCGGCCTAATGCACTGAAGCCGGCAGCAGGACACAGGGAGAGGCCGTGAGGATCCAGGCTCCTAGCCTGCACCCCTGGGCCTGCTGGCCTCACCTTCTTGGGGCACTGCAGCGCCTGAGCCAGGTTGACCAGCAGGTCATGGGAGATGGGGTCCACCAGGGTAAAGAGAGTCCCGTTTCTGTAGAGGATATGGGTGAAGAGGGTCCCCCCCGAGGCCCAGGTCCTGCAGGTGCTGAACGTAGTTGCGGGTCCCCTTCCCATCTCTCCATGTCGCTCCCTGAGGCTTGCTGGAGCGCCCCTGCTGGGCGGTGATGGGACAGCTGTCCAGGGGCAGGTGGACCCTTTAGGTGACGAAAGGGGCGGAACACTGGGAGTCCTGGTTTAGTCTCCGAGGTAAAGTGTCCTGTTCTGGCCTTATCTGGGATTGGTACTTGTTGGGGGGATTCTTTGGGGGGGCTCCTGCCCCCTAATGGCCCCCATATGCCACTGCCCACTCCTCCTCAACACCCCCAGAATTTTCTTTGCCTCCCTCCCCACCATGGTCTCTGGGGCTGCAGACTATGGCACGGACCTCTCCCAGCTCAGATATCCAAAGGCAGCCTTGTAGCCTGTGCCCCAGCTCGGAGTAGGGCACCAGCACCATGCCCAGCATCCCAGGAGGCACCCAGCACCCTTCCTGCATCCTCTCCCCCCACACCTTCACCCTCCCCACTGCCCCTGCCAAGGTTCTGGCCTCATCCTTCAGGAGCCATTTCTAGGGGTTCTCAGCCCTATGCCTGCATCCTCCCCACGGCAGCCCCAGCCAGCTCCATGAAACACAGACGAACTTGACCTTGATCGGCATCAGAGCCTGCATGAGTCTCAGCAGTCCCCACGCCTGTCCACAGAGGGAGCCCTTCCCAGCCCACCACCTCCCCTCCCAGCCCCGCCCTGTCCAGTGCCCCCTCCACCAGAGGTCTACTCCCATTGCTTGGGGTGGGGCTGAACACACTTCCAGAAGGGCCCATTTCAGGGACACACTGACAGCTGATGGGGCAGGACCTGGGCACAGAGAGGCAGGCCAGACAGGGCTGCAGCCGTGGGGTCCCTGCGGAGTTATGGGGCAGGACAGGCCAACCTCTGGTCTCTGAAGGCTCTTCTCCCTGCCCCCACCACGTCTCCCAGTGCAAACGCCCAGAGGCTGCCTTGGACTCCAGGCGCCATGCACCCCGAGACAGCCTACGCTGTCTGTGTAATCTGGCTGATTCAGGCAGTTCTGCTATTTGCTTTTCCAACACGGTTTGAGTCACAGATGCCAGCTGGGGAGGACCCAGGGGGAGGAAGGAGAGCCTGGGCCAACCCAGACAGGGCCCCAGACTGGCCCCAGACCATAGCCTGCCAGTCTTCCGCTGGTCTGGACAGCTCCTCTAAAAGGGCCGGCTCTACCTTTCCAGACAGCTGGGCCTAGAGCAAAGAAACCTGGGGCCCGAGCAGGGCCGGGGCAGAAGCAGGAGTGGGAGCGGGAGTGGGCCAGGGGGCTGCGCTGTAGCCCCAGCTGCTGCCCTGCCACCTCACTTTCCTCTCTGGGGCTTGGACTCAACGTTTCTGTCCACACCTGTCTCCCTCATTTCACCTTCTTGCAGGCCAAACACCTGCACAGCTGATTTCAGTTCACAGGGTGGGGGAGGGGCAGGGAGGTGGCTACTACCCCAGGAAGGTGGGGACAGGAGTAAAGGGGAAAGTAGCTGGCCCTGAAGTGACACTGGTGACCCTGGAACTAAAGCACTCGTGTCTCCTAGGGCAATCCAGGGCTCGGGTGTGTGGGACCAGAACACCCCCCCCCCCCGACACCTGCTGTGTGCTGTGATGGACAGGTGCGCAGCGCATGTACCCAGTGGGCACACCCTGAATGTTAGGACAGGTGAAGGGTGCCGCGGCTCCCTCTGGGCTGCAGTGACGGTGCCCTGGTGAGGGTGCACCTGCAGGTCAGACCCCCAGGGTCTGCAGCAGTCTGCAGCCTGTGCCTGCCTCCCTCCTAAACTGCTGTCTCCCACCGAGAGCCAATACAAGGTGATCCGGCCCCCACCCCAGCCCCGCGCTCCTCCATGACCAAGGCCTGAATCCGGGCTCTTAGCGCCGGGCTGGGGGCACCCTCAACACACACAACCGACCTCCCTCCCCAGAGCCCGGGTCACACTCGCGGGCCCCCCGATGACGCCGCCGCCGGTGGCCTCCCTGTCGCCCAGACAATAGCCCCAGGCCCTGCGACCCGCCACCCCGGGGCCAGAGCCCGCAGCCCGCAGCCCAGGACCCTCCACCCCCCATGGCCCTCCCGCCGCCAGCCGGAGCCGGCCCGCTCCTTCTCTCGCCTGGCGCAGGAGGCGCTGCAGCTGCCCGGCGCGCTCGGGCCGCCGCTCCCAGAGCGTGGACTGGATCTCGCGCTTGTAGGGTGCGGGCCCTGCGCCCGCCGCCGCCCCTGCCTCCCAGCCCGCCTCGTGCCCGGCCCTCCGGCCCAGACGGGCCCCCAGGACCGCCGCGCAGCACAGGCACCCGGCTGGCTGGAGGCCGGGCTGCCTGCGCCCCGCCCCGGCCCCGCCCCGCTCCCGCCCGGGCGGGGATGTGCCCAGTGGGCAGCGCCGCGTCCGCAGGCGGAGCGCACGCATGGGCGAGGGGGACTCGGTGTGGCACTGGGCTCGCCGCGTCGGACCTGGCTCTGGAGTTGTGTCGCGAGGGCCCAGAGTCCGGCCAGATCTGGCCCAGGGCTAGGCAGCTCCTCCGTGGCCTTGAAACTTTCGGAGAGCACCCCCCAACACACACACACAGTGGACAGTTAGCTGACCTGTCCACTCTCTGCCACTACTCCCTGCTTGGCTGGGTGGAGCCAGCCCCCTGTGGGAGATAAAGGGGATTGCGGGTGTTAACCTTGAGCCCTTTGCGCCTGTCTTCCTGCCTAACAAGGGGAAGAAGTGCAGGCCATGGCCAGGGTGTGGCTCTCTGGCTCCACTAGGGACCAGGTTGGAGCCATGGACCTGTGTGAGGGGAGTCCCCAGCACACGGGGCTCCTTGTGCAGCCCCCTGCCCTCCCCTGGCTCTGGAGGTGTGTGTATATGGTGGGTGGGGCACTGGGCTCTGGTCCCTAGTCACACCAGCAGGGACCATGTGTGCACGCTACAAGGCTAGGGTGGTTCCTGGCTGGGCCAGTGTGCAGGGTGAGCACACAGGAGTGAGTGACTGCCGTGGGCATATACAGTGAGGGGTGGCAGGCTCTCCTTCCTGTAGGTTAACCAGAGCCTGCTGGGGGATTAGGAGACCGCATGGGGTTAAATGCAGGCAGGGGCCCTGGAATGGGTGCCCCCTTGACTCCCCCACCCCTTGTTACACCTGTCCCTGGTATGTGCCAGCCTGACCCAGTGGCCTCCACGCCCTCCCTTCCCCCTGCAGCCAGCATTGTCCTGAGGCCACCTTGGCACCGCAGGTTTCCTCCCTGGCAAACCTGCATGACTGCCTGGGCTGCCCTCCCTCAGGGCCAAGCGTCTGTGGCTGAACTGACTGAGCGCTAAGCTCCGGCCCCAGTGGCTCCAGGGACCTCGCCGACCCCCTGCCCAGAGCTGGCAGCCCGGTAAGCCCTCCTCCTCCTGACCCCTGCATACTCAGGGCTGCAGCCCCGAGCTGGGCGCCTCCCAGGGCCTGACCGCATCTTTCCAGAGGCTGGGCCAGGCCTGGACTATGGAAGACAGACGGAGAAGGTGTGGGGAGGGGAGGGGTGCGCAGGCTGAGCCGGGGTGTCACGAAGGGGACAATGGCAGGCAGTGGCGTGCGGGAGGGGGTGGAGTTCCCAGAGTCCTGTTGAAAGCAGGGGACGCTGCTGCCCCCCAGCCCTGTCCCCCCACCCGCTCCCGTGTCCCTGCCTGCGAGGACATTTTTCCAGGAAAGGAGGGAGGGGTGGGGTGTCTGGGTGTCTGGGTGCTTATCCCTGCATGGGCCTCCCTCTGCCTGCTGTGGGGAGGGTCTGGGGTGAGTCGGCTCTTGGGGACCATTTCTGGCCTGGCCCAGGTGTGCACAGGAGCCCCCAGAAGCAGAGCTGTCTCCTGGTGGTGGGGGGAGGAGCCTGTAGCCCCTCCCCCACGGCTGCTGGCCCCTCCCCCTTGGAGCTGTCCTGGGCATTACAGCTGTGTGTGTGTGTGTGTGTGTGTGGAGACTGTGTGTCCACAGTGTTGCCTTCTCAGCGCCCAGGGCTACTGTGGCAGTTGTCCTGGGTCCTTCAGGGAACCAGTGAAGTAGCAAAGTTGGAGAGGGGGGCAGGCAGAGATCAGAGAGAGGAGACAATCAGACCCCCCTGCCCCGGCCAGGCCACGATGGAGGCCCACGTGAGGTCCTTGGAAGTTTCATGGACACTTTCATGCACAAAACAAACATAGACACAACTATGCATGCATTTTAAAAAAAAAAAAAAACAACTATTTTTTTGCACCCAAAATAAATTTATCTTTTCATTTGCTTTGATTTTCCCACAAACATTTAGAAGTAGCCTAATACTAGGCCACGTGGACTTTCTAGGAGCCAAAGAGGGGTGACAGCCACGCGTTTAGTGTCCCCAGCCCTTGGCCACCCATGGAGAACCAAGGTCCAAGCGACCCAGCTGCCTGGGCAGGAACTGGACCCACCCCACCTTCGGCTGGGAGGAGTGAGACAGATGGAGATTCTACGAAGGCAAAGGTTTCCCTGAGCTTGTCCTACGGGGGTGGCTGGGAACCGCCGGAGAGCACAGCTTAGGACCTGGATCTGTCCTGGGCTGCCGCTTGTTGGGTGCGCAGGCGCAGGCAAGGAGGAAGCTGTATTGGTTTCCGGTGACTGCCATGGGAAGTTACCACAAGCTGGAAGGCTCTGCAATGGCGGAAATGGTTCTCTCCCCGCGCTGGTGCAGGAGGTCCTTCCTGGTGGCTCCTGGCCACCCCGGGCACTCCTTGGCTTGCAGTTGTCCCACCCCCGATGTGGCCATCGTGGTCACGTGGCCGTCTTCTCCGTGTGCCTATGGCCGTCTTCCCACGACCTCCTTGTGGGGCCACTGGTTAAGGGCTCTCAGACCCACCGTAACCCAGCATGAGCTCATCTCTGCTAACTTCTGCGAAGACTCTCTCCGAGTGAGGTCCCATTCTGAGCCTCCCAGTGCGTAGGGATGTTGAGGGTGGGGACCCTGTTCAGCCCAGGACAGGGGCCTCTGCAAAGCCTCAGTCTGGCAAAGGCATCCGAGGAAACAGCCAGCGGCATTGCAGGGACGCGAGCCCTCTTCACTTTAGCGAGTCATCTCCTGCTTTCTCCGGAGCCCGCCCAGCCCTCCAGCGTCTGCCCACTCAGCGCCGATTACTGGGGCACCACTGATACTGCAGATGCTTAGAGGAGGGGGCGGCAGACTCAGAGGTGGGGCTGGGATGGGGGGGTGAAGGAGGAGGGGGCCATGCTTCAGGGCACGACAAAATTCTGCGCAAAGTGCAGGCGGGAGCACTGGGCGCGGAGCAAGGGGCAGGCATGGACAAAGCAAGAATTCATCCACAGGGCCAAGGGGCCTTCGAAAGGTTTTCAGCAGGGGTGGGAGGGAGGGCAGGCTCTGATTTGCATGTGAACATTGGGCTGGGACCCGTGACTGGGAGCCGGCAGGTGAGAGGAGGGGCCTGTGGGGAGTGGGGTTCAGGTGCAGCCAGGGTGGGGTCGGGAAGCAGGTGGAAAGGATCAGAGGGGTTGCAGGGTGGGGCTTCCTGAGGTTAACGTGGTGGCCAGGGAGAGGTGTGAGGTGGGGTGGGCAGTGGCTTAGCTCAGGTCTGGGCTTGTTAACCCCGGGGGGCCGTCTGAAACCTTAGCCAGCCCGGGCTCAGACTTGGACTCGAAGCCAGAAGTCAGTGAGCAGGCGGCCGAGAAAAGAGCTCGGGAGTCCTGGGTGAGCTGAGTGGGGTGCGCATGGGACGCACTGGGTGTTTGGGGCATCCTTGAAATCACGGGGTGCGGGGAGAGGGGAACTGGTGGTTGCCAGGCGGGCTTGGGTGTGGAGTGAGATAGGGGTGCTTTGGCTCCCCTCAGAGGCCAGGCCCTGTGATGAGGGGTGGGGGCTGGGGCCTGGCCTTGACTTAGCTTTCCTCTCCACCCACCCCCCACCTCGGATGGAGGGCCAGACACTACAGATGTGATGTGATAAATGCCTCCTGGCCCAGCCTTCCCAGCCCATCCACCCTGCCTGGAGAGAGTGCTGTGGGCAGGGAGGAGGGGGCGACGACGCGGAAGGGGGCACTGGGGGCCCAGGACGAAGGCAGCTACAGACCTGGGCGTCCCCCGCAAGGCCAGATCCGGCACAGCCTGGACGGTGATGGGTGCTTCCTGCAGTCCCTGCCCCAGGCCCATTCTTCTGGGTGAAGTGTCCTAGCTAATCGAACTTCTAAGAAGCCGAGGCTGGCACGAGGAAGGCCGGCCCCCCAATCCCTGTGCCGTCAGTGCCCGCGGTTGAGTCTGAACCCAGGGACCCGGAGCCCCCACCCGTCTGCCAGGGGGCCTCTGGGTTTAGAAGCTGGACTCTGGCCCGGGAGATGCCAGGCAGGTCCTGCAGCCGGATGTTCCTGAGCCTTTGCGAGATAATTCCGGAGACCCACGCACTTGGCCACACTCCAGCCTCTCTCCTCATAGGAAAGGTGTGTGTTCTGGCACCGTGAATGCTGCAAATGGCACAGGGGCGTTGGCCGGGCTCTGGGGGCAGGGGTTGGCCAGGGCCTCCCTCCCCGACTACCCCGGGTCTCTGCGTGGAGCTGGGGTTTTCCTGGTAGCCCCTCTGTGTGGTCTCAGCGGCTCTCAGAACCTGCAGCCAGGTAGCTACAAGGTCTGGGTGGCCCCTGCCCGCCCCTGCTCTGTGGCTTCAGACAGTGGCCAAGGGTCCAAGGCTTACAGAAGGCAAAGAAGCCAACTGGGAAAAACCTGCCAATCGACCGCCGTCTCTCTATCTGCAGAGGTAGTGAGCTCCCTGGTGGGGCAGGTGTGTAAACCAGGCTTTCTCGGATGCTGGAGTCATCGAGATTCCGCGATCCTTGGGTTTGATGAAGATGCTCCGGTGCTGCGTTTGATGTCAGTGTCACTCAGCCCATTGACATCGCACTGTCTGGGGTGATGTCAGGTTTCCACACTCCCCTGGCGAGGAGCGGGGAGGGGGAGGCCTGAGGTCCTGCCTCCGTGCAGGTTGGGCACTGCTTGAATCTGAACCCGTCCGTCTGGCTCCATCACAGTGAGGCTTCTGACATGGAACTGCCGGCCGGCCGTGGAGGCTTGCTCAATGCTTCCTGGCTTGGCCCTCTGGTGCTATCGGAATCTCGCACCTGATGGGGGGGTGGGACAGGGCAGGGCAAGGCAGCAGTGGCGGAGGGGACTGCTAGGAGATGCCAGTTACAGGAAGTGGCTTGCTCGGCTTTCCCTGGGCTGTGGGTCCCCGTCCTCTTTCAGGCTGTGGTTTCCTGTGCCGGGAGCTCCCTTCTTGCTCCACCAGTTCTACATTTCCCCAGGTACAGGGGTGGGGCAGCCTCAGGGCTGTTGGACTGGAGAGGGCCTTGGGAGGGCACCAGGAGGCCATTTCTCAGAAAAACAACAGCGATTGGGTGTTGCGCTACCCCTCCCCCTCCCCCCAGCCTTGAGCCACCAGGGCCCTCGAGGCTCTGAAGGATGCTGGTGCCAGCAGCCGGGCTGAATGGAAGATGAAAGGCACCCTCAGGGCCAGCCTGGCCCAGGATGCCTGCATTCAGTCCTGTTTCCTCCCCTATGGCCCCAGAACCCGGCCCCCAAGAGCTAATGGGCACCTGCTGGGGTCTTAATGAGCGAGCCAGGGTTAATGGGTTACATATTCACCAGCCTCCCGCTGGCTCTCAAAGTCCACACTGACCTGGCGCAGTGGCCACTGCCTTTTCCAGCTTTGACACCTTGCAGCTCAGGAACGGCGCCGGAGAGGTCAACAGGTCCCCCAGGAGCCCCCGCGGTTCACAAAGAAGATTCCAGCTCCTGCCGTGGTTCCTTCCTCCTGGAACGTCCCCCACCCCCCACCCCCGCACTGCGAGCCCAGCTCTGGCCGGATTTCCAAGGCACCCATGCTGGTGTCTGCCTTGGTCTCAGCGCCCCAGGCACCTCGTCCTTGATGGATCGCATGGACAGCCAGCCTCCTGAGAAGCCAGGACGGCATCGTAGCGGAAGAAATGGGTTGGAGCTGGGGCCGGGCTGGTAGTGGTGACTGTGGCAGGGCAGGGGGCTGACTCCCTGCGGACTTTGACCTGAAGGCTGGGAGGAGGCACAGCCCCCCCACCCCATGCAGAGGACAGGAGCAGGTGGCCCCAGCACCCTCTCCTTCACGCTGGCGCTCACCCCAGGAATCAGGGAAGGGGGATACAGAAAGACTCCCCTAAGTCTTTTACTTCGGGGAACCAGAGTCTTTGGAGTGACAGCTCCTAGACCCCCCGACTTGTAGCCCCAAGAGTCGTGGAGAGGACATGTTTTGGGGAGGCAGGGTGTCCCCTCCTCCCAGGGAAACCTTTGGCCTGGATCTGCTCTGTGCTGACACCCAGCCTCTTTTTTTTTTTTTTAAGATTGATTGATTTATGTGAAAGGCGGAGCCACAGAGAGGGAGAGACAGGGAGACAGATCTTCCATCCACTGGTTCACTCCCCAAATGGCCGCAATGGCTGGGAACTGGCCAGGTTAAAGCCCGGAACTCCATCCAGGTCCTCCATGGCCGGGGTGGTGGGGATCTTGTCTGCTCAGGTACATTAGCAGTGAGCTGCATGGGAAACAGGGCAGCTGGGACTCGAACCAGCCAGCAAAAACCCAGTCTCTTTCGTCCCTGCCCTGGCCACCCTAGGAGCCAGCCAGGCCCCGTTCCCACCTGGAAAAGTTCCTGTGCCTTTAAAACCTCCTCCCACCCTGGGCCAGCACAGGGAGAGAGGGGAGGAGCTGGGTCTAAGCTGGGGATAGGGACTTGGTTCCTTGCTGGTGTGGACCCTGGAGCCTGGAGCCAGGCGGGCGGCTGGCTGTGTTCCAGTGCTGTGTGGCCCCGAAGCGTCCGCTGACCCTCTCTGAGCTGTGGAGGAGCTCAGGCTTGGGGCTTTCCAGAGGTTTCTGGGGGAGGCAGTGGGGGGGGGGAGGGCGGGATGCCATCTTCTGCTGTAGCACATGCTAGCCGTGCTCCGGAGGAGTCCCGGCCTTGGTCTGCCTACCTGTGCAGTGGGCGTGAGCTTCAGGGCGAAGGGAGTGAGATCAGTGTGCATGGTTGCCGCAGAGGGGCCGCACAGGTAGGCAGAGCCCCTGGCGTGTTTGCCGGGACAGGCTCTGGGCTGGAGTCTCTGTGTCTGGTCTGATAAATGGGTTTGGGATCTTCTGCCTGGGCTTCCCGCCCGCTCCGCCTCACGTGTGTCAGAGGGGCGGCGACGGGTGCCGGGGGCAGATGGGCAAGGATTGGCATCGAGCCCCTTGACTCTCCCAAGAAGCCATGGCTGGGAGAATGGCACTTGAAATTGAGAGGGAGGAATGCAATGTGGAGGAGCTGAGGATCTGCAGCCCCTGGGGGCTGGGTGGGCAGCCCTAGGGTGGAGCCCGAGCTGGGATGGACTCCACCCCTCACTACCCTACCCCCACCCCAGGCCACTGTGTCCTCAGGGCTGAGCTGACCCCTCTCTGGGCTCTGGCTCTGGCTGTGGGCGGGGGCGGGGGCAGGGGCAGGGCAGAGCCAGCTGTACAAAGGATTTTGCCATCTTCTCCAGGGGGCGCCACCACCTTCAGGTCACAGGGCCCGGGGTTAAGGGTCAGGGCACAGGTGGCCTCGCCCACGGGTTTCCTGCGGGTAGTGGTCGTCCATTCTAGGGACCAAGAGTTTTTATTTCCTAATGCCGGGCGTGGGGTAGGCAGCGAGGGAGACAGATTCAGGGCTGGGTAGCGGTCACGTGCCGCGTCCCCGCAGCACCCCCCACAGGTGTAGGCCGTGCTGGGAGACCCCTGTGCTCTCCACAAGGGGGCTGGCGGGGCGGGGGTGGGGGAGGGAGGAGGTGAGTGGCGCGACTCCGGGGCCAGCTGACCTTGGGTAAATTGCTTCCGCCTAAGTCTGCTTTTCCTGTCTGAATGGGCCCGGGGCTGCAACCCGGCTTTCCCTCGATGACACAGACTTCAAGCGGGCGTTTTGGGATTAGCAGAGAATCTCCAGGCCGGCTGCTCTGCTGCGTCCCGGGATTGTGTTGGGAGGGGGTGGTGCTGCCGGCCGAGTCAGCATCTCTGGGTGAGTGAGGCTTGCACATTCCTGGGGACAGGGAGCTCATCACCTTCTGTGCACAGCTTGCCCAGGGCGTCCGGGAGTGGGGGTTGGAGGAGGGGGGAGAGAGAACCATGACTCAGGGAGCCAGTGACCCTTGTTCTTGGCGGGTGAGGGCCCAGGGGGAATGGAGAGCAGTGTCCAAGGTCCCCTGGGCCGGGCCCGCCGCTGCTCCTGCTTCCTTGGTGGGCTGGCCAGGGACATGCAGCAGCTTGGGGTAGGTGCAAGGTGGCCAGGCTGACACTGCTAGCCTGTGTGAGGTTGGGTGGGCTCTGGCCTCTCTTTGGGTCCTAGGCTTTTCACTGGGTTCCTGTGGCCTGAGGCACCAATGTTCCTGGGTGGACAGCAGAACCAGTCTGGACACTGGGACACCCCCCCCCGTCCCCCCCACCGCCTGCCCTGGGCCTTGTTCTGGGCAGTGGCAGGGTGTGGTGAGGCCTCTCAGGTTCAGGTTCAGGTTCCGGGCTGGTGCCCGGGGTTGGGGGGTGCCTTCCCCACTGCTTTAGGAGCTGTTGTCTGGGACACTGCAGCTCTGAGTTCAGACGCTCCCCCAGCAACTGAACGGGACAAGGGTGAGGCACAGGGCGCTCTGACCAGTCGACCACCGCCCTTTGAAGGGGGCCGGGTCTGGAACCCCTTTCCCAGGCTCTGGGTCCCTCCCACCTCCGGCCCAAGGCCCTCCCAGGGCGGGTGTGACCTTTAGTCACCTGCAGAAAGCCAAGTCACTGTGCCTCCTGCTGTGACTCCGCCTGGCCGGACCTCTGAGCGAGGACCGCCTGTTCCACTCTGTCCAGACGCATCCAGCTGCCCCTTGGGGATGCTGGGCGCGCCCCGGCTGGCCTCTTGCCCACTCTGGGACTAGGTAAGCTCAGAGGTCTTTGGGGTCCCACTGCCCCTTACTGCACCTGCAACCCCCTGGGAGGTGTCCACCCCCAAAGCAGCAGGGGCGGCAGGCGTGGCTTCTCCCAGGAGGGTTGGGGGGGATGTGACATTCCCAGGCGGTCAGTCAGCCCTGCTTCCTGCAGCTGAGGGTCTCTCTTGGACCCCCACTGCCCCTAGGGCCTCAGGTGAGCCCACCAGGGCCACCAGGAGGTGGGGGTGTCTGGGTTTGAAGCCCAGCCTTGCTGCTGACCCGCTCCCTGGCCTCAGTTTCCCGTCCTGACTCTGATGGGGGTGGGAGCCCCGCCTCTGGCTTTCATATCCTTTTAGTGAGTCTTTGAGAAAACCAGTGGGGAGGGGGTAGGAAATGGTAGCCCAGGCCACCAGCAGGGAGTCTTCCGCAGCTGTTCTGGGGACTGCTGGCTTGGAGGAGGGGGTGGGGCTAGGCCTGTGGGTTGGGGAGGAAGAGGCGGGGCCAGTGCAGCCCCCTTCCCTCTCCACAATCTACTCCTCTGCTCCTTGGGAGCCTCCTAGGGTCCTGGGGTGGACAGGGACAGACAGGGAGGCTACGAGGCTCTCAGGGGTCATTGCCATCTCACCCCAGGGCCCTAAGGGAAATGACAATCATGGCCTCAAACCATGAGGCTGGACCCCCAAGGCACCCAGTGGGATTGCGGGCTGTGTGGGGCCAGAGCAGGGGGACGCTGACCTGGCCCAGCCGCCAACCTCCAACACGTGCTGGGAACGGTCTGTCATCAACGATTGAGGGCACACGTTGCTGGCCCGGCTTCTGAGGCCACTTGGACCTCCCAGCATGGCTGCCCCTATCAGGAAGCCTGGACCCTGACCAGGCTGCCCACCCGACCCCGGGTGTCCGTGTGTCCAGACAGCCGTCAAGCCTGGGCAAGGGTGTGGACCATCTCTCCCGCAAGGAGGGCGGGGCCCCATTGGCACTTTGGCCAGACAGAGTCCTCTGACTCTGCAGGAGCGATGCTGCCTGGAGGGTGGCCAGGGAGAGGCTCCGGGCGCTCAGGTTTCAGGCTCGGATGGTGGTCCAGGTGCAGAGGGGCTGCTGTGGATCCCACGGTGGGGACATGGGGTGGTGTCTGCTGGGCTCCCCACCCCAAGCCTGGGGAGAGCTCCACCTTCTGTGCTAGTGTGGGGCTCTGCGACCCTGAATGGGGGTCAGGGTCACTGAGAGAGGGACCCAGCCTGTGCTCCCTTGCAGGGGCTCGTGGCCGACACCTGCTGTTTGGAGGAATCTGGGTCACAGCCCTCACCTGCTGCCACAGCCAAGGGCACCTGCCCGGGCTGGCAGGAAGTCCACAGGGGACATGCTCAGCGGGCAAGAGCCCTCCCCTGCCCCGCTGCTGTCCCCATACCATGAAGCCCCACCCCACCCCCATGCAGCCAGTGTTTGCACTTCCTGCGTTCTAACCCACTTGATTTTTCTGCAGCCCCGGCCAGCGAGACCACTGAGGTTGCGATATCAGCCTGCAGCTGCAGAGAGAAGTGACTTGCTCAAGGCCCACAGCAGGTGACTTCAGACGCACAGGGGCCCCCTCAGCCCCTTCTTGGGCACCTGTCCTGCTGGGCTTGCACCCAAAGCTCCTGTCCCCTGCCTGTCCTGCTCGGTGCAAGACTCTGTCTGGCCTGTGTCTGGGAGGATTCCCCGGAACCTGTGGGTGGCTGGCAGCCTGGCAGGAGGCGGACAGACCCAGCCAGAGATGCGTGGATGGCGGGAGGTCACCAAGAGCCCCCTCCGCTCCCCCACACCTCCCTCCCCAGGGGCATGGGGGGGCAGGGTCGGGCCTGCTGCAGGTCACCCTCCTGATTTTTCTTTTTTTTTTTTTCTTTCTTTTTTTTTTTTTTTTTTTTTTGACAGGCAGAGTGGATAGTGAGAGAGAGAGAGACAGAGAGAAAGGTCTTCCTTTTTGCCGTTGGTTTACCCTCCAGTGGCCGCTACGGCCAGCGCATTGCGCTGATCTGAAACCAGGAGCCAGGTGCTTCTCCTGGTCTCCCATGCGGGTGCAGGGCCCAAGCACTTGGGCCATCCTCCACTGCCTTCCCAGGCCATAGCAGAGAGCTGGCCTGGAAGAGGGGCAACCGGGACAGAATCCGGCGCCCCAACCGGGACTAGAACCCAGTGTGCCAGCGCCACAAGGCGGAGGATTAGCCTGTTGAGCCAGGGCGCCGGCCCACCCTCCTGATTTTTCAGCAGGACAAGGAGGCCTGGTCGGGGAGTCTTGGAGAAGATTCTGTGACCGCGAGCTCCTGCAGGGTGTGAGTGGCAGCCATTCCAGCCAAGCCCTCTCGTCTCTCCAGGAGCCGCTTGGGGGGCTCCCGTCTGTTAACTGGCCGGTGAGTCCCAGCCCTGCAGGGGCTCGGTGGATGCCGAGCTCCGTGCTGTGCAGTGGGCCCCCGGGAGGCAGAGGAGACTGTGCAGAAGTAGGGGCAGGTGAAGTCTTGCTTGGGGGGGTCCCTGTTGGAAATGGGGGCCTTTGCTAGAGATAGGGAGCAGTGATGTGGGAGGGCAGAGACGGAACCTAGAGCTGCCGGCAGAGGGAAGGTTCTGGGCTAAGGTCTGGGGGCTACAAGGAAGGAGACAACAGGCCCTGTCTTTCTGAGACCTGATTAGACTGTGCCCCGTGCAGGTGGGGTCAGCAAGCGCCCCCTGGCTGGCGAGTCATGAAGAAGCCGTTCGTGGTGGTGGGCCTGCTGGCCGTGATCCTCGTGTTGGTCATCATCAGCCTCGCCATCTGGCTGCCCTCCGCCTCCAGGCAGCCTGAGCATGTCTACACCAGGGCGGCCGTGGCCGCCGATGCCCCACGTTGCTCCGAGATTGGGAGGTTAGTGGTGGTGGTGGGGGCGCTGGGCTCCGGGCAGGGCCTGGGGCCAGCTGGGGATATGGGCCCTGGGCAAGGTTCTGGCCCCTCTGCAACTTGGTTTCCCCGGCCCTAAATAGACTGCCTGGATGAACAGCATCGTGCACAGGCAGAGTGGCCTGGCCTTTCTCCTTGGGCCCTCTCAGTAGCTGGTGGTCAGGGCAGAGGGGGCAGGGACCAGCGAGACCCCTTTTCTCAGCTCTAAGAGGATGAGGGGACTTCAAAAAGTTCATGGAAAATGCACACCAGGAAAAAAAAATCGTGGATTTAAAAAGTTTTGCACTGAAATACACATCTTTTAATTCTATTATTCCACAAATGATTTGAAGACCCCTTGTGTCTGTCTCTATGGATAAACTGTTTTATTCTTTCTTCTTCTTCTTTTTTTTTTTTTTTTCAATTTATTTGAGAGGCAGAGTTAGAGAGAGAGGGAGAGACAGAGAGAGAGGTCTTCCATCCGTTGATTCACTCCCCAGATGGCCACAACGGCAGGAGCTGGGCTGATCTGAAGCCAGGAGTCAGGAGCTTCTTCCAGGTCTCTCACGTGGGTGCAGGGGCCCAAGCACTTGGGTCATCTTCCACTGCTTTCCCAGGTGCATTAGCAGGGAGCTGGGCTAGGGCTTGAATTGGCACTCTGATATGAGATGTTGGCGTTGTAGGCAGTGGCTTAACCCTTTGTGCCACACTGCTAGCCCCTAAGTCTTTTAAAAATAACAGTTCTTGAGGCTGGCACTGTGGTGCAGCTGGTGAAGCCGCCACCTGTGACACTGGCATCCCATATGGGCAATGGTTTGTGTCCCAGCTGCTCCACTTTCCTATCCAGCTCCCTGCTAATGCACCTACGAAAGCAGCGGAAGATGGCCCAAGTGCTTGGGCCCCTACCACCCATGTGGGAGACCTGGATGGAGTTCCAGGCTCCAGGCTTCAGCCTGGCCCAGACTGGGCCATTGTGGCCATTTGAGGAGTGAACCAAGGGATGGAAGATTCCCCCCAACCCCCTGTTACTCTGCCCTTCAAATAAATAAATAAATCTTGAAAATAAAACTCTTCTGTCCTTTTTAGGGCAGGGAGGCAGGGGGAGGTGAGTGACAGGTGCACCCAGGAGGCGGGGTCCCAGGGGTTCTCACCGGCCCCTCCATGTCCCTGGCAGGGATGCCCTGCGGGACGGCGGCTCGGCAGTGGACGCGGCCATCGCGGCCCTGCTGTGCATGGGGCTCATGAACCCGCACAGCATGGGCATCGGGGGCGGCCTGTTCTTCACCATCTACAACAGCACCACAGGTGAGTGGTGGGGCTGAGGCGGGGGGTGGAGGCAGTGCATGTCCGTCTGAGGCTGGGGGAGGTAGCTGAGCGGCCACCGGGCGCATGGGGGGTGGGCAGGGACAGGGGCTGGGGCTCTTCTTGCCTGCCCACCTGCTTCTTCCTCCTAGGGAAGGCTGAGGTCATCAACGCCCGTGAGGTTGCCCCGGCGCTGGCCTCTGCCAGCATGTTCAACAACTCCAAGCAGTCCCAGGAGGGTGAGCCTGGGGTGGGGGCGGGGAGGGGGAGTAGGGAGCTGGACCCGGTGCAGGGCTGGGCGGCAGCTTTAGGGTCTCTCCCACCCCTTCCTGGCCTCAGATGCCCCCCCATGACCACTCAAGTCTATCACCATGGAGAAAAAGGACAGGAGCGTCCATCTTTTCCCGCCATAGCCTCCCCTCCAGGGCCACCGGCAATGACAGGTGCCCTCCGTATCCGAGGGGCTGTGTCCATGGATTGGGCGACCACGGGTCAAAAATATAGGGAGGGGGGAAAATTGCACCTGTGCTGAGTGCTTGTCTTTGGTCCCTAAATGCAAACACAGCAGTCCCTAAACAACTATTTACATAGCATTTAGGTCAGATTACAAAGCAGAAGTCACCCACAGATGATTCAAAGTGTGTGGGAGGGTGGGGTGGGTTCTATGGAAATTACAGACCATTTTCTAGGAGGGACCCGAGCGTCAGTGGGGTTTGGTATCCTGGGGGGAGGGGTGGGTCATGCAGATGGGGGGAGGTGGAGGAGGAATGTCTTGTTCATATGCATATATATATATATATATATATATATATATTTGCTTGAGAGAGAGTTACAGAGAGTGGGGGAGAGAGAGGTCTTCTATCCACTGGTTCACTCCCTAAATGGCTGCAATGGCTGGAGCTGAGCTAATCCGAAGCCAGGAACCAGGCGCTCCTTCCAGGTCTCCCATGCAGGTGCAGGAGTCCAAGGACTTGGGCCATCTTCCACTGCTTTCCCAGGCCACAGCAGAGAGCCAGATCAGAAGAGGAGCAGCCAGGACTCAAATCAGCACCCATATGGGATGCCGGAGCTGCAGGTGGCAGTTTTGCCCGCTACACCACAGCGCCGGCCCCGGAGCACATTGTTCTAGCAGCTCTAATGTACCAGGGGTCACAAGGAGGCAGACGCCCTGCTGGGTGCTCTTCCCCGTGTTTAGCAGTGGGGAGGGGATGTGTGTTGATTGGTTTTACAGGTGGGATGCTAAGGCCCCGGAGAGATTGTGCAAATTGGCTGTGGTCACACAGCTGGGAAGCAGTGAACCTGAGGTTGGACCTAGGCTGTCTAAATCCTGTTATTTTTAAAAATTAGTGTGGGGTGGGGGCTGGTGCTGTGGTGTAGAAGGTAAAGCCACCGCCTGCAGTGCTGGCATCCCATATGGGTGCCGGTTCGAATCCCGGCTGCTGCACTTCCGATCCAGCTCCCGGCTCATGGCCTGGGGGAACAGCAGAAGATGGCCCAAGTGCTTAGGAGACGTCGTGGGAGACCCAGATGATGCTCCTGGCTCCTGGCTTCAGCCTGGCCCAGCCCGGGCTGTCACGGCCATCTGAGGAGTGAACCAGCGGATGGAAGACCTCTCTCTGTCTCTGTCTGTCTCGCTGTAATTCTGGCTTTCAAAATAAATAAATTTTTTTTTAAATTATTTATCTGAAAGAGAGACAGAGAGAGAACTCCCTTTTTCTGGTTCACTTCCCAAATGCCCTCCATGGCCAGGGCTGGGTCAGGCCCAAGTGGGGGATGAGGAACTCCATCCAGGTCTCCCACGAGGGAGGCAGGGCCCCAGTTACTTTCAGCATCACTGCTCCCTCCTGGGGTCTGCATTAGCAGGCGGCCGGGACCCCCTTCCTGTGCTTTTTACAGGTTCCTCATTCATTCACTCACTGTAGGGCTAGCTCTGCCGAGCATGGAGTGCGCCTTGCAAAATCAGGTCTAGCAGCTGGTTTCCCACGGAACCCCGGGTTCCTCCAGGCACAGCGCTGGAAGGCAAAATGCCTGAGTCAGATAGGGAGGCTGGGTCCAGAGAAGGGACTGGCCAGAGACTGGAGTTCATGTCTCAGCGCCAGCACAATAGAAAAAGCGAGGGGGTGGCCTGGGCCTGGGCTGGGGGTGGCTCTGAGCTGGGAAGGGTGTGGCTGTGGCTCTGTGGGGCTGGCACAGAACCCCAGACCCACAGGAACCCATGCATGCTACCATCTCCCCCGTCCTGTGCCCTGGTCTGCGCGCTGCCTGCCCAGCCCAGAGTGGACCTTAAACACCCCTGGTCCTTCCCAGTCTCACTGACCCTGTCTGTGAAATGGTTCGGGGAATGTGTGCCCGCTAGTCTCCCCGCCGCACACCTGCTGCGTGCGGCCACTAACGCAGTGTTCTGTCTCCCCAGGCGGGCTGTCGGTAGCAGTGCCCGGCGAGATCCGCGGCTACGAGCTGGCGCACCAGCGGCACGGCCGGCTGCCCTGGGCTCGGCTCTTCCAGCCCAGCATCCAGCTGGCTCGCTACGGCTTCCCGGTGGGCAAGGGGCTGGCGGCAGCGCTGATCCGAAGCCAGGCCGTGGTCGAGGGGACACCTGCGCTGTGGTGCGTCCGCGGGCAGAGCACGGATGGATCCCTGGACCCGCGGGGGCCTTGTTCTAAGCCCTGTGCTGCTTGGGGGCGGTCCGTGTGTCTGAGTGATGGCGCCACCCGCCTCCGACAGGCACTGTCTGTAGTTTGTCCTCGCTGGTGGGGGAGGTGGTGCGGCCGGGTCTGCGCCATCTGCGGCCTCACGGGGGCGCCTCTGCCGCAGCGAGGTGTTCTGCCGGAATGGGAAGGTGCTCCAGCAAGGGGAGACGGTGATCATGGCGCGGCTGGCCGACACCTACGAGACGCTGGCCCGCGAGGGCGCCCAGGCCTTCTACAATGGCAGCCTCACAGCGCAGATCGTAAAAGACATCCAGGAAGCTGGTGAGCAAGGCAGCCTTGGGACCCCACGGCGAAGCCTCCCCAACCCTCCCTCCCAGACCCGGCTGCCTAAAACCGTGCAGCAGGTGGAAGCTGGAGCCAGGAGGACTTCCTGGAGGAAGTGGTGGCTGGGCTACACATGATTTGGTCAAGCAGAGAGAGGAAGGGACTCGGAGCAGGGGAGAGAGACCCCCGGAGAGAAACGAGGGATGGGGGTGGGTTTGGCCAGAGGAGTTGGAGGGGCCTATGGGGACGTGGCAGTGGCCGCTTTCTGGGGTCATCTTGTTAGTGTTTCACAGAGGTGGGGATAAGCTTGTCACATTTTCTGCCGTTGCTGAGGCCTGGGGCTGCTTCCCAGGGCTGGGGGAAGATGGTGGCCTGCACTTAGGAGAGACCCTGCAGCCAGAGCGAGCAGAGGAGGCCAGTGAGCCGGGCAGGTGGAGGTTGGCAGCCGTGCGTCTGGCCATGAGTGTTGAGCACCATCAGGGAGGAGAGAGGGGCTGGGAGACAGACCTGACAATAGATAGCTACCTACCTCAGGGCCTTTGCACTGCTGTGCCTGGCAGGTGGACCAGTGGGCAGGCCCTCCAGGGTGGCCAGGGCTCCTCCACCCCGCTTAGAGTGTACCCAGTCCTCCCCGCCCCCCTGGTGCAGCTCCGTCCCCCACCACGGGCCACCCTGGCCCTGGCCCCCACTGCTTACAGGAGGCATCATCACCGCCAAGGACTTGAATAACTACCAGGCCGAGCTCATCGAGAACCCGCTCAGCGTGCGCCTTGGCGACTCCGTGTTGTACATGCCCAGCGCCCCGCTCAGCGGGCCCGTGCTGGCCCTCATCCTCAACATCCTCAAAGGTGAGCGGCCCCCGCCCCCGCCGCCGGCGGAGGGAGGGGCCTGTGACACCCCCTCCCCCTCCCCCATTGGCCCGGGCCTCACCACCGCACCACCCAGCAGCCTTTGGTTTGGGACACCTTCAGCCTGCTGAGCCCTCTCCGGGCCCCTGGCTCTGACCACCCAGGGTACAACTTCTCCCCGGCGAGCGTGGGGACGCCCAAGCAGAAGGCATTGACGTACCACCGCATCGTGGAGGCCTTCCGGTTCGCCTACGCCAAGAGGACCCTCCTCGGGGACCCCAAGTTTGTGGACGTGACCAAGGTAAGGGGCAGAGGCCCATGGAGAATGGGCTCCCAAGACCACCACAGCCTCATCCATTGCTACAACAAGCTTTGCTTGCAGACCTACTGTGTGCTGGGCGATGGGCTTGGTGGCCCTTGGTCCTGGGCTCTCTGCCCTGTGCTGCGGGGGTGGCGGCTGGGGGCAGACGGACTTGACAATGGGTGATCGGTGCTCCCTGTTCTGGCCATGTTCCTACCTCAGGGCCTTTGCCCATGCTATGCCCTTGGCCCAGGAGATTCAGGAGTGGATGATGCTTGGGGCGGGGTGGGGGTGGGGAGTGGTTCTGGCTATCATGTCGGAGACCCTCGTGCCAGGGTCCCTGGCATTCCAGGGTGGACTTGTGCCCTCCCTCCCCCCACACTGACCTGTGACCCACCCCAGGAGGGCCCCCGCTGCCCAGCAGCCCCTCCCAGCCCCCTGCTGTCTTCTCTCCCAGATGGGTTCTGCGTCTCTGTCCCCTCCGGCCGGTGCTGCCTGGCGTCTTGTCTCTGTCCCCTGCTGTGCCTTCCCTCCCAGCCCTTGCACCCCCTTGCTGCTCAGAGCCACACTTCCTGTTTACAAGGGCCATTTCCATGGGAAAGGCAGGCTGCTGTTCTAGAACCTTCTGGCTGCAGCCCATCCAGGCTGTCGCAGACAAAACGAACCCGAACCCCTTGCCCCCCTCCCGCTCTGCCACCTTGCTCTGTCCGTCTCCACCTGCCTCTGTCCACACACCTGCTCTTCCCCAGCTGGTGGCAGTGGCCAATGTCACACTCCGGCCGTATCACCCACCGGAGCTAGGAGCGCTTCACACGGCCCCATCAGCGCGTCCCCAAGGGTCCCTGCGTCCTCCAGATTCCGGGGGCCCCGCAAGTCCCCCTGGCGATTCGGCCATGACGTCTCTCTGAGTCTCAGCCTGGAACAGACCTCTGGCTGTTCTGGGAGTTTCCAAGGACAAGGGCGTGGCTTTCCATTCCCTGGGTTTCCTTGAGTTGGTCACTGAGTCCCTGGGGCGTGTGGGGGGACTCTGTGCTCAGCCTCTGGAGGCCCCTCCTCTCCTCTCAGCCCTGAGGACCCCATGGCTTTGAGCAGCTGCCTGATGACCGACGTCTCCGGCCCGACCTTGCCCGTGAACTCCACACCCCTGGGTCCTTGGGTGTGCAACAGGCTCCCGCCCCGCCCCAGTGTTTCCCTCCGAAGGCTGCTCGAGTCTTTGTCTTCCACTGTGATCTCCTGGGCGTCTGGGCCACCAGCGGGACCCTGCGGGAACGCCCCCGGCTCGCTCTCTCTTTGGCTCCAAGCCCGGTTAGCTCAGAGCAGAAGTCAGAGTCCTTATAAGTCCCTGGCCTGCCTCCTCCAACCCCTCTCCCTTCACCCATTTCCTTCCCTGCCTGTCACTCACAGGCCTGTAATGTACCTCACGGCTTTGCATTTATCCTTTATGTCTCATTCTGGTCTCCTTGCAAATGTCACCTCCTCTAGGAAGCCCTCTCTGATCACCCTGATCACCCTCTCCACCCCCTCCTTTCTGGCTTGAGGTTTCCAGCAGCTTACCTGCTTGGTTCTGCTCTCTGCCACTGTGAGGGCAAGGATCTATGATATGGGGTGGGGGCATCCCATGTGCCAATTTAGCCCACCCCAGGTTTTTAAAATGCATGCATATGAGAGATCTTCGAGAAGTTCGTTGGAAAAGTGTATTAAGAAAAAACCTATATGTGGATTTCAATATGTTTGGGTCCCAAATACACTTATCTTTTTTTTTTTTTTAAAGTCCTTTTTCACTTGAGAGATGAAGTTACAGAGAGAGAGAGAGAGAGAGAGAGAGAGAGAGGTCTTCCATCTGCTGGTTCACTCCCCAGATGGCCGCAATAGCCAGGGCTGGGCCAGACGGAAGCCAGGAGTTGAGAGCTTCTTCCGGGTCTCCCATGTGGGTGCAGGGGCCCAAGCACTTGGGTCATCTGCTGCTGCTTTCCCAGGTGCATTAGCAGGGAGCTGGTAGGGAAGCCGAGCAGCCGGGACTCGAACCAGTGCCCCTATGGGAGGCCAGCATAGCAGGCAGTGGCTTAACTTGTCAGACCACAAAGCTAACCGCTAAACTTACCTATAATTCAGTTTCCCATGAGCCTTTTGACTGCATGAACGAATGGACTCCCTGTGGCGGGTCTGGAGGCCTGAGGGACACAGGGACATTCCGAGTTGCTGGACGGTGACAGGGACAGGCTGCAAAGGGGCCCTGTGCGGCCCTGGACCCTGGGGAGCCCCGAGGGTGAGGGGTGCACAGGAGGGCTGTGACGGGGAGCCACGGTCGGTTGGGGACTTCCTGACGCCTGCTCGACAACCCTGTGCCCCCTCCCCGCCCTCCCCCCCCCCACCTCCTCAGGCCAGCTCTGGGGTCTCGGCAGGTGATCTCCAACATGAGCTCCGAGTTCTATGCTGCTCAGCTCCGGGCCCAAATCACCAACACCACTCACCAGACCGCCTACTATGAGCCGGAATACTACACGCCGGATGGCGGAGGCACCGCCCACCTGTCTGTGGTCGATGAGGAAGGCAGTGCTGTGTCTGCCACCAGCACCATCAACCTCTAGTAGGACTGCCTGGGAGTGGGCCGGGGCTTCCCCCCCACCCCGGGGGAGGGGCGGGGTCCCAGAAGGCGGCTCCATCCACCCCCTTCCTTGAGGCCTCCCAGCTTGGAGGGGTGGGTAGGGCCAGGTTGGGCGGAGGTGGGGGTGGGGGTCCGGCCCAGCTGCTCTGACCTGGTCCCCGCTTGTAGCTTCGGCTCCAAGATCCTCTCGCGAGTCAGCGGGATCCTCTTCAATGACGAGATGGACGACTTCAGCTCACCCAACATCACCAACCAGTTTGGGGTGTCACCCTCGCCGGCCAATTTCATCCAGCCAGGTGCGGGGGTAGCGACGCGCGTCTGGGAAGGGGCTGGCAGCCTGTGTGCGTGGGCAGGCCAGGCGGGCAGCCGGGCGGCTGACTGCTGTCCCCGTCTCCTCTTCCGGGCCGCAGGGAAGCAGCCGCTCTCGTCCATGTGCCCCACGGTCATTGTGGGCCCTGACGGTCAGGTGCAGATGGTGGTGGGCGCCGCGGGGGGCACGCAGATCACCACGGCCACTGCGCTGGTATGTGCCCCGCCCCGTCCGCCGGCCCTCCGCAGCCCCGCCCCCAGGCCGCGCTGACCACAGGCCCACCCCTGTCCACCCCTCCCAGGCCATCATCCACAGCCTGTGGTTCGGCTATGACGCGAAGCGGGCCGTGGAGGAGCCCCGGCTACATAATCAGCTCCTACCCAACACCACGACGCTGGAGAAGGACTTTGATCAGGTGGACGGGGCCTGGGAGGCGGAGTCATGGGAGGGCAGGCAGGGCAGCCTGGCCTGGAGACCTGGGTCTCCCTGGGAGATCAGGGAGTGGGCAAAGAGGGGTGTCCTTGTGCCTCCTGCCGGGGCCACCCTGAGCCCCTGCAGGATGAGGGCCGACACCTGCTCCAGTGGATGCCTCCGACCTGCCCTTCCTGGTTACCTGGCTGGAAATGGCCCCACCTATGTCTTCGAGGCCCATGACCCCACAGGCGCGGTCTGAGGCATTGGGGCCCTCCTGAAGCCGCCTTCTCTCCCCCTCCCCACAAGGCGGTGATCACAGACCTGAATGGCCGGGGCCACGAGACCCAGATCACGTCCGGGTTCATTGCTGTGGTGCAGGCCATCGTGCGCACGGCCAGTGGCTGGGCAGCTGCTTCCGACTCTAGGAAAGGTGGAGAACCAGCCGGCTACTGAGTGCCCAGGGAGACCGGTGGCCCAGGGACCAGATCCACGCCAGGCCCAGGAGTGGGACTTTGGGGACAGTGCCTCTCCCGTGAGCAGCAGAACAATGCAATAAATTGGGGGCGCTGTGCCAGGCTCTGGGCAGCCTCGCTGGCCCGGCCCCCACTCTCTGGGCCTCAGCGTCCTGTGTGTGCAATGGAGCCGTCTGGCAGGGGGAGAGTGGAAGGTGGGAGTTGGAGATCTTGGAGCTGTGGGAGCTGGAGCAAGCCTTGGTGTTCTCAGGAGATGGAGAGCATGGTCCCCTTCCTCGCCCCTGAGTCAGGGGACCATGGGCCAAGCCGTCCTTTCCCTGGGTGGCACAGTAACGCGTGCTAGTATTGGCCACCAGGGGGCGCTGCAGCTTTGGCGTTGACTTGGACGAGGGCGGCCAACTAATGCAGGGAACACAGGGACCTCCCGGTGGGTGTCCAGGCCCAGGCTGTGCTAGGACACCGGGAGGTGAAGCTGGGGTCTAAGGAGTGGCGATTGGGCAAGAGGCTGGAGTGAAACAGCTCAGTCAGAGCCAGTACCCGGGGTGCTTTCCAAGCCTAAGCCCGGAGTGAGACCCAAGCTTGTGATGGGTTCCAGAAAGGGGCCCCAGGCTGCCTGCCCAGGGGGAAGAGTCTGAAGACAAGGGCCAGGCACAGCTCCTTGGCCCCCCAGCCCCACCCCCAGAGGGGTCTGCTGACCCTAGCCTCACACACTGCTGCCACACATCCCCACCGTGGAGGCCAGATCTGGGCGTTCCTTCGGGAGCATGGGAAATCTGGTGCTTCCAAGAGGGCCCCTGCAGGGGCTGGAGGCCTGGGGTTTGCAGGGTGCACCTCCAGATCCTGGGGCCCTGGAGTGCTCCGTCTCTGGGGCTCCCCGGGATGAGATGGAGGCTGGGCTGTGGGCTGTGGCTGCTTTCCACTCATTATTTGGGCCGTGGCCCCATTTACAGAGCTGTAGACTGAGGCCCAGGTTGCACAGCAGCAGCCGGGGTGGTGCTGGCCGGAAGGCTCCCGCTGGACAGATGGGAGGGTAGGCCTCCCCACCCCCAGGCTGAGGACCTGAATTCCTCCCACAGTCCCACCCCTGGCTGAGGACAGGCAGGGCCCAGCATGGGGCCTCAAATGATGGCTCATTCCCTCCCCTGGGCCTTTGTACCATGGCCTCTGCCTCCCAGGATGACTGGGGAGAGGAGAGGGGATGTCCCACCCCCTGCCCTGCCTGTGGGTTCTGACGCCTGTGGTGGGTGAGTGGGCTGGCCCAGCCCAGGAATGCACTTTGCTTCCAGGTTGAGCAATGTCATTGCGGCTCGGGCTCAGGGGTCGGCAGGGGGGCGGGAGGGGGGGCACCATGGAAACAGGCCTCCCCGGAAGGCCCGCCCCAGACAGCCTCTCTGGCGTAGGCTGGCTGAGGGCTCTGGGCCCAGGTGCCTGGCAGCCTAGCTGGGTTGTGTCCGTCCCCAGGAAACGAGGAATGGCCGGGGCTGGCAGGGCTGCAGCCCCTGGGGAGGTTGTATTTCATGGACTGTGGAACTGGGTGTCCAGGGCTGGGCGCACAGCCTGTGTACACGCCTACAGGGGTGACAAAAGTCAGCCTGCTCCCTTCCGCAGAGAGGGGGAGCTGAGGTCCCTCGGGGTCACCCCCAGGGCTGCAGGCCCAGCCAGGCTGAGACTTAAACTCCTGTCGGTCACCCTCCCTCTGCCTCTGAGCCCCGCCTACTTCCTACCTGACTTTACTGCTCCCTCGGCCAGGGCCACAATGAGCGAGGTGGGAATTGGGATGCCGGCTCCCCTCTGTGGGAGTGAGGAGGGGTGTCTGGCCTTGCCTCCCTGGTCCAGCAGGGGGCGCTATATAGCAGCCCCCGTCTGCTTTCCGGAGTGGGCGCCTCGGAGAGAGCGGGGAGCAGGATCCTTGGGGTTCTGGCCACAGGCGCCAAGTGCACAGACACCATGGCATGGGGTGACCCTGGCGCCGGCGGGCCAGCAGGACTGGCCGTGGGACGCCCGGGCAGTGAGGGAGTTAACCACAGCAGCTCGCTCCTCTCTACAAGGAAAAACTCCCCACAGCCGCCTGTTGCCTGGCTTCCAGCCAGGGCCGAGAGCAGGGGCTGAGAACCGGAGTGCATGCGCTCGGCAGCTCTGCTCTGCAGTGAGCACTCGGAGAGTGGCAGCCCTGCCGGCCACCAGCAGTCCCTCCACCCTCCCACCTGCCTGCCTGCTGTCTGCCTCTGAGCCTGTCTGTCCAGCCGCCTGTAAGTCCATCTCTTTCCAGGTGTCCATCCTCCCTGTCTTGCTGTCCTGCCCGTCGACCCATCTGCTACCTGTCCTTGTCCACCTGTCCGATCATCTGTGAGCTCACCTGCACATCTTCCTCTCTGTTCACCTGTCTGTCTGTCCATCCGCTGGCGCATCTGCCCACCTGCCTCCCCTCTCCCGCTGGGCCACGGAGCCATGGCCTGGGGCCGCGGCGCCACCACCAGCCTCGTCCTGCTCGTGCTGGCCCTGGCGCTGGCCATCATCGTTCCAGCCGTGGTCCTTTCCCGCCACCGCACCCGCTGCGGCCCCAAGGCTTTTGCCCACGCTGCGGTGGCTGCTGACTCCAAGGTCTGCTCCGACATTGGACGGTGAGTGAGAGGTAGGTGGAGGCGGGGTGGCCCTGTGCAGTGGGTGCTCTCTGGAGAGTTTGTGACCCCCGTGATGAGGGTGTGGCTATGCATGTGGGGCAGAGGCTGTGTGGGTTTGGGCTCCTGTACCAGCCAAAGTTGGGTTCAAGCAGGTAGCCCCAGGACCTTTGCACTGCCCAGGTGGCCGAGACGCCCATGAAGCAATGGCAGTGTTGGCAAAGGTGGTGGCTCTAGGGCTCTCTTTGCACCATGGGTGGGAAATGGAGATCCTAAGAGGGTCACACCCCAGTGACCCAGCCTGACACGGAGGACTGGCACCGATGTGTTTGGGGAGGCTGTCCCAATTCTCAAGGCTGAGCTCTTCTGCTAGATGCTAGATGCATAGCCAGTGGGATTCAGGGCCTGGCAGTGCACATGTGCTGCCCTGGGCCATGTCCCCTGCAGCCCGGGGCCATGTCTGCATCACCTCTCAGACCTGGGAAAGCTGCCCCAGCCGCTGTCCTGTTTCTCCGGCCTCCTTCCTAAATCAGGCCCAAGCCAAGTGACTGGTGTGTGGCCGGCTGGGGCAGCGGGCTGGAGAGGGACGACATCTGGCCTTTTCCAGGAAGTCCAGCCCATGGGAGGCCTCACTGCCCACAGCAGGGCGGGGACAGTGCAGGAAGCCCCTCCCTGCCTCCTGCCTCCCGCTGGGGCATGCATCCCCTTCCCGCCAACCCCAGTCACTGTTTCCCAGAAGTTCTGCTTTAGAGGCTATTGTGAGACTGCTCAGCGCTTTTGTAAACCCGGAGGGGACACTCCTGAGGTGGGGGGGGGGGGCGTATGGCTGGGCACCGCAGACTCAGTGTCCCCTCATCGGCGTCGGGTACCCCTTCTTCTCTTTGTGTATCTGGTCACCTCTAGTCCCCCACCCCCAAAAAGAGATTTACTTATTTATTTGAAAGACAGCAAGAGAAAGATACCTGCCCTCTACAGACTGATTAACTCCCCGAGTGCTCACAACGCCCCAGGGTTGGACCAGGTGGAAGCCAGGAGCCAGGAACTCCCATTTGGGTTTCCCACGTGGGTAGCAGCGGCCCAAGCACTTGGGCCATCAGGTGCATTAGCAGGGAGCTGGGCGGGGTGGAGCAGCCAGGACTGGGGCATCCCGAGCAGCGGGTTAACCTGTGCTACCGCACCTGCCACTCACTCACCTCCCATTCTTCCTCTCTTCACCCCAGCCCCCTGCCCGGATCCTCCTCGGTACTCCTTCAGGGCTCACTGTCCCCTCCCTCAGGGCTGCTCCTAGCCCAGTCCCAGCAGAGGATGGCAGCTCAGGGGCAGGCGAGAGCGGCTGCTGCTTGGTTTCCCTGGGGGACGGCAGGGGCGTGGCATGGGCGGGGTGAGAGGACGGGAGCCCACCTGCCATCCAGGGGCTGCCCCTGCCCTGTGGGCTAAGATGTGGTACAGTTGCAAAAGAGAAGGGGGGAGGAGAGGGCTTGGTGTGTGGGGGGCGCGGTGTCCCAGAGCCGCCCACCAAAGCATGAGGGTCCCAGGAGTGGGGGGCTGCTGCCCTGTATCTCCCCGTGGGGGGAGATGTGTCTCCATGCTGTGTGCGTGAGGCTCAGGGGCTGGGGTCTCCACCCTGCATTCCTGCTTCCTGCAGGATCCCGTTTGGGGAAGGGAGCAGTTTTTGCCAAACAACCTCTCTCTCTCTCTCTCTCTCTCTCTCTCTCACAGTTTTTGCCAAACAACCTCTCTCTCTCTCTCTCTCTCTCTCTCTCTCTCTCTGCTTCCTGTTCTTGTTTTAAGAAGCCACGAGTGGGCGGGAGCCTGGGGTCGGCCCCAGCAGCTGCAGAGCAAGGATCAGCAGCCCTGGGGCAAGGCTGCCTGGAGTCCTCCAGGCAGGGTCCCTGGGGCAACCCCCCCCACTTCCTGCCTCCCCCCCCCCCATTCTCCTTGGCAGAGCCCAGCCTTCTTCCAGCCTCCCTTCTTCTGCTTGGGCCAGAGCCCCCGGCCCAGGGATCTTAAGGCACGTTGATATCGGTGATATTGGTGATAATGCTCCCGTGCCAATGTGCACACCGAGTGTTCCCAGGCTCCGAGCAAGTTGCTTGTTGGCACTGTCTTTTGGGCTTCGCGGCATCTGTCTGCCGAGGCCACTTGGACCTGTGTGCCCTGCTACGTGGTCCTGGGCAGGAAGCTTCCCTGTCCCATCTGTGCAGGGAAAGGGGTCCCAGTGAGATCCCAGCTGGGGCTTGTTTCTCTTCCAGGGCTGGGGGGAGAGATCAGGCCTTCCCAGAGCCCTCCCCGCCATGCCCCCTCCCCGCAGTGCCCCAACCACTCACTTTGGACCCCCGAGCTGCAGCTCAGTGGAGAAGGTGGTTGGGGAGGGGCCAGCACACGTGGAGCAAATGTCTCGGGCATGGGAGTCTGGGCTGGCACTGAGCTGCAGGCTGAGGGCACAGGTGGAGCCCCTAGAGTCGGCTTTTGTCAGCTGCTCCACCCCCCTCTGGTGTCTGCAAGCGGCTCCCTTGGTGTAGGGCAGAGCAGAGCGGCACCTTGTGAGCCTGAGTTTGCCTCTCTGTGAGATGGGCTCACGTCGGTACCTCCCTCGGGATGAGAAGTGTGGCTCAGGGACTTGAGTCACAGGAGCCCAGTGTTACACAGCTGGGAACTGGGCCACACCCCTGTGTGTTTGTGGCATAGCACATGGAGTCATGATTTTTTTTTCTTTCTAAATTTTATTTATTTCAAAGGCAGAGTGACAGAGAGAGGGAGAGACGGAGTTGCAATCGTATGGTTTCACGTCGCTACGGCTGCAATAGCCGAGGCTGGGCCAGGAGCCTGGAACTCCATGCAGGCAAGGGTGCAAGCACTTTGGGCCATCTTAGCTGCTTTTCCCGGTGCATTAGCAGGGAGCCGGGTCAGAAGTGGAGCAGCCGGGACTTGGACTGGGATGCCAGCGTTGCAGGGAGCAGCTTAGCTCATTCGCACCACCACGTGGCAAGTGCCACCCCAATTTATTATTTTGTAATGAAAAAATTGAAAGCATATAAAAAGGTATCCTCACAAGTCTCCTCCCAGGCCAGCTCTGTGGTGCTGCAGGTTAAGCTGCTGCCTGCGATGCCGGCATCCCGTACAGGCGCGAGTTCCAGTCCTGGCTGCTCAGCTTCTGATCCAGCTCTCCCGGCTAATGCACCTGGGGAAGCAACGGAGGATGGCCCAAGTCCCTGGGCCCCTGCACCCACGTGGGAGACTCGGAGGAAGCTCCTGGCTCCTGGCTTCTGTCTCCCCCAGCCTTAGCTGTTGCAGCCATTCGGAGAGTGAATCAGCACATAGAAGATTCTCTCTCTCCCTCTCTCTCTCTCTCCCTCTCTCTAACTCTGCCTTTCACATAAAGAAATAAATCTTAAAAACAGAAAAGTTGGGGGCCGGCGCCATGGCTCACTTGGCTAATCCTCTGCCTGCAGCACTGGCATCCCATATGGGCGCTGGGTTCTAGTCCCGGTTGCCCCTCTTCCAGGCCAGCTCTCTGCTGTGGCCCGGGAGGGCAGTGGAGGATGGCCCAAGTGCTTGGGCTCCTGTACCTGCATGGGAGACCGGAAAGAAGCACCTGGCTCCTGGCTTTGGGCTGACGCAGCACCGGCCATAGCGGCCATTTGGGGGGTGAACCAACGGAAGGAAGACCTTTCTCTCTGTCTCTCTCTCTCACTGTCTGTAACTCTACCTGTCAAAATAAATAAATAAATAAATAAATAAATAAATAAAATCAGAAAAGTCTTCCTCCCATTCATGTGAGTGGGTTTCTACGCACTCTCTGCTAAAGGGAACATTTATATTAGTTTCTGGTTTCTTTTTCCTGTGTTTCATTCTTCTTTTTGAACATTCCTGTTTCTGTTTCTTTCCTCTCCGCTTTTCTGTTTTCATTTCTTTGTACTTGGTGTTTCTGTATTTCCTTTTGCAAAAGCAAGCAAGGGTATCACTTTCTCTTTTTGTTACTTTTTTTTTTTTTTTTTTTTTTTTTACAGGCAGAGTGGACAGTGAGAGAGAGAGACAGAGAGAAAGGTCTTCCTTTTGCCGTTGGTTCACCCTCCAATGGCCACCGGGGTAGGCGCACCACGCTGATCCGATGGCAGGAGCCAGGTGCTTCTCCTGGTCTCCCATGGGGTGCAGGGCCCAAGGACTTGGGCCATCCTCCACTGTACTCCCTGGCCACAGCAGAGAGCTGGCCTGGAAGAGGGGCAACTGGGACAGGATCGGTGCCCCGACCGGGACTAGAACCCGGTGTGCCGGCGCTGCAAGGCGGAGGATTAGCCTAGTGAGCCACGGCGCCGGCCACTATTGCAGTTTTTGATAAGTAGAACAGTTTGTACTTTTGTTCCACTGGTTACTTTAATACTAATATCTTTTTTTTTTTTTTTTTTTTGACAGGCAGAGTTAGACAGTGAAAGAGAGAGACAGAGAGAAAGGTCTTCCTTCTGTTGGTTCACCCCCAAATGGCCGCTATGGCTGGTGCGCTGCGCCGGTCTGAAGCCAGGAGCCAGGTGCTTCCTCCTGGTCTCTCATGCGGGTGCAGGGCCCAAGCACTTGGGCCATCCTCCACTGCACTCCTGGGCTACAGCAGAGAGCTGGCCTGAAAAAGGAGCAACCGGGACAGAATCTGGTGCCCCAACCGGGACTAGAACCCAGGGTGCTGGCACCAGAGGCAGAGGATTAGCCAAGTGGGCCGTGGCGCTGGCCAATACTAATATCTTTACACCAGGATACTTCAAAAAGTTGGTGGCCAGTTGAATTAAATATATGAGTTTATTTCAATGCAAAAAAAAAAAAAAAACCTTTATTTGAAAAGCAAAGTTACACAGAGAGAAAGAGAGACAGTGAATCATCCACTCTCCTAGTGGCTGCAGTGGCTGGGGCTGGGTCAGAATGAAACCAGGAGCCAGGAGCCAGGAGCTTCATCAGGGTCTCCCATGTGGGTACAGGGACCCAAGTGCTTGGGCCATCTGCTACTGCTTTCCCAGGTGCATTAGCAGGGAGCTGGATTGGAAATGGAGCAGCCGGGACTCGAACCATATTGCTCATATGGGATGCTAGTGTTGCAGATGGCTTAACCAGCTTTACCAAATGCCAGCCCCTATTTATTTTATTTGAGAGACAGACAGATGGACAGAGAGAAGCAGACAGACAGGCAGGCAGTGACAGGGAGCGCCCATCCACCAACTCACCCCCAAATGCCTGGGAGCTGGCAACTCCACCCAGGTCCCTTAAAAAATTTTTTTTTAATTTATTTTCATTTTATTTGAAAGGCAGAGAGAGAGAGAGAGAGAGAGAGATCATTCATCTGCTAATTCACTCCCCAAATACCTTCAACATCTGGGCTGAATCAGACCAAAGGCAGAAAACCACTGGCATCCCATATGGGCACCGGTTCAAGTCCCGGCTGCTCCACTTTCCATCCAGCTCTCTATTAATGCTCCTGGGAAAAGCAGTGGAAGACGGCCTGTTTGTGTCCCTGCACCCACATGGGAGACCTGGATGAAGCTCCCGGCTCCTGGCTTTAGCTTGGCCCAGCATTGGCTGTTGCAGCCATCTGGGGAGTGAACCAGTGGATGGAAGATCTCTCTCCCTCTTTCTCTCTCTCTCTCTCTCTCTCTCTCTCTCTCTGTAACTTTGACTTTATTTAAAGGAAGCCTGAACCCAATCTGGGTCCCCCACACAGGTGGCAGGGACCCAGCCCCTTGAACATCACCTGCCGCCTCCCACAGTGTCACTAGCAGAAAGCTGGCATCAGGAGTGGCGCTGAGACTCTAACCCAAACCTCAGTGGGATGCAGGCATCCCAGTGGGCACCTCAACAGCTGGGTCAAACACCTGCCGTAAACTCACCGTTTTCATTCCCATTTTCCCATAAACTTTTCGAAGTATCATATAATTAGGAGATACGTATGAAACGTAACACGCTTTCTGCTACATTTTCTGCATATCTTCTGTTGGCTCCTCTGATAGTTAGTTTAAGGGTAATGTGACATGGAAATCCTGCCCTTTGGGGGCCAGCACTGTGGTGCAGCGGGTTCAACCAGCATCCCACGTGGGCAGTGGTTTGAGTCCCAGCTGCCCCACTTCCTATCCAGTTCCTTGCTAATGAGCCTGGGAAAGTCATAGAAGATGGTCCAAGTGTTTGGGCCCCTGCAGCCACAGGGAAGGCCTAGATGAAGTTCTAGGCTCCTAGGTTTGACCTGGCCCAAATGGACTGGGCTTTGCAGCCGTCTTGGGAGTGAACCAGCAGGTAATGGCAGATCTCTTTCGCTCTCTCTCTGTCCCTCTGCCTTTCAAATAGATAAATCTAACAAAGCAGAGAACAAAAGGATCAAGAAGCCAGAACAATGGCGACTCTAGGGTAAACTTTAATGGACTGGACCATATGTTCACCAGACAGAGCTGGGTTTGCTGCTGTGTTGTAAATAAATTACACAATTATATCTATATTTTCTAACACATAGGAAATAATTTTTGTAAAGATCTCTCTCTCTCTCTCTGCCTTTCAAACAAAGCAAAAATCAATCAATATTTTTTTAAAATTCTGATTTTGTCTTTTTTTAAAAATTTATTTGATAGGTAGAGTTATAGACAGTGAGAGAGACAGACAGAGAGAAAGGTCTTCCTTCTGTTGGTTCACTCCCAAAATGGCCACCACAGCTGGAGCTGTGCCGACCCGAAGCCAGGAGCCAGGTGCTTCCTCCTGGTCTCCCATGCAGGTGCAGGAGCGCAAGCACTTGGGCCATCCTACACTGCCCTTCCAGGCCACAGCAGAGAGCTGGACTAGAAAAAGAGTAACCAGGACTAGAACTGGCGCCCATATGGGATGCCGGCACCCCAGGCAGAGGACTAGCCAAGTGAGACACGGCGCCGGCCCCTTGTCTTTGTTTTAAAGTCTGTGGTCCAGCAGTTTCACCATCTGCACATCCTACAGAGGGTAGCTCGTCTGTGGCTGCTTCCTGGCTTCAGACCTTCCGTCTTCATTTCTCCTTTGCTTGGTGCTGTGGTCTGGGTGGGATTCATGCCACAGAGTTGGACGCACAGTCCCCATCGTGCCGATGTCTAGAGGCGGGGGTAGGGGGAGACCTTTCAGAGTTGGGGCGCAGTGAGAAGTGATGAAGGCCTTGGGAACTCTGTCCTCTGAAGGGACTGATGCCATTCTCCTGGGTCCCCAGTTGGTCCTGAGACAGGGGGGTAAGAGTAGGCAGCCTCCTTCCCTCTCTCCAGCTTCCTGTTCAGCCAGGCGACCTCTCTCCCAGGCACGCACTTCCACTGGCAGGTGACGCAGCCCCGGGGGCCCTCATCAGAGGCCAGACCGAAGGGGCCGCCTGACAGTGGTGCACTGGTTCAGTGCACTTGGTTCTTCCCTGCAGGGTGTGACTAAGAACTGCCAAAAACAGTGTCAGACCTAGGATTCTGCAACTCTGGCATCCCTTCATCCAGTCCAGCTGGGCCGCGGGGCAGGGAGCTCAGGCTCTGGTTGTCCACTGTCTCTGCTGGAGTGAGCGCCCATCTGTGAACGGGGGAGGCTAATAGCACCCCTCCCAGCTCCCTCTTCGGCCACTGAACCAGCAGATGGAAGATCTCTCTCTCTCTGTCTCTCCTTCTTTCTCTCTGTCACTCTGCCTTTCAAATACATAAATAAATTTTTTAAAATATTGAAGGACGGAGTCCCTCTCTGAGACAGAAAGCAGCTGTGTGGAGCCCAGGTCCTGGTGGGTGCTGAGTCCACGAGGGGACTTCACGAAGTGCGTGGTTCACTCCTCAAATGACCACAGTGGCCAGGGCTAGGCCAGGCTGAAGCTAGGAGCCAGGAGCTTCATCCAGGTCTCCCACATGGTTTCAGGGGTGCAAGCACTTGGGCCATCTTCTGCTGCTTTCCCAGGCTCATTAGCGGGGAGGAATCAGAAGTGGAGCAGCCGGACTCAAACCAGCTCCCCTATGGGATGCCGGTACAGCAGGTGAAGGGTTAACCTTCTAAGCCACAGCACCGGCCCCTCCCATGAGCTTCTTAAGGCACCCTCTTGAGTGAGTGGAGGATGGGAGAGGCCCAGGCTGGGATCCAAGCTGGGGGTCATTAGCACAGAGCCTGCTCACTGGGGTGGGGGTGGGGAGTCACAGAAGCACTAGGAGCAGGGACCAAGCCTGGGGACCCCACCCTCAGCAGGTCAGGGAGGTGGGCAGTGTGGAGGGTCCCAGAGCCACATGCAGACAGGATGGGGGGGGGCAGGGGCACTCAGCAGCATTGGGTACCACTTGAAGATGGGGAGTTGTTGGGTGGGGAGTCAAGGCATTGGGGGAGGGGGAGAGGCCTTTGTGTGCTTTATGCAGGTACATTAGTGCTATATTTAGCAGTCTTATTTCTCCCATGCCCGCTCCAAGATCACGTGTGTGCGCAGGGTGCCCATGTGTGGGCCACAACAGGGAGCCCAGGAGCTGGGGAGGGGTTTGGGTCCAGGCTGAGGCTGGTTTGAGGTCCCACAGGGTGGGGGCAGAGAGCTGAGGGCCACCCCCGTTTGGGGCCTTGGTCCCCCTTCTGTAGCTGGGGTTTGAACGCTGACTTCCTTAGGTACTGGTGAGGACTCCTGGGTGTGAGGGGAGAGGCAGTGCCGTGTCCCCAGGGCAAGTGGGGAGTGCGGTCCTGGGTGGGCTCCTGGGCCTGCAGGAGTAGCCCAGGCCTGGTTCTGCCTGTTGCAAATGAGCTGGTGCTGCAGAGAGCAGCTAGGGTATCCAGGCGGCAGAAGCACTTTGCAAATGGAAAAGCACCAGCTCTGTGGTAAAGCGTAGAGCAAATGGCATTGCCTTTGGCAAACTGTAGAGTGCCCTGGACCAGAGAGTGACTGGACTGGAGGGGGCGGTGGCAGGTGGCTCACCAGGCCATCACTAGTCCCCAGTTGAGTGTCCGCTGAGCGAGCCCAGGCAGGGAGGGGGGATGGGCGCCAGGTCGGTGACCCTGTGCCATGACCCCTAGGGCCATCCTGCAGCAACAGGGCTCACCTGTGGACGCCACCATCGCCACTCTGGTCTGCACTGGCGTCGTCAACCCTCAGAGCATGGGCCTGGGCGGAGGGGTCGTGTTTACCATCTACAACGCAACGACAGGTGGGCCCACGGGCTGGTGCACAGCCACTGGACAGCCCGTCCTGTCTGCCCATCCCCTTCCTGGCACTTCTCTGTCCACCCCCTGCTCTGCCTTTCAGCGCCCTGGTGATGGGTCCTATCTGGTGTCAGCGCAGGGAGGGGAAACTGAGGCCTTCCATGGGGGTGGGGGTGGGGGCTGGGGGGCATGGCCACTCACCCATCTGCCCCGACTCCAGGGAAAGTGGAGGTCATCAATGCCCGGGAGACGGTGCCAGCAGGTGGCGACCCTGACCTGCTGAGCGGCTGTGAGCAGGCACTGCCGCTGGGCACAGGTGAGCTCCGGGAGGTGTCCCTTGCCCCAGCCTGCCCCGGGGTGGGGAGCCAATGCAGAGCCCCCCACCTGCTCGGGCTAGGCCCTCTGAGTTGGGGAGGGGTGATCCAAGGAGAGGGGGTCGGTGGAGGCAGGGCTGGTGCCATGCATGGGGCTCTTGGCCCCGGGGGTATGGAGTCCGTGGGCCTGGTGTGGATTTTTTCTGTGGACTTCATATGGATGGCACTGGGCATGGCCGTAGGCGGGCTCTAGGAGCCCTCTGCGGCCATCATGGCTTGGGGGATGGGGATGTGGAGTGTGGGGGCAGGAGAGCTGAGGGCAGGTGCATGTGTGCGTGTGTGAGTGTGTGTGTATGTGTGTGCAGGGTCCCAATGGATCGGGGTCCCTGGGGAGCTCCGTGGCTACGCCGAGGCCCACCGCCGCCACGGCCGCCTGCCCTGGGCGCAGCTGTTCCAGCCCACCATCGCGCTGCTGCGGGGGGGTTACCGCGTGCCCCCTGTCCTCAGCTACTTCCTGCACAGTGACTTCCTGCGGCCCTCGCTCAACGCATCCTCCCTGAGGTGAGCGGTCCCCAGGGTGACTCACCTCGGCCATGGCCCCACCCTGAGCTCTGCCCCAGTCCCTCTTTACACGGAGCAGGGGTCGCCCTTGGCCAGTCCTTTTCTGTCCTGGTTCATGGCAGAACCTGGCTCAGATAGGGTTCAGGCCAGGTGCCCATAGGATAGGACTCCAAGGACACGCATGAGAGCTGTGCACTTGCTCAGGCCCTGGGCTGATTCTCACCCTATCTAGGGTGGAAGGGGGGCTCCCACTGCCCCCTTTGCCTGCCCTGCCAGACCCTCCCAGGGGTGTGGGGATGACAGGCCCTTGGTGGGCAGCACACTGTAGCCAGGGCCAGGTGCAGGGCGGGTGGCATCAGCTCCACCTGCTCCTAGAAATGCAGTCCCACACTCCCCACCAGTGTCTGCCTCAGGACCCCCCCCCCCCATGTCCCGCAGACCCCATAGGAACCCCGGCAGGAGTGTGAGTGTCCCTCCAGGACCTGACCCCACCCTGAGGCTGCTCCCCACCCTCAGGCAGCTCTTCTTCAATGGGACAGAGCCCCTGCAGCCTCATGATCCCTTCCCGTGGCCTGCGTTGGCTGCCACCCTGGAGGTAGTCGCGGCCGAGGGCGCCGAGGTGTTCTACACGGGGAGGCTGGGCCGGATGCTGGTGGAAGACGTTGCCAAGGAAGGTAGCTGGGCAGGGGTCCCAATGCCCCACCCTGGGGGAGACAGAGCGGAGTTCTGGGTCCAGGGAGTTCAGAGCAGGCCCTGTAGGAGCACTGGCCACACCTCTGACACAGCCCAGCCCACTGCTGACCCCTGGACCCAGAGACTGGGGGCCTGGGCAGCTGCATTGACCCCCTACCTCCCTCCCCTTCCTCTCCTTGCACCTGCCTGCCTCTGCTCACACCTGGTTCTCCGTGGCCCTAAACCTAACACCAGTGTGCATAGACCTGCCCTCAGTCTCCTGGGTTGATGTGGCTAGGGGGCAAGAGGAGCCTCCGCTGTATGGCCTGGGGCCAGGGGCTAATCGCTTTCTGCCTCAGTTTCCCCCTCCCATCTCACCCCCAGGAGGCCAGCTGACCCTGCAGGATTTGGCTGCCTTTCAGCCGGAGGTGGTGGATGCCCTGCAGGTGCCCCTGGGGGACTTCACACTGTACTCGCCGCCGCCGCCTGCAGGGGGCGCCATCCTTGGCTTCATCCTCAACGTGCTGAGAGGTGAGGGCCTCCAGGCCTCCCTCCCAGGGCGCTGCTGGGCTTGGGTGCAGATAGCTCCCCATCAGCGTGTGTGCGTGTACAGCCCAGTGCCCAGGGCTGGGGCTGCCCATGGCTGACAGTGCTTCAAACAACAGAAGTTCACTCTGGCATACTTCGGGAGACCAAGGCCCAATGTCAAGGTGTCCCCAGGGCTGTGTCCCTCGAGGGTCTAAGGGAGCATCCAATCTTTGCCTCTTCCAGCTTTGGTGGCTGCCAGCATTCTTGGCTTGCGGCTCTATCACTCCTCTCCACCTCCATGGTCACCTGATTGCTCCCCTTATCCCTGGGGGAGGGAATATTCCAAGCCCCCCGCCCCCCGACTGGACCAGATTTGGATAATACCAAACCCTACACAGATCATGGGGAGAGGAATCTTTGACAAGTTCATAGAATTTGCATATTATGAGAAAGCATTCATATTTTTGCACCAAAATAAATTTATCTTTTCATTCCTCTTTTCCATGGACTTTTGGAAGTCCCCTCCTATGTATGTCCAATCAAGTTGGTTTTTTTTTCTTTTTTTAAGATTTATTTGTTTATTTGAAAGTCAGAGTTACATAGAGAGAGAAGGAGAGGCAGAGCGAGAGAGTGAGAGAGCAAAATCTTCCAACTGATGGTTCATGCCCCAAATGGCTGCAACAGCTGGGGCTGGGTCAGGCTGAAGCCAGGAGCCAGGATCTTTTTCCAGGTCTCCCACATGGGTGCGGGGACTCAAGCACTTGGGCCATCTTCTACTGCTTTCCCGGCTGCACTAGCAGGGAGCAGGAAGTGGAGCAGTCGGGCTGTGAACCAGCGCCCATATGGGATGCCGGCACTGCAGGCTGGGGCTTTAACCTGCTGTGCCACAATGCTGGCCCCTGCTCCGCCTGTCAAGCGATAAAAAGACATTTTCAAAAAGACATTTTTTAGGCCAGCGCCGTGGCTTAACAGGCTAATCCTCCGCCTTGCGGCACCGGCACACCGGGTTCTAGTCCCGGTCGGGACGCCGGATTCTATCCCGGTTGCCCCTCTTCCAGGCCAGCTCTCTGCTGTGGCCCGGGAAGGCAGTGGAGGATGGCCCAAGTGCTTGGGCCCTGCACCCCATGGGAGACCAGGAGAAGCACCTGGCTCCTGGCTTTGGATCAGCGCGATGCGCCGGCCACAGTGGCCATTGGAGGGTGAACCAACGGCAAAAAGGAAGACCTTTCTCTCTGTCTCTCTCTCTCGCTATCCACTCTGCCTGTCCAAAAAAAAAAAAGACATTTTTTAAAAAGGACACACGTGTTCATAAGCTCCAGGACTGTCGTCGTCGTCCCCTCTCAAAATTCTCAGTGGAATACATCTGGCCACAGAAGGTGGTATTTACTCTTGGGGCCATGTGCATAGGGTCTGGGGATTAGGACACGGGGGCGGGGGGTGGGGAGGGTGGGCAACGTGGAACCCCGATACACAGGTGACCGCCCACATACGCCCCGCCCATCCCCTCCCACCAGGGTTCAACTTCTCAGCAGAGTCGCTGGCCAGGCCTGAAGGGATCGTGAGTGTGTACCACCACATTGTGGAGACCCTCAAATTTGCCGGGGGGCAGAGGTGGCGGCTGTGGGACCCCCGCAGCCACCCAGAGGTACAGGTGAGTTTGCCCAGGGCTCTCCCCCGACCCTGGGGCTCGGCAGGTGCAGGGAGGCTCGGGCGTGGCAGAAGGAGGCAGGGGGATTGGTATCTGTACGTAGCAGTGGTGTAAGGCCGGGGTGGGGGTGGGTTGCAGCATCAGGTCTGGGGGTCTGGAAGGGAAGCTGCTGCCTAGGCAAGGCTGGGGAGCAGGTGCACTGGTGACACTTTATCTTCAAGGACCCACAGGGGAGGGTTACGAGGCTGGAGGGGGTCCCCTTTGACCACCAGACAGCGAAGAGACAAGAGAGGGCCCCCCAAGGAGGCTGAGCCCCATCCTGCCCTCTGCTCTGAGCCCACCACCTGCCCACGCTGCCTTCCCCAGAACGCCTCCCAGGCCCTGCTCGGGGAGGAGCTGGCTCATCTCATCCGCCAGCAGATGGATGACCGCGGCGACCACCAGCTCAGCCATTACGGCCTGGTCGGGGCCGGGGACCACGGCCTGGGCACCTCCCACGTGTCTGTACTGGCGGAGGACGGCAGTGCCGTGTCTGCCACCAGCACCATCAACACGCCGTGCGTGGATCCGGGGCAGGCGGGCATGGGATCCTTGCTGCTCTGAGCCCAGGGGCCTGACCACCACCCCTCTCCTGCTTGGCGCCCCGGTGGCCTCTCCCCCCTCGGTCGCTCCCGGGGACAGCACCTCCTCTGTCTCGGACGCCCCTGCTGCAGGCAGGGGTGCAGGCAGACTTTGGGGGCCTCCTCTTGGGTTGGTCTTGGGTGGGGGCAGCCGGCTGGGAGGGCTGTGGTTGGAGCTGGGCTGCCTCCTTCCTGCAGCTTTGGAGCCATGGTCTACTCTCCACGCACGGGAGTCCTCCTCAACAATGAACTCCTGGATCTATGCTGGAGGCGCCCGCCAGGCTCTGGTGTCACCCCCGCACCCGGTGAGAACAGTGCCCCCCCAGCCCAGGTCCCACAGGGACCCCTGGGGGAGCAGAGGGGAGGCAGCCTGGGCTGGGCGCTGCAGAGCTGACCCCTGGGTGGGTCATCCACTTTGTGGTTCTCCGTGGCGGATGGAGCCCAGTGGGTGGCGCCCCTGGGGGAGGGCGGGAGAGGGAAGCCGAAGCCGTGGCTGACCTCTCTGGCCCCAGTTCCAGGCGAGCGGCCCCCTTCGTCCATGGTACCTTCCGTCCTGATCAGTGCAGCCCGGGGGTCGAAGCTGGTGATTGGTGGGGCTGGGGGGGAGCTCATCATATCTGCCGTGGTCCAGGTGAGTCAGGCAGGGGGAGGGCTTGGAGGGAAAGGGAGCTCTAGGCACTGGGGTCCCCTCTCTGGGTGGCCCTGTCCTCCGATTTTCCTTGGGTGGGGGCTGGGATGTGAGGGTTGAGGTGGAAGTGGGGATCGCCACCTTCCTCCCTTCCACCCCGTATCTCCTTTCTCTCCCCCACAGGCTGTCGTGAACAAACTGTGGCTTGGTTTTGACCTGGGAGCGGCCATTGCAGCTCCGATCCTGCACGTGAACAGCCAGGGCCGCGTAGAATATGAACCCAGCTTCAGTCAGGTGAGGCCACGGGCTGGGCCACGTCCCAGCTGCTCGCCTGGGGTAGCCCCCTGCCCAAGGCCACGCCGCTGCTCCAAGCCCCCCGGGGAGGGACCCAGCTTCAGGCCAGGCAGGCTTTGCAGAGCTGAGCTGGGGGTCTCCTTGCACCTGCTGAGAGCAGGGCGCGGGCGGTGCCGACTCCGGGCTCCGGCCTGGGCGTCTTGCTGGGGTTGACCAGGAGCAGGTGTTTCGAGCTGCGGCCTCCCACTCTCCCTGATGGCGATTTGCTTCCTTGTGTGGCTGGGGATTCGTCTTCGGGAGTTGCTTCAGTGCTGTGGGCGTCTGTAGTGGTTTGGGGGATTCTGTCACGAGGTGCTGGGGCGTGGGTCGGTGTCTCTTTTTCTAAGCATTTGTGCGACTCCCCTACAAAAAGCCCCTGGTGAGTTCTCTGGGGGGATCAACCCCTTCCACACAAGGGACACACTCTTTGCTAGCACCCATTTAAAAGGCTGACAGTGTTTTCCAGGCTGCAAACTTTAAGCTTTGGGTCAGGTCATCCAGCTAGGGGGTCAAGGGCCTCAAGGCTGCCTCTGGTAGTCCAGAGGCCACTTTCCATGGCCGTTGGAACTCAGACAGTCACAGAGCTGGGGATTTTAGTCTGGCCCGGGGTGGGGGAGGTGTGGTGGTACAGACGGTTCCCGATTGCCAGTGACCCAGCTTACTGATGGCTCGAGTTTGCCAAGTTGTGAAAAAAATATGTAGTCAATAGAAACTGTATTGCAGTTTATTTTTCTTTTTAAAAAATATTATTTATTGGGGCCGGTGCTGTGGTACAGTAGGCTAAGCCTCCGCCTGCAGTGCCAGCATCCCTTATGGGCGCTGATTCAATTCCTGGCTGTTCCACTTCTCATCCAGCTCTCTGCTATGGCCTGGGAAAGCAGTGGAAGATGGTCCAAGTGCTTTAAGGCCCCTGCACCCACATGGAGGCTCCGGGCTTTGGATCGACCCAGCTCTGGCTGGCCATTGTGGCCATCTGGGGAGTGAACCAGTGGGTGGAAGACCTCTCTCTCTCTGTCTCTCCCTCTCTCTGCCTGTAACTAAGCCTCTCAAATAAGTAAAAATAAACAAAATCTTTAAAAGTATTATTTATTTGAGAGAGAGAGGAGAGAAGGAGAGAGCGAGAGAGCGAGAGAGCAAGAGAGCGAGCTGTTGGTTACTCCCTAAATACCAGGAGCTGGGAACTTGATCCAGGTCTCCTGTGTGGGTGGCAGAAATCTAATCACTTGACCACTGCCTCCCCAGGTCTGCATGAGCAGGGAGCTGGAGTCAGGAGGTGGAGCCGGGCCTTGACCCCAGGACCCCGTAACGAGAGCTAAGCATTGTACTAGACCAAATGCCTGCCCAGACGCTGCACTTGAACATGCATATTCAACCGGCACCCACACAGCCGTTCTGTTGTTCCTGTTGGTGCAAGAGTCAATAAAACCCATGAAATATTCAACAGCTTATGCTAAAACAGACTTTGTGCTAGGTGATTTTCCCTAATGGAAGTGCTCTGGGAACACTTAAGGTGGGCGAGGCTAAGCTCTGATGTTCACTAGGCTAGGACATTAAACTGCATTTTTAAAAGGATTTATTTATTTATCTACTTATTTATTTGGAAGGCAGAGTGACAGAGATAGAGGGATATCTTTTTTTAACGCTATCCTTTTTTTAAACTTTTTTAAAAATTTATTTATTTATTTATTTAAAAGGTAGAGTTAGAGAAAGAGAAACAGAGACAGAGAGAGAGAGAAAAAGAGAGAGAGAAACCTTCTATCTGCTGGTTCACTCCCCGAATGGCCACAATGGCCAGAGCTGGGCTGATCTGAAGCCAGGAGCCAAGAGCTTTTTCCCAGTCTCCCACGTGGGTGCAAGGGCCTGAGGACTTGGCCATCTTCCTCTGCCTTCCCAGGTGCATACAGGGAGCTGGAATGGAAGTGGAGCAGGCAGAACATGACCTGGCACCCATATGGGATGCTGGTGCCGTAGCTGGCGGCTTTAGCCGCTACACCACAGCGCCAGCTCCTCCCCTCCAGGGAGATCTTCCATCCACTGGTTCACTCCCCAAATGCCCACAACAGCCAGGGCCAGACCAAGGCCAAAGCCAAGGGCTCCGAACTCCATCCGGGTCTCCCAGGTACAGGTGCCAGGAATCTGAGCACTTGGCCAATCCTCAGCTACCTCCCAGGCACCATAGCAGGAAGCCGGGCAGGAAGTGTGGAGCAGCTGGGGCGTGAAACAGGCACTCAGGTCTGGGGTGTGGGCATCCCTAGCGGAGCTTAACCTGCTGTGCCACCATGCCTCCCACTCCCCCACCCCCGCCGCCCACTAAATGTGATTTTGATCGATGGCATTTTCAACGCATGCTATGTTCGTGAGGACACAGCTCCATTGTGGGCCAGCGGGGGCGTGTCCACTCCTTGGGAAGCCTGAGACTAAAGATCCTACTCGTTGGGCACCCTGGTTAGGGTCTGAGGGCCCAGAGACTCGCACGCTCTCAACCAGGCACCTGCTCTGGCCTATGGGACAAGCCCTTCCTCCCTGTCCCCGACAGAAGGTCCTTACCCTGCAGACAGCAGTTCCAGAACCTGCCTGTCTGTGAGGAGGACCCTGGACCCTGAGCGTCTGGGAGATGACCGTCTGGACAGTCTGTGAACCGGAATTAAAACGGACTCCAGTGACTCACGAACCCCGGGTCCTCAGCTCTGCTGGGAGTCAGGGGCCGGGGAGGGGGAGCGGTAAACTGTGCCACTCTAGAGTTTTCCATGGAGAAAATCCTCAGCCCCGGGTTGGAGACCTTGTGTGTCCAGGGCCCTCCAAGGCTGCAGCCCAGGGGCCCAGGGCGAGGAGGGGCTATGATTCCCCCAGGGCCCTGGAACTTGGGCATGGAGACTCTCAAGAATGGACCCAAGGGCCAGTGCTGTGGTGTAGCGAGTAAAGCCGCCACCTGCAGTGCTGGCATCCCATATGGGCACTGGTTCAAGTCCCGGCTGCTCCATGTCCAATCTGGCTCTCTACTATGGCCTGGGAAAACAGTAGAAGATGGCCCAAGTCCTTGGCCCCCTGCACCTGCATGGGAGACCTGGAAGAAGCTCCTGGCTCCTGGTTTTGTATCAGCTTAGCTCCGTCCGGCCATTGCAGCCATCTGGGGAGTGAACCAGCATATGGAAGACCTTTCTCTCTTTCTCTCTCTGCCTCTGCCTCTCTTAACTCCGCCTTTCAAATAAATTCATTAATTAAAAAAAAAATAGTGGAGCCGGATCTCAGTGAGGGCCCCAGCCTCTGAGTCCAAGGACGTGGGGCAGCTCACACGTCGGGCACAGACAAAGTTCCAGCCAGGAGGGGCCTGGCTCCAGTGGGCTCTCCCGCCAGGTCGTGTGATGTCACCTGGGGACCTCAGGCTGCGGGTGCTGGTTCTCAGCACTGCAGCTCTTAAGATTGTGACCTCTCGGGAAGCTTCTCTTCCCAAGCAGTATCTGGAGCTCTGAGCTCGCACGTCCAGGACCACAGGTGCTGTGAGTGCTGGGGGAGGGGGCGTGGTAATGGCCTGGGATGCATGGGTTTGTAGAGTGAGTGGTCCCTGGAGGCTTGAGTCCTGAGACATTCAGAGAGGGTGAGCCAAAGGGAAGTCCTAGAAGCAAACAATGCAAGGGGCATTGCATCAGATGTTTTGAAATAATCTTGGGCCAAAATGACTAATCACCACAGTGACATCATTGAGAAGTGGGACAGACAGTACTGGGTACATGTCCTCTCGTATGCTTTTTACAGATTTATTTGTTCTTATTGAAAGGCAGAGTTACAGAGAGGAGAGCGAGAACCCGCGTGTGCGAGAATCTCCCATCTCAATGGCTGCAATGGCCGGGGCTGGGCCAGGCTGAAGCCAGGAGCCTGGAGCTCCATCCGGGTCTCCACATAACCAGCAGGAGTCCAAGCACTGGGGCCCCTGCACCCACATGAGAGACCCTGATGAAGCTCCTGCATCCTGGCTTTGGCCTGGCCCAGCCCCGGCCTTTGCAGCCATCCAGCCATCCGAGGCAAATGCCAGCCCCATAGATCCTCCTGTTGAGGGCAGTGTGGCCTCCACCCCGGCCTCCCCGGCAGTTGCTATCGGCGATCACGCGCAGGAAATTCCTTCACAACCTCCTGGCTTTATCTGCTGTCTTCTTAGGGTTGACCCAAGCGACTTCATTTTGATTCAAACCCGCCCCAGCGCAGTCTTCTAGAAAGCCCGCCCCCAGGAGCCGCTCAGCCTGCGTGGGAGGGTCCCAGAGGCCCCTCGGAAGGCTCAGGCCGCCCCTCCCTGTGAACCCCGACTTTTGTCCCACGCAGGAGGTGCAGAGGGGACTGCAAGAGCACGGCCATAGCCAGAGCCCTCGGCCCTTCTTCCTGAACGTGGTCCAGGCCGTGTGGCAGGAGGGGGCCTGTGTGCATGCCGCGTCGGACCCAAGGAAGGCCGGGGAGGCCGCCGGCTACTGAGGAGACCACTGGCCGGGAGCCAGGCCTGGCCACCGGACAGAGTGCGGCGGCAGGGAGCCAGCGGACCCAGCCTGCTGGATGGACACCGGTGGGGGCGGAGCCTCTGCCCTGGCCTCGCCCTCCTCGTGGCCCTGCCCCGGCCCCTTGCCAGTCCTGGCAAGCTGTGTATCCTGAACTCAAGGATTAAAGAGGGGGGCCACCGCCATGGCTTACTAGGTTAATCCTCCGCCTGCAGCACTGGCACGCCATATGGGTGCCGGGTTCTTGTCCTGGTTGCCCCTCTTTCAGTCCAGCTCTGTGCTGTGGCCCGGGAGTGCAGTGGAGGATGGCCCAAGTGCTTGGGCCCTGCACCCGCATGGGAGACTGGGAGGAGGCACCTGGCTCCTGGCCATCCAGGAGCGGCCATTTGGGGGGTGAACCAGCGGAGGGAGTATCTTTCTCTCTCTCTCACTCACTGTCTAACTCTATCTGTCAAATAAAAATAAATAAAGAGGGGGCTGATTTGTGGCACTGAGTATGGGCTGGGGGTGAGGATGGGGATGGGGGGGTGGAGAGGTCCTGAGGACAGATTCCTGTGATCTCCACGATGCATCACCACGAAGAACTCCCATGGAGGGAGAAACTGAGGCTCAGAGACATCCAGGCCGCACCCAGATCCCCCCTGAACAGCAGTAAGCACCCCTAACACCACCGCCGCCACCAGCGATAGGGCCTGGGGCACCTGCCTCCGACTCCCCCCAGGGACCAGGACCCTGGGGCACCTGCCTCCGACTCCCCCCTCCCCCGGGGACCGGGACCCTGGGGCACCTGCCTCCGACTCCCCCCTGCCCTGGGGACCAGGATCCTGGGGCACCTGCCTCCGACTCCCTCCTCCCCCGGGGACCGGGAGGGACCCTGGGGCACCTGCCTCCGACTCCCCCCAGGGACCAGGACCCTGGGGCACCTGCCTCCGACTCCCCCCTCCCCTGGGGACCAGGACCCTGGGGCACCTGCCTCCGACTCCCCCCAGGGACCGGGACCCAGGCCCCTCTGTCCGTGCCAGGAAAAGCGGGACAGAACCAGAACTGGGGGCTCCCCCCGGCCCCAACAGCTCAGGTCTGAGAGTCCGGGTCTTCTCAGTTCCGCACTGCTGGCGCCCTGGGTGAGAAGTCGCTGTCCCCACAGTGCAGCCACACCCAGCCCCGCCCCCCAACACCACCCCAACCCGGGGAGGGGACAGTGCCGCTTGAGACCAAGCAGCCCCCTAGCGGCGCCACCTGCGAGGGGACCTGGACCCTCCTCAGGCTGGGAGCACAGGCACTTCTGTCACAGGGGTGTTTGCTCTGCCCCCACTGCTGGAGTGAAAGTGCCATCGAGCGGGCAGCCGGCTAATGGATTTTTTTTTTTCATTTTTAGAAAGATTTATTGATTTATTTGAAAGAGTTACAGAGAGGCAGAGGCTGAGAGAGAGTATATGTCTTCCATCCACTGGTTCCTTCCCCAAATGGCTGCAATGGCCAGAGCTGTGCTGATCTGAAGCCAGGAGCCAGGAGCTTTCTCTGGGTCTCCCATGCAGGTGCAGGGGCCCAAGGACTTGAGTCATCTTTTACTGCTTTCCCAGGCCATGGCAGAGAACTGGATCGGAAGTGGAGCAGCTGGGACTTGAAACTGGCACCCATATGGGATGCCGGCACCACAGGCGGCAGCTTTACCTGCTACGCCACAGCACTGGCCCCTAATGGAATTTTACAGAAGTTTGTCACTCAAACTTCTGGAGGCTGCAAGTTCAAGACCAGGTGCCAGCAGGTTTGGTGTCTGGTGAGGGCCCTGTTTGCTTTTTCCTTAAAGATTTATTTATTTATTTGAAAGTCAGTTACAGAGAGAGAGATTTTTCCGTCTGCTTGTTCAGTCCCCAAATGGCTGCAACAGTCAGGGCTGGGTCAGGCCAAAGCCAGGAGCCAGGAGCTTTTTCTGGGTCTCCCACGTGGGACTTGGGCCATCTTCTGCTGCTTTCCCAGGTGCATCAGTGGGGAGCAGGGTGGGAAGTGGAGCAGCCGGGTCTGGATGATCCCTGAGGGATGCTGGCATTGCAGGCAGTGGCTTTACCCGCCCAGCCACAGCGCCAGATTCAGAGGAGATCACACATGTTCAGATGGTCACAGGGCTCCCCCACCCCCATCTGGACGGGCCAAGGGACATGCGCCACTCACTAAGCCACTACCGCCTGCCCTCCCGAGAGTTCAGCCAAGCAGGACCTGTTAGCTCCCATGGCCACAACATCATGGTTCATTACAGCCGCGGGGAGGCATTTGGTGCAGTGCTTGGCTGCCCGCATCCCGCATCAGAGTCCCTGGGTTCGAGTCCCGGCTCTGCTTCCAACACCTGCTTCCTGCTCATGAGCACCCTGGAAGGCAGCAGATGATGGCTTCAGTGCTTGGGGGCCCTGCCACCCATACGGGCGAGACCTGGATGGAGTTCCCGGCTCCTGGCTTTGGTCTGTCCCAGCCTTGGCTGTTGGAAAGCATTTGGGGAGTGAACCAACAGATGGGACATCTCTGGCTGGCTGGCTGCATGTCCAACAAAATAAATAATGACTGCAATGGCCATAGGGCCACAGTGGGGGAACCAGGCACTCCATCCAGGTCTCCCGTATGGGTGGCGGGAGCCTGAGTGCTGGAGCCATGGTCACTGCCACCCACGGTCTTTGTTAGCAGGAAGCTGGGGGCAGGATCTTGTGCTGAGAACTGAACCTGCTAGGTAGGAAGTTAGAAGCTCACTTGTGTGTGGAAGAGGGGCCAAGAAAACAAAGCACCATGGGAAAGAAAGCCTTTAGCAGCTTCAGAAACCACCCCGGATTTTACCTGGCGAAGTCCTGCTCAGACCCCCATAACTTTCCAGATGGTTCCAGCCATCTCCTAGGGGAATCCCCTCTGCCCAGCACCCGGGGGCTGCTCAGTCTGATAACTCTGGGGAATTAACCCCTGGGAGGGATTTTCCCTGTTTCGTACCCAGTTCAGAAGGGGGGAGCTGGTGGTGTGGTGCACTAGGTTAATCCTCCGCCTGCAGCGCTGGCATCCCATATGGGTGCCGGTTCTAGTCCCAGTTGCTCCTCTTCCAGTCCAGCTCCCTGCTGTGGCCTGGAAAAGCAGTAGAAGATGGCCCAAGTCCTTGGGCCCCTGCACCTGCATGGGAGACCAGGAAGAAGCACCTGGCTCCTGGCTTCAGATCGGTGTAGCTCTGGCTGTAGTGGCCATTTGGGGAGTGAACCAGCGAAGGGAAGACCTTTCTCTCTGTCTCTCTTACTGTCTGTAACTCTACATGTCAAATAAATAAATAAATAAAATCTTAAAAAAAAAAAAAAGAATGTAGGGGGAAGGAGGAGTGGGAAGTACTGGGTCCTGTTCCCTTATAAGCCCCAGTCTGAATGGCAGGTGCATTCTCTCCATTAAACCCCGTAGCCTTGCTCTCCCCAGGCTGCGTGCCTGGGGCACCCTCTCTCCGATTGTGTCCCCATCTGTTCTGATGGATGCCCCATCCCATTAAACCTGGCTACCTTGCTGGCCACTGCTCTCCGTCTCATGTCTGAATTCTCTCGTGAGAACAAGAACCTATTCCGGAGCCGATGCTGAGACAAGTGGGTTAAGCTGCCGCCTGCGATGTTGGCATCCCATGTGGGTACAGTTCAGGTCCAGGCTGCTCCACTTCTGACCCAGCTCCCTGCTAATGCACCTGGGAAAGCAGCAGCAGAAGATGGCCCGAGGCCTTGGGCCTCTGCACTCACATGGGAGACCAGGAAGAAGCGCCTGGCTCCTGGCTTTGGATCGGCGCAGCTCTGGCCATTGCTGGAGTTCATTGGCATGAACCTGCGGATGGAAGACCTCTGTCTTGGTCTCTCTCTCTCTCTCTCTCTTTCAAATAAATAAGATAAGTCTTAAAAAACAACAACAACAAACTAGCTAGGGCTGGGCCAGGCTGAACCCAGGAGCCCGGAACTCCATCCGGGTATCCCATGTAGGCAGCAGGAATCCAAGTACCTCAGCCATCAACTTCTGCCTCCAAGAGTCTGCACACGTAGGAATCTGGAATAGGGAGCTGGAAGGGGGTGTGGCACTGGGCACACAGCTGTCGGATCTCCAGGCCAACAGTCCCCCAACCACAGAGCCAGGCGCCCTCCTCTGCGCCTCCCAGAATTGTGAATGGATCCTAGTGGCTGTGTTTTGATTCTGACAAAAGTCCGAGGCCCACTGGCCAATCTTGGGGTTGTTGTCCAGTCCAGAGGCCGCTCAGCGACCACCTGGGTGCTGCCGGCCCCCCTCCTCCCCCAGCGCCTCTGCACTCAACACCCCAGCGCCACCCACCATAAAGGCCTCCTCATCCCAGAGATCAATAAACAAACCAGACTTAAAAAGAAGTGACAGTGGTGTAGGATAAGGCAGGTAAGAGGTTAGGGTCAGGAGTTGGAAGCCACACCTCCACCCAACCCGTCAGTCAAATGATCCCTCCCCCAGCATGGACCCTGAGGGCGGGGGACCACGTAACCACGCTCCTTTTCAAGCCTGTAAGAAGCCGGGTGACAGCCAGGGGGCGCTCTGTCTTCCCGTGGACTCACAGGAAGCATGAAATTCTCTCTCAGCCCTAATGCCCACGTCTGTGTGCTTCCCTCACCTTTTAAGTAGCCTTTATCGCTTGGTATGTTGTGTTTCTGTCTGCACTTAATACTTAGAATGCTTCTAATTCTGAGTAAGAGGCAAGAGCCTGGAATACGGATTTTGACTTTGCCTCGAAATAGAGGCCGGCATCGCGGTGCAGCGGGTTAAGCCACTAGCTTCCCGTAGGAGCGCTGGTTCGAGTCCCGGCTGTTCCGCTTCGGATCCAGCTCCCTGCTAACAATACCTGGGAAAGTAGCAGGAGATGGGCCAAGTGTGTGGACCCCTGCACCCATGTAGGAGACCCGGATGGAGTTCCAGGCTCCTGGCTTCAGCCTAGCCCTGTCCTGGTCATTTTAGACATTTGGGGGAGTAAACCAGTGGCTAGAAAATCTTTCTCTCTCTCCTTGACTCTGCCTTTCAAACAAATCTTTTAAAATATCAATGAATAAATAGAAATAAATGACAAACATAGAGCAATTGAAACAGCAGGTGGTGGTGGGTGTTTGACACAGGAGCTAAGATGCCTCTTGGGACCCTTTTTTCAGGTTTTTTCAATGATCTTTGGTCTAGCAGCACAGCCCAGGGCCTGTGTTCGAGTCCTGACTCCATTTCCTATGCCAGCTTCCTGCTAACGCGCACCTGGGAGACTCCCGGTCGAGTTCCAGGCTCCCAGCTTTGGCCTGGGCCAGCCCTGGGGTAGGCATCCGGGGGCGTGAACCAGCAGCTAGGAGCTCTCTTATCTTTCTGCTCTTCATTACACGAATAAGCCTAAAACCTAAGAAGTACACCACCTGTAATAAAAGTCTAGGAAGAGATTTTTAAAAAGTGAGCATTTCATTGTAAACCCTGAAGGTGAAAACAGTAGGAAATGATGAATTATTGCGGCGCAGTGGCTCCCACACCCCATATGAGAGTGTTTGAGTTCTGGCTGTTCCATCCGTCGCTTCGCCCCCAAAGGGTTGCAACAGCCAGGTCTGGGCCAGGCTGGAGCTAGGAGCCAGGAACTCCACCCTGGTCTCCCACTCAGGTGCAGGGGCCCAAGCACTTGGGCCATCTTCCGCTGCTTTCCCCAGGTGCGTTAGCAGGGAGCTGGATTGGAAGTGGAGCAGCTGGGACCTGAACCAGTGCCTGTGTGAGATGCCAGCACTGCAGGCGGCTATGCCCCAGCTCCGGCCCCTACACGACGAAGTCTCCTCCTTCCTGTTTAATAACCTGGTTTGTGTGTATGTGGGTGGGGAGTCCCAGTCCTTTCTCTGGGGAAAGCTTAGGGGAATCTCAGCTGCCCTGCCCCAAGTGTGTTATGAGATACACCAGGAATTTTAGGAATTCCACGCCCAGGAGGCCCTCCACCCATGGAGGCAGCCCAGACTGGGAGGAGGGAGGAGATAACGAGGGAGGACGAATACCCAGGTGCATAAACACTCCAGGCTGGATGCAGGGCGCCATATTTGAGTGGGGTTCGAGTCCCGGCTGCTCCGCTCCCAATCCAGCTCCCTGCTAAGGAGCAAAGACAGGACCCTGTATTTTAAAAGAGCTTAATTGGCTTCCTTTGTAAGCCTAGAGCCCAGAAACGCTTGGTTCCACGACATAGCAAGGGGAAGGGCTGGAGCAAGCCGCCACCCACTCACAATATGTGTGTGTGTGTGTGGGGGGGGTACTTCCTTCCCAATCTGCTTTCCTGGTAAGATGCAGGAGACCAAGCCACAGAAGGCAACTGGTCCATTTGCACCAGAGCATTGTGGGTAACCCTTGTGCCAGTGTTAGGTAGGCAGTCAGATATGAGCTTCTGTGTGTGTGACATAAAGGCCTAAAGAAAAGACATCTATGTCCAGCGTATGCACCTGCAACTCAAAGTCATCACGATAAAAGCTTCAGGGGCAGCACAGTGTTCCCATCCTGCCCTGCCCCCTCCTACCTGATAACCTGCCAGGTGAGGGTCCCCGCCCCTTCTGTCTGATAACCTTCCAGGTGCAGCCCAGTGCCTGCACTTCAAACGCCCTCCCTGCCCTTCCTCTAAAGGGACAAACACGCACACACACACACACCCGCACCAGCCAGACTTCCCCCTGTCTGGTAACTTCAGGGAGAAAACTCAGAAGTTTTCTATTTACATCCAAAAAGCCCTTTGTTCCAAGAGGAGCAGAGGTGGGGAAGCAAGACCCACCTCCTTAAAACACCGGCCCCCCCCCCACCCCCGCCCCCCACCACCCCACCCCCAACCGGACTGCGCACTCAGCCCTCTGCCTCTCTGCTGAGCCACCCGCCCGCCTGCCCAGGAGTAATCTCTCCACTCAACCATGTAACCTCGCCCCCCCCCCCCCATCCGAGTGACTGGGCACTTTCTCTCAGGTCCTGTCTGGAGAGGGGCCCAACCGTCCTTAGGGATGTCCTTTACCTAATAAACTTTGCTACTTACTTTCCGCTACTCTGTCTCCCGCCTGAATTCTTTCTTGCGCGAAGACAAGAACCCTGCCATTCACGGGTAACACAAGGGTTAGGGCAGAGGGGCTTTATCTGGCTGCTCCGAAGCTCTGATAAACAGCTTGGTTAGCTCCTGCGCGGTGAGCTGGAACTTAGCGCAAGTGACTCCATTTTGATTTTTACCTTGGCGGATGCAGGAAATTGGTCTGAAACAGTAGTCCCCTGTCATTTTTATTTATTTTCAAAAATATTTGTATATTTATTTGGAATGAGAGAGAGAGATCGAGAGATCTTCCACCTGCTAGTTCTCCAACAGCTGGGGCTGGACCAGGCTGAAGCTAGGAGTCAGGAACTCCATCCTGGTCTCCCACGTGGACGCAGGGGTCCAGGTACTGGGGGCATCCTTGGCTGCTCTCCCAGGTGCTTTCACAGCGAGTTGGGTGAGAAGTGGAGCAGCCAGAACCAGAACCAGCCGTGCTCACATGGGGTGCTGGTGGCCCAGGTGGCGGCTTCCCCCGCTGCACCATAGCACTGGCCTCACTCCCTGCCATTTTTATTTAACAAAGACCTGGGTTTCTTCACCAAGGACAGCAGTGTTTAAAGAATTGAGAGCGAGAGAGCCCACTGGAAAAGCCCACCAACTGGGGACTCATTCAGCAAATAGCTTCTTAGCTGGTTTAGTTGTTTTTTTTTTTTTTTTTAGTAAAACATGCACACAAGATTTATTAACACTGTGAAAGAGATGTGACAGCTGTCACAATCCAAATGTCACCCATGTGAACTCTGACAAAAACACTAAGTAAGGTGCAGGCATTTGGTGCAGGGGCTAAGCTGCCCCTTGGAACACCCAGAGGCCCGTAGCAGAGTGCCTGGGTTCCAGTCCCAGCTCCTCCACTTCCCATCCGCCTTCCTGCTAATGTGCACCTGGGGGGGCAGCAGGTGATGGGTTAAGTACTCCTGGCTCTGCCACCCAGGTGGGAGACCAGGATGGAGTTCCTGGCTCCTGGCTTTGGCTTGGCCCAGCCCTGGCCATTATGGCCATTTGGGGAGTGAACCAGCGGATGAAAGATCTCAATCTCTCTCTCTCTCTGTAACTCTGCTTTTCCAATAAACAGAAGAAATCTTTTTTTTTTTTTTTTGATAGGCAGAGTTAGACAGTGAGAGAGAGAAATAGAGAGAAAGATCTTCCTTCCGTTGGTTCACTCCCCAAATGGCCACTATGGTCGGCGTGCTGCAGCCGATCTGAAGCCAGGAGCCAGGTGCTTCTCCTGGTCTCCCATGGGGTGCAGGGCCCAAGCACTTGGGCCATCCTCCACTGCCCTCCCGGGCCACAGCAGAGAGCTGGCCTGGAAGAGGAGCAACCAGGACAGAAACTGGCGCCCCGACCGGGACTAGAACCCGGTGTGCCAGCGCCGCAGGCAGAGGATTAGCCTAGTGAGATGCAGTGCCGGCCAGAAGAAATCTTAAAAAGAAAAGTTCCTCTACAAGGACATCTGCTTAGCAAGTGTTTGTCCGACCCCAGATAACAGCGTTGCAAAACATCTGATGTCATCTTCCTCATTTTTGCTTTTCAAACCGCCCCTTGTCTCAATTTCTTCAACGCTGCCATGGCTTGCTTTCTTTCTTCCTTTTTTTTTTTTTTTTTTTTAATGATTTATTTATTTACTTCAGAAGCAGAGTTAGAGAGAGAGGTAGAGACAGACAGAGGTCTTCCATCCGCTGGTTCACTCCCCAGATGGCCTCAACGGCCAGAGCTGCGCCAATCTGAAGCCAGGAGCCAGGAGCTTCTTCTGGGTCTCCCACACATGTGTAGGGGCCCAAGGACTTGGGCCATCTTCTACTGCTTTCGCATAGCAGAGAGCCGGATCGGAAGAGGAGCAGATGGGACTTGAATCAGCACCCATGTGGGATGCCAGTGCTGCAGGAGGAGGTTCAGCCCACCACGTCACAGTGCCAGCCCTGCCACGGCTCTCTGTGGCACACGTGTTCCCACTGCAAGGCTCTGCTGTTGCAAAATCCACAGCATTCTCTTGCAGTCGCTGATCGCTGATTTGTTGGGCTTTCAAAAGGATTGATCTACTTATTTATTTATTTTTTTTGAAAGGCAAGGTGACAGAGAGAGAATGAGAGTGAGAGAGAGAGAGCGAGAGAGCAAGAGAGAGAGCGAGCTCTTGCAGCCTCTGGTTCATTTCCCAAATGGTGGCCACAGTGGGAATTGGGCCAGGTTGAAACCAGGAGTCAGGAGCTCCATCCAGGTCTCCCACAAGGGTGGCGGGGAACCAAGCACCTTCCCAGGTGCCTTAGCAAGGATTGGATTGGAAGCGGGGCAGGTGGGACTGGACCTGGCCCTCTGATGTGGGAAGTTGGTGTCCCAAGCAGAAGCTCTCCCTGCTGGGGACAAGTGCAGGGGCCGGAGAAAGAGCCTGGAAGCTCTGGCGTGGTCCCCACGGGTCGGGTCTGGAAGCGGCTTGAGCATGGCTGTCCACTTCTCCTGCCTTCCCCCGGTTGGACTGGGAGTTCAGCCTCAATCATGGCTGGAACAGGGGTCTGAGCCAGCGCCTGCTCCCACTCTGTCCCCTCCCCTGGTTTTTATCCTTTGAACCTCAGCTGAAGCCGGGACTCCTCCAGGAAGCCCTCCAGACTGCCCCGCTCCCGCCAAACTCTCACAACTCACAGCACTGACCAGCCCCTCCTCCCTGGGCTGTGAGCACAGGAGCCTCCAGGGAGGTGTGGCCCACAGTGGCACTTGTCCACCCTTGGCGGTGGGGCTGGGGGCGCTGTTTCTGGCAGCTCTCTGCTGTGCCTGGACCAGGCTGGAGCCCACCTGTCCCTGTCGCCTGTCCCAGCATCTAGTTAGTAGGACGGGGAGAAGAGTCGGTGGGGGTCGCCCGAGGCCAGGCTCTCCCTGCCTGCTCCCACCTGCTCCAGGCTCAGAGGCCCCCTCTGTGCCCCCCACCAGGGGTGGCACTGGCTCCTCCCACCACCTGCATTTCCAAGACCCTGTGCTACTGTCTCCAGGACCCCCGTTGGCACAGGGGGAGAGGGCCAGTGCTGCGTCACCTCTCCTCCAAGCCCTGGGGCGCTGCTCTGTGGAAGACTACTGCCTCCCGGGGCGAGGGGGTCCGCCCCCTTGGCGGTCTCTGGAGACCTCCTGCCTTTGCCCAGGGCCATAGCCTGGGTCAGGTGGCTGGTGGGGCTTCCCGGCCCGGCCTGCCCCTGGCACTGGGAGCACCTGCTATCTGGGGCCAGGGCACCCCTTTTCCTGCTGGGGGGGGAGGTAGGGGGCAGCCCTAGAGCCATCCTGGAGGGAGGCAGGTGTGAGGGCCTCAGAGTGGCCCTGCTGCCTCCCCACACACACGCCGTGTTCTACAGCCACTTCTCCTGAGCCCCTGCCTGGTCTGTTCCTTGACCTGGAATGACCTCTCCCACCCGTCTGAGCTCTGAGAATGCGTCCTGTCTTTGGACCCAGGCTGGGGTCTGGGACACCTCCCGATGGGACTGCGGAGCTGTGAAGTCCTTCAGGACCCCCCCCCCCCACTCCGGTCCCCTGTGAGCCGGCTGAACCAGGAAGCTGACCTCAGCCACCAATAAGGGCCGGACCTGGCCTGGCTGGGCACAGGGATGTCCTGGGTTCTCTGGTGGGGGGAGGGGGATGCCAACCCTGCCTTACCCCATCTGCAGAGGAAAGTACCTGCCCAGCAGCCAAGAGGCCAGTCCTCGGTCCCACCTTGCCCGGGGCTGCAGCCCCGAGGGGCAGTGGAGCCTAGGCAGGCAGGAAGCGCCAGCTCTGTGCCCCTCCCAGGCACTCCGGCTGGAAGCCCCTACCCCTCACTCTCAGCTCTGTTCCCTCCTGCATGCCCCACTGTGCATGTTCACCTCCTCCAGACGGGACCACCCTCTGACATCCAACTCGCCTACGTCTGACCCTGGCACTTCACCAAGGGCAAGGCTGGGCAGGGGGAGACCTGGACGCCTGAGCAGCCCTCCCGGCTGCCAGGAAATGGCAGGGCGGGCCCTGCTCGAACCCTGGGGCAGCGGCTGGCTGCATTCCTCTTGGCCCGGGGAGAGGGTGCAGCTGCCTCCTCGGTCCACTGCTGCTGCCCTCTGCTTCCCCCTTGTGGCCATTCTTGGCACTGCAGCTCTCATGGAGGCCTCCACACACCTGCAGTGCTGGCCACCTGAGGCCCTGCCAGTGTCACTGCGCCCAGCCAAGGAGCTGCCGTGTGCTTGGGGCAGGACGGGCAGCCCCAGGCAGCCAGCTCTTCTCAGGGACAGCCACGGTGGCCCTGACCACTCGTGTGGCACCCCCTGCGAAGCCCTCTGCGAAGCCCTTGCTGCTGACACTTCCATTTTAAAGTTTTAATGTATTGGAAAGGAAACTCCATCCTGGTCTCCCACAGAGACGGCAGGACAGCCCAAGTCCCCAGGCTGTCTCATCCTCCTGCTGCTTTCCCAGGTGCAACAGCAGGGAGCCGGCTTGGGAGCGGAGCCACCGGGACTCGAACATCCAGCATGGGATGCCGATGTTGCCTAGGGGGCTCGCTCTCTGCTCTGTCTGGGCCTTTCATGCAGGCATGAAAAAGGCAGGTCCGATCGGGGGCGGGATGGCAGCAGGAACAGGCCACAGGAAGTGAGGGACGGGATAGGAGCAGCTGAGGGCGCGGGCCCCGGCTGTGGATTCCTGGCTTTGAGATCAGAGTAATGAGAGTCACAGCGTGGGGCGAGACTGGGCCGCCGGACGCCAGGCGTGGGTGCCTCGGGTCTGAGTCGTGCGCGTCGGCGCTGAGTCTTGGGCCACACGAAGGTGGCTTCTGGGTCCCAGCGGGCCAGGCTGGCCTCTTCCTCCTCCTCCTCCTCCTCTTCACGGCTGCGTGGGCCACATGCTCCTGGCAACAGGGACAGGTGCGGTTTGGAGCAGGCACTGGGGGCGGGGCTGTCCCAGGGGCTGCTCCCCCACCGTGGGATAGCGGGGGTCTCACATGTTGCCTTTCCTGTGTCGCAGCAGCGTGTAGACAAGGGCGATGCCTCCCACCACGGCCAGTCCTCCGAAGATGATGCTCAGGAGCACGGTGTAGCTCCGCCCTAGGGAGGGGAGGCAGTGGGAGGGTGGGCTGGGGGGCTGTGGACATGGCGGGGGTCGGGGTGGGGGGCGTGTGCACCTGGGGGCATCCTCACCTCCCTGGTGGCACTTGGGGGTGGGTGCGGACCAGGTGCCGTCGGCCTGGCAGGTGCTGGTCTGGGCCCCAGCCAGGCTGTAGCCACTGTCGCAGCGGAAGCGGATGGTGGAGCCCAGCGTATATCTGATGCCTTCCTTGCTCCCGTTGGCAGGAGGGGCCAGCCAGCCACAGGTGACCACTGAGAGGAGGCAGAGGGGAGGTCAGAGGCCTGGGCGTGGCGGGGCCGGGGGTGGGGTCCTATCCCCAAGGCAGGGTGCCCCAAGCCCCCCTACCCACCGGGCTGCAGGCTCTGCACTCGGAACTGGTGCAGCTGGTGGGCGGCCCGGGTGGCGTTGCCCACGCTCAGGCTGCCGGTGGCTAGCACGTCGAAGCTGCAGAACGGGTCGTCCCCACACACTGTGGCCACCTCCTCCGCCTGGCTGGGGCTCAGGCTGGTCTCGTTGGGGAAGAGGGGCCGGAAGTCGGGGTCGTGCTTGGGGCGATACAGGAAGTTGTAGACCAGGAACCAGGAGTCGTAGGTGAGCAGGGAGGAGGCATTGTTCACGGCCCCTGCAGGGGAGCGTTTTGGGCAGGCCCAGGTGGGTCTGGTGGTCTGGGGTCTCCCCTGGGCACCCCCCCAACTCCAGAGCCTTGCCCTGGGCCGTGACCCAACCCCACGCCCTCCGCCCAGCCCTGCACAGTGCGCTCACTCACAGTCAGCTCCAAACTGGAACAGCTGCTGGGCACTGGGGTTGGGGGGCAGCACCTCCCCGCTGCGCAGGGTGAAGTCGTCCGTGGGGTTGTCGTTGAGGGTCCCGAGGAGGCCGTGGGTGTGGGTCAGGAATTTCTCGGGCAGGAGGACGGCCACGCTCAGGAACGGGCCCTGGACGCCCACCTCCAAGCCGGCGCCGGACGCCAGCATGATGGATGCTTTGTCGCTGGTGGCCACTGAGAGGAACATGCCTGGCGCGGGGGTGGGGGATGGGCAGGGTCAGCACCTGGGGGCCCTGTGCCCTGAAGCCCGTGGGACAGGGTGGGTGCACTTGAGGGCCAGCTCCGGCTGCAGACAGATGGCTCAGAGGGGGTGCCCAGCCCCTGCAGGGACCCCCTGCACTGGGCTGTGGCAGCCACGGGCACCCGGGTCCCCCTGGGGACAGCAAGGGCGTCATTGGACCTGGGACCTCCTGGCTCCACTCTGGAGCTGCTGATTTCCTGGCCACGGCATGGGTGAGCCCAGCACAGGAGTGGAGCGTGCAGGTGGACAGTGGGGCCGTCTGTCCGGATGTTGAGTCCTGGGCCTCTCTCTGGCCCGTGGGCATGACACGGGTGGCGTGCATGGGTTGAAATCACCCTTCAAGCCGGGCCCCTGCTCCCTGTGGCCCAAGCCCTCGTCCTTGAGCCCTGAGAAACTTCCTGGTCACGTCTCAGCCCTGGTCAGCACCGTGGCCTCTCAGCCCCGCCGGCCTCCCGCTCACCCTTGAGGTCCATCCAGCTCTGCTCGGCGAAACTCAGCACCTCCTGGTTAAGCAGCACCTCCAGGACCCCGGAGCCGTCGGCCAGGCGCACCTCCACCACGTCCGAGTCGCCCTCTTGGACAGCCACCGCGGTCAGCCCCGTGCCCCGGTCCCTCGTGCCTGGGGAGGCAGGTGCAGAACGGGGGGTGGGGTGGGGTGTGTATGGGGTCCTCTTGGCTCCAGCCTCCCACCCTGCCCGGACCCAGCGCCAGCCACCCAGAGCCTCCCCACGGAGCCCCAGCCTCACCATTGGCTGATATCCCGGGCTGGGCACGGGCCTGCACCCGCAGGTCGGTCAGAGACGCCTCCAGCAGCACATACTCCCCGCGCCCGTTGAATGTGAAGTTGGTGCCATCGAAGGTGACAAAGTGTGGGTCGCCGAAGGCAGAGGCTGGGGCGACAGCACAGGGTCAGCAGCGGGAGTGGGGGTGGGGGTGGGGCCCGGCTCTTGGTGCCCACCCCCCTCCCCGCCCAGGCTGGCACCCACCCAGGCGTGGGGGCCGGTAGGTGTGGCAGTCGCTGGACGGGCGCCGCTGCATGTAGCGGGGGCACTCGGGCGCCCAGAGGCAGCAGTAGTAGAAGCTGATGACATCATAGACCCAGTGGGACATCCCGGGCACCCGCGGCGGCCTGCGGTACGGGGGCGAGCCCCAGTCGTGCCCGCGGTCGGGGGTGCTGCCGCTGGTGGAGTCAGCCGTCAGGAGCTGCGAGCCGTCCTTGGTGTAGCAGCACTGCTGGCCTGCGGCGTACCGGGTGCTGTTGGGGGCAGGGGGCCGGGTCAGGGCTGTGTCGGAACATGGCCCACCCGCCGGCCTGCCCTGGAGTCGGGGGCTCACCTGGCTTGCACGGAGCGTACACAGTGCACGGCCTCTGGGTGGTAGGTGCACACGCTGCCGTGCTCGATGTCGCAGCCGTAGTCCGTCTAGAAAGTGCTCACTGTCACCCCGCAGGCCTTGGGGTCGGCTGACTCCGGGGCCCGCCCCTCCTACCCCCAGCCCCGCCCCGCGGACTCACATGGAAGCGGCCGGTGTCGGCCCGGGCCTGGGCCAGGGTGCACGGGCAGTCGGGCAGCTCCTCCAGGAAGTTGGGCATCTGGTCATCCAGCTCCTCCCAGGCCAGGCACTGATTTCGGGCCCAGGCCTCGGGGGCCAGCCGGAAGTCGTCATCCAGGTGCCAGGCCAGCGCATGGTCGTTGGTCCAGAGGGCGTGCACGTCCCTGTGGCGGGTGATGGATGCTCGGGCTGCAGGCAGGGCCCTGCTGTGCCCCGCCCCCCCCGACCCCAGCTGCCCTCTGCACCCAGGCCCTCACTTCTCCCCAGCATGGTTTTGGCTAGCGGTGATCCTCAGTGCGCCTATTTTCCATTGCTGGTACTGGGAAGGTGCGGGTTTGGGGGTGAAAGTGAAGAAGCCGGAGTTGGAGATGTTGGTGGCCAGGGAGTACAGGTAGGACCACTTGGCAGCCCACTCCTCCGAGTATGGCATCCCTGAGACAGAGAGAGGCCTCGCTCAGCCCCAGGGCAGGACAGGGGCCTGGACAGACGGACAGATGGCTGCCCTGCCGCTCCGGCGGGGAACCTGGCTTGGCTGAATGCCGACCCACCACCCTCCCACTTTGAGGTCATGTCCTTCCCTGCTTGGGGCTGGACCCAGGACCATGCCAGGCACAGAGAATGCACGGAGCAACTGTTTTCCAAGGCATCCGCTGTGCCCCACACAGCCAGGCAGCCGTTCCTGAGCCTTGACTTTCCCCTCTGGGGAGCCTCGCCGCGGCCACGCACGCACCCCAGGGCCCCCCTTCTCTCGTCTCTAGGAGCCCCAGAGCTCCCGCTGGCTCCAGGAGCCTTACCCGTCTCCTCGTAGCCCCAAAGCTCAATGTTCACAGCCTGCGTGGGCAGCGCCGAGTGGTCCCAGGTCAGGCTGAGGTTGCCCGTGGTGCCGGGGGTGCCGTAGTATTGCCAGCGCGTCTCATTCACCAGCTGGCTCTTCTCCGTCTCGGACACTTTGTTGGGGTGCACTGGGGTGCAGAGGGGGAAGCAGGGCTGAGGGCTGCTCCAGGACAAGGCATTGCAGCGGCTAGGGGACCATCGCCCCCAGTGCAGGCTGGGAGGGGCGGGGGCGCCCCTGACCCTCCTCCCTGGGAGACTCCTGCAGCGCCCACTCCTCTGGGCTGGGACTCCTGTTTGTCTAGGTGCCAGGGGGTGTGGCGGGGGGGACTCAGGAGCCAAGGGATCCCCACCCCTGTGGTTGGATGGGGTGGCCCGCCCATGGGACTGGTTCAGCCAGAGCCGCAGGATAGATTAGCGCTAGGGAAAGTCCCCATGGGCTCAGGATACAGGAAGGAAATAGGACGGAACACAAGGATGGGACATAGGGGTGCTGAGGGCTCACCCGCCAGCCAGGTGCCTGACCGAGGGAACGTGCGGCCATTGTCCATGGAGACATTGAAGGGGATATGTCCAGTCTCATAGAGCAGGGGCGACACGCAGTGCACCTGCCCCTGCGAGTCCACGTGGCCCAGGGTGTCGATGCTGTCCTTAAACCTGGGGGAGGGGGCTGAGGTGAGGGAGTGGCTGGGCCTCCTACCCTCCCCCCTACGCCCCAGGGGGAACCCGTCCAGCCGGCTGTCCCTGCGGCCTCCAGCCTCTCCTAGGATCCAGGAATCCAGCCAGCCGGCCTGTGGGCCTGGGACCCCTCCCCCAGCAGGCACAGGGATGGGCGTGTGACTGGCGGCACCCCCTACCTGCAGATCACGCCATCCGTGGGGTTAAACCACTGGAAGTGCTGCACCACAAGGTCTTTGCCCCCCATCATGGAGCCCGAGGAAGGCACAATCTTCAGGCAGAACTCCTGGAAGTCCGAGCAGCAGGTGCCAAGGCCGGAGCAGGTCGGGTGGCAGGAACAGGGCCCATTCCGGTCCCCACAGCGCAGGGAGCAGCTGTCCTGGGCACCTGGGGCAAGGAGCATCCGTGGGGGAAAGCTGATTGGGAACTGCCCATGGGAATCAGAGTACCACAGACCCTCAAGACAGGGGCCCACCGTTGTCCCGAGACCTTGACATGGGCCTGGGGACCTGTGTGGACTCCCCGAGGTGTCCACGTGCCGTGTGCTGCCCTGGGGGGGTTGCATATGGATGAGGATCCCTCTTGCTTGCCAGGGCTGGGGTCTGGGGTTGTGGTTGCTTAGAGTCCCATTTGAGCCCCACGGGGGTGCCCGGGCTGAGAACCCCTCCAAAGAGAGTCCCACCTTAGAGAGAGGTGGCCGGCATCACAGGGCCCCTGCCCCGTGCCCATCCCCATCTCCTCTCGAAGGAAGCCAGGCCAGGGCCAGGCTTGGGCCAGAGCCACGTGGCCCCGTTTCGCTAAGTGCAATGCTCAGCACTCAGGGGCATCAATAAATATTTATTGGCCCTGGGACACGATGGCTCAGGGAGGTGCGGGGAGTGTGGTGGCAGAAGGGGACTGAGTGACATTTTCCAGCAGGGTGGGAGACAGGCTTAAGGGGCCGGTTACACCCAGCCCAGGCTGGGGCCGGGGACGCCTGTTCTGGAGCCCAGGCTCGGCTCCACTCTGAGGAGCGACATCCAGCCCGGGGTTTCCCGTATGATCTCACATCCTGCACCGGGGGCTCAGGATGCAGGCCAAGGGTCCTGCTGGTGGAGCCCGCGGCCTTCCTCCTGCAGTGGGGAGCATGGTGCAGCGGCACAGCCCACAGTTCTCACCCTGGTTGGAAGCCCCTTGCACCGTGGACCCTCAGAATTCCTCCCCCAACCCTGGATCGCCCAACAGATGGACAGAGATTGCCCGACGAAGGTGTTCAGCCCTGGGCCTGGTTGCAAGGTGGGCAGGCAGACAGGGGTCGAGAAGGGCAGGGTGGGGACCTACCTGCTGTGGGCCTGGGGCCTGTCGCCAGCAGCAGCAAGGCCCAGGCCAGGAGAACCAGCTTCATGGTCTGGCCCGTGTCTGCAGCCGGCAGCGCCCGCAGTGGCTCAGAAGAGGAGGCGGCGGCAGCGGGCGGCGGTGTTGGGACGAGTTCAATCTTGGCCGGCCCCGCCCCGCCCAGCAGCCCCGAGCTCTGCGGGCCCCGCCCCGCCCCGCCCCGCCCCTCGACCCAGTCCCCTCTCAAAGTCCACAGGTGCCGGCTTGGACCAGCGACCTGCGCTGTTAGCACATTCCTGGCCCACCAGCTGGGGACACAGGGAGGAGGGGGTGAAAGCTCGGCCCCTGGGGACCCTGGGGGAGGGGGAGGCAGGACCTTGGGCACGTGATGAGCCGGATGTCCAGAGGCAATAGCTTTGACCCTGAGTCTCAGCCAGGCCCTGCAGGGCGGAGCGGGACAGGGTGGGGCGGGGTGGGGTGTGGTGGGCCCTCCTTGCCCTTGTCGGGATTCTAGTCTCTGACCCTGGGAGCAGTCTCCCATCTGAAGCTGTGTGCAGGCCCGCCTGGCCTGGGAGCACCCTCAAGCCAGGACCCACCCCAGGGAAGGGCTTGCTTGGGTACTCCCAGAGGGCGGGAGTTGTCAGCTCGGCTGCTGGCTGTCAAGCAGGACACCCTTTGGAGGAAGGGAGGCACCCAGCAGCCCAGCTGGACCCAATGGTGAGGGTCCAGGCCTGGGCTCCCGCTGGGAGCCTGCACCTGGGTTGGGTGTCAGGCAGCCCCCTCTCCCAGCTGCAGTGTGTGAGGCTGGTTCTGCTCAGCACCCAGTGTGTGGGGTGCAGGTCCAGCCAGGACCCATCCAGCTAGGGCACCTCTGCTTCCAGGGGCCCGGGTTTCAGCCCCTAGTGCCTCTGTGTCCAGCACCCTCCTCCCTGCCCCCGCCCCCAGGCACAGGGGGCACATGGCGGCAAGAAGTGTCCCATCCCCATCCTGGACAGCAGAGCCTGTCCTGGGCCCGCAACCAGCAGCTTTGGGCTTGGAGCCTGGGCCACCAACGCCTGCAGGGCCTGCAGAATAGGTGGACCTAACGCCGTGCTGTCACAGGGCCCCGCCCCCACGGGTACACAGGCAGCTCCTCCACATCCCCACATGCCAGCCTCACCTGGCGCCCTGCACTGCACGAGCAAAGAGGCAAAGACCACTGTTCATCTTTATTAGAAAAGAAACAAAAAAACAAAAAAAGGTCAGGGTGGATGGGTGGGTATGGGCGGAGCCTGGCCTGCCCTGGGCGGGGCGGGGGCGGGATTTACAAAGCCAACTGACATTTCATAGAAAAGGGATGCCCAGCCCATGCTAGCCAGGTGCCGCGGGGAGGGGGCCGCCCTCAGAGGTCCATGCACTCGTCATCGTCGTCTGTCTCGCTCTCCAGGGAGGACTCCTGGCTGGACGTCTCCAGGACCTCCAGGGCCGGCTGGCACAGGCTCTCCTTCCTCACATTGGCGGCCGACTGGGCAGACAGGATGGCCGACTGCACGGGGAGGGCAGAGCGGCATGGTCAGGGCCTCCCCGTGTCCCCTGCCCCGCCCCCGCCCCTCGGCCTGGCGCCGGGGTCACCTTCAGCTTCTGCTTGGTCTCCTCCGAGATGCTGCCTTTGGGGGACAGCAGGGTGGGCGTGGGCGGCGTGACGGTGATCTCCGGGGGGAACTTGGTGGTGGCCGATGGGATGACCAGCTTGGGCATGTTGGGCAGGAGGCGGGACTTGGCCCGGCTGGGCTCTGCCTTGCTCGGGTGGCCCTCGGGTGGCTGGGTGCTCCCACTACTGCTGGGGACCTTGGAGCTGGAGGCTGCAGGGGGAGACCCCAGGAGATGAGCCTCGCTCACAGCCTCCTGAGCTTGCCCCCTCCCCAGCTCGGGCCACAGCCACCTCCCCTGCTGCCGCCGACCGTGGCTGTCTTCTCTGGGCACGCTGTCCTGTGGCAGTGTGCAGTTTCCTCTGTGCTGGTCAGTGGGCTCCCAAGGCCTGCATGCTAGCACTGGGCCCCACCCAGGGGTCTCCTGGAGCCTTCCCTGGGACCCCACAGGCCCCGAGGCATCACACTTGCCTCCCACAACCGGGGTAGCTTGTGCGTCTCTATGGGAGGACATTGGGGCCCCAGCTGCCCAGTCGGTAGCTGAGCTGCCCCAGGGCGAGCGAGTGAGCGAGGACCAGGTTTGTGCAAGGCCTGGAGGTGGCTGGGGGGCTGGGGATGCAGGCTGCAGGTCTGGGGCCTGGCAACCTCCTGGGAGCTGAATGAGCTGGGAGCGACCAGGCCGCCTGGCCGGGCTCCACATTCCTCCGCAGCACCATGGCTTTAAAAGGAGTGGGGTTTACTCGGTCCCCACGGGCTGGCGCCACTCCTGCCGTCCTGAGTGGTCGGCGGGGAGGCCCCAGCCAGGGGTTCCCGAGGGGGCCCGGCTGGTCAGGGCAGCTGGTGGGAAAAGGGACGCCTGTCTGGCCCAGCCCAAGCCGGCCACCCCTCGGCCGGCTTGCTGACGTTCCTGGGAGCCTCGATCACAGGGCCCAGGCTCCTCCCTGTGCACACCCACCTCCCTCCTGCCCCCAGCTGGCCCCTACAGTAGGGACTGGGTAGCTGACAGCCACGAGACCCGAGCAAGCTGCCTGCCCTCGTCAGGACCCCTTGGTGAAGCCGGAGCCAGGAAGATGAGCTCTGGGGCTCTCCTCCTGGCCCCCCGGCATGACAGTCCACCTGCATTGAGCACCTGCCTCGCCCTGCCCCTGCTGCCTCCCCCCCACGCCCCTCTCCCACATCCACGGGGCCTCCCAGCTCGCCTTACCCTGGCTGCAGGTGGGCTCTGTGCCTGTCCGGGGGGCAGTATCCGCCGGCCAGCGGGTTGGGTCGGCCGGGGCTGTCTCCACCTGCCGGGTGAGCCGCGGCTCCTGGGGAGGGAAGCCGGGGCCCTCGGCCACTCCTGCCAGCTCCTCTCCCTCTGTGGAGACACGAGACCGGCTGTGGGGGATGGCCTCGCCCACGGCCCTGCACCCTGTCCCTGGCGAAGCCATATCCTGCGGTTGTGAGGGGTGGGCGTGTGGGGAGGGGAGGTGTCTTCGCCCCCCCCTAGTATGTGGGGGAGAGTGGCCACCAGAACCCAAACAGGCGGGCACCAGACCGCAGCCTCCCTGGCACGAGGCAGGGGCTGGGAATTGGCCTCCATCGAGCCCAGGACCTGCCGGGCCCCAGGGGCGAGGGCTGCGCCTGTGGCCGCCAGCCAGGCTGTTACTCAGCGTTGGCGCTGCAGACTCCAGGCCTCTTCAGACCCCGCCAGCAGCCTCTCTCCCGGACTCCTGCATCCTCCTCACTCAGGCCAGAGTCTGCTGCACCCCCCACCCCCACCCGGGCCCTTCCCGCCCCGCAAGCTCCTTCTGCCAGGAACTTCCTCCCGCTCTGGCCAGGCAGGGGTGACCGGCTCCTGGGGCCAAGCTGGCCTGGACAGCCGTCGTGGCCCGCCTTGTCCGGGTCTCCCGCCTGCTGGCTTCTGGGTCCCAGAGGAGAACAGAACCTGCCCGGGGCTGCCTGAGCCTTTATCTCCGCACAGGGCCACTCCTCCTGTTCCAGTCTTGCTGCCTGGCCTGGCCACCCGGTCACGGCCCCTGTCAACAGTTGGCAGGGTGAGCTCGGGAGAAGGCAGGAGCAGGGCTCCCAGGCTGGGCCACCCTCGCCAGGCTGCCCGCACAGGTGGCTCAGGTGGCGGTGCCTTGCCCGCCCTCCCCTTGCCTGCAGGGGGTTCAGGCAGGTGGGAGGGTGTGCCTGGGATTGTGGCTGATAGGAATCTCTCTCCGGGACAGGAATGTGACAGGGCGTGGCTGGCACGCACTGTGGCGGCTGCTCTGAGTTGGCCCAGGTACAGACTGCCTCTCTCTGATGCTCTCCGTCCCTGCACCCGCTCAGCTCTTCCTTAGGGAGGACACCCTGCGCTCGCGTCTATCAGATAGTCTGCCACGTGGGGAGGCGCACCCTGAACCAGGTGGCCCTGTTCCCTTCCCGGGGCCATCCTGGGACTCCTGCGTGGTGGGCCTGAGGTGGCGGGGACTACCTGGGGCCCTGGCCGTCACAGGAGGGCCTCCAGGAGCTCCCCGCCTTCCCCAGGCCGCAGGCTCTCCGCTGTGGGAAGCAGGTGGCCAGGCCGGAATCCTGCACCTTTGGGGCCACTCTCCCTTGCTCTCTAGGGCAGGCTCACAGTCTGGATGACCATCAGGCCCGTGTCCCCCAGAGGTCCCTGGGCCTGGCCTCTCCGGACACACTTCTACCCTGCCCGTTTCTCCTCGAGAGGGCCCGGCTCATCCCAGCAGCGGCACAGCTGGCCGTGCAGGAGGCACTGTGCACCACGGGAGCTAAGCGGTGCCAGGCAGTGCCACTGGGCAGACACCGGGGCTGAGGTCCCTGGGCGCATCTGCCACAGCCTGCGGGAGTGAGCTCCTCACTGGACGCCCGAGCGCACCTCTGCCCGTCCGAAGGCCGCAGTGGGAGGGGCTGCGGCTGGCTGCCTGCTCCCTGGGCGCGAGGGCGCCAAGGGCACTTCCACTGCCCTGGCTGCGCTCTCCACCTTCAGCATCCTGAGAGTCCCCGCCCTCGATTCTGCTGTCTAGGCTCAGCCGCAGGACCCAGCCCCACACTGCAGTCACCAGGTGGCCACATGGCCACATCAGCCCACTGTGCCCGGGGACCCTGGGCCTGCTGGGGGCCAGCTCTTGCCCCGTTGCAGAGGATGAAGCACCATCTGTCCTGTGAGGCGGACTTCAGAGCCTGGCCGGGGTCCTGGGTGTCAGGTGGGGGCCAGCAGGATCCCAGCACCAGAGCCGGAGGCGTGCCTGCACCGGCAAAGGTGACGGGGCCGTGCCCACTCCCCTCCCTGGCCTTGCAGGAGCTACCTCAATGCCCCCTCCTCCCAGAGAGCCCCCAGACTCTGGGCTGTTCCCAAGGACTCCCACCAAGGGAGCAGCCGGCTCCCTGCCCCTTCCCCCATGTCCTGTCCTGGCTGTGCCCCTTCGTGAGCCCACTGCCTGCCCCTGCCCTCCTGGCTGGCTCCCCGCCTCGTGCACATTCAGTGCCAGGGACCACTGAGGGCCAGGTGCTGGCGGCCTTGCAGTCTGCCCAGGGTCAGGACCCCTCTGGTGCCTATAGGGAGGCCTTGGCCGGGCCAGTCTGGCGGCCTTGCAGTCTGCCCAGGGTCAGGACCCCTCTGGTGCCTACAGGGAGGCCTTGGCCGGGCCAGTCTGGCGGCCTTGCAGTCTGCCCAGGGTCAGGACCCCTCTGGTGCCTACAGGGAGGCCTTGGCCGGGCCCGTTCCCTTCAGGTCTGCTGCAGGCCTTTGTTAAGGGAGAAAAACCCAACACCATGAACTCTGCTCCTCACCAGCCCTCTACACATGGGGAGACCGAGGCACCAGGGCTGGGGTAAGTGACGCCGGGGCTGCTGTCACTGCAGGTGCTGGGCCCCTCCCCAGGCTGGAGGGCACCCCTCATCCACACGCGGGAGGACTTGTTGGCAGCTGTGGCCACAGCGCCTGGGCCTGGTTCTAGTACAGCCGCCCGTGGGGCCTCAGTGTCCTGTGGCCAGGGATGGCACTCACCTGGGCCCAGAGCAGCCGTGCTGGGCGTGGCCTCAGGCCTGTGCGGCCGTGGGGGTGCCGCGTCCTTGGACGTGTGTGGGGTGGAGGCTGACGGCGAGGACAGGCAGGTGACAATGGCTGTGGCGGTGGCCAGCCCAGGGCGAGGCTTGGCCTGGGTGTCGCCCGGCCGCTGGAGGGCGTCGGCTGGCACGGGGTCCGGGGCTGCGGGGGCCACTGCCGCGGGGAAGAAGTTCTCTCGGCTGTCCTTGGGGTGCTTTGGGGTGGTGGGTGTGTCGCCTGAGGCCTGTGAGGGTGGATGAGAGGTGAGGGAGGCCGGCTGCTCTGGGCAGCCCTGAGCCCATGGTCCCGCGGCACACACGTCTGGGCCCGGGGAGCCAGCCTGGCCCTGACGGTACAGTGCTTTCAGGATAGCACTGTTGCCAGGACACGGTCGGGTGGCCAGTGAGGACTCAGCGTCTGGCCAGGATGCTGGGCATGGGGGTGCAGGGCCCGATCTGGGGACTACAGGGGTGGGGGGTCAGTCTTGGAAGGGCAGCTTCCCAAGGGGTATGAGCAGGAGGATCTCAGGGCGCTGGGGTCACACGGAGCAGCGGCTGTGCCCTAGGCTCCCGGGCTTGACACGGCAGCCTACTATGATGAACCCCTGCCACGGCACCACGGTGCTCAGCGCTGCCTGCGTTGGCCACGCAGGTCCTCTGCCTGTAGCTCCCAGGTGAGCCAGGCCCTTCAGGGCCTCCAAGCCTTCATCTGCACGGTCCCTCCGCCACAAACACAGGGCCACTCTATTCCCCACCCAAAGCCCAGCTCTCCTTGGACAGGTGCCTGGGGGGAGGGGACAGGGTGGAGGCAGCCTCTCTGCCCAGCACCCAGCCCACTGCAGGTGTTGAGTGCAGGAGCCACGCGTCTGCGTGCGGCTCTGCTTCCACCCACAATCCCATTTCTTCCCAGCCCTATTTCCAGCTCCACGTGCTGGGAGGCAGCCCCGAGCCGAGGGTGTCAGTGACAGGCCTGGCCCTGTGGGAGGTGGGGCAGGAGAGGCCCGGGGCCTGCGGCAGTGCCACAGTCCAGGTGGCAGCTTGGGCAAGTGCATGGCGGGGAAGCCGAGTGCTGTGTCCCTGACCCTGCTCAGGAGGGGACCTTGGCTGTGAGCCGGGCCCTGAGCCTCTGATTGTAACCAGAGAGACCTCCAGGGTGCACATGGCTGCCATGGCAACAACTGGAATGGACTGTGAGCAATATGGACGCTCCCTGAGGGGCCGCACACGGCCCCCTCCTTCCTCGTGCTGGCCAGAGGTGGGCCCAGGTGGCTTCCAGCTGGGTATGAGGACTGTGGGCTCCTGTGGGTTGGGGGTGCAGCTGGGGTGCCCCGGGGAGCACCCTGTCCCTGAGCCTGCACTGGACATGGGGCACAGAGCATGCCATCAGGGGGCTTCTCTTAGTGGATGGATGGGGGACAGGAAATGGCCCCTTGAGATTAGGCTGGACAAGGGCAGTCAGATCACAGCAGGCTCCCATCCTGGCCCAGGCTCTGGCAGTCTTGGGTGGGAGGTGCAGACAGAGTTCCAGGGGCACCGGCAACTCACTGGCACAGGACATGGCACGTGGGCCTGAATGTCCAGGGGAGGCCTCAGGACTACAGGGCCACCTCCCCCTACCCCTCTGCACCCCAAGAGGGGACTGATGTGGCCCTGCAGCAGGCAGCCCAGAAGGTAAGGGCCTGGGTCCCTGGGCTCTGGTCACCCCCATGCCCCAACCTGACAGAAAGCTCTGCCTGCTGGGGCCTGGGTTGTGGCCTAAAAGGTAAAGCCATCGCCTGACATCCCATACAGGCGCCGGTTCCAGTCCCCGCTGCTCCACTTCCAATCCGGCTCTCTGCTATGGCCTGGGAGAACAGTGGAGGATGGTCCAGGTCCTGGGGCACCTGCCGCATGGGAGACCCGGAAGAAGCTCCCGGCTCCTGGCTTTGGCTTGGCTCAGCCCTGGTCCTTGCGGTCATTTGGGGAGTGAACCAGATGGAAGACCTCCCTGTCTCTCCTTCTGTCTCTAACTTTTTCAGAAAGAAAGGAATCTGCCTGCCCACGCCCCAGGGGCCTGGCACTGTGGCTCTGGCAGGTCCTGGTCTTGCCTGGCCTCGGTTTCCCTCAGGTGCCGTCGGTCAGACGGGAGGGTGCGTCTGTCATCTGCAACACCGGGAAGGCGTTCTGCAGCCTTCTCCTCTCCCGGGCGGTCCCCATCCACATGGGCCCCTGCCCCACTGGGGCAGAGATACCGTGCCAAGGGCCGGGAGCGGCCGTGGTGGCCGAGATGTTCACTCTGGCTTCTTGGGAGTAAGGGAAGCTTCCACGTGCGCTGGGGGCACTGCCCGCAGGCTGGGGCACATCCTCCAGGAGATTCTGGCCCCGGGAGGACCCCCCACACACACCAAAGGCCCCCTGTCTGGCCCACAGCCTGCCTGGTCGAAGCCCATCCCCTGGACTTCATCACACCTAGGGATGGAGGGCTCAGGGCAGGCGTGGTAGCTGACGGCCTATTTTACTGTGAGGAAGCCTGTGTGGACCTGAGGGTAGCCACCAGCCAGCCGCTGGGGACCGGAGACCACCACCAAGGACAAGAGGCTGCACCTACTCAAGCGGCAGGCCCCCACTGCCAAACCCTTTGACCTGCAGCTGCCTGCCACCTGCTATACGACCCCCCACTGAGTTCCGACCCCACCTCCTCAATCACTGGGACCCTTCCATGCAGCCAAACCCTACCCTTGGGCCTTCCCCAGAGCTCAAGACCAGTGCTGGTCCCCGGGGTCCCGCCTCCAGCAGGCCCCTGGACGCCAGCGTCCAGGCCCGAGTCTTCTCCCTGCCCCTGTGGTCTGCCTGAGGTGCCTGGACCTCTCTCTGTCCTTTTCCAGCCTCTGGTCTGGACTGTCCCTCTGGGCTGGGGGGCCGGGGCTTGGTCTTTCTGCCTTCTCAATCCCCTCTCCCCCCAACAGCAACAATGCTAACCTTTCTCTCCCCTGCTTTTACAATAAACACCAGGACCCCTCCCCAACCCCTGCAAAGCAGGAGGAGTCCCCTCTGCGCTCCCTGACCCAGCTCCTCATCGGCCAGGCTCCAGCATCTCTTTCTACACCTCTGTCTCACGGGGCCACCTTTCCAGGTCAGGTCAGCTGCCGAGGGGGCCCCCACGGGTCACACATGCACATCAGCACTGGCAGGAGGGCTCCCCGTGGGCCCCAGGCTCCACCCACACTGACCGCTAGCCCCCGGTGGGCCTGCAGCCTGGGCCCTTGGTGCAGAGAAGGGCTTACCTGTCTCTGGGCGGCGGCCCCAAGGTGGACCTGGCAGAACTTCACGGCCTGTTCCAGTGCAGCCTCCTCGTCCACCTGAGCAAGGAGACACCCGAGGTCAGAGGGCCCAGGCCGTGGCTCGGCCCTGCCTGCACGGCCGTCACACAACAGCTTCCAGGGGCACCCAACCCCTGTGAACTTCCCTGCCCGGGGAGATGGGCAGTGTTCATCCATCTCCCAGGTGGTAGGGTGCCAGGTGCAGACCCAGCTGCCCCTCCCGCCGCACCAAGCTCATGTCTGTGGCTGTCACTCACACCCTCGAGGGCTGAGGCCGGAGCAGGGAGTAGGGGCGGGAATAAGGGTCACGACCAAGGTGGCCAGCGCAGCTGAGGCTCAGCACCTAGCCCTTAAGCCACGAAGAGTGGGACAAAAGCTTTCCACAATCTCCGGCCTGCTGGGCGGGTGCACCGGATGGCGACAGCTGTGTGCCATGGCAGTGTCCTGGGGACCAGGAGCTCGAGGCACACGGAGGTGGGCAGGGGACGGGAGCTCTGGGGGGTCACCCTGGGCAGGTGCCAGGCACGGTGTGAGGGGGACAGCCACGCACGCACAGCTGGTGGACAGGGCCAGGCAGGCAAAGGCCGACCGTCAGCAGGCTGCAAGGCGACACTTGGTGTTTCTGTGCCTAATTAGTCACCAAGACCACTGGGAATTAACGGAGGACATTGGTGAAGTGGGGCCAGCACACGTTCTCAGCAGTGTCTGTGAGTGACCGTGATGGGGGAGAAATTACACAGTGGGGGCGTCCACCCCACCGAAATTCTCAGAGTCTTTTAAGGGTAACACCCTGATGTTAACCTAGGAAAAGGGGCATGTATGCTTCCAAACAAAAAGGCTAGGGGCCAGCACAGTGGCATAACGGGTAAAGCTGCCACCTACAATGCCCGCATCCTCTATGGGTGCCAGTTCGAGTCCTGGCTGCTCTATTTCCTATCCAGCTCCCTGCTAATGCACCTGAGAAAGCAGTGGAAGATGGCCTAAGTGCTTGGGCCCCTGCACCTGTGTGGGAGACCCAGAGGAAGCTCCTGGCTCCTGACTTTGGCCTGGCCCAATCCCAGCTGTTAGGGCCATTTGGGGAGTAAACCAGCGGGTGGAGGATCAATAAGGCGACTCATGCCTTCTGTGCCCTGGCCATCGCCGGGGGCTGCAGCCTCCTTTCGGTCTGGAAGGAAGTACCCCAAAGGCATCCAGAGGCCCCATCACAACTGGGGGTCCTGTGGCCCTGTGCTGGGCTTGCTTCAAGGTTGAATGAGTTTTTTTTTTTGTTAAGTTCATCACTTGGCTGGCTGCGGAAAACCTCCTACATAGGAACAGTGTATAAGCGTGCATAACCCCGGCAGGAAGAACTCCTGGTGTTGGCGCTGGTTCCCCTGGACGCCAGGGAGGGCCAGGGGCAGGGCTGGTGAGGCTGGGCACCCACCCACCTGCTTGATGAGCATGTAGGTCTCCGACATGATCCTCTCTATGCGGCCCAGGTCATAGGCCACGCCCTTCTGGCCCTGCTGCCACACGCGGTAGGCGTCCAGCAGCAGGGCCTTGCCCGACTCCGTGTCCTCTAGGAGCTTCCTCTTGCGGCTGGGCCGTGGGGGTGGCTCGTCAGCGTGGCCGCCCCCCCGGGCCCCTGTGGCAGTGGTGGGGGCGGGGGCAGGTGGGGCCGGGGCCGGGGGTGCAGGCTGCTGCCGGGCACTGATGCTCAGCTCCTCCAGGGACAGCTCGGTGGGCCGGCTCTCGGGGCCCCGGTCCCTCGGAAGGCGGCCTGGCGGCAGGGACGGCGTCCGCTCCACGTCTGGGCGGCGAGTGGTGGCCTCGCCGGTGTCCATAGGCTCGGTGGGCCCCACTCGTGGGCTCTCCTTGTCCTTCCGCTCCCCGCCCTGGTCTGTAGTGTCGCCAGTGTCCAGAGCCACTGACCGGTGGCTGGGGGGCCCCACTCTGCTCCCTGTCTCGGGCCCTGCCCCCGAGCCATCAGCCAGAGGGGGCTTCTTGGGGTGGGGGAGGCCCTCCTGGCCTTCCTCGGGACTGGCCTTGTGCGAGACGTCGGTGGTCATCCTGGCTCCGGGGAGGCCACCCTTGGGTCCTGGCCGCTCTGACCCCTAGGGAAATCGAGGGAAAACGGCATCTTTCATGTCTCCATGGCAACAGGGCATGCCTCTGGGTGCCAGGGATGCGCAGCCCAGGCCTCTCCCACCCAGCACTGTGGGAACTCTGCTGGCTGGCCAGGGCCAAACCTCAGTTAACAGGATAGAGGGGGGAATGCTGGGTGCAGAGACGGCCTGGGAAGGACCCTTCCTGCTCCGCTCCTCTGGCTGCCCCACCACCCTCTCAGAGGGGCTGATGGGACTCCTGAGTAGCCTTTGACCCCAGGATGACAGCCCGGGACCCCCGCGTGTGCTTGCTGCATAGGCATTCTTGGCCTGGGTTGGGGTGGGGGCACCATCCTGAGTCCTTGCACCAAGCCCCTGCTGGGTACAGGCTCTGGGTGCTGAGCTGCACCTGCCCTGGGGTGGGGAGAGGGGAAAGGCCGGTGCAGGTGGCGGGGGAGCAGCAGGAGGGCGTGGGGAGGGGTGTGGGCATGCACCTCCGCGAGCTCGCTCAGCGTGTCCTCCAGCACTTTCACCGTGAGGATGAAGGCGCGCTGCGCCAGGACCTGGCGGTCGGCATCTCGCAGGTACTTCCTGTGGTCACGCGGGCGGCCGGAGAAGACAGGAGAGCGTCAGATACCACACGGCCCAGCTGGGGGGTGGCCCTGGGCTCCGTCTGTTCTGGGGATGCCTGGTCCCGTCTCAGTGCACCCCCTCTTCTGTCCACCTGCTGGGGTCTGCTTCCCCAGAAGCCTCCTGGAGTACCCCCACCCCCCGGCAGGTCTCTGGCCTGACCCGGCTGCTGCCCTGGATCCACACTACCTGCTAGGTGCTCCCCTCCCTCAGGTCCGTCTCCTGTGGACTCCAGGATCCAGCTGGGGGCCCCTCTGAGCTCCTGGCACACCGCAGGTGAATGAGACCAGGGGGTGAGGTGGAGCAGGCACGGAGGAGGGCCAGGCCAGTCCCTGTCTCCACTGTCGGCCCCAGCCGCCCCCAGATGCCCACCCCATTCTGAGCGGCCTTTGCTGGGGGTAGCACGGTTACCCCAGTGCAAGTTTTCCCCACGACCTGGCAGCACCGTGCCAGCCCCAAGCTGGGGGAAGCAGGTGAAGGGCTGGGACGTGCGGGGTCTCGGCGTCACTCACTTGCCCTGGTCCGGGGTCCGCTGCAGCATGGAGGACACCTTCAGCAGGGTGCTGTGGTCCCGGAGCTGGGCCAGCACCTTGAGCAGCAGCACGATGGAGCGGTTCATGTGCCAGGCGAAGCTGCCTGGCCGGTCGATCTCGTCCACGGGGATCCGCCAGATGCCCTGCGGACGGGCGGGTGGGGAGGGTGCATGAGAAGGGCCTTGGCGGCCGGAGCTCAGGGACACCACCGCCACGCTGCCAGGACCCAAGCGCTGTCACCCCGCCTGGTCCTTTCTCATCGATGGTGGCAGGTGCACATGCATGCCTGGCTCCGTCCCTTACGTGTGCCACTTGGGTCGTGCCTGATTAAAAGGGATGACGGCGAGAAGCCCAGTGCGGGCATCTCTCTGCCCCAGGTTTCACCCGGCGACGGAGGTGGAACTGTGGGGGTCAGAGGGCGGTGGCCAGTCTGTGGCCACACTACTGCTGGCAAACCAGGCTCCTCCCGCCAGCCCTCCAGCAGTGCCCACAAGGCCACTGAAGCTCCCAGGACGCCGGCCCCTCCCCCCAGCCAAAGCTCGCTCATGGGGAGCCCCTCTGTTCCCCTTTCTTCTCAGCATCCTGCCCAACTGGCCTGTGAGGCCACCCCCATCTTCCAAGCTTAACCCGCTACGTACCGGGCACCTCTGCCCACTGCCAGCTCCAGGGTCTGGTTCCTGGTGCTATCCTGATGCCATGGTGGCACCTGACATCCACTTGGGGGTGTGGGGGGGTCCAGTTAAAGTGTGCCTGCCCAACCTGGGGTCACGAAGGGGAAAACCCAGAGCTACAGCCAGGCCGGGATCGGGGGGTGACCCTGCCTCTCGCCGACTCCCCCCAGCTTCCTTGCGGAGCCCCTGAAGCCCCTGAGGTCAGGTGGGAGGCCCCTTCTCCCGACGGACCCCTGGCCCAGGTGGAGATGGGGGGGCACTGGCCCTCCCTGGGGAGCTTCCAGGGGAAGATGGTATGAGAACTGCACTTGGGGGTGGGTGTGCGAAGGGAGGGGTGCTGACTCTTCCATGATCCTGAGAGCGTCTGTCTCGCTTGTACATCTGGGGAGCGTCCCATCTCCTTCACGGGGTGCTGGAACCCCAGGGTCGGCCCCTGGGGAATGAAGGCTGAGCTGCTGCCCGCCCCTCCTCTATCTCAACTAGGGGTACTCACAGCCCCCTCACAACCTCTGGCCTGACAAGCTATGGATTCCATGTTGTGAGCCCTCACCAATGCCCAGACAGCTCCTCTGCAATGGGTTACCTCCTCTCTGAAGCCCTCCTGGCTTGCCACCCTCCTCTGACTCCCGAGGAGACTACTTGATGTCAGCCCCTCAGGTGGTCAAGGGTGGGTCTGGCTGGCAGCGTCCTGGCCGGCAGTAGGTATGAGTCTCCGGTCCCCGATACAAGCCTGGCACAGCAGGTGAGCAGTCTAGCCTGAGAAGGGCTTCCTGCCTTGGCCTGGGGGACCCCGAGTTGGCTCCTCTTTCTCCTGGACAGGGGGTCCACAATCAACTGGACAGGTGAGAGGACACCACTTGCAGCTAATCGCATGCTCTGGGCCTCTCACCTATCAGAGAGCTGCTGCAAGGCGGCAATGCTGTGATTGTGAGCAGGGCGACAGGGGCACACACACCCCCACCTGGCCAGGCTCTGGGGGCAGGCGAGAGCCAGCTCACTGCTCTCCCAGGAGAGACGGGGATGGAGAGATGCAGCCCGAGACAAAACCGCACTGGGCCCTTTGCAGGCTGGGCCAGACGGGCACGGCAGACTTGGCAGGTGGAGAAGGCGTGAGCGGGCTGGGCTCCTGGACACCGGGACTGCAAACCCCTGCTCCCAAGTTCAGCGCATTTGCCTGTTCTGGAGGGTGGGCAGTGGGGTGGGGGTGGGGTGGGACCAGTCTGAACACGGAGGCCACTGCGGCATCACCCGAAGGGGGCTACTCTGGGACTGCATGGGGGTGGCCTGGTGGCTGGGCACTGGCCCAGTCTCACCAGCTTGGGGCAGGGGCTGTCCCCCGCTTACGGAAGTAAGACAGTGTGCTCGGTGATTGGCGTTAGAGCTGCAGGTTCACCCAAGCCCCACCTGGAACACCCGGGACATCTGCTCCAGAGGACACTGGGCTCTTCCCTCCTGCCTCCTCCACCCGGTGGCACCAGCCCACTGGTGCTGGTGCTGGCGCTGGGGTGTGATGGAGGCCAGGATAGGGGATGCTAGGGGCAGCAAAGGACCCGTCCACTCTCCTGACCGCAGCCAGGCCTCATAGGAGACAGAGAACATCTGAGGGGGGCAAGGGGAAAGGGACCACCTGCCAGGCTGGGGTCGTGGAATACACAGGCTCCCCGACTGCAGCAGCCACTGTGGCCAGAGCCCCGTCCTGGGTCTGCACCCAGCCCGTCACCCACGGCGGCGCCCTGCTGGGATCCCCACCTCCCTTCCACAACACTGCTGCTGACCGCAGGCAGGACGGAAGACCAGACAAGACAGGGACAAGCACCCCCTCACGTCCAGGCTCTAAGCCTGGAGGCTCGAGACCACCGGATCCCACTTGTGTGTGCCCTCGTTCCATCTGCTCTCTCGATGGGCCTTTTCCTGATGGAGGACACGTTTCCTGGGCGGGGCCTGGCTGCCTCACACACCTTCATAATTCACTCACTCACTCACTCACTCATCCATGCACATGTCCCGCAGTGGGAGCCCTGTCTCTGTCTCTTGGACCTGTCCCTCCTCATCCCCAGGGTCAGCCTCTCTTGGCCAGGCCTGGGGATGTGGCCACCAGGCAACAGGGCCAGGATCCCAGCTTCACTCCCCTCTGCTAACAGGAACCCCCAGGACGACCCCTTCCTCCCTGGGGCCTGGGTTCCTGGCCATGAGGCGAGCCTCCAGGGACAGCTGGCCTGGCAGAGGCCCGAGCCAGCAGGGCGGCGAGCAAGCCCACAGCTCCGCCTTCTCCCTGAGTCAGGCCTGTGTGTGTAGCCAGAGCCCTGTGATGGCCCCAGTGGCCCCAGGACGCACTGGACCTAGCCGTCCTCCATAGGGCACAGGCAGCCCCTTCAGTGCGTGCCCAGCAAGGGCTATGAAGCCCCCGAGGAAGCCAGGGTACTGGGCAGGGGACCGTGGCTGATCTGCCCCACCATCCTCACCGTGGTCTCCCACGGGAGGAAGGGGTACAGCCGGGTCCCACTTGTGGCAGAGGCCCCACTGCACCCTGCCCAGAAGGCACAGGTCTCAGGGACTCAGGGAGGCCTGCAGGGCAGCTGAGCGGCAGCAGAGTTAAAAGGAGCCCTGGCTGGGAAAGATGGAGGGAGGCCAACCCCCCGCCCCCAAACCAGGACCGGAAGGGAGGGCCGGAGCAGGTCCACAGGCAGTCTGGGGTCCACACGGGCAGCCACGGGGCACTCAGCCCTTCCGGGGGCCCTGGGCTCCTGCCTGGCAGATGAGGTCACTGAGACACTCAGGAGCCCCACACTCTGCGCCGAGCGCTGGATGCACGTTCCTAAACTCTCACCTGCAGGAAATGGTTTCAGAAGCTGGGTCCCTCATTGGGGCGAGTTGTTGGGGGTGGTGGTGGTGGTGGTCCATGGAGCCCTTCCCAGGGGAGCTGAGAACCGGTGAGTAAAGGCAGCCAGGGCAGTGACAGATGATACAGACCCATGGCCAAGGGTTCCCAGCCCTGTCTCCTGCAGACCCCACGCTCAGTCACGGCTCTCCTCGGAGCCTTCTCTGTCCTGAGGGCACAGGCTAAGACCTTCCCCTTAGGAAAACAGGTGCCCCTGGAAAAGCCAGGCAGGGTGAACAAGGGCTCAGGTCCAGGCGAGCGCCGCGCTCCTGACCTAGTGGCGGAGCAGGAGAGGCTCAGGCTGAGGACTAAGAGTTGTCTTGTACCTATACAACCGACACACCTCTTGTTGTGCAGAAAGAGAGGCCGAGTTAGGGGACCTGCCACAGGCTGCTCAGAGGTCCCTAGGTCGCCCTACCACCCTGGGCCTTTGCCCTCACCTAACACTCGCACACAAAACACACAAAAACCCAGAAGTCAGCAGTCCTGTTTCAGATGCACAAACGGGAAGCGTGGGGCCCGCATGCGGAGAGGACCAACTGGTTGTTTTGGCCAAGCACCTTTCAAGAACCAGGACGGGGGCTGGCGCTGTGGTGCATCATATAAAGCTGCACCTGAAGTACCGGCATCCCGTATGGGCGCCAGTTTGAGTCCTGGCTGCTTCATTTCCGATCCAGCTCTCTGCTATAGCCTGGGAAAGCAGGAGAAGATGGCCCAAGTCCTTGGGCCCCACACCTGCAAGGAAGACCTGGAAGAAGCTCCTGGCTCCTGATGGGCTCAGCTCTGGCCATTGCGGCCATCTGGGGAATGAACCAGCTGATGGAAAACTCTTCTCTCTCCCTCTGCCTCTCAAATAAATAAATAGAAAGAGAGAAAGAGAAAGAAAGAGAGAGAAAGAGAGAGAGAGAGGGAGAAAGGAGGGAGGCTGAGGGAGGGAGGGAACTGGAATGCCCATCATGGGGCAGGCGGGGACTAGAAGCTCTGGACAAGGACACCCCCAATCCTCCCACCCCTGCCGGCTGAGCGGTGGCCCCCACACTGCAGGTACCTCAGCACCATCGCTGTGTCCCCTGCAGTCCACTCTGCCATCCCCTGAAGGGGCTGTCTGGGTGCCTCACAGAGGCGCTGGGAAGGGCAAGGCAGCAGGACGAGCAGCCTGACAAGGGAGCAGCTGTGTGGGTGCCCGTCGGCTACACACAGAGGGCTCTCCCTCCCAGCTGGCCCAGGCTATCTCAATCCAAGGCAGCCTGTCTGCCTGGGGCTTTCTTGGACATTGGCCAGGCCAGCCACTCTCCACAGGGCTGCCCCTGGCTTGGAGTCCTGGACGGAAACGGCTGCCCTGCCACAACTCCCTGGGGTGGGCAGGCTGGGGAGGGGGGGCAGGAGAGCTGCACCTCTCCTGCTCACATGTGGACCTTGGGTCTGTTCAGCAGAGCCGGGCTTCCTGACCTGAGAGGGAAGTCTGCGCGCATGGGAGTAAGGCCAGAAGAGCAGGGTCAGCAGCCCACTGGGCCGCCTGCAGACTGCCCAGAAAAGGAGCAAGAAGCATTCCAGGTCCAAACCATAAACTGTGGCCTCCAAGTCCCACCCCCCACGTCAGTGCCGCCCTAGAGCAGCTCTAGGGGGTCCCAGGAGGGCCGCACCCAGCCTAACGCAGGCTCTAGGGAGCTTTTGCCACAGATGCACAAATCCCCCCAGGGGCTAGGGAGGGGACAGAAAAGAGGCTGGCTACTAGCGTGAGAACTCTAAGGGTTCTTCAAGGAGAGTAGGGGGAGAAGAAGGCGGCCCTGCCTGGCAGATGAAGAAATGGGGAACCCACGGGGCGCAGTGCAGACTCCCTGAGAGTCTGCCCCACCGGCACTGTGGCGCAGCAGGTAAAGCCGCTGCCTGCAGGGCCAGCATCCCATATGGGCGCTGGTTTGAGTCCTGGTGGCTTTACTTTGGATCCAGCTCCCCGCCAATGTGCCTGGGAAAGCAGCAGAAGATGGCCCAAGTCTCTGGGCCCCTGTACCCACATGGGAGACCCGGATGAAACTTCTGGCTCCTGGCTTCAGCCCGACCCAGCCCTGGTGGTTGTGATCATTTGGGGAAGTGAACCAGTAGATGGAAGATCTCTTTCTCTCTGTCTCTCCTCTCTTACTCTGCCTTTCATATAAATAAATCAATGAATCTTAAAAAAAAAAGAAAAAAAAACACAAAAAACTAAAACTCTGCTCCATGTAGAAGACCAGGAGATTTTTATCTTGGTTTACGACTCGGTAGACAGTGCACACCTATTTCCCCCGTTGTCAAAAATCTCACTGAAGATGACCACGGAGCCTGCCATCCCATGGGGAGGTGGCTGAGCCGTGAGCTCTGGGCACGAATCTGCAGGATTATCAGGACGGTGGGGTAGCTCACCCCAGGGGACAGTGGCAGCCTGGGAGGCGAGCACCTTGTCTTCTGGGGCCTTCCCGTCCCGGGCCAGCCCCCTATGCCCACATGAGACAGGTGAACAGGTTTCTCAGCCCTGTTCAAAAACAGCGCTGTGAGTACCCCCAGGGAGAGTCTGTCCCCCAGCAGAGGGCTTCCTGTAGCCCCCCCCCCCCCCCCCCCCCCCCCCGGCGTGACGGTGACTAGTCTCAGAACAAGCGAGGGCGGGAGTGGCTGGCATCCGTGCCCAGCAGGGAGGGCTCTGGGCCTGGAGGGTAAAGGGGCCCGTGTGTCCCAGAGAAGCACCAAAACTTTGCTGCTGCTGGGCCCAGGGCGGCCTTGATGTTACAGCCAGGACCAGGACGCAGTCTGGGGTCTGGACCGTGGGCCCTGGGGTCAGGAGCAGCTGTGCGCAAAATACCGGAATCCTCCTCCACAGTCCCGGGGATTGCCCTGTCCTGGCCAGCCCACCCCAACAGCAAGATGCCTTGGAAGGGAGCCGGGTGAGCTCCTGGGCTGCCCATTCCACAACACAGAGATCTCACGCACAGCTCACTGCCGGGAGAGCAGGCTTGTGCCAGGGCAGACCTCGGCCCACCAGGCAGGCGCGGGGCCATCCACTCCCCCTTAGCCCACTGCGCGGGAGTCCTGGGCTTGAGTGCCCAGCTCCCATCGCCCTAATGAGCTGTGGCTCGCGTGGCCAAGCCTAAGGCAGGCGGGGAAGGTGCGGGCTACCCAGGTTGAACTCCCCCGGGGGCAGGAAGTTCCTGCAGTTTCCACCACCAACCCTCTCTGGCCGCAGGGAGGTGCGGAGGCCGCCAGGGGCGCCCTCGCCGGCTGCGACCCCGCCCCCTCCTCCCCCTCGGTGCGGCTCGGGTCCCAGCGGTCCCGGTTTGGCTACCGAGGGCGCGGGATTCCCTGGGCGATCCACAGGTAACGAGTCCTCCACGCAGCCGGCGGCTGGGGAAGCCTGCAATTTGCCTGCAGCTGGCGCCCGCCTGCTTCCAAATGAGACATCACGCACCAGGTCCCCAGCGCGGCCGTGCTATCCCCCCCCCCCGGACGCCCCACGCCGAGACAGGGAAGGAAAAACAAAACAACGAAGTGCGTGAGCCAGGCCCGCCCACCCCCCAGCTCCGCGGCGGCCCTGAGACCCTCACTCTCCACCCCCAGGCCTCCTCCCACCCTGCCGCGGGGCGAGGTCCTGGCCCAGCGCGCAGGGCCAGCGTTTGCAGAGCGCTGGCACCATCTTCCCGCCCCCGCACAGCGGCTATTTATAGCCCGGGAAGCACCGCGCCGGGGTGGCGCTGCCCACCCGGCCGGGCGGCCCGCTCACCATCCCCGGGAGCGGTACCGCGCGCGGCTCCTCGTCGGTGCCTTCCGTTGCGAAGTTGCTCAGGCGGGCGGCTTTCGCTTTCGCGCGGCGCACACCTCCGCACGCTGGCTCCTGGGCCCGGGCTTGGCGGGGCCGGGCTCGCCGCCGCCGCGGGCACGTGTGCGGGCTCCCCCCGGCGCTGGCCGCCCCCGCGCGCCAACGCCGCCGCCCGGGCCGGTCCCCGGCTGCCCACCTGACGCCGAGCGGGGCACCGGACCAGCCCGGGCGTGGGGTTGCCGTTCACCGGCTTCCTCCGCCGGGGCTCCAGGGAAAAGACGGCCCCGCGGGCTTCCTGCTGCGCCCTGCGGGCTGGGGGCTACCGCCCACCCGGGAGGGACCGAGCGAAAGCGCAGGGAAGCGAGGAGCCCCGCAGGCGAAGGAGGCACAGCGGTCCCCGGCCCCCGCCCCCTCCCCCGGGCAAGTTCCTACCCGCCGGCTCCGGCTCCGGCGTGGCATCTGTGCAGTGGAGCTAGGGCGGGCGCCGGGCCATGGCCGCGGAGCCTCGCTCGCTCGCTCGCTCGCTCGCAGCGGGCCGGGGCGGGGCGGGCAGCGCCGGACGGGGCGCCGGCGCTCGCCTGGAAGCGGGCCCAGCAGCGCGACTGACTTTGGCTGGCCAATCCTCTCGGGTTCTCCGGCCCCGCTGCCGGCGCAGCGCTCAGCGCGGGAAGCTTGTGGGCCTGGGTTAGGGGCGGCGGGGATGGCAGCGGCCAACTCGGTGCGGGGGCTGTTTTCGCTCCCGGTGGTTGGGGGGCGGTGGCAGTGGCGGGATGTGCCACACCTGTGCTGTCCCTTGCAGATCCACTCAGGCAGTGTGTGGGGGGGTAGGGACTGGAGAGACTTTTCCTAGCAGGGCCAGGGCTGGGTGTGGCAGGTAGGTCTCAGGACACCCCCCTCCCCGCATTCCACAAAGAGCCCTGGTACTCCTTGCCCCAGCACGGAAGTGCAGGCCCCCTGCCTGGAAGAGGAACTGTGCCCATTCTACAGATAAGGAATGGCCCAGAAGCAGAAGACCTTCACCCCAGAGCATACAACCACCCCAGCACCCACACTCTTCGTGTATCAGCCTCCCCGATTTCCCAGCTGGGGAGAGAACCAGGAAAGGCAGGGACAGCCCAGCCAGGCCAGCCTGGCTGGGCTAGACGCAGGTGCTGCTGTCCCCTCATCATGGGGAGCTCCCAGGCTTCTCCATCCTCAGAGGCCTCAGACCCACCAGGCTCGCCCTGATGATGTGTCCTCATGACATGGCACTCACCTGTCCTAGCGCCAGGCTGCCTCCTACCCACCCGCATTCCCGGGCTTACCAAATCAGCCTGGGTGCAACCTGCCCCTTCACCCAGGTACTGAGCTCTCTCTGCCCGCCTGCCCGCGGCTCCCTGGGGGGTGTCTTCTGTAGCTCCTGGAGGGCTACCAGTCCCTGCTGGCACTGGGCTTGCTGCTGGGGACTCGGAAGAAGCAGGCCTGGTCTCCTAGAGGTGTAGCTCACAAGCAGAGGGGATGCAGGTCACCACGGGTCACCCCCATGCTGTGTGAGGACAAGGGCTCCTCATGGCTGGACGGTCTGAAGCAAGGACATCTAAATCCACCCATCAATAAAGCCCTGGCAGCCCCTCACCGTGCAGTCAACACATACAACACCATACAGGTGGCGGTGTGTTCAGGGGGAATGGACACTAGTACACCCACGTGGCAATCAGGCCAGGACCCATCCTCCCGGCCTGGCTGGCTCCAGAGCTGGCTGGGCCACTCCTCCCGGTTGTCCCCAGCGCTGCTGGAACAGACACAAAGACTAGGTGCCAAAGTGAAACTCGCGCCTCGCACAGCTCATGACCTTACTTCGTACCGTATCTACTTCCTGTAAGAGCAGGCTGGACCGAAAGGAGCTGAGAACGCGCTCATGACACCCAGGCCGGGACGAAGGTTGTTAGGTGCCTATGCTAGGCTGTGTGTTTCTCTGGATACCAGTCTCCCACCTCCTACAGGCTTCCAGACCCATCCCTGGCAGGCAGCACCCAGCTTTCCACAGCCCACATGCCTGTCCCACAGAGCCCAGGAGTGGGCTGATGGGTGTACTCTCCCACACGCTGAGATGGAAGGGGTCTGCAGGCCAGGCCAGGCGAGCGCACTGAGGCCCCAGCTGCTGTCACAGCAGGAGGGAGACCGGTGGTGGGTGAGGGGATTCAGGGGCTCTGTCCAAGCCGGCACTGAGGGACGCTTCTGGGATGACTTCTCTGAAGGGAGATTGCTCCCAGCTGGGCTTCAGGGTCCTGTGGGCGCCGGCCTCCCTGGCATTACTGGTGCCCTGCACCCCGAGCCCTCCAGAGGCGTGTGGGGGGCATCATCACCTTCTAGCTGACAGTGGGAACGCCATGGCCCATGGCAGAGCCACTTCCTTGTGGCCCCCAGGGGGGCTCCCTGTGACAGCACCATGACAGGCACAGGCTGGTGGGCCTGCCCGTCTCAGGTCCCAGAGAGTTCTCTGTGATTCCTGGCACCTGGCAGCAACCTATGCAGGAGAGTCCCGTGAGTTCTAATTACCCATAAAGCACCTGGACATCCAGGACACAGGCCTCTGACCAGAGCCCCACAGAGACAGCGACAGCTGCTTACCCACCTCTAGACCACTGTTGAAGGTCTAGGCCGCTGAGGGCTCCAGCAGCTCTTTATCAGCTAGCTGTAGGGGCCCAGGAGCCCAGGCCACTTCCACCAAGCTCCCCTACTACAGGCCCGTGGGCGGCCCCTTTAAGTCGCCATAGCTCTCCTTGGAAACGTGTGACTGGCCTTTGGCTTGCTGCAACAGGTTCCTAGCCCTGCACAGCCAAGGCCCAGTCCCAAGGGGCTGCCAGCTGAGCTCCCCAGGGGACCAGGGGCCTCGATGCCACTCTGCAGCCGTCCTTTCTCAAGACCTGAGCCAGTGCAGATGTGCAGGTCACTCCTGGTTCCCGCCTGGCCCAATGCTGTGGCATGGCGCTCTGAGGCTGCCAGCTGGTTTGCCAGCACTAGGGCTCCCCGGGGTGCACCTGCCTCCTGCTGTGGTACACTGGCTCTGTGTGACCAGGCTGGGTTTCTGTTTGGAGTTATGGTGGCTGAAGGCTGCAGTTCTATGCCAATCTCCTTTCCCTCCTCCTCCCCAGGCTGAGATGGAGAAACCTGCCCCTCGTCCGCAGGCACACGGACCCCCCCAGCTCCTCCTCAAAGCCGCGCGGTCCAGAGCTTATGGGACTCAGAAGCTGCTCAGCCTGCACACTGCAGCTGGAAGGCCTCTCCCTCTTCCGGCATCACTGAGAACAACTACCCTCTCTGTTTCACCCCTGAGGACACAGGTGGGGAAGAGAGATGGCCGGCCATGGCAGAACTCCATTCAGGGCTGCCTGTCCCTTGGTCTGGGCTGCATCCACACCGTGGTCCCCTGTCCCCAGTAGGCAGAGCTCCAGCGGGCAGGCAATGACGGGGCCATGCCCGTGCCAGCACAGCTCACCTGGCAGCTTGGGAGCAGACCACAGCGGGAGAGAAACAAGGACGGGGAAGGGAAGGTGAGGGGACGGGGCAGCTTCCCAGGGAAGAGAGGGATCGAGTGAGGACCAAGTGAGGGAGAGGCAGGCTGGCCGGAGGAAGGCAAGGACGGCAGGGGCCTGGGATGGGTAAGATCACGTGGAGGGGAAGGGTGCTCAGTGTGTGCAGGGGGCGCGTGCATCACACCTGGAGGTGACCTCTGTGGAGAGCGGGGTTGCGTAGCTTCTGGGGGAACAGGCAGGGTGAGGAGCGAGGCCAGCAGGCTCCGAGGCTCCTCGGGCCAAGATCTGAGCAGCTCGGGGTCACGAGGGCTCCTGAGAGCAAAAGGCGCTTACGCTGGGCCGCTTCAGGCCCCGCCCCACGTCAGGGGCAGAGGAGCCGCAGCCCACTTCGAGAGTGGCCCACTCTTCGGAGCGCTGCTGAGCTGCCTGTTTCATCTCGGGAGGAAGCCCGAACAGAAGAGCCGTGTCTGACACGCACACCGAGGAAACGAGGACAGTCCCTCCGACCCCCGGTCCCTGGAGAGTGGTCCTCCGGCCCAGCCCGGTGTGTGCGCGTGGGGGCGACGGGGAAGCCACAGAGGAGGGGCACACGCCTTGTGACCAGACTGGGTTCAGGCTGTGAAGGGGTGGCAGCGGCCGTGGCCTGCGCCCGGTGTCCTCCCTCACAGGAGCGCCATGTTGGGGAGGGGGCTGAGCTGAGTGGCAGTCTGGTGGGACAGCGGGCTTGACCACGACACACAGCTGAGGGCTGAGGCAGAGCTGATGCCGCCACAGGTGTTCAAGGTCTCAAGCCGGCTGGAGTCCCACCACTTCCTTCTGCACAGTGACAGCAGTGGGAGGGGAACAGGTCTGTCCCCACAGAGCAGGGCTCAGTCTCCAATCTGCAGAGCTTGCCCCAGCCCAGACGGACACAGCGCAGACGTAACCACAGACTCAACCCAGGCACAGCACGGGGCCCTCCCACCCAGGGTCCTCGCAGGAGTGGGGCCACTTATACAGAGCGGCTCCCACACCGCAGGGTGTTCCTGTGCCAGTGGCAGAACCCAAGGCTCTTCGGGGAGCTGAGCTGAACCACCGTCTCCCACCGCCACTCCTCAGCCTCAGGCAGGGGGTCTTAGCCCTGCTGACACTCTCTCCAGCTCCTCTAGCCTCTTGGGCCTGCCTGCCCTCTAAGGCCTGAAGTCCCCCCGCCCTCAATCACGGTGCTCCCTGCCTGGACACCCTGGGGTGTCTGCTGAGTACAGAGTGGCCTCCTGGCGGGGATGGTGGCCGCTCTTCTGCCGTCCCCTGCAGCCCCGAGAGGGACCCTCACACCCCCACTGCCTCCCCTGGCTTTTCCTCCTGGATTGCCTTCTCCCTGGTGTCTGACCGTCTGGCCTGGCCAACTTCAAGGTCAGTGCGGGCCTCTGGGAGTGTTCCTGACCGCATTTACTGTGGACTGGCAGACACCCTGGGGGCTCCTGTACCCACACCACCTGAGTCTCACACAGTAGTACACTCAGGGTGCCCAGGCTCAGAGCTGGCAGTGGGTGCTCACACCCCAGCCTCATAGCAGGGAAGCTGAGGGTGGCTGGCTCTGAACGGGCTGGAAGCCCCCTCTCCCAGAAGGGCTCCTTTCCAGCCATCCTGGGAGGCCTCCACAGCACCACCTAATTGAGTGCTCATGCCCGAGGCACTGGCCGGGAGGGATGTGTGGAGCCTGGATCTGAGCCGAGGCATGGCCTAAAGTCCAAGGCTCCCTCACCCCTCCTCTGAGTACGGCCAGGCAGGTCCCTCCCTGGGAGTAAAGCCCAGAGCCGAGACGACAGTGGCCACTTCCTTCCGGATGACGCTCCCACTGGCCCTGGGCTCCCCCCACAGAAGGTGCTGGGGTTGTCTCCCTTGTCACTCAGGCTTGCTCGGCCAATCTAGAGTCCGTGGCTTGCTGGCAACAGGTGCCGCATGCTCTGACCTAGCCTCAGGCTGCTTCTGCATATTCAGAGGCCAGAATTCCAAACCATGTTCTTTAATCAACCACGTTCCTGCAGGTCCTTTCCCACTGGCCATGATCCGACCCATCTACCCGTCGCTGGTCCTGGTGAGCCCTGCCAGCTGTGTGCCCGTGTCCACCGCACACCCCCTGGACGCAGTGGCCTTCGTTGCAATGCGTTCTCGGGTGACCCTCACCACAGCCAGCGCCCCACTTTGCAGGTGAAGAACCTGGGCCTTGCCAACGCCAACAGCCTGGAGCCGGCTAGGGCGCTCATCCCGAGGCTCCTGGCAGGGACGGGACACACGCCACAGAGGCCCCTGGGTGTGGAGGAGTCCTCTGCCTGACCTCCCGGGCAGCTCCTGGCTCCCCAGGGGCATTTGTGGGCCACAGCCTGTCACCATGGTAACCAGGCAGGGGCTCTCGTGGCGCTCTGGTTTGGATTCCAAACCCAATGTTGCTCTTTCAGAAGCGACTCGATCAAACTTTCCAAATAGGAAAAGTGGGGGGGGGGGGGGGGGAGGAGGCAGGGCGGGTGAGAGCAGAAAGGAGGGGGAGTGAGATCCCTAGACTAAGGCCACCCCCGGACAGGAGGCCTGGCCACTGAGCTGGAGAAGGCTCCTTCAGGACAGCAGAGTGGGTGCCAGCCGGGGTGGAGAGGAAGCCCCTGGCCTCTCCTGGGCTTCCGCTCCTCTGCCCGGGAGCCTGGGCCAGCAGGGGTGCAGCCCCAGGGGCGGGGCCTGGCCCTTCCTGCCCTGCTGGAGCGGCTGCTCTTTCATCTGTTTTCCACTGGGCCTGTGAGAAAGGTTTCTTTTGGAAAAAGGGCTGGAAAACCGCTGACCTCATCCAGCTGACCCACCTTTGGAGATGAAGAAACGGAGGGCAAGAGGGGCTGGGAGGAGGGAGTCCACAGCAGGACGGAGCTCTGAGGCGGGGCAGCGCCCGCGCCCGCAGCGGGCACCCCGGGGAAGATCTGAGCATCTTTTGTGTTGGTTGCGGCCGGACGCCCTGGTCTTCCAGGCTCTTACTGTGATCCACGAGCCTGGGCCGCACCCACAGAGACTCCTGGCCTCAAGGTCTCTGCAGAAAGGGTAGGTCCCTCACCCCACGCTGAGCCTCTTCGCCCTGGGCTCAAAGGTCAGCCAGGGTCCCCACACAGCTTTGGGCAGTCCTAGGCTTTGGGCAGCCACAAGAACTTATCATTGAGCTAACCCTGGGAGTCACACACTGCAGCAAATGTCCCAGTGCCCATCTCTGGGGCATGGGAGGCAATGCCTGGCCCCTCACCTGGGTCCCCGGGTCAGTGCCTGGCATGGTGGGCCAAGTGAGTACAGCGGAGGCCGCCCTCGCCGAGCCTCCCGGCCTGAGATGTGGCACTTGCCAGCCCTGCCTTGGACTTCCCGCCTTTGCCCAGGTTGTCCTAAGTCTGAACAGGCTGCCTGCCCAGCCTAAGCCTCTCTTTCTAAAGCCTTGCCTGGGGCCCCATGCCTCTGTCTGCTGCCGCCCTTGGCCGCGTGCTACCCCTAGAGCAGTGTCCTGGGAGGGCCGTCCACCAGCTGAGACTGTCCTACCTGGGGCCTCAGAAAGACGCCTAGGGACGGCAAATTCCTGAATGAGGCCTTGCGGTGGTAAAAAGAAGTCTACCCTGAAAAATGCTCTGCTCTTCAGGAATGTTAAACAGGGAGCTCTCGGCTGAGCCCCAGGGGCAGCTGGGAGTGGAGGGGGCCCTCCTGGGGCTGGGGCCAGACTGGATGTGTAGACAAACACTGCTGTCCCTCTGGGAATAAACAGCGCACCCCTGAGAGGCTGGGCAGAAACTCCGGCATGGAGGCCGGCACGCAGGACGCGGGTCTCCCGGCCTGGCTCTGCCCCTCGCTGGCCGTGCAGCCTTAGGAAGGCATGGCACCTGTGCGCCCTTGCAGGGCCATGGCGAGGGCTCAGCGGGGTCGCAGGTGCTGGGGGCTTGAGCAGATCGACCCCCTGTGCCCCAGCGTCCTGCGTCGCCACAGTTTTGACTCCACATCTGGAGAGGAAAGCCTCTCTGATGGCCAGAAGAGATTTTCCACCGGAGAATGGCAGTCTAAAGGCTGCTTACATTTGATTGCGTTTTGGGGGGAAAAAAAAAAAGCCAGCAGTGACTGTGGTAGGCCTGGCCTGGTGGGGACTTCTGTGCTGTGGTCCTACCGAGGTGGAGGCCTGTGGGCTTCCCCTGCAGCCCCTCCCCAGAGACAGAGACCTGACAGGGAGGTTTCAGCCTCGGGGCTGAGCGAGCTGGGAGCCTTCAGCGCCCAGGACGTGGGAAGGAGGGAGAGTCCGGGAGCCTCAGAATCCACGCAAGAGCGCTAACCTTTTAAGACTTTTTAGAAAGGGACTTTTCCCTGGAGAACTTGAAGTGTTTCTTTTGTTTACTCTGCTTGTGCAATTGGCCCACAGATCATCTCAGCAATGCTAAAAATAGCGCTATTGCAGCAATTCCTACTATAGCCACATAGCTCATGTTTCCTCAATTTGAGCGTTCCCCCTTCTCTTCTGTCCTCCACTCCCACTGTGAGTGACTTGACTGGGCTTCCTCTGTGACCTAAGTGACAACCAGGAGGCGGCTGGGGAAGCCAGGTGACCTGTCAGTCACAGCCGCTGAGGGCGGGGCGAGCAGCAGACACCTGGCCGGGGAGACTGGGGATTATGGAGGAAGAGGGAAAGCCACAGCCAATTCCAGACTATTTCTTTTGGGAATCCCGGGCTGTAGGTGCTGAGGCCGTGCCTGCGTGGGACAATAAGCAGCCCCTGCCACATGCGGCCTCGGGTGGGAAGCACAGCCGCGCCCAGAGCCAGGGCCCTCTCTGAACGCGCTCCCCTGCTAGTCCATGTGTGCCCCAGGAGCCCCGCTGCTGGCTTCAGAGCACCCGAGTCCCAGCTCTCGCTCCTCCTCTTCGCTGGCGGGGATTCGGTGCGCTGCCGTGCAGGGCGTCGCTGAGGAGTGGCAGGTCGGCTGTGCTCTCAGCGCCCAGCCTGGGCCCTCCGGTGCATTCAGGGTGGCTGGTCGCTGGTGTGATGTGGGGAGGACGCTCCTCCACCCCGGCCCCTCTGCCCTCGTGAGGGGGTCCACGTTCTGCAGCTGGCCCAGGACGGCAGGGTCCCGAGTGCACTCATGGCCTCCCCATGCTGTGCACGCAGTGCCTGCTCACGGCTGCACTGTGGCCTCCACGGTGGCTCACGCTGCTCCCTCTGCTTGATCGCCTGGCCCTGCTCTGTCCCTGGCAGGTGCACCCTCTAGCATCACCCTCCTTGCTTTCTCACTCTGTCCTCACTTTCGGGTGATGGGGCCCAAGCCTGGGAGTGGGTGAAGGGGCCTGTTCAGGCCTGGAGGCTGCAAAAGTCAGACTCATACATGCCGCAGTGAGTCCACTCGGGGCTCAGGTAGGCCTGACATGGGCAGGAAGAGGCTGGCCCTGGGCAGGGCCAGGGAGGGGGTTTTGGGGAAGGCTGGGCTGTACGGTGACAAGAGCACAGAGACACCAGTGAGGGAGGCCAGCAGGTGGGAACGGGCCCGAGGAAGGCGCTGAAGGAGGCCAGAGGCCTGCGGGCAGGGAAAGCACCAGATTGCAAGGGGAGGTGCCAAAAAGGGAGGCCAAAGTTGGAGGGGACGCACTGCGGTTTCTGCAGATCAGGGCCAGGGCAGCCCATACGCCCTGGTCGAAGCAAGGGAGGGGCAGAGACTCCAGCTCCAGGAGGGAAGTGGGACAGGGCGGGGCTGAGGATGAGCCCTGTCCCTCCCCCACCGCATGCCCAGGGCAGATGCTACAAGCGGGACAGGGAGAGCAGCGACTTGGCCTCGTAATTTCCAATAACATCGTGGCTCAGGGTGCAGGCCTTGGAGTTGGGCAGCCCTGGATCCAGCCTGGCCACTTGCTAGCCGGGCCACGCCCTCAGCTTCTGTACTGGCCACTGCTGCTGCAGGAGCTCACTCGGCAAACATCCCTTTGCAGGCATCTGGGTCCACCTGGGCAGGGGCCTGTTGACAGGGCTGTGAGCTCTGCTGTCCAAGGAGGGGAGCCAGGCCTCTGATCAGCCCAGGGGGCGGAGGGCGGAAAGGGGCTTTTGAGTGACAACTGTACAGCCTATGGCTAATGGTTTCCTCATCTGTAAAATGGGGCTTAGGATAGTGCCCACACCTCCCAGACATGCTATGGGAGACCAAGGGAGGCACCCAAATAAAGTCCCCAGGGAGCACTCAGAAGCGGGGCCAGTTCTGCCCCCGCCTCCAGGCTAGGTCACATGGACACTACGGCGCTGCACATGAAGTGGTGGCCTCCTCTGCCACTACGTTCAGCCTCATGAGCCCCAGCCCCTCGGGGAGTGGGGGGCTACCAAAGAGTGAGGTCACCACCCACAAGGACAGACACTCAGGACCATACCCCGAGCCAGCCAACAGTGTCACCCTGGCCCCTATGGGCTGCCTTCTGACACCACAGCCAGCTCCTAGCCCCCATCAGTGGGAATCCCAGCCACACTTCCTAGGGCGGGGCTAGATGCCCATGTGCCCCTCTCCCTGCCCCCCCCCCCCAACCAGTGCCGCCGCTATGTCACTCCTGCCTGGGACAGCCGGAGTGCCGTCCACACTCCTTCCCCAGCATGGACTGGCCAAACCCCCTTAGCCGTTAGCCCCTTTGTGAACTGGGGACTAGAACCCAGCCTTGTAGAGTGGCGTGTGGATGTGAGCCCTTGGTGACAGTGCAGCTGGCACACTCCTGAAAGTGTGGGCACAGGGACAAGACCAGTCACAGCTGTCCCCAGTGGGGAGAGGGAGATGCGAGACGGACTTGGGAAAGGTGTGGCGCTTTTCCTATCCTGATGTTCCCGGGCCCTGAGAGAGAAGGTAGGTGGGAATACCCTGTGCTGATGTCCCTGAGAGGCGGCCCACATTTGCCAATGCCAAGGGTGGTGTGGAGCGTCGGGGACTGGGTGCAGCCCAACCTCCCAGGGTCATGCCTCGGTGTTCACTGACATCAGCCTGCAACAGGCCCTGAACTTGGGGCTGGTGTCTGGGGCAGGGGCCATCCACAGGCCCACCAGGCACAGGGTCTTCTGAGAGCAGGGTGATGGAGGGAGACAAGGGGCGAGTCAGGCTTGGGCCGGCAGTGGGGCGAGGCCAGATCTGGCTCCGTGACAGGAGGTAGACATGTTAGGTGCAGACCTGGGGCCCTGGCCGTAATACCCTTGTTCCCTCTTTCTTTGGGGGCTGCTGCTTGCCAGTTATTCATCCCAGGGGATTCTCTTGGTCACTAGGCATGCCCTGCCTACTGGGCATGAGCCAGGGCGAGCTGTTGGGAGGGCGATGGCCACACTGTTCTAGGTGGGGTCCGCACTCAGGGGATCCCAGCCCCCAGTGTGAGAGGGAAGGGCACTGGCTGAGGCCTGGCCTGGAAGGTGGGCCCGCTGCACCTGCCCCTCCTGAACACTTGGCACCCGCTCACCAGTAGGGGGAGGGAGCTCCCCCAGGTCACATCCCAAACTGGCGACAGTTGCTGTGGAGTGGGTGTGACTGACTCCTGCCGAGAATGGAGGGCTGGGGGCTTTAAAAGCCTTTTTTCCTCCCCTCAGCATTGGCAGTTGGTGGGGCCACAGCTGGCGGCCCAACCAGTGGGGGCCCTTCCTTCCTCCCCACCACACCACATCAAGGCCTTCTGTGAAGACGCAGGCTCCAGGGCTGGGGCTGGCACAGCACAAACAGTTGAAAGAAACAAAGACAGCTCATGACGACCGTACCTCCCTTCAAATTAAGCAACACAGTCAAGACAAACAGAACCACCTGGGCCTGTGTGGTGGCCTCCAGGTAGGATAGAGCACTCGAGCCTAGCCAAAGGGGACTGGCCACCAGCGTGGGAAGGCTCGGCCTCCCCACGCACCAGCAAACCCAGACTGAAACCACCTGGGATTCCTTGTCACACCCCACAGATGGGCCAAAATGAAAAGTCCTCTGTGATTCTCAGTGCTGGGGTGGTGGTGAGGCAATGGCTGCTGGGAGGGGACCTGGCCAAGCCCTGCAGAACCGCCTTGCAAGGTGTGGCGACACTGGGTTTGGAGAGCCTGTGTTCTGGTTGGCACATCTAGGCCTCTGTCCGAGAGACTCCTGCACAGGAGACCAGAGAATGCAGCATGAGTTGTTGACTCTGGGGAGTGAGATGCCACCCAGGGGAAGGGGACAGACAGGCCCTGGGACAGTCAGGTAGAGCAGCCTCAAGCAGTGGTGACCAAAGAGGAGGGAATGTGTGTCCACAGGCACCTGCTGCGGCACCAGACCACCGGGAAAGGAGCCTGTGTGGTGGGTCGGACGGCTACGTCCTCAGCGCGGGCTGCTCTGCTCGAGCCGGGGCAGGGCCTTGTGCCTCTAGAGGCCCCTGGCCAGGCTTGAGTTGGGGCTCCCACCACCCCAGCCCCTCTGGGATGCAGAGATTAAGCCCCAAGGCCCCAGGCAGGTGGCTCTCTCCACCTGACACGGCAGCCAGCATGTCCCCTCCGCTTTGTCCACCCTGCACAGCCTCAGAAGCAGGAGGCGATGCCAGCCCGGCCCTCAGCTCCCCTTGCTTCTTTCAGAGAAGCTGGAAACTAGGTTGAAACAAGAAAAAACCTTGCCTGCTAAAATAAGCAAACATTTTGGGGAAGGAGGGGAGAACCATCCCTGGCTCGGTTACTATGGGAACATGTCTGAATCAACTTTAAGACCGGGGGAAAAAAGTTCCCCCTGGACGAAGCAGCCTGCCTCCAGCCCATGAGGGCCTGCCTGTTGGCCCAGAGCTGCACACACCTGTGCAGGACGCCCTGAAGCTTCTGGGCACCCAGAGAGATGCCCTCAGCCTCTGTGGGGGTGGGGAGCCACCTTTCCTCCAACTTGGCCTGGACCTTCCTGGCCCCTCTGCCTGGGGTGGGGGAGGAACTGCCCCCAGGTTCCTCCCGCCCTGCAGCCCCCACAGGCCTGGTGCTGCCTCAGGTGTGCTTGAGCTCCAGTCGGCCCGAGAGGCCAGTTCGGAATCACATAGCCACCTGTCTTCCACCAGGCCCTCCTGACACTTCAAAAGGGTGGGCTGCAGGGGCCAGGCCAGGCTCCAGCCAACGATGTCCAACAACTCTGGCTTTGTTTAGGCAAAGGCCAGCCTGTTCTGCCTGGTGGGAGAGGGCTGGGCCATGGGGGCCTTTAGCTGGGGCTCCGGTTTACCCTGGAGCATGCGCCTTGGCCCAGGAGCACACAGCGTCACAGCAGGGGATTGTCCACAGCAGAGGTGGGGGAGGCAGGAGGAGGGCTGGCCGCAGGACCCTGGGGCTGCAGGTTTAGTCAGCTTGTGGAACAGGGGCCAAGTTCATCCCTTCTTTCCTCATCTGCATATCCAACCCCACCCCGGGGCAAGGGTGGGGGAGGGCTCTGCCACAGCTGTGTCATAGTGGGGCGGGCCCAGGGCACAAGGAGTTTCCTAGGAAAGCTGACAGGAATCCAAGGTCCTGCTCTGTTGGCCCTTGCCAGCTCCGTCAGCAAGGTCTCAGGCTGCGGCCTGGTCTCAGGCTTTAGCTCAGCCTCGGCTCCCCGGAGCCTCTGGCCTCCCTCTCCTGCCCCCTTCCTGGCTAAACAGTACCTACCCCGCCAGTGAGGGCCCTGCTCCTCGCCCCTCCCACATGCCCTGTGGCACCCACAGAGGCTCCACATGAAGACATGTGCTACCATAATCCTCGAGTGTCCTGTGGCCAGGGCCAAGGGTCTCGCTGTCACCTACGACATCTACACAGACCAGGAGACTGCGGTGGGAGGCCAGCTGTTAACGGAAAAGGGACAGGCGCAGAGAATTAAGCCGCTGCTTGTGACACCTGCATCGCATACGGAGCACCAGTTCAAGTCCCAACCACTCTGCTTCAGAGCCAGTCCCTTGTCGACGCACCTGGGAAGGCAGCGGAGGACAGCCCAAGGACGCGGGCCCCGGCCACCAACATGAGAAACCCCGGCCACCAACATGAGAAACCAGGATGGAGTTCCAGCTTTCTGGTTTTGATGTTGCCCAAACCTGGCTACCACGGCTATTGGGGAGTGAACCAGGAGATGCAAAGTCTGTCTCTATCTCACCCTCTCTGCCTTTCAAATAAATAAATTTAAAAAAGGAGTGTGTGGGTGGCAGGGATCAATGGCATCAGTGGGTACCTCCTCTAGGTCAGGCTGGGCCAGCCCAGGGGGCTCCAGGAGGAAGGCGCTGACTACACAAAGACACACGCAGGAGGCTGGCGAGGCCATCGCTGGGCCACATCCATGCCCGCCTGACAAGATGGCACAACTGTTAAGGACAAGAGGGCCTGAACTTATCACACGGAAACTTCTCCACACACACGCATACACACACGTGCACGCTAAGTCTGACAAGGTTCACAACAAACCTGCTTTTGTACACTCGTCTGAAGAGACTAGCCCAGCTGCTCACAGGAGCACCTCTGAGAAGGGCGTGGCTCCTGGGGGTGGGCGGTCGAGGGGTGTGGGCTCCCCTGTGCCTCTGAACTGTTTGCTGCGACAGGGTGCTACAGCACAACTCATACAATTTTCAAAAATCATCTTTAGAAAGTAACGGGGGTGAGGGGCGGGTCTGTGGCTTAGTAGGTAAAGCCGCTGGCTATAGTGCCGCATACCATGTGGGCACCAATTCGAGTCCTCCGCTGCTCCACTTCCAATCCAGCTCTCTGCTGTGGCCTGGGAGAGCAGTGGAAGATGGCCCAGGTCCTTGGGTCCCTGCTCCCGCATGGGAGACCTGGAGGAGGCTCCTGGCTCCTGGCTTTGGATTGGCCCAGCTCCGGCCATTGCAACCATCTGGGGAGTGAACAGGCAGATGAAGGACCTCTTTCTCTCTCTCGCTCTCTGCCTCTACCTCTCTGTTACTCTGCCTTAAATAAATAAATAAATAAATCTTCAAAATAGAATAATGGGGGTTATGGAGGGAGTCTCCCATCCAGGCCCCGAGGATGAGGCTGGGAGGGCAACACCAGGGCTGGGTGGTGTGGGTGGCCCAGGGCAGGAGGTTGTGACACAAGAGCCACTTCCTCCACCCCTGCTGCCTTGCCTGCCCTGGACCAGTGAGGAAGCCCCAGTGTGCACATGCAGCAGACAAGCCGGCCGCTTGCCCAGCTGCTGGCCCCGTGCCTCAGAGTCGGCAGAGGGCTGCGCTAGAAGATCCTTTATCAATGGTTCTTACCCAAGTTTCCTCACTGGTCAGAGATGTGGTTGGATAAACAAGCTGAGCGTGCTCAGCACCCCACAGGGCTCAGGGAGAAAGCAGAGGGGGCCGGCGGGGTGGGGGAGGAGGCAGGTCATCGGCACGTGACGAGGGACAGGAGCTGACCTGGAAGAGGCAGAGCCAGCCCAGACGCCCAGTCCCGGCATTTGCAGGGACTCCTGGCTGCGTGGTGCCAGGCCTTCCATCCCACAGGCTCAGCCTCAGGCTGTCTTTCAGCAGAACTGACTTTTCTGGAGGGTTCCAGAAACCACAGAAGGAGCTGCAGGACTGAGTCCAGTGGGAAAGGGGCTTGCATGCGCTGGGGAGAGCAGGCACCTATGGGGGTGACAGAGAGGATGGATCTCCCTTGCCGTGTCACTGCGTGGTGTTTAAGGGCAAAGCATTCACAGTGGGGGGAGAGGGGAGAGAAGACCGAAAACGATTTTCCTGAGGACCTACTGTGTGCCAGACGCTGTGTGAGGGACATCGCTCCCTTATCTAACTCCATCCCTATGGTTATTCTTCAAGGCAGGTAATGGAAGCCCATGTGGGAAATCCAAGTGCCCAGGGAAATCAAACAACCTTGCAAAACATCGACAAAGGGCTCATGTCATTTCCACCTGAAGAGTCTTGGGGTGGGTAAGATGTCAAACCGTATCAGAGTGCCTGGGTTTGAGTGCCGCTCCAAGCCCGAGTCCAGCTAATGTGCACTCCGAGAGGCAGCAGTGCCTGCCACTCACACAGGAAACTGAGATTGAGTTTCGGCTCCTGGCCTCAGCCTGACCCACCCGTGGCAGTTGTGGGCATTTGGGGAGTTAACCCGTGGCTGGAAGACCTCTCTTTCTGCCTTCTGAATAAATAAATAATAAAATAAATAATTTTTAAAAATCAAGTGTCAGAACTTAAAAAAAAAGAGTTCTTTATAAGTCAATAACAGAAGGACCAATAATCCAACAGAAAAATGACACGAAGAGAAACCATCTAGGGGTGCCAGCACTGTGGCGTAGCAGATAAAGCTGCCGCCTGCAGCACTGGCATCGTATATGGGCACTGGTTCGAGACCCAGCTGCTCCACTTCTGATCCAGCTCTCTGCTATGGCCTGGAAAAGCAGTAGAAGATGGCCCAAGTCCTTAGATCTCTGCACCCACATGGGAGATTCTGAAGAAGCTCCTGGCTCCTGATCGGTGCAGCTCTGGCCATTTTGGCCAGTTAGGGAGTGAACCAGCAGATGGAAGACCTCTCTCTCTCTGCCTCTCCTCTCTCTGTGTAACTCTGACTTTCAAATAATTACATCTTAAAAAAAAAAAAAAAGAAACCACTCAGAAGTTAAACTGTTAACATTGTAATATACTTAACCTCACAGTGAGTGAAACACAACAGATAGCATCTTCAGCCACTAAAGAGCAAATACTCAACATAGCAACAATTCGGAGTGTTGATAAGGCCTGAAAAAAAGGAGTCTCAGCTGGGAGTTCCAGCTGGGCCTCCGGAGGGTGGGGCCTACTAAAACGTCGCAGGAGCCGCAAACTCTGACCCAGGAATTCTGTTTCTAGGAGTTCATCCGTGAATGGACTCCCACAAATACGCAAGTGTAACTCACACAAAGGAGTCTGAGAAATCCCTCCCCCTGAGCAATGAGACCAAAGAATGGCAGGTCATCAAGAGGTGGCGTTCAGGCCCAGAGAGGGAGAAGACGGGCGACTTCAACGCGGAGAAAAAGGGTGGCTTTGACTGACCCCCAAAGCTGGCTGAAACCAGTCATGACAGCAGCTGGGACAACTGAAGGGGCACACATGTCCAAACACAAACCTTTGCCTCATTGTTGCTAAGCTCTCTGCCCCTGGAGGAGCTGAGGCCTTCTGACCACAACAGGAGATGTGTTTCCAAACTTCCCCTGTGCGAACTTGTGACCAGCCCGACGTGGGAGGACAAGCACTGCCCCCCTTGCATCCTCGCTTCCCCTAAGATAAGAGACACAGCCTCCCTCTGCTCAGAGAGCCACAGTCTTAAAAAGGATTCCCGGTGGTCTCGGTACTTGCTACAAATAAATGGCAGTGTGCGACAACCACCTCCGGGAGAGCTTCTGGTTTCCACTCCCCCAGAAGCATACAGACCACAACTTGGTTAGGGGACACAGGATATACACGTGGGAAGCACCGTTCACCAACACACATGCCCATCCAGAGGCCGTGTAGGTAAACCGGGACGGCATGTATTGGGACGCCCGTGCAGCTACTGATAAGAATGAGCTGGTTTCTGATGGACAGCTAAGTCAAACCAAACCAAACCAAGCCGAGGGGCAGAAGCGTGTACACTTTTGCTGGTTGTGCACATCCGTGCGTCCTGGCGATGCTCTCAGGATAAGGAACAGTGGCCGCCATGTGGCAGAAGCACACGCAGGAGGGAGGGTGCTTCCCTTTCATGGCAATCCCTTGGCACCATGTACTTGGATTTCGGCGATAGCTACTATTAGTCTACATGACGCCGACCTAGAGAGGGCGAGCAGACCTGGGCCTCCCAGGGTCTGGAGCCCCCACCAGGACCCAGACACTCCCACGGCCGGGTAAGCTCTTGGGGGGTTCCTGTCTCATTACATGCCCTGAGCACCAGCCTCTGTCTGCCCGAGCGATTCAAGATCTGTGCCCCTCAGCTCCTGTTTAGGCCAATCCTGCTCTTCAGTTTCCATATAAATAACGAGGAATGAGGGAAAAAGCTCGGAGGGGCCGTGCGAGTGGCCAGAGCCCCCAGCAGGGGTCGGGGTGTGCTGGGAGGAGTGGAGGACAGATGAGGGGTGAGGGCAGCGGGTTGTCTCCGGCAGGGCAGAGCAAAGGACGGACAGACACGGGGGTGGGCCTTAGGGATGGGAGGCAGGCAAGCCTGGCGCTGGGCTGTGCCCTGCCTGAGGGCGGGGTCTCCAGCCCACACGGAATGAGAGGGCTGGGAGGGAACTGAAAGTCCAGCCGTGGCCGAGTTTTCCAGTAGAGCTGGCCTCACTTACCACCTCTGTGGAGCCCCAGACCACACAGGGACAGGTAGCCCTGCTTCAGGGGAGGGGGGCTGCAGCCTCTCTCACCACAGCCTGTTGCGGCCCCAGGGAGATGCCCAGCTGGCCCGCACCCCTCTCCACGGACAGCAAGCCGGTGCCCAGAGCGGGCGGCCACTCGCCACAAGTAGCCTGGCAGTCCCAGCCCTGAGCTGGGGTCCGTCTGGCGCGCTCGTCCCGACTGCGCCACCCTGCCTGCCCTCTGAGACGGCGGCAAACCGAGGCCCTGAGAACGCCCACCCAGGGGGTCAAGCCTGCACTTTCTTGGTGAGACGCAGCGGCGGTGGCAACAAGCAGCCCCGGAAACCAACAAGGCAAAGTACTCACGTTGAAGAAATTGGTCTTGTTCCTCTCACAGAAGAGCCCCTGTGCCGGCATGTGCTGCAGCTGTTGCCACGGGATACTGCTGCCTAGCAACACGTCGCGGGCCCACTGGAGGTTCTGAGGAAGCAAGAAGTAGGTTGGAAGTGAGTGTGTGGGCTGCTCAGGGCGCCCACGGGGAAGGCGGGCGGGTGGTCCCCTCCCTCCTGGCGGCCCTGGCGAACCACGATGAGCAGCAGCTCTGCAGACTTCGATCCCGCAGCCCGGGAAGCGCCAGCTGCGGCTTTGATCAGCCGGCTGGGGGACGCGTTTCTGGAACTGATTTCTTGCCCACCACAGCTCACTTAGGGAGTGTGGCCTCAGACAGTGCACAGTGGGCCCAGACAGGGAGCCCCCCCACAGAGCTGCCACGTGGATGCAGTGCCCACCCTGTCAGGGGGACCCCCACTAGCCCAAGTGGCAGCGCTGACTTTGTCCTTACTTATGGTCCAGCTATCTTAGGTTCAGAGGCCCAGGCACTGGCCACAGTGCTCAGGACAGTGTTCTCTGATGGAACCTAGGCCCTGGAGGGGCTATGGGACAGGGGTCAAGGGTGTGCACACACCTGGCAACCCCAGCCTTTTCTAGGGCCTCTCATCGGCCCAGAGAGCAGTCTTTCCCTGTCCAATGCCTGGCTGGCACCCTCCCATCTGTCCTGGGTCTTCCCCATAGGGGAATGGTCAAGCCCCAGCTCTCAGGGCTGTGCTGTCCTGGGCAGGGGCAGGGCTCAGCAGGGGCCAGGGCTGGGTCTGGGAGCCCCACCCTTTCCACAGCACCTACTCTCCCCTCGGGCCCTTACTAGCCTCTCCCAGCCCTGGCTCAGGCTTTCAGTCCTTCACACATCAGCTGTTCTGAATTCTGCTCACTTCTCGCCTGCAAGCCTGTTCCACCTACTCCAGTTCTGCCCACTTAGGGCCAGGCGGAACTTACTGGATCATCCCCCCATCACCACGTTACTCGAGGTGCAAACCTCCGCTTCCGGCTCGCTGGTCTGCCTCTGCACCCATCTCCTGCGTGGGGACTGAGGACTGCTCCCCAGCACTGGAAAGGACCCTGCACACAGGAATGAGGGCCCCTTGGGGATGGGGACAGGTGAGGTCTCAAATACACACTTCCTGGATGACCCATCCATGGAAGCCCAAGGAAGAGAGCTACCTCGGTCAAACCTGGCACGGATTCCAAGGCTGCCAGGGTAGGGCTTGGCTCTGAAGGGCCAAAGGCTAAGGCCCTGTACAGCTGAGGCTTCTCCGGCCATGCGAGACTGCAGCCTGGCTCGGTCTAAATAGGCTCCACGTTCAGGTGGCGGCTACTGTGCCATGAGCAGCCCAGCACGGCAGGAGGCGGACAAGCAGTGTCTCCAAGGAGTGAGACCGGGCACTCTGCACGTCTGAGGCCTCAAGCCTAGCACGCAGGAAGCTCACCCTCTCCCCAGCAGCCGGAGAGCAGAGTGAACTGGAGCCCAGGAAGGGAAATTCCAGCAGGGGCCATGGGACGGGTGGGGGCTCCTGCTGAGGCTCAGCTGCTGTCAGGGAGCCGGGTCCTATCCCTTCCAGCACTCACAGGCCTCTCAAGGCTGCAGCACCCATGGGACACGGATGGGAATCCCTGCCCACTGTGAGGAGGCACACACAACAGAGGAGGGGGCCCCCTGACTAGTGAGAGAGTCCTCAGACCCCCAAGCCAGGCCCTCACGCAGGAGCACAGAGGCCGCTCTGCTCCATGCTCTCTTCCTTCAATGCCCCAGAAAGAATGCTCGGAGCTCGTTTCAATGCCCTTAGCGATGCCCACCAGGCCAGGTTCGGAGGGAACAAAATCCAGGACCAGCTCCAGGCAGCAGGGAAAGGCTCACACCTCAGACACACAGGAGCTGGTGCCCAAGGGAGGCTCACGGCCCGCCTCCCTGCCCAGCCCCCGCTTCTCGGTTTGAGGTCTCTCTGCAGGGGGATCCGGGGCTCGGTCCACACAGGTGTCCAGCACTGGTCTCATCAGGCATGGGTGATCCTCACAGAAGGGGACTTGAGTACCACAGGTGAGCCCACCTGAGCACGGAGGTGGAACACACAGGAGACCCGCCTCTGATTCAGTCGGAGATGGTCAGGGAGACTTTGGAGGAGGTGACACCGGGGCCGAGAGACTACCGAGGTTGCAGGCAGGCAGGCAGGCAGGGCAGTCAGAGCCCAGCAAGGAGATGGAGGGGATCAGACTGGCTACTTGTGAGATGGGGAGTGGGGGCTGTGGGGCCCATGTGCCTCCAGAATGGAGCACGCCACCCAGGGGTCTGAGTCTGTACACGCCCTCCCTGCCCTTCCCTCAGGCCCCCCCCAGCCTCGGCTGGGCAACCCTCAACTCCAGCCATGACCCCGAGTCCGGAACGCAAGCCTGGCCTGGGCAACCCGGGAGGCCTGAGAAGGATTACCCCAGAGCCGCTTCTGGGGCTCCTGGGGGATTGTGGGAAGTGTTCGAGAGATCCCTTTAAAGCAGCAGGCAGTCTGGGGCAGCGCAGAGGATAGGAGCCGTCGTTTCCCTAAGAAGCCCATGGAAAGAAAGCCCCAAGGAAGACTTCCTACCAGCAGGGGGCTGGGGCAGAAAGCAGTCCCGGGGCTGGGGTGGAGAGGGTGGGAGAGACTGTTTCCAGGCCGGCACCGCTTTGCAGTGGCCAGGGAATGGAAGCATACACTCCTCTCTGGCCTCGCCCATGACACCTGTGTGCAGCCAGCTCCACCCCCTGGATGGGGCAGGGAGGGGTCTCTGAGGTGCAGGTGTAGAGTGCAGGGGGCAGTGGCCTGCCAGGCCCGACTGGGATCATAAATTAGCCTCCCGCAGCCTTGGCTGCCGCCCACAGCGGAGACCGAATTTCTCCAGCCATCCCCAAGGCTCGCCGGTGAAAAGAACGGATCAATGACTAAGGCACAAAGCGTCCAGACGGCTCACAGGAGCCCTCAGCTGATTCACATCTGCGGCCCTGCACGGGAGCAGACAGGGCGGAGGAAACACAGCGGGGATGCGGGGGGAGAGGGGGGGAGGCTGGCAGGGCAGGAAGGTGGGCCTCAGTGAGAGGCAGGGCGCCTGACCCACAAGGTGCACCTGCAACACACAGCCTGCCCTGCCGCTGTGCATCGGACGGGGGTCAGACGAGGAGATAGCACTGCCCTCACTCAGCACCTATAACTGCTGGTGTACCCATGAGGTCCCAGGAGCCAGGAAGCAGGCCTCCTCTCCAGCCCACTGCAGGGTGGGCAAGTCACTGTTTGAATTGCTTGGGTATGTGCTGTGTGCCAGACACGGAGCTGGCCACTGGGGCAGCTACGGCCAGTCTTCTCAGGCCTCATGCAACCTGTCCCCATGCGGCTGGCCTGGAGCCTCTGTGAGCGGGAGGAACTGCGAGCCAGCTAATGACACGTCTTCCTGGGCTCTAAGGGTGCTGACAGGACAGAGGGGAAGGTTTCCGGAAGTTCAGGGGCATGCTGGTCTCCCTCTGTGCCCGCCCCTGCTCCCAGGAAAAGGCAGAAGGACCTTCTGACTCCTCCACTTGGAGACCTTTGGGCCACGCCTCCCTCAGAGTGCAGGCCAGCTGTGGGCTCAGTCCTCTGCCCCCAGACCAGCTCACCTCCCCCACCCCCACGGACAGCCCCCTGGCTGCTTCTGCTTCGATCCCTGTGAGTCTCTCTGCCGCCTCTACAAAAGGCCCCTGTAATCTGGGCCCCGCCGCCCCGTGGCCACCTCCAGCAGCCTCTTCACTGGCTCCCGGGGGCCTGCTGTCTGCCCTCACCTCTCTGGTCAGTCTCGTGAGCACAGGGACGTTGGCTGACCTGTTCATTGATGGCTCCTCAGGGCTGGAATCATTTGGAGTCCACAGAAGGGACATAAGAGACATCCAAAGGAAGAATGAAAAAGGGGGGGGGGGGAATATATCAAGTGGTGGATCAGGGCCAGGGGAGGGCTGCCCTTCGGTCACCTGGAAGAGCCTGGGCCCCCATGGACAGGTAAGAGCGAGCCCGTGAAGCAGGGCAACAGGGCACGAGGTGTGAGCAGGGTGGCAACATCTGCCTAAGGCCAGGACGCCCAGTGCTGCGCTTACCAGGGCTAGCTACGCCAAACAGTCCATGCCCCCAAGGTGTCTCCCAGCGCCATGCTCTGCCTACTCCACTCACCTGTCCTAACTTTCTCAATACAACACACAACAAGCTGTCACAGCTCCTAAGGACCCCAGGTTCCCTTCCTCTTCGCAAAGGAAGCAAAGGCAGGTGAGGTGGCTCATGTCCCTAACTGTTGCCTTCCCTTTTTTTTTTTTCTTTTTAATAAAGATTGTATTTATTTATTTGAGAGGCAAAGTTACAGAGAGAAGGAGAGACAGAGAGGCTTCCATCTGCTGGTTCACTCCCCAAATGGCCACCATGGCCGGGGCTGGGATGATCCAAAACCAGGAACTTCCTTTAGGTCTCCAATCCGGGTGCAGGGGCCCAGGCACTTGGGTCATCCTCCACTGCCTTCCCAGGCCATCAGCAGGGAGCTGGATCAGAACTGGAGCAGTTGGGACAGGAACCGCATCCATATGGGGAGCCGGCGCCGCAGGCAGAGGCTTAGCCTACTACACCACAGCTCCGGCCCGCTAACTGTTGCCTTCCAAGAGTTCTGCACATAGTGGGGGCCTGGCTGTGCCTGCTGATGGCTGGAGATGGGAAAATGGCTACTGCCCCCAGTGTCACCTGCAGCCCCAAGATGGTCAAGGCTGGTAGACCTGACACCGAGTACCATCAGCCACCACTGCACATGGGGACTGTGTTCCTGCCACAACACTCAGCATTTAACTACTTCCTTCCTCACAGACTCACAGGGTGACAGTGAGGCCCAGAGGATAGGCTCCAGGGCTCCTACATGGTGATCCTGCCTGGTGTGGCAGTACCAGCCTCTCCACAAGACCAGTGGGGCTGCTGGCCAGTGCTGCCCAGCGGGTGTGGTCCTAGCTGTGTGTCCTCTACTAGCCACGCCTAGGGAGGTATCCTGGGGTAGTGACAGTGCTGGGTGGGTTCCACAACAAATGGAGGAGCCAGGAGTGGGTGGAGGTTTAGCCAGGGAACATCCTCTGCAGGCGAAGGAGGACCCCACGCCCACGTCCCCCATGCTGAGAGGAAACAGCTGGGGGCCCTTGGAATTTCCATATTTGGAAAAAGCCAAACATAAAGAACTGAGATAAGCTATGGCCTCACAACCTGCTGTATGGTCATTGAGTCATGTGATCAGAGTTTATGAGCGCATGGGGATGAGAGGCAGAACCAAAGAAGTGTGTGTGTGCAGAGACCGGGCAGAGGGGAGGGCGTCCGGCACAGAGGTCAAGATGCTGCCTGGGATGTCTAGGGCCTGTATCTGAGAGCACGGCTTCGAGTCCCAGCCCTGCCGCTGACTCCAGCTCCCTGCTAATGCACGCCCTGGGAAGCGGTAGGTGTTGGCTCAGGTACCTGGGTCTCTGCTACGTAAGCAGGAGACCTGGGTTGAGTGTGGTTGGCACCTGGCTTCGGCCAGGCCCACTCCTGGCTGTTGTGGGTATCTGGGGAGGGAATCAGTGGATGAAAAATCTCAGTCTTTGGCTGCCTCAGTCTTTCTCTTTTTCTCTTTCTGCCTTTCAAATATAGACAGATTTTTAAAATAGGGAAAGAAGACTGAAAGGAAATCCACCTGCTGTTGCTACTGTTGCTGGGGGGGTGCCTGCAGACAGACTCATGTCAGCAGCTCCAGATGGGCTGGGTGGGGTTGTCCCCCAGTGGCACCCAGCAGTGTCTGGAGGCATTTGCGGTTGTCACAGTTGGGGTGCTGCTGCTGTGAGGTGGGCAGACAGCAGCGATGCTGCTGAACACCCTGCAGTGCACGGGACCTCTCACAAACAGGGTGTACATGTCGTAGCGCCTGGGCGAGAAGCCTGTTTCACGTGTGGTGCTCATCTGTGCTCCACAAGCCTAGGCACTCAGGCACTTCTATTATGAGGGGGGAAAAATGTGTGAAAAATTAAGTACAGTTGTGAATGAAATGGAGGGGCATGAACTCGACGTCCTCCTGACACAGTATCTGAGCATCAGAACAGAAGCAGGACGCACGATGGTGGACATGGGAGTGACCCTGGCTTCTCTCGTGCCTTCAGGCCCCACCCCAGTGCTGTGCTACCTGCAGACCCCGGAGCCAGGCAGCTCCTGATACTCCTGCTGTGGCCCCTCCTGCTTCTGCCATAGCGCTGGCTTTTCCTTCCTCAAGCCCCCTGGTGGGCTAGCTGATGGAGGCACTGGGGGGCCACTGCCCCTACTCACCCTCTGCACAGTGGGCCCCGTGTCATCCAGGACCACCTGGAGATGGCGCATCATTACGCAGAACGACGTCTTTCCCTGCCTAACCAGGCCTGGTCGGCCTCTCCCCACGCCTTCATCCTCTCCCCTCCTGCCCGTCTAGGCACACAGGCTTCTGATCCCAGTCCCGCCAGGCCCGTCCCTAGCTCTAGACATGTGAGTCGGCTATGCTGCCCGCCTGGTGGCCTGTCTCCCTGGGTCTCCTTAAGGCTAAGGGGCTCCATCATGTGGCTCAGGTCTTCCTGACATCTCTATCTAAAAACCGACACTCAGGCACTAGTGCAGGCTGGGGTTAGGAGCCGGGAGCCTCACTTGGGTCTCCCATGAGGGTGGCAGGAGCCCAAGCTCTCGGGCCATCCTCTGCTGCCCACCCAGGTGCAGCAGTAGGGAGCTGGACTGAGTCAGAGCAGCCGCCAGGACTCGGACCCACGCTGTGACAATGGACGCTGGCATGGCAGCCTGAGTCAAACAGTGGTAGTCTAAAGGACTGGTTCGCTCAGCGACCTGGAATCTGAGCGCTCACTAGGGCGCCAGGACTTCTGTTCCTGGAGCTGGGGACACTGCGTGAACAAGGCAGACAACAAAACAGAACAAAAACCTTGTCCTTAACCGGGAACAACTCAGATACCAAGCAACCGGGCACCGGATAAGCACCCAGTGCAGGACTCGGCGATAAAGAGGTGCAGAGCACGCATGGGTGCCACGACACGGACACTCTGTGACATCTCCATCAGCTCCCTGCTAATGCTCCTGGGAAAGTGGCAGAAGACGGCCTGAGTGCTTGAGCCCCTGCACCCACGTGGGAGACGCAGATGGAGTTTCCAGGCTCCTGGCTTTGGCCTGGCTCAGCCCTGGTCCAGTCGTTGCAGCTATTTGGGGCCGTGAACTTTGCTTTTCAGTTAAAATAAGTTTTAAAAGTAAGTAAACAGGCTGGCACCATGGCTCACTAGGCTAATCCTCCACCTGCGGTGCTGGCACTCCAGGTTCTAGTCCCGGTTGGGGCACCGGTTCTGTCCTGGTTGCTCCTCTGCCAGTCCAGCTCTCTGCTGTGGCCCAGGAGTGCAGTGGAGGATGGCCCAGGTCCTTGGGCCCTGCTCCTGCATGGGAGACCAGGAGGAAGCACCTGGCTCCTGGCTTCGGATCAGCCGCCGGCTGTAGTGGCCATTTGGGGGGTGAACCAATGGAAGGAAGACCTTTCTCTCTGTCTCTCTCTCTCACTGTCTAACTCTGCCTGTCAAAAAAAAAAAAAAAAAAGGTAAGTAAACAAAGTTGGGGGGCTGGTGCTGTGGCATAAAGGTTGGGCCTCCACCTGCGGTGCTGGCGTCCCATATGGGTGCTGGTTTGAGTCCCAGCTGCCTCACTTCTGAGGCAACTCCCTGCTGATGCACCTGGGAGGGCAGTGGAGGATGGCCCAAGTGCTTGGGCCCCTCACCCATGTGGGATACCCGGATGGAGCTCCCGGCTGCTAGCTTCAGCCTGGCCCAGTCCCAGCCATTGTGGTCATTTGAGTAGTGAACCAGGGGATGGAAGATCTCTCTCTCTCTGTGCCTTTCAAATAAATCTTTTAAAAATTAACTTAAAAATAAATAAATAATAAAGAGCACTCTGCCCCCTCCATCCCTTAGCCATTTAATTTCTCTCCCCAGATCCATCACCAGTGGCCAGTAGGTGTGCTCGTCCCCTCCAGCCTCCTGCCCACTATGTGCAATGTGGAAGGAGGAGGCATTTTTGTGCACATAGCTGTATCCCCAGTCCCTCAGAGGCTCCACCTGCGACAGCTGCTCAGGAGACAGCCACTGAGGGAAGACACACACAGAACTCACGCTGGAGGGTGTGCACCCAAATGCAGTTGCATCTACCGCGGTCAGGGTTGTTGGTCAGTGAGGGGTGGGTGGCCTGCTCTATTTTCCCAGCTGAAACACTATTATCTGTAGTGGATGCCGCAGGCACAGTGCTCAGACCCCTTTCCACTGCTGGAATCTGCATCCCTCTGTGGGTGAGAAGACCAGGAAAGCAGTGGCCCTTACAGGGGCAACTTGTCCCACTGCCAGTGGCCTCCAAGGCCCAGGAGAATCTTCAAAGCACATGGCAGATAGACTTTGAAATGCACAAGCAAGATTCTAAGCTGGGGCTGGCGTCATGGCGTGGTAGGTTAAGCCTCTGCCTGTGACACCAGCATCTGACATGGGTGCCGATTTGAGACCTGGCTGTTCCACTTCCAATTCAGCTCCCTGCTAATCTGCCTGAAAGAGCAGCAGAGGACGGCCCAAGTGCTTGGGCCCCTGCACCCACGTGGGAGACCCGAGCGGAGTTGCTGGCTCCTGGCACTGGTCTGGCCCAGCCCTGGCTGTTACGGCTGAGAATGAACTGGCAGATGAATCTCTCTCTCTCTCTACTCTGCCTTTCAAATAAATAAAAATTAAATTAAAAAAATAGATTCTAAGTTGAATGAAACATTGATTTCACATCCTGCAAGCTGCAAAGTGAAGCCTGACGAGAACTCTGCTGGCTCTCAGGGACCTGCAGCAGCCCCGGACGTCCATATGGGGACCCTGGGCTCAGCAACACTTTGCGGCAGGGGCCACTTTATGTCCACAGAAAGGGATCAGGGGCTGAAGGGAGATGGCCTTGCTCCGTGGCCGGTGTGCCTATGCGACGCCTGTCCCACCTCCTGGCATGGTCCTGGTTCAGCCGGTGTGGAACTTGCAACTCACTGCCTCTCCCCCTCTCATTCACTCTGCACAACAGCCCTCACCTCCACAGGTCCCCCACATGAGCCAGTGGCACTGGGAGGTGAAGTACCCACTCTGATGTGAGGGGCAGGGGCGAGCGTTCACAGCCGGCTGGCTGCTCCCTCTCAGGGTCACTCTGAAGTCGAAGGTTAGCAGCTTCTGCTGAGATTCCACTGCAGGGCCTTCTGGGCAGGAGTCGGCCCCATCCAACCCTGGAGCCTGGGCTCATTCCACACAAGTCCTGTCTTTTTAAGGCTGAATATTAATCCATACTGTTTTCATTACTGTAGATTATAGGATTTTTTTTTTTTTTTTTTTTTTTTTTTTTTTGAAACTGAGAAGGCTGAGTCCTCGAAGTTTTTCTTTCCCAAACTGTTAGGCTACAGGGTCCATCCCAGAGGCTGCTAGCCTGGGCCCCTGGCAGGAGCAGGAGAGGCTGGCTTCCCATGACAGGCAGGGGTGGCATGAGGACAGGGCAGTGTGGACATGCCTTGGCCTTCTTCTTGTGCCCCTGGGGGCAGGCCAGAGCCCCCTTGGTGAGGAGTGCCCCCATGCCATGTGCCCTCTCTCGTGGACTGCACAAGTATGGGCTGATGATCCTGGCGTGGAGTGTGGTCCCAGAGATTGCAAGTGAGGCGGGAGCTAGAATGAAGGCCCTGAGGCCACCAGCACCAGCGATCCTCCCTGTCCAAGGTGTGGAGAGCGTCTGGGAGCCCTGGCCCTGGGTGCAAGCCATCGGGAGCTGGCTTATGTGCAGCAAAGCCAGACTTGGGTGGGAGGCTGGCTCCAGACAGCCTTCAAAGGTCTCTCAGCAGGCCTGATGGAGGGTATGGAGACGTAGGAGACGCTGACACTGTGGCAACGGCCAGCCCAGAGGAAGGGAGGGCTGTGAGCTGCTGGCCCTGCCGAGCACCCGACCCCCACACCTTGGCACAACCATCCTGCATATCACTGTCATCCTGGCCAACGGAAGAGCCTGAGCTGCCAAGGGTGCCCGCCACCGGCATGTGAGCCCACGGGAGGCCGGCTCCACACCCACACGCTCTCCCCTGCTCGAAGAGCTCTCTGCCAACAGCAGAGTGAGCGGTGCCCTGTGTCCTGGCGGCAGCTGCTTTGCAAGGCCTGAACAAGCTCTGAAATGAGCAGTCTCACCCGCGGGTGTTGGTACAGGACCTGAGGGACTAGGAGCCAACCGTACGGCCCTGCGCAGGCTCTGCCCTCGGGACCTCCTCTGAAAACACACACATCAGACACTCCAGTCAGCCCCTGAGCCACAAGGCAGCACTAGGAAAACGCCGCTGCCAAACCCAGGGGCGAGATGCCCATGACAAGATGTGCTGCTGTGAGACACACACAGGGGAAGTACCCGTTACCAGACAGCTGTGTTTGGAAAGTGGTCACTGCTTGCCAGTTACTGGGTCTGTATGAGTCACTGCCAGTGAGAGCCGTGTTCCGCAGATCTGCAGACAAGCTGCTGCCATCCTAGGCTGGGACGGAGCCCTGCCCAGCCTCCAGGTCTCTGGACAAGGCATGCAAAAGATCTGGTGGGAGCTAGCCCAAGGGTGCAGGCAGGCAGGGCCTAGGTGAGCTCAGTGGCCTGGAGACCACCTAAGGCACAAACGGCCCTGCACAGAACTGTGGATGGGCCATGTGGTCATGGGCAGGGAGCACATTCTCTTGGGGTCAAGACCAGCACTCTGATTCTGAAAATCAAGGACTCTAACCCGGGAACACGGCTAACAGCAGGACCAGCAGAAACTGGGTCTAACAACACCGTCAGTGGTGCAGATAACCCCAGGGGGCCTCCATCCTCACTGGGGGCACCCCACAGACAGCACAGAGTGGCCAGGAGGACCCGGAAGACACCATGGAAAGATCAAAATGGCAAACCACGAGTGTGGACACCCTCAGCGGTGTGTGTGAGGTCCTGGGTGAGGCTGCCCAGCCCCACGTGACCCTGAGCACACCCTCCCCACCTGCAGGGCCACAGTGCATGGCCACAAGAGCTGGAAGAAACACCAGACACGGGATGGCTTTGCCTTAGCGTGGCACCACTGTAGTGATCTCCCTTGCGATTTTCCCGGAGTTTTGACATTAATACTACTTTGTTCTCTTAAAGACGCAAGTAAAGGATGGAGGGGCAGGCTGTCATGACAGCAGCCTGTGCCTCACCACCCTTGTCCTGCCATCCCTAGTAACACCATGCACCCCATCTCAGCACCTGCTCTGAGAAGCACCCCACAACAGATGGCAGGGAGGCACTAAGCGCAGCACTGAAGCCTGGTGTCCTGGGTTAGAGGGGCCGACAGCTGCCTGGGCTGCCTGGCTGCTAGGGGTGCTGTCAGAACAGCGGAACACCTAAGGAAGAGGGCACCTGGGGGTGGCGCCTAGAGTTCCTTCCACTGAGACACGTGAGGGAAGGGGACGTTCCCAAAGCAGAGGCAGTGCCGCGGAGGTGGGGAGACCCCGGCCGGCAGACCACTTCAGCAGCGAGGCTGTGGCTGGCTGGGGTTTGTTAAGACCCAGTCTGCCTGGGTGCAGGAGGCCAGGGGCTCAGAGGGAAGGCCCCTGCCACATGCAGGCTGGGCAGTGAGAGGACCAGGCTCCAGCGTGGCGCCCGCACAAGTGGCAAGCAGCAGGCAGCTGGGGAAGCCAGGGCCTGCCCTCTCTGTCCTCTGCCGCACAAACCTCGCCTCAAAGCTGGGATCAGGCCCCGGATGAGATGTCCTTCCCTGCCAGCCTGCTGACGCCAGCTCCACCTGTTGTGCTCTGGGGACTGTGCCATGCCGAACAAGCATGTCCGTCACTACGGGCACACAGCATGTACCTTCCTGGGCCACTGTGCAGACTCCAGACGGAATTCTGTGAACTAAGTTCCTGCACATACCCAGCACCAAGCCAGGGTCCATGTCTTACAAACTGCCCTTCCCGGTTCTTCAAACATGCACAGGGAAGGTTGGCGGGGGGTGGCGGCCAGCAGGCTTCTGTGAGGCCTGATAGCTGGGAGAGCCAGGCCGAGGTGGGTGTCACAGCCACCCTCACTCACCACATCCACACTGATGTACAGACAGGTCCAGGATGGCCACTTCCCTGGGCTGCTGGCCTTGTCTGCTGTTGTCCCCCACTCATGCTTTGGGGTGCAGCAGCACCCCCAGCCCTCCCTCCACACAGCCCAGTGTTTTTATTTTTATGGTAGGATTGTGTATTTGTAACAATTGGCCTCCCCCTTAGAATGCAGCGCCCCTAGCCTGGAGGTGCTGGGAAACATGAGCCAGCCCCAGGACCTGTCCCTGCCCGGACCTCACTCCCTGCACAAATGCGGAACGCCCGCAGAGGTCTGGCTGGGAAGCCTCTGGGCAGCTGCTGCCTTCCCAAAAGAGCTGAGGGAGGCTGTCAGCACCCCCGCCTGGAGCCACAGCAGCTGCACCCAGGAGGCAGGCCCAGGGGCAGGGTGACAGTGACATGCCTGCTAGGGTCACCCAGAGGAGGCCTGTGGCGGGCCTGAGTGGACCGATGAGTGGTCGGGCAAGGGAGCCCAAACGTGGGCTAAGAGCTGCCGCGTGGCTGTTCCACCCCCAGGCCGTCCCCCAGCCTGTGTGGCTCCCAGCTCCTCCCTCCAGTCCTGGTTGCCACCGCCCCGGCCCACTCCGTGGACCGACCCCACCTCCCCAGCACTCCTCTCCCGTCCCTACTGTGCGCTGCCCCCTAGACCTGTCTGTGCCACAACGCTCCCGTGTGGCTCGGCCCTGCCCGCCCTGGGAAGAGGTCCGAGGCTCCTTCCTCCCTTTGTGGGCGACAGCCACTCACCCGGTGGGTCTTGCTGTGGGTGTAGAGGAAGGCCAGCCGGTAGAGGCTCTTGTAGTGCTGGGGGAAGCGGCTCAGGCACAGGCGGAAGGAGGCGATGCACTGCTCCGTGAGGAACTGGCGCTGCTCCTCGGCACCGGCTGGCAGCCCCTGCGGGAAGGCCACTGGCTCTCCGGGAGGGTCTCCTCTCTTCTTCCCGTCCCATGGGGCGGGCACAGACACCGGGGGCTTCACGGATACGCCAGCAGAGGCTGGGGGCTCTCCAGCAGCTTTCTGGCTGCCTTGCTCTGCAGCCCGGAAGCCTTCTGTGCTCTCCAAGGACTCCTCGGTTTTCCCTACAGCTGAGAGCAAAGGAAACAAGGTTACCCCAGGCTGAGGCCTCAGTGCCTTTGCTGAATGGGCACTGGACCCAGCACCGGGAAGCCTGAGGCCCAGGGCTTGCTCTGCCACTGACTGAGGTCACCGTGGCCACACGGCCTGGCACGCAGCAGAGGGCCCAGAGGTTAGAGAATGGGGCTTACAACCTGGGCGCTGGGTCCCGGCCCTAGCAGGGGGACATAGCACAGGCTGTGCTGCCTCTGGGGCTGGTGCAAATGCATGCAGAAGCAGCTCCCAGAGGGCAGGTGTTGTCACCACAGCTGACTAAAACTGCCAAGAAAGGGCTCACAAAGTACACCTGCTGGGTGCGAGCCAGGCACTCAACATGAGCCCGGGACCTGAACACCCAGCCTGATCCACCGGGCTGCCTGGGGCCTGGCAGCGGACAGTGGCAGCAGGCTGAATGACCCTGAGTCGGTCCTGAGGCTGTGCAGGCTCCTTGGCCGCAGGAGGAGGAGCTGTGTGACTCGGGGGTGGGGTGGGGGACAGGCGAGGGCGAGGGCAAGAGCAAGGATGGGGTAGCCTCTGCCCACAGCTCCTTAGGGACTCAGGAACTAGAGGCGGCAAGAGAAATGGCGGCACCACCCATCTGGGAGGTGATCTGCTGGGGCAGGGCTGGGTGGGCAAGGACTGAGGTCCCCACGTTCCCGTTGTGCCAAGTCCAAGCATAAGCAGGTGGATGACAGTGCGTGATACGCCGGCCTGCCACCCCTCTGCTTGCTGGGGAAGTCATCTGAACAAGCCCTTCCTGTCTCCCCTCAGCCACCGGTCAATGGCCAGGCCCTGCCTCCCAGACGCCCTGCCACCAGGCACAGGGAGTACGCCCCTCGGTGTCTACCTTCTCACGGACACACCGCCCTCCCAGCTTGCCTGCCTCGCCCGCTGGCTCTCATCTCTTAGGGTTCTACTCGGTGTCACTTTCCCTTTTGGGCCTCCTCGTTCTAGGGTAGCGTTTGCAGAGAAAGGGCACGGAAAGTGTCTCTGCTCCCACGCAGCCCAGAGCTCAGCAGGGGACCTGCCCCTTCTGTCACCTTCAGAAGGGACTGAGTGGCAGGAGGGCCTGGCTGGTCCCCATACGCCACTGACCCCTCACAGAGGCTCAGGAGGCTGCATAGGGTCCCGTAGCCAGTGTCTTACAGGGCATACCAGCACCTTATTAAAAAAACATGCAGCTTTCCAGGATGCTCCCGGGTTGGCTCGACACAACAGTGAGCAATAGGCAATGGCCCCAAGCCCTAGGCCTGGGGAACAGGGAAACAGGGAGACAACACAGGCCCTCCACCCCGAGGACTCAAATAAGGTATTAAGTGCTCAGACACAGAGAGACACACAGATACATGGGAGGGGTATTGTGGCACAGCAGCTTAAGCTGTTGCCTGCAATGCCGGCATCCCACATGAGTGCCGGCTTGAGTTCCAGCTGCTCCACTTCCTTTCCAGCTCTGTGCCACTGTGTCTGGTAAGACAGTGGAAGATGGCCCAAGTATTTGTACCCCTGCTACCCTTGTGAGAGACCTGGATGGAATTCCAGGCTCCTGGTTTCAGACTGGCCCAGCCCCGAACATTGTGGTCATTTGGGGAGTGAACCAGCAGAGGAAAGATCTCTCTCTCTCTCTGCCTTTCTCTCTGTAATTCTGCTTTCAAATAAATAAATAAATCTTTTAAAAAAAGGTACACAAGAACACAATTTTTATAAAGAAGGCAGAGGCTCAAAATATGTATCGAGACACAAAAAGGGTAGTCCCAGAATTTAAAAATCTAGTCAAAAACTGAAGAACGGGGCCGGCACTGTGGCGCAGTTAGGTTAATCCTCTGCCTGCAGCGCTGGCATCCCATATGGGCACCGGTTCGAGTCCCAGCTGCTCCTCTTCTGGTCCAACTCTCTGCCATGGCCTGGGAAAGCAGCAGAAGATGGCCCAAGTGCTTAGGCTCCTGTACCCATGAGGGAGACAGGGAAGAAGCTCCTGGCTCCTGGCTTCAGATCAGCACAGCTCCAGCCAGTGCAGCCATTTGGGGAGTGAACCAGCGGATGGAAGACTTTTCTCTCTGTCTCTACCTTTCACTGTCTAAAACTCTACCTGTCAAATAAATAAAAACCTTTAAAAAAAAAAAAAAAAAAAACCAACAAGCCTCAGGGGACTCTGTGACCGGAGGGGCCCAGAAGAGATGGGGCAGGCTTACCCACCGTGCCACTCCCCTGGGAATGAGCCTCAAGGGCACCAGAATCCCCCCCACCCCACCCCCTTTCAGAAGGAAGAGGGTGAGAAATGCTTTTCCCGGCACTTCCCAGCCAGGGTGTCCAGTTCCACCCTAGCTGTGGACAGATGCGGGGACTTCCCTGTACCGACAAGCAAGTCAAGTGCATGCTCTGGCTGCTGTGGCCCAGGCTGTGCCGGCTAGGGGGACTGGTGTGCAGTGCCCACAGGGCGCGTACCAAGGCCAGCAGAACACAGGAGCCATCTGAGAGGTCCTAGGAAGCACGGAGGCCCACCACAGTGGAGAGGCCGCATCCAGCCCAGGTCCTGGTCCAAGCATACATGGGGCACAGGTGCGCCTCAAGCCATGCCTCTGGCTGAGGTGTACAACGGCCTAGTAAAATTACAGGCCTCCTTGTGGAAGAGTCTGAACCCCAGGTGGCTACATGTCTTGGTACACACAAGTTAAGTAAAAACCTGCCGTGCCAGAAAGACATCAAGTCTCCCTCTCCCAACTGATGAGGCCCAGTATCCTAACTCCACTGGCCTGGCATGAGAACCCAACAGCAGGCAGCTGGGCTCCTTGGGCAGGATGGCCCACTGCCTCTCGGGCGGCCTCTTCCATACCAACCAAGCACCCTGTGCCTTGCCCTGCACAGGCACACAGGGATGGTCCCTAGGCCTCCACCTGACCAGGAAGAGGGCAGGCCTAGTGTCCACAGCATGGACTGCACAGGTTGGTAACAACGAGTCTGCTTTGGGTTCTACCCTTCTGCTCTCTGAATGATGGGCTGGGGGGAAGGAAAATCCAACAACTAATAGGGTAGGTCTGTGTTAAGCAGTGAAAAGTGCAACTTCTTTGTCTATTTAAAAAATCTTTCCTGACCTCTCTCTGTGTCTCTACCCCTCTCCATTAACTCTTTCAAATAAATAAAATAAATCTTAAAAAAAAGATCATTCCTGTCGTAACCATCACATTTTAGACATGCTTTAAAGCCTGTCCCCTGCAAAGCTGGGCTGCAGCCAGTGGCCACCGTCCCTCTGGGAAGCCTCTGTGCTTAAGGTACCACGGACGCCATGACACAGACCAGGTGGAGAGAGCAGCTCTGGAGATCTGATGGAAGGAGGCCAGTCCTCAGCAAGCTGCCAGCTCACACCTGCTGGACACAGTGGGAGGAGGCACATGTCCTGCACCAGGAGAGCGTGGCTGGCAGATCTGTGCATCTCCCCTCAGCACCAGCACCTGGCACAGACCTGGACAGGCTACACCCACAGCAGACACAAAATGTACAAGGCAGGGCCTGTCCGCTACGACACAACACTGAAGGAAACAACCGTGGTGACAGGGCTACCCACCAGGGTACCTTGGAGGACAAGGGGTGTAGAGTACGCTTAGAGCACACACTCAATGCCGGCCTGGGCTCTGCAGCCCTGCCTTCCTGCTTGGAGACCGTGATGTCCACTGGGAACCAGGGGAGGGTGTGAGGGAGACCACCGCTGATCGAGGTCAGGCCTGGAGGAGCTCTGTCCTGGCACCGTCTGTTGGGTCGGGCTCAGAATGCATTCCCTGCTGCGCCTGCTCTCCCAGCTACTGTGCAGGGGACCTTCATTTCTCTCCAGTTTGTTTTACCAGTGGTTAGCCCCACACATGGTCTACTTTGACCATCAGCTCTGAATGGAAAGGGGAAGGGGCTGCACAGGCTGGGCTGGACCAAAGCCAATCTGCCCTCAGCCCAGCATGCCCTCTGCCCAAGTCCTCGCCCACACGGGGGAGGGTGGGGGCAAGGCCATGATGACACACAGCACCTGCGGCGGTTCACTGCTTGGGGGAACACAGACCACAGATGACAGGCCTCGCTCGTCCAGTGGTAGAAACACCATCATTCCTAACTCTGGAAGTGCTGTGTCAGTGTTGATAGTGTTCAGGTCCTTTATCCTTCACAGTCCCAACTTCCTACCGAGTGTTTATGTCGGTTACACAACGTCTACACTGGCTGTGATCACATGACTGGCTGGTGAGAAACTAAGGCAGTGACCCACCTTTCAATGGGCAACAGGCGCAGTAAGTCCACCTGGTAAGTCCCCCGTTCTGTGCCTTTCTACCTGACCCTACGGGGAACCATCTCTGAACTGGAGAGGCTGTGGCCTCACCACAATCTAAGGCTGGCCAGGGGAGGCTGGCAGGGGCCAGCGAGTTGGCAGAGGCCTACCGCCTCCCTACAGGGAGCTCTCAGGCATGTGCAGGACTTCCTAGAGCTAGGTTGAGGTCCCAGAGTACGCAGGTTATCACGAGTTCCACTTCTGTCCACCCAGCCCACTGGGAAAGGCAGCCTGGGGAAGTGGCTAAGGTGCAGACAGACCTTGGGCAAATTCCTGACCCTCTCTGAATCTCAGGTTCTTCGCCTGTAAAATGGGACTAGTGAGAGTGCCTTCCTGCCACGGTGGTTGGGAGGACTAAAGGAGCTCTAGCAGGGCCTGGCACAGGCCAGCCATGCGTGGGCTTGGGTTGTTGCTGTTGTTACTGGCTGGTGAGCACCTGTACGCCCGGGAAAGCATTCCAAACCCACGGCGATCAGCCACCCTGAGAACAGCAGTGTGGAGGCCCCAGCCTGCCTTTGGGCTCCCAGCAAGCCCGGAGGTGGTGCTCTGCCCACTGATCTCCACAGGGGAACTAGGATCCCAGAGGAGCTGGGTGGACCCAGGGCTCAGATCAGGGCCCTCTGCCCATAAAGGGGAGATTTTTCCTAAAGGCCTGATATGATTCAGACTGAAAAAGAAAACACATTTATGACATCTGGGTCCAAAGACTTTTTTTAATAACTTCTTACCAAGAAAAAAAAAAAGGGCAAGACTGTCGTCATGGACATGGCTTCCCAGGCTGGGCTGCAGGGGTCATGACAACAACACCAAGTGCCACTGGGCACACGAGGTGCACCAGGCTCCGGGTGAGCACCCCGGGCTGTCTCATTTAGTCCTCACAACTCGGGATGGGCACTGGGATCACGCCCATCGTATAGGGAGAACAAGGGAGGGTCAGAGAGGGGAGTAACTTGCCCCACCGCGGTCTCGGGCAGCAGGTGGAGGCACGAGCTGAGAAGCCACTCGGAGCCCACAGTCTTCAGCTCTGCCGGGGCTGCCTCGGGGCAGCACAGCAGCTCTGAGGCGCCGAGTCAGGGCTCCATACCTCTTTCCTCCGCGGCCCCCTGAAGGTCTTTACCGGTCGGCACTGGCTGGGCACTGACAGCGGGCAGCTTCTTCTCTGTGTAGGGCTTCCGTGGGCCCTCCTGGGAGCTGGCAGGCTCAGTAAAGAAGTCCTGGGTAGAGCTGGAGTCCGAGAGTGCCACTGCTGTGCTGTCCTGGCTGCGGTCTAAGAAGGGGGAGAAGGAAGGAGAGAGGGTGGGGTGTGAACCTACACCACCTCCACTGCGGGTGGGCCTCCCCAGGGCATGTGTCCTGTCCTTGGCCTAGGAACTGCCCTGATCGGGGACGGCCTGAACACAGCCCATATGACGCTGCTGAGCCAAGCTACCCTGTCTCGAGGTCCCGCACCACTCGCCAAAGACACAGATTTCCACCATTGGCCCTGGGGTTTCCCAACGTCTCATCATACACCAGGGTTTGGGGATGGTGACCTTGAGGAAGCCCATTTCCTGTTCTGGCAAAGTGGAGCAGTTGACTCTCAGGGCAAATAAAAGAAGAGCCTTGATCTGAGCATCTGCTGACTCAAGTGGCCCAAACATTCCCACTACGGTGACGCGCTGCCACTGACCATGGAGTTGGGAAGAGGCTCAGCAGCCTTCCTGCCATAGAGACACAGCAGACAAAGCAACCATGTGGGCGGGAAGGAGTGCAGTGAGCGTTCGCAGCCTGCTGGCAAAGGCCAGGTATGGACTAGAACAAGGGTCTCTAGCCCCAGAGTCACCCACAAAGGAGAGGCTGTTCTCCTCTGACCTCCACAGGTGTTCAAGAGAAACCCCAGGGCTGGGGCGAGGCAGGGCGAGGAGAGAGCTGAGATAACCTTCCTGGGAATGCTGGCCTGGAGGGCAGGAGTGGCTGGCTGTGGCTCTCCTCTAGAAACAAAGAGCCTTGTTGCCTCCAGGGTATGGGACCCACTGCAGCAGGCAGAGAGAAGCACAAATCTTGTACCCTGTCCTCCCTGAGTCTGAGGCTGGATTAAGAGCCACCAAGGTGAGCAGTAAAGCAAGGTGGACTGCAGGGCAGGGCAGAGCAGGGCGAGGGCCTGGAGAGACTCCCTGCACACAAAGCTGGAAGGTGGCACTGGGACCTGGGGATAAACCTTGTGCCAAACCAGAGGCCTGCTCCAAGTGCAAGGCGACAGGAATGAGAAGCTGGGGGTACACCGAAGGGTACACACGGCAATGACAAAACCCAAGCCGGCTCAGCTTCCCGAGAGCAGAACTTAACTTCCCTGACCAAGGGCCTAGAAACAGAGGAGGGAAACCCATTCCAAGAATAAATATTATTCTTTATATAATATCTGAGATCCAACAAAGAAAAGGTAGGATACTTATAAAAGAAAGCGAAAGATGAAAAGGGGGAGGGTTGGGTGTTGTGGCACGGTGGGTTAAGCTGCCACTTGTTGTTAGGTTTGGAACAGCTTGGGGTTCTGGCCTTTGGACCCCCAAAAAAGGCAGAGACCGACCTCAACAGGGACAGGCTGCTTAGTGAAGCAAAGAGGTGGTGGCAGTTTCTGAACAGACTGCACACAGTGCAAGCTCAGCGCTGAGTTTTCCTCTGGTTAGGGAGGGTATGGGGTCGGGGGAGGAGGCAGAAGGCAGGTGGTGGGACAGTAGAGGGCTCTTTGAAGCCTCTGGGAACTTCCACCCTATCTGTTTCACAAGCTGCCCTGTGCAGCTCATTTGTTTTGCCAGTTGCTTTGCAGGAGTCTGGAAGGGTCTGGATCAGCAGAGGAGGAAATGGGGCGGGGGTGGGGGGAAAGAGAGGGACAGGGTTAGGGAAGGGGCAACATGCCCTTTACTTGGGATGCCCCCACGTTCCAAATTGGAGTGCCTGGCTCGTACTCGGGCCATCATCTGCTGCCTCACCAGGTGCATTAGCAGGAAGCTGGATCAGAAGCAGAGGCAAGACTCGATCCTAGACACTCGGACATGGAACACAGGTGTCCCAAGTGGTAGCTTAATCTACTCCACCATGATGCCTGCCGCAAGGAGGTATTTTGTTTATCCTAAGGGAGTAACTATATTTTAGAAAAGAGACATTACAACAAATTGATAACAGAGCTTATGAAGTTGCTTCTCCAAAGCTGGAAGCTGGGACCCTGTACGTTGCTCTGTTACTCCCTGGCTCCCAGAGCCTGTGCAAACGCCATGAATCTTCACACTGCAGGTTCCTCACATGTAAAGCTGCACTGACTCCACTTCACGGAGTCGTGACGAGGGTTAAAAAGGCTGGGGGCCGGTGCCGTGGCTCACTTGGTTAATCCTCCGCCTGCGGCGCTGGCATCCCATATGGGCGCTGGGTTCTAGTCCCGGTTGCCCCTCTTCCAGGCCAGCTCTCTGCTGTGGCCCAGGAGGGCAGTGGAGGATGGCCCAAGTGCTTGGGCCCTGCACCCCATGGGAGACCAGGAGGAAGCACCTGGCTCCTGGCTTCGGATCAGTGCAGTGCCCCAGCCGTAGCGGCCATTTGGGGGGGTGAACCAACAGAAGGAAGCCCTTTCTCTCTCTCTCCCTCTCACTGTCTAACTCTGCCTGTCAAGTTAAAAAAAATAAAAATAAAAAAAGGCTAACACGTAGAGAGCTTCAATCAGCGCTTGACACACAGTAAATGAGCACAAAATGCGGGCTCAATTGTCAGCACTACTGTTTTTGGGAGTGTGTGTGTGTTCCATCACTAGTCTCAGATTTGCCGTTATGGATTTAGTGCTGCTTGGCCAGAGGGTCTTGCAGAAGTCATACTGCAGCCAGTGTCCAAGCAGCACCAATATGATGGATGGGAATCACCTCTCAGGCCCATCGTGGGCGGGTTGCAGAGAGCAGTGCCGAGAATGAGGCCCATGACCCAGAGGCTGCCACGCTACTCCAGCATCTTTGACACCAGGAGCTGCCAATGGAGACCTTGTGGTGGCCCAGTTCCAGCTTGCCGAGCCCTCGTCCTTTGCCTGGTAACTATGTGTCATCAGTATCAGGTGGGCTGACAGCAAGAACTGGGGGCCTAGGACACACGCGAGATGTGAGCAGGGAGCTGACCTGACTGCACCCTCTGCTTCGCACTTGGTGAGGGGCTCTTCCCACACTAGCGAGGCCAGGCCTCCAAGCTCCACGAGCACTGCACAGGGGTTACAGCCAGCCTGCAGCCCTCACAAGTCCCATACACAAGTCCACAGTGTGAGGGGGTCACCTCTTCAACAGAAGAGGGGGACAGCCTACTTGCTGTCCGCGTAGAGAGGGAGGCCCGACAATGGAGACCTCAGCTCCCGAGGACAGACCCACATTCTAATCCTCACTAAGGCCTGGTGACCCTGGCTGAGTGAATTTGCTACTCTAGGCCCCTCTTCATACTCTGTAACACAATGGTCACTGTGTCCCTACCTCTGACCATGACACACACAGAATTGTCACAGGGGCCTGGCACACGTGAGTGACGGCCCGGTGACCCATCCTGTCCTGCAGCATCCAACAGAGAGGACATCGACGGCCTGGGCCACGTCCCTGCAGCCAAAGTCTCCTGGAAGTCGGGCCAGGGCCAGCTCTCCCCAGCCAGCTGCAGTCGCTGCACCGCTGAGCAGCCCAGCCAGGATGACCTCGGCCACTGGCATGCTGCCCCGCCAACTCACTGGCTCACAAGCTGCTGGGCTCTGCACCTAAGGGAATCCCAGCCGTGATCACCGTGATGACAACCCAGGATTGGCCCAAAGGGATACGGGCTCCCTGTGTGCTACTGTCTCCTGACGCTGCAGTGGGAGGGAATCACCAATGTCCTCGAGGGCAGAGGAGGCAGCCCCACCTCCCCAGGAACAGGGCAGGCAAGGGAGGGCGGCCCGCTGCACTCCCAAGGAGCAGCAGCCGAGCGGGTGGGCGTGCAGTTTTAGAACAACATCCAGAGCAGCAGCTCCCACAGCAGAGGAGCAGGGCACACGGCAGCTGAGGGACCACTTCCCAGCTGCCTTCTGGAGGCATGGAGAGCAGAGGCTATCATCGGTGCCGAGGGCACTGTGCTGCTCCTACACAAGGCTCTGCCTGTTCCAGGGCAGACGAGGGCACCCAGGAGGCCCCTGAGGAAGGCACTGCTAATGGGGCTGGTGCAGTCACCATGCTGGGGGCAGAACTGGAGAGGCAGGGGCTGTGAGGTGCTGGCCAAGGTCCCTGCCCATCCTGCGGGCAAGGCTGCAGGAAAGGCTCCAGGGACACGAGTGTCTGGGAAACACTAGACAAGTGCATCTCCTCGAATGACAGCCACCAAAGGGGACTCAAGGCCCAGGGCTCACTAGCTCTCTGCTTCTTTCAGGTGTTGTGTATCTGAAAGGGCTGGCATAAGCTTCTTTAAAATGACCCTGATTATAAACACCCGCAAGCAACGCGAGAGTTCACACCAATAAGCCAATCAGAGTGAAAGGAAGCCAAGTTTTGTTTCTTCCATCAATACAGCAAAAGAGGTGAATGGAAAAGCTCTTAAAGAACGGCTCTATAGCCGGTCCCACGGCTCACTAGGCTAATCCTCTGCCTGTGGCGCCGGCACCCCAGGTACTAGTCCCAGTCGGGGCGCCGGATTCTGTCCCAGTTGCTCCTCTTCCAGTCCAGCTCTCTGCTGTAGCCCGGGAGTGCAGTGGAGGATGGCCCAAGTCCTTGGGCCCTGCACCCACTTGGGAGACCAGGAGGAAGCACCTGGCTCCTGGCTTCAGATCAGCGCAGCACCGGCCGTGGCGGCCATTAGGGAGTGAACCAACGGAAGGAAGACCTTTCTCTCTCTCTCTCACTGTAACTCTGCCTGTCAAAGGAAAAAAAACAAAAAAAACAAAAAAAAAAAAAAACGGCTCTATCGGGGCTACCAGCGGTAGCCCCAGCATCCTATATGGCGCCGTTTGAGTCCTGGCTGTTCCACTTTTGATCCAGCTCCTGCTAATGCGCCTAGGAAAGTAGTGGAAGATGGTCCAAGTGCTTGGGCCCCTGCACCCATGTGGGAGCCCTGGAAGAAGCTCCTGGCTCCTGGTTTTGGCCTAGTTTACTCCTGGCTGTTGTGGTCATTTGGGGAGTGAACCAGCAGATGAAAAACCTCATTCTATCTAGCTGGGAAGATGGCATGTCCCTAGCCCTTCTCTCTAGCGCAGCTTCTCAGGGAGTCCACACACACATACACACACAGATGGAGGGCAGGGAACGTTCGCTGGGAGCAAGGCAGAACAGCTCTGGGGCCAGACGAGACAGGGCAGGGTGGACAGCAGGGACGCAGTGCTGAGAAACAGCTCCTAGGGAGCTGGCTGAGCTGAAGCAGCCCCCCTTTCTGAAGTGGGAAGCCCTTGCTCTGGGGAGTCTCGCGGTGAGGCAGGAGGGGAGGGAGGGCTGCCGCTGACCATGTCCTCTCCCAGCAGCGTCATTTCTCATGTCACCAGGCCCACAGCCAAGGGTGGGCCAGGGTACCCCAGAAGGCCAGGAATAGGGGAAACTTCTGCGAGGGCAGGGCCAAAAGCTTCCCTTGGGGAGAGAGCCCCACCTGTCAGCCACATGCCTTAGGGCAAGCAGCCCCTCCCCCCCCCTGAGGCGCACAGGACAGCTGAATTCAGCCTGGTCTCACTGGGCACGGCCCTCCCACTGCCTGTGTGCACCAATAAGGGACACAGGTGATCTGGGTGTGTGAAAGGGGATTGTGGGCCGGACAGGCAGCTGTGAGTGGAGGTTCCAGGCCTGGCTCCCATCTCACCTCCTCCATGAAGCATGCCTGGGTATGACAGACCTTATCTGGGGTCCTATGGCCAAGGTGTAACGGGCTGATGCATAACTCTGTGTGCAGATGGCCTGTGTTGAGCACCCACAGGCCCAGGTGGCTCTGCTGACAGCGCAGACTATGGATGCCAAGCCTGGTGGCAGAAGCCCTCTGCTCTCCTGCCTGACCTGGCAGACGCAGGCGGCACTGGCCATCATCCTGCAGCAGACACCTCATGGAGGCTCTGCAAGAGAGGCCTGGCATGGGCGTTTTCTGGGCTCCTTCGTCCTGAGGCGGAGCAAGAGCCAGATGGAAAGAAAGCGGATTCGACATGGGGGAGCTGGGTGCTGCTCAAAGTTCCCAGAGGGCTGGGTGGGGGAGGGCCTCCCAGGGAAACAGGCACACTGAATAGGACCCCCAAGGACCACCCCAGCCTGGCTGCTGAGAGCTGCCTGGAAGTCAACAAGACAGAAGACAGTCGCCAGCAAGCAGGCCCCAGGCTGGCCCTGCCCTTTTTTCCAACATTCTTCTAAAAACCTTCCCACACAAAAATCTGTTTGTACTAATTAATATTTGTGGCAAATGATAAATATTTGATTCTTTGACTGTTAATCACTGGAAGGTTCCAGGTCCCTGCCTGTGGGCCGTTCCCTCCCCCCTCCCTCTGAATCCCAGGGGACAGCAGCTGCCCGCCAACTGCGGATAAAACCAGCTGCCTCCAAGCCCAGCAGCCTCCACTTCCAGGGCGCGGCCACAGGGCCAGCTGCAAAGGGGTGAGAGCTGGCCCTGCAGAGGGACGTGGCGCTGGCTGGGGACGGAAAGGCTGCACTCGGCCTGAGAGCAGATGCTCTTTTCAGTCTTTCTTTGTTAAGGTCTGACTAGGCTCAAATCCCTTGACGTTCCCGGGATCTCCAGGCCAGCCTAAAAGGGCTCGGGCGTCACAGGGCACGAGCTTCTGGTGTCTCCTTAAACGTGTTTTCTCTACTGCTCCAGCAGTAAGACTGGAAGCAGCTCACAGCTGTTTAATCCATCAGCTCTGGTCAATGAAGCGCAGGGACAAGGACGTGGCAGCCACGCTGACCGGTGCACCCTGAGATCACAGATATGGGGTGAACTAGAAAACAACAGGCTTTTAGGAACTGTAAACCTAGGTGGAATGAATAATTTGAGAAATTTTTCAACTGGACAAAGTCTGCTCCAGTGGGTCCCTGTCAGCCAGTCCGCCAGGAAAGCCAGGTCCACCGGGAGCAGGACTGGCTGTGTGGGGCACAGCTCTGAGGAGACTGACAGACAACAAGGAGAAGAGATTCCCGAAGCCCGGGGGCCCAAGAGAGGCAGACACAGGGAGGCAGCAGGGAGGCAATGGGGCAGCAGTAAGGGGCCGGGCTTCGCCCTCTGCACCGTCTCCGCAGGGCTCGCAGGTGAGGGCTGACTGCACAGAGCCCATTCCCTGGAGGCCCCAGCGTGCTGAGAGCGCACTGCTGCCCTGCTTGGGAGCTCTTGAGGTTTGAACAATTTCCTACCAAGAGGCAGGTGCACAGGCCCCTCCTGACTTAAATGGTGCTCCACAGCCACCTGGTGAGCTTTTGGTGGGGGGCGGGGAGGCTCTCCAGAGGGTGATGGGGAAAATCTGCCAGCCTTAGAGCCCAGAGAAAGAGGCCCCCTGTGGCCCCATCACTCTCCCCTCTGCCTGCAGGAAACAGCCCCTCGCCACTGGGGCTCTAAAGGTGCTCTCCCAGGTTCTTCCTGAAAGTCTCTTTTCACCGACCCTGGTCACTGTAAGGACTCTCTGGCCTCCGTGTCTTTGTGCCTGCTGCCCCTCACCCTAAATGGCCCTGCAGGCCTCTCTGGGACCTGCCTCTTCCAGGAAGGCCTCCCAAACTACCAAACCTCAGAGCGTGTTCCCTCCTGCCAGCTCCTGGTACTGTCCTGGGACAGCACCTGGACACCTACACGGAGCATTCTGGCAGCAGGGATCAGGGCCCCGCACACTGCAGGCTCTGGCCTCGAGAGGTTTCCAAACAGATTCTGGAGGAGGGGAGAGCAAAGGAGGTGCAGGGCTCTGCCCTGACAGCCTCCCCAGTCCCACCGGCACTGAGGGATCAAGTAGGACAACCTGAGCTCCCCTCGGGGTCTGCGTCCTGTGGATCTGCTTCCAGAACACTGTTCCTACCAGAACCCAACCACCCCCAGCCCTAGGAAGGGAGGCTGCTAAGCGGAGCTGGGGTCGGGTGCCCTCGGCAGCCCGGCTGCTGCGGTCTATGCACGCAGGGCCACCTGAAGGCCCTGGTCACTGCACACAGTTCATATTGTCACACATTCGTCCTTGTAAAGAGGTTTCGGCATCCTGAAGTCTGCTGCCTTTGTAAGTTTTTGAAAGCAAGAAAGAGCAAAGCAATGGAAATACAGCACTGAGCCACCTGCCAGGCAGGTGGCAGTGCAGTGGGTGTGAGGCCACCACTGCCTCTGCCTCTGGCCACACTGGGAGACTGGCCAGCAGCAGAAGCGAAGCACATCAAACATACACCATCCAAATCACAGGACCAGCAGGGATGGAGGTGCTCCTAGGCACGGGGAAGCAGGGAGCCGGACTGAGGGCTGAACATGCGGTCTGCTGTTCCCTGAAGCGAGCCGTGACAGGTGCAAGCACAAAGACAAAGCCTGGAGAACAGAGTGTGGTCAGGGTTAGGGGCAGCACGGGCAATATTGGGGGAGGCAGCGTGGGGCACGCGGGCGAGGATGAGCACAGATGGCACACGACACACATGGCGACAGCATGGCATGGTGGTGAGGATGGATGGCTGTGAGAGGGCCTCCAGGAAGGTCCACACACTACAGCCTAGTGCCCAAGGCACCTCTGAGGCACCTTGGCAGCTCTGTCCGTACATCAACGGGGCCAGCAACATGGACATCAGCCTGAGGCTCCCTCTCCTGTTCTCCTCCAGCCTCCCCAGCAAACACCAACACCTCCCTCAAGTCCTGCTAAGGCCTCGTCCCTCAGAAAGGCCTCTCGCCCAGCAGGCGGCCAGCTCAGCACCCTCTGGGATGGGTGAGCCTCACCTTTGCAGTGCTGACTTCGGCTGCAGAACTGACTCACTGGCACCTGCCTCCCTGACTAAGACCTGTCTCAGGCTCTTCGTGCCCTGTGCAGCTGGCACGGCACCAACAGGACACAGGCTCGTCAAAGAAACTGACAGAAGGCCTATCCCCAGGTTGCCCACAGGGCAAGACCTCTGACCTCTAAGGCCCTTTTTGGCTCTGGCATTCTGAGGTCACCTGGAGCATGACAGGCAGACAGTGAGGGTCTCAGTCAATCCACAGAGCCATACAGATATATTCCCAAAGGCTGGGTAAACCAAGCCAAGCCAAAGACCAAACTGCTCCCTATCGGCCCTGCTCCCAGGGCCCTCAGTGGAGGGCAGTGCATACAGATGTGGTCTCTCCCTGCCAGGTTGGCCAGGCCTGGGACCTTCCTAGCATTAGCCTCACCCCTGGCCTATGTGGAAGGAGACTCATGCCCCTCTCTCAGCTTCGCCACACTGGTGGGCAGCCCTGGGCGAGTGTTCAGCTTCCTCCCAGGGAGGCAAGGACCAGACCAAGACTGCGGGGCTGCTGTGAGGACGGAGATGTGTTACTGCCCTGCAGGCCCTTGCCCCGAGCTGAGCACAGAGCCAAGTACCCGCACTACTTGGTGGGGTCTACCTGCTCACATGCACACGTGCACACACACACATATGCCCTCACGTATGCCACACACCAACACTGGGGGGGAGGCAGAGATTTTGTTCAAAAAGGCTGTGTGCTGTTGGAGCCCCTTGACTGTGACAACAGGCTCCTCCCATCCCTTTTGTTTCTGCTCAGGAAGCGCCCACAGTACCGATGGCAGCACCGAGGATAACCTTCAAGAGACAGATGGAGGGAGAAGCTGGTGAGGTGGGAGGAGGCCACGCAGGGCTGCTGGCAGCAGCAGCCCAGGACTTGGCTCGTTCTGTCTGTCTCAGCTTGGCCAGCCCCCTCCTCAGGCCAGCCGTGAGCGCCCTCCTGGCTGCCCTGCTGAGGCTGGCTTTGGCACGGCTGCAGTGGTGTCTCAGCGTAAGCCGAGGGCTAACTCTAGGGCTTTTCATCAGAGTGGGGGAAGGGCTGCATTGGTGTGGGTGGCAAGAGGCTAGTGAGAGAAGTTCAGAGAGTAAACCTGGGTCCTGAAGCAGCTATTTCCAAATGTCAAGTTTTATTTCAAAATTATCTTGCACCCAATCAGAACTGGCTCCAGTGCCTTTCTGATTTTGAAGCAAGGGCAGGCATATTAAAGTGGAGAGGGAACCTCATCCTAACCATCACTCCTGTTTAACACTGATGGAGGAAATAGCCCCATTCTACAGGTGAGAAAACTGACACTCAGAAGTGAAGGCCCTTGACAAGATTGCTAAGCACATAAGCAACAGAACCAGGACTGGAACTCGGATCCCTGTGACTCCAAGGTCCACCCTGCCCTGGTCTCCCTGCCTGGCTAGAGTGAGCGGTCCCTGAACCTTTCCACGCTTGTTTTTCCTCAGCTACACCACAGCTAGAGGCACTGGGCATCCTCCCTGTGATGGGAGGGCTTGGCTGTGGCCTCCTGTGAGCACCAATGCCCATGTCCTCCCACAGGAGACCTGCAGCTGGTCTCAGAAGAGCTGAGTAGAGTATGAGCCAAGGATTCCTCTCCCAGGCCTAGGTGGGAAGTGGGAGCAGAAGTGGGCAGCGTGGCACTGGTGGCCATCAACAAATCCGCTGGCACAACAATCTGTGGCTTTCGCCAGGAGCTGGGCCCCTTCCCTCGGCACCAGTGCAGCTGCGAAGGGGCTGCATCAGCATTCTACAATGCAACTATCTCCGGGCCCCACATTTTCCTGCTGCAGCCACTGCTCTCTCTCAGAGGTGAGGAGGCTGAGGGTCTGAAAACACCGGGCAGCCAGGCTGGGCAGAGCAGATAGCACGCCAGGGTTGGGCTTCACTGCACCCCAGGGCTAGGACTAGGGGCAGGGGGCACAGGATGCCAAAGGCTCCACATCACTGACAAGGACACTCGGAGAACTTTTTTAAACAAGTATTTTAAAATGTTCAAAGACTGAAATTCTAGTTAAGCTGATTTCTATGGTTCCTTCTGCAAACTTGCAGAACAAAGAGGGATTCCGTTGATACCCAGACCCCGTCATGCACGGCGGCCACCCCGTAAGCACTCTGCAGCGGCCCCACAGCTTTAAGCACATTCTTAGGCCAGCACAGGACAGCTGGGCAGCTGGTGTCAGGTGGTGTCACTCCCAGAGGAGGCGTGCCCAGCCCTGCGGGCTGACGGCCAAGCCCACGGGCATCTGCGGGCCGAGCCAGCAGGAGCCCGCAGTGCTGGGGGGGTCAAGCACACGGACAACTGTGAAAGGCAGTCCTCTCCCCTGCAAACTCCAGCACGGTGCTAAGTCTCCACAGGAAGTACCCAGCAGAAACAAATCCCCAGAGCAGGGATTTACTGCTAACATGTTTCCTCACCGTTTAATCTGAGCTAACTAAGGAGGGGGGCCATGGCCTTCCTTAGGCAATGTCAGGTGGCATCATCACCTGAGGGCAGGGAGTGGCACCACTAGCAGGACTGGGGGTTAGGACTCCAAGCTGTGGTCAGGAGTGACGGAGACACAACAGCACACACACTCAGACCTTCAGCCCCTTTCACCACACACTCTGCAGACAAAACCAAACCCAGGTGGGACGCTGTAACCTCTGCGCTCTCAGGGCATCACCAAACCCCGCCCCAGAGGACTGACACGCCCTTCACCAGTGCGTCTCTAAAGCTGCTCTCAACCCCTGCCCCTCGGCTCTCCTGGAACTTGGGCACTGGAGCCAAGGTAACACGGCCCCCCGGTACCTTCTAGCCAGCCGAGTGCTGGGCCCCCACTTCAAAGCTACCATGAAGCCGCAGAGGGTCCATTCCCTCTCCAAGGAGCCACTCTGTAAAGGCCACACAGCAGGAGGCACAGCCTTGGGGCTATCCCACCCAGCTGGGGGGCATCCTATCACCCTGGGACAAGCCTGTCTCCCCTGTGGCCCAGGTGAGATGAGTGACACGTGAGTGAGGCTCAGCTGTCTTCCAGCACTGTCACTGCCTTCCCAGGGCTCCACTTCAGTGTCCCTCTAGTCCACCACTTGGCTCCCCCCAGCAAGCACCTTGTCACCAGCTTATCACTGTGGAGAGGAAAACATGAAGAACTTGAGCTACAGGCCAGCATGCAAGCCTCCTATGGTTAGTAAGGAATGTGGTGGAACGGTCGCCACCTGCCCCATCCCACACGGAACAGCCTTGCACGTGGTCCCAGGTGACTCCATCAACAATTTGGATTCCCAGGGTGACAGGTTTAGCACTAGTCACAGACTTCCCATGACTGCCAGGGGCACAGGACCACACCACTGTGCTGAGGATAGCAAGCAGCAAAGCCGACTGCACAGGAGCCACTTCACACCAGCAGCCCCTTTGTGGAGGGTGGGGAAATGCAGGCTCAAAGCAGCAAGGCCCCTGGCTGCCAGGTGGGCAGGCTGGCAGGTGGCGACCCTGTGCATGTCTTTGGGAGCACAAGAATCACCGTGAGTCCATGAAGTTAATGAACAGCCGCAACATTGCCCGTGTCACCCCAGACCCGGCACCCCCCCTCACCAAAACAAAGCGACAAAACAGGGTCGCCCGAGCACCCGCCCCATGATCGGCGTGCCGCCCTGGGCTGGCAGTAGGGAGAACAGGGACTGTACCGTCCGGCGTCGCCTGCTGGTGGGGTTTTTTACATTTGACGTAATCGTGGTCAATCGGAGTGGCTGTGTAAGGTGGGGATGTCAGACCTGGGCCAGAGGAGGAGGGGAGGGAGGCTCCGGGGCCCGGCAGTGTCCCAGCTGAAGAGTGGGAGTCCTCGTCCACCAGGCAGGCCTTCTCCCTGTGGGGACAGAGGGTTGAGGCGCAGGTCAGAGTCTCCACCTCATGCTGACATGGTGTGCGTTGGTGAGGGTGAGAGCCCTTCCCAGGGCCTCCTGCCCGCACGCACCTTGAGCAATCCTGGCCCCATCTGGCAGGTGTCACAGAATCCTGGGAGGACAGGTCTCACAGCACCCACACGGGCACTAGTCCCTAGCTGGATGCTACCCAATCTTTCTGGTTTCTCAGCTGTTTGGGGGTCCTGGGTCCCGAGGAGGCTGCAGGGGGAGCTGATGAGCCTTTCCTCAGAAGTACTCCAGCACTCTCCACACCAGGCCAGGGCCCTTCTGGGTGACGATCTGACTGAGTTGACCCCTGGCAGGTGGGTGGATTTACTGCAGGCTCATACATACGCAAGGATATCTGCTGCCACACGGCTAAGCAAACAAATCAGAAAGAGCTTACATGGGGCCAGCACTGTGGCATAGTGGGCTAAGCTGCCACTGGCAATGATGGTGTCCAATATGAAGTGCTGGACAGCTGACCCAACTCCCTGTTAATGCACCTGGGAAAGCAGCAGATGAAGGTACATGGGCCCCTGCCACCCATGTGTGGGACTCGGATGGAGTTTCAAGTTCCTGGCTTTGGCCTGGCCGGGTCCTGGCTGTTGTGGCCCCCGTGAACTAGCAGATGGAAGATCTCTTTCTCCCACTCACAAATCATAAATAACTACATAAATAGAAAGTAGGGAGACAGGGAAGAGGGAGGTCTAAGTGCCCCCAAGAATGGTTACGTTATATCCACACTGTGGAATCAGAAGTAGCCACTAGAAAGAATGGGTGAACAGGGTATCATCTCCATGGGATGTGTCCCAGACCCACTGTTTCAGGAAAAAGCAAACTCTATAACAACACCTTTTCTTACAAAGTAAAAGATAAAGCCAGTGTTGTGACATACCAGGTAAGGCCGCTGCCTGTGACGCTGGCATCCCACAATCCCATGTGTGTGCTGGTTCAAGTCTTGGCTGCTCTACTTCCTATCTGGCTCCTGGCTAACGCATCTGGGAAAGCAAAGTAAGACGACCCAAGTACTTGGGTCCCTGCCACCCATGTGGGGGACCCAGATGGAGTTCCCGGCTTTGGCCTGGCCCAGACTCAGCTGTTGCAGCATCTGAGGAATGAACTCCAAACGTGGATGGAAGATCTCTCTTTCTAACTCTTTCAAATTAATAAATGAATCTTTAAAAATAAATAAATAAAAGAAATCCTCCAATGGTATGTGTGCACATAAGTGTGTGTAAATGCATAGAAAACAATTTCAGAAATCAAACTGTGAATCATGGTTAACTTTGAAAGGGAGAGGTTCTATACTATTTTAGTCTCTATATTTACATACTGCCTGAATTTCCTTTTCTTCTTGTTTTAAAGATTTATTTTAAAGGCAGTTAAAAAGAGAGAGAGAGAGCTGGCGCCGTGGCTTAACAGGCTAATCCTCCGCCTTGCGGCGCCGGCACACCGGATTCTATCCTGGTTGCCCCTCTTCCAGGCCAGCTCTCTGCTGTGTCCCGGGAGTGCAGTGGAGGTTGGCCCAAGTGCTTGGGCCCTGCACCGGCATGGGAGACCAGGAGAAGCACCTGGCTCCTGGCTTCGGATCAGCGTGATGTGCTGGCCGCAGTGGCCATTGGAGGGTGAACCAACGGCAAAGGAAGACCTTTCTCTCTGTCTTTCTCTCTCACTATCCACTCTGCCTGTCAAAAGAAAAGAGAGAGAGAGAGAGAGAGAGAGAGAGAGAGAGAGAGAGAGAGAGAGAGAGATCTTGCATCTGCTGGTTCACTCCCGAAATGATGCAACAGCCAAAACTAGGACAGGCTGAAGCCAGGAGCCTGGAGTTCCACTGAGGTCTCCCACATGGATGGCAGGGGCCCAAGTACTTAGGTCACCTGCTGCTGCTTTACCAGGCATATTACCAGGGAGCTGGATTGAAAACAGAACAGCCAGGATTCCAACCAGTGCTCACAGGGGATGCTGGAGTCCCAGGCAGTAACTTAACCTGCTGTGCCATAACGCCAGCGCCTGCCTGAGTTTTCTGTAAGTAGAATACATTCGTGTTTATTCGTAGATCTCAATATTATAAAAGACAGACTTAGGATCAATGGAAGACAACTTCATTGTCCCGCAGGTAAAAATGCAAATCTGTGACTCCTGAGTACAACGAGCCACACTCTGACCTGCTGATAGCGTGCTGACTCCTGAGTACAACGAGCCACACTCTGACCTGCTGTTAGCGTGCCGTCTGTCCTACACACTGAGGGGTACGATCCAGGCAAAGCTGGGCACCACTTGCCAGCAGCAAACATCGCCTAGACTGGTTGTGAGCAGGTGGCCTTCGGGGACAGAGCCTGGGGGCAGGTCTCACTGACAACTGGCTAAGAGGGCACAGTGCCCAGCCAGGCGGGGACCCCAGAGATGAGGTCAGCTGAGCCAAAGCTTCAGGAGGTAAATGCCAGAGTGAAAGAAGCCTGGGCTGCAGAGTGGCCAACATCCAGAGGCAGGCCCGGGGTCAGTGCCAGGCCCAAAGTGGAGTGCAGCAGGGCCCCAGCCTCCCCATGCTCTCTGGCACCACAGGAGCCCACGCTGCCCACTGCTTCTCGGGAGAATGGGCGGCAGGCCAGGCCTCAGAGGTCCCCACCTTGGGAGAGGCCCTGGAGAAGAAGCAAGGGGTAGCAGTCCACTGAGTAAAACCTGGTTTGCCCCAGTGCTGTGCCCAGAATAGAGCCAGGCCCCAGGGGAGACCAAGGGAAGACATCAGCTTCTCTCCAGGACTCCCCGGGGTGGGGATTGCAGGATTGGGTGGGGGGCTGGAGAGCAGCTTTAGATGTCACCACAGGGTGAGGGACTGGGGCCTGCACCTTTACCTTCTCCTTCCCAGATTCAGCAGAGGGCACCTCAACCCAGCACCTGGGGCCTTCCAGAGGGTCTCAGACTCCATGAGTCCCTCCGAACACCACACTGCAGTCAGCAGGGACTGCCACTCACTTTTCCGAAGCTTTGGGGGTGTTCTTCTCCTCGCCCCTGGCAAAGGGTCCTTCTGCAGCCTCCTTCATAAAGGTGACCAGGACCTCCGCACCAACCCCAGAGTCAGGCTTCCCCAGGAGCTTCAGGATGGAAGCGTGCAGCCGGAAGTACACCTAGGACACAGAGTGTTCCACACGCCAGTCAGCAAGGCTGGAAACAATGCCCTGACTGGGGCGACAGGCCATCGCTCACTGCCTGTTTCGTTAGCTTTTAAGCCAGCCAACCTATAACTAATTCAAAATGAGCTCTAAAATGGACAGCCTAACTATTTATTTACCCAGGAACCCAGGCATGTGGTGGTGAGGGACAGAGCACTGTTCACGGGGCACCACCTCCTGGCATGGCACCCCTCTCTTGTAACCCATAGAAAGCAAGCTCCCCCCACCCCCGCCCCATCTCCCACTGGACTGTGGGCGGTTGCAAATGAGGACTAGGTCGGCTTTCTGACTGTGACCCAGCCCCCGGGCAGCACCAGGCGCCCCTGGGAACCTCTGCCCGGAGGGTACGGGGTGGGTGAGCAGGCAGCATGCGGCACTGGTTGGGCCCCGTGCTTTCCTCTATTTCCTTGAGTCCTCACCACATCTCAAATGGGTCAAGTGAGTTGCCCCATGGCCAAGAAAGCCCAGGGCAAGGCTAAACCCAGTCTGTCATGTCTCCTGCCCTCTACTGCCCCCAAGCAAATGCTACACCACACGTAGACACCTCGGCAGGTGACTTGGCCTGACCTTCCTGCCCAAGTGTGCGTCTGATGTGGTTTCCAGCTGTGGTGCAGGCTCACAATGGAGGGCAAGGTAGGTGCCAGCACTGCAGGCTCTGTCTAGCCGGCCTCCTCTCAGCCGGAAGTGGTTTGCCCCCAGGTGGGATGCTTGTTGGTCCAGGTCCACTCTCAGTGGGCATCCAGGACAGTGAGGGCTTACACCCGGAGCCCCTCCACCTTTAGCCTACTCACGGGCCTCAGACACAGTGGCAGAGCAACTCCCTTTTCAGGTGAAGGAAACTGCCTGAGGCACCTACATACACCCAGGTGGCCCAGGTGGAGCAGGGCAGTGTTCAACTGGCAAACTTCATCTGAGTGGCAGCTGTGGCATTCTGAATGAAGTTGCCAGAGCAGAGAATGCACATCAGGGCAAGGTTAAGTTCTTCAGAGAAATGTCATTTTCAAAGCAAGATGCATGCATGAACGCACCCACTGACTCCAAGTCACGTGGCTACGTTGGCTGCATGGAGTGGGGTACCCTGAAACGAACTTTGCCTGCCTGCTCTTTTAGTCAGCTGACCATTAACCAGGCAGTAGTAGAGACCAAAACTTGAAGGAAAAGAAGCCGTGGCGGGAACAGAGCCCACATCATCTTCTTGAGGGCTGAAGCGCTGTCCACGGCATGCAGGGCCGGTGCTGTCTAGAGGGGCCATGTGGGAGGCGTGGCCTCAGTAGGGTCTGGCTCAACTCTCCAGTCCTCCTGCTGGTGACCCCGCGCAGTCACACCTCTCTTCTGGGCCCAGGCTTCTCCTCGAAGCTGGGTGCCTCCAAGGCCCACAGCCCTGAATGGACAGCAGGAAAGCACCGCGACAGGGCAGGCCTGTGAGAGCTAGCAGCCAAGCTGCTGCGGGACGTGTTCCCCAGGGAACTGCACTTCCACACTTCACTACCAACCCCAGGGCTACGGCCCCACACAGCCACTGTGAGCCACTCCGTGTGAACCATCTCAAAACGCAAATTTGTAAAAATGAGATTTTTTTGTTTGCTCCCAAGATTCACAAATATTAAAAAGAGGCACAGTTGAGGGAAAACACATGCTCATCAATCAGTGTGAGATGTCATTGGTTCAAATGGGAAGCAACCCTGCAATTCCACCTTTGAACTTTAAAGCCCTGGGAACCACTCACTCAGTGCTCACAGGCAAGTGCGGGACATGCAATGTGCAGGCCCTGGCACGGCAAGAAGTGAGGAGGCTGCTAAGCCCATTAGGAGAAGGTGCTGTGCTAATAAACAAATGCCCAACCAGACAGCAGGGCACGAGGACAGGCAGGGAAGCTCACCACGCCTTCCACTACATCGTGTCCAGTGACAAGGCAGGCTGCAAAGTGGTAAGAAAGCGTTACCACCTAGCTATACAGTAAGAGCAGAGACCCGGATGTACTCCAGGGGCTATCAGCCAGTACTGGGAGAGGCACTAGGATCACTGGGACTCCCATGTTTTATATACTCTTGAACTGTTCGAATCTCTTTAAAACACACACACACACACACACGTGCGCAAAACCAAACATGCTAATATTATAATCAGAAAAAAAATATGTAGAGGCAGAAAAAGGATCAGCAAGCAGTGAGTTCTGCCCAAATGCCAAGAGCCTTGCTGGGCAGACGAGACCAGCAGAGGACTGGACACACAGCCCAAGAGAGGTTGAAGCTAATGTACTCAGGGCCCTGGGAAGCTGAGTCCCAGACCAAAGCAAGCACGTCCAGTTCCTACGCAAGTGCTCGATTCGAGGCCTCCAAAATGCCTGTCAGTCGTGCCCTAGGCACTGGGGGGTACTGCACTGCCCTGCCATCAAGGCCAAGCTCTCAGAACCTGTGTGCGCTCATGAAGAGAGATTTTCTCCTGAGCAATAACAAAATGCTCTCCCAGAGAAGATGGCAACATCGCTTAGAAAAACAGAGGAAAGGCTGCTTTAATTTAAATGCACACAAATCTGACCATGGAGAAATCCCAGGGGGTTCCTGGGGAGTCACTGGTGCCTCAGAGGCCAGCGCACACCTGCCCTGCCTCCCCACCCTGGGCCAGCATGATGTCACCTCCAAGGCCTCCATGGCCAGCTCCGGCGGGTTGTGGTAGTGGATCTTCTTGGGGTAGCGGGCTGCTTCCTCGTGCAAGTAGTGGCTGGCCTGCCGGTAGTGCAGCAGGTACACGGCGGGTGGCTGCTGCTGCTTCTCGGCCACCTTGCCCAGCATGTAGTGGATGAGCCACTCCTCCTCGTCGCCGTCGCCCTCGCAGCGCGCCGCTGACGTGAAACAGTGCCTGGCAGTCTCCAGCATGCTGTCACGCCGGCCCTCCATCTGCAAAGACACCACCAGCCCAGTCGGCCTCAGGTGTGAGGCCTGAAGCTGCCCAGGGATCACTTTCTCAGCCTGCGGACAGGACCACAAACCTACATTCCTCTCGACAACCACAGGAGTCAGAACCGCTGCCCCTGCTCCCCAGCTGGTGACGCTCAGAGGAGTGCAAAGGCCTGGGGGGTCTCTCAAAAGCACACACCCAGTGAGGCACAAGGCTGGCCTTAAACTCAGGTCACTTTACGTTAATTCCATGGTTCTATCCTCTACCTTTCCCTGCAGCTCAGGACACAATTCATGAGTTTACAGAAAAGCACCTAGGGACCCTCTCTAAGGATCCCAACTGGGATCCGTGTGGTTGCAGGAAGGGGACCTGCACCTGCAGTGGGAAAGAGGAAGACCGAGGCCAAGGGCGGTCTGAGCAGTCGGGACTTAAAGCATCCCTTCTGGGGTGTGCCTCCAAGTGCGCAGTGAGTGCCCTGTCCTCTCGTCCTCTCACTAGGCTGAGTAAGCAGGGCTGGTGAGGACGTTCACCCAGCAGCAGCACCCAGCTCCACAGGGGATGCACCTCTGAGGTTCAACAGGATTCCCCCTCCTTCCATACCCATAAAGAAGGACACGGAGGGGCTGGTACTGGGGTGTAGAAGGTGAAGCTGACATCCCATATGGGCGCTGGTTCAAGCCCCGGCTGCTCCACTTCCCATCCAGCTCCCTGCTAATGGGCCTGGGAAAGCAGCAGAAGATGGCCCAAATCTTTGGGTCCCTGCCACCCACATGAGAGACCGGAAGAAGTTCTGGGCTCCTGGCTTTGGCCTGGCTCAGTCTCAGCCGTCGCAGCCATTTGGGGAGTGAACCAGTGGATGAAGATCGATCTTGGGACCAGCGCTATGACGGCATCCCATATGGGTGCCGGTTTGAGTCCTGGCTGCTCCACTTCCAATCCAGCTACCTGCTATGGCCTGGGAAAGCAGTAGAACAGGCAGAGTGGATAGTGAGAGAGAAAGAGACAGAGAGAAAGGTCTTCCTTTTTGCCATTGGTTCACCCTCCAATGGCCGCTGTGGCCGGCGCATCTTGCTGATCCGAAGCCAGGAGCCAGGCGCTTCTCCTGGTTTCCCATGCGGGTGCAGGGCCCAAGCACTTGGGCCATCCTCCACTGCACTCCCGGGCCATAGCAGAGAGCTGGCCTGGAAGAGGGGCAACCGGGATAGAATCCGGTGCCCCAACCGGGACTAGAACCCGGTGTGCCGGTGCCGCAAGGTGAAGAATCATTTTTAAATGAAGCAGTTCTCAGGCGAGGGCCACGTAGGCACATCTCTCCTCTATTCTCTTTCAGGGTTTGGACCTGCTACAGGGCTTGGTACCTGCCTTTTGTCAGCAGTGACCACTCCCTCCACTTTTGACACTGGTGCTAGGCCTGTCCCCACTCTAGAAATCCAATGCACAGCTTCTGACTGTGGGTCCCTGACAAGCCTTGTGACAAGCCTCCCATCCACTCAAAAGGTTCTCTTGCCCAGCCAGGTGCCAGCATGCTCACTGACCTACAGGGTTCATGCAATTTGGGCTCTGAGGAAGGAAAAACCTTGGGGCCAAGGTGCAGACACCTTGAGCCTGGAACTCTGAGATCACCCTCTTGGGCTCAGAGCTCACAGGAAGAAGGCAAGGCCACTGCAGCAGACTTTGGAACAGCCCACGGTGAGGCACAGTCATGCCTCCTGCTTGTCCACATCAAGTGTGAGCCACACGCAGATTGTGAAACGTGCTGAGACAGAGTTCAGTCTTCTTACGGTTTTATCAAAAGGCATTCCACAGCACACCGATGCCCAGCAGGGCCTCATGGGAAAAGCATCAGAGGAGCCCAAGGCAGTGAATGCAAGGAAGGGTTCCAGAATACTCCATGGCGACTATCACAGCGTGAAATGGTTATGGTTTGGGCTCGCCACTCACTTGGCATCGCTTTTTGTCAGCAGTGAACAGGGCCTTTGCCATTCGGCATTTTCACCAATGTGTCAATTTCATCACTTTTTTTTTTGGTCAGTTTCCACTGATTTTCAGATCTAGTCTGATAGGATAATGAAAATTTATTGTGGGGTCGGCGCTGTGGCGCAACAGGTTAACGCCCTGGCCTGAATGCCAGCATCCCATATGGGCGCTGGTTCTAGTCCTGGCTGCTCCTCTGCTGATCCAGCTCTCTGCTATGGCCTGGGATAGCAGTAGAAGATGGCCCAAGTCCTTGAGCCCCTGCACCCACATGGAAGACCCGGAAGAAGCTCCTAGCTCCTGGCTTCAGATTGGTGCAGCTCCAGCCGTTGTGGCCATCTGGGGAGTGAACAGTGGATGGAACACTCTCTCTCTGCCTCTACTTCTCTCTGTAACTCTTTCAAATAAATAAAATAAATCTTTAAAAAAAAAAAAAGAAAAGAAAATTTATTGTAAAATAAAATCACAAGTCTTGCATAAGATGTAGGATTTGGCCGGCGCCGTGGCTCAACAGGCTAATCCTCCGCCTTGCGGCGCCGGCACACCAGGTTCTAGTCCCGGTCGGGGCTCTGGATTCTGTCCCGGTTGCCCCTTTTCCAGGCCAGCTCTCTGCTGTGGCCCAGGAGTGCAGTGGAGGATGGCCCAAGTGCTTGGGCCCTGCACCCCTCGGGAGACCAGGAGAAGCACCTGGCTCCTGCCTTCGGATCAGCGCAGTGCGCTGGCCGCAGCGCGCCGGCCGCGGCGGCCATTGGAGGGTGAACCAATGGCAAAGGAAGACCTTTCTCTCTGTCTCTCTCACTGTCCACTCTGCCTGTCAAAAAAAATATGTTTTTTTAAATTTAAAAAAAAAAAAAAAAAGATGTAGGATTTTATGAAAGTGATGAAAGTGGTATCCAGACTGCTCAGGCCATAGGCCAAAGCTTCACGCCTGAGGACCAGGCATGGTTACTGCAGTCAAGCACAGCACTGGGGGAACCCAGGGCAAGGGGATACAGCCCTGGAGCATTTTTGTAAATTCATGCTGTGAGAATGTCACATCAGAAGCGGCCATGGTGGAGCATCAGGTTACGGCTGCCACTTGTGATGCCCGCGTCCCACATCGGCGTGTTGGTTCATGTCCCAGGTACTCCATGCTTCTGATCCAGCCTCCTGCTGATGCAGCTGGGAGGCAGCAGATAATGGCCCAAGTACTTGGGTCCCTGCCACCCATGTGGGAAACCCAAGTAGAGTTCTTGGCTCCTGGCTTCAGCCTGGCCTAGCCCTGGCTGTTGTGGGCATTTGAGGAGTGAACCAGTGGATGGATGATCTTTCTGTCTCTTCCTCTCTGCCATTGTATCTTTCAAATAAACGAATGAATCTTTAATCTTTATATAAATCGGGCAGTGGGGCCAGCTTGTGGTGGGGCAGGTTAAGCCGCTGTTGGTGACGACTGCATCCTACACTCGAGTCCTGTTTCAAGCCTCAGCAACTCTGCTTCCAACCCAGCACGTGATGGCTCAAGGACGTGGGCCCCTGACACCCGCGTGGGAGGCTCAGGTGGAGTTTCAGGCTCTCAACTTCAGCCTGGTCCAGCCCTGGGCATTTGAGGAGCAAATCAGCAGACAGAAAATCTTTCTCTCTCTGTTGGCCTTTTAAGCAGATGAAAAATTAAAAAAAACAAAACAAAACAAAACAAAACAAAAAACACCTGTTGGAAAATTAAATTCCCCAAGAACCCTCAAGAACCAACCAAACTTCAAGATTCTTTGTTTGAGGAATTGGACATCAAAGTCCTAGCAATAAGAGATTTGGGAGTTATTTTGATTACTCTTAATGTTCTTCAAGATGTATCAATTACACATATTACTCACTATTTATACAATAGTTTAGTCTTGCCTTAAGTAGATTCACTTACAACCACTTCCCAGTGCTGCCCACCCTCAAACAGCAGCCGCTCTCTTACATCTGTGTTGGACAGGGACATCACCATATTGTAAAAGCAGCTATCTCTGGGCATGACGCTTTTCAACATCGTTGCAGTTTTTACACTAAGCACACATCACTTTTAATCAGAAAAAAGCAGCAAAGAACTGTTACCTCTCTGAGCAGGACAGGGCTTCCCACTACTTAGCTCTATGCTAGGAGGTGGGAGGCATCACGAGGCCAAAGAAGAATGCAGGGGCTCCGTATCCTTGCTCTCCAGGGCCCTGGGGGCAGAGAGGTCCTGGGCACGAAGATCCAAACCTACCCAGAGAGGCTCTCAGAGCACAACAGCTGCATGACTGTGGTCCCAGTGTCATGCAGTCCTCTCAACACCCCAGACCCTGACAACAACGCCATCATCATGCAGATGATCGCCCCTCCAGCCAGCCCCCTGCTGCACTGGCCCACACATATCTGCGTGGCTCCCCTAACTCTGTCTCCAGGAGTCAAACGTGCCATGCTCAACAGAGACCTCGGGCCAGACCCAGCTTCCTGCACAGGGGAATGTCCACCAAACAGGGCTTCAAAAACCCCCACAAGACTTTTTATAAAGACCCAAGTTTCTTTGAGGGAGGAGGGAAGAGGTGAACACCATTCACTGCCTCTCAACTTCCTTAAAATGGATGGCTGACCAGTCAGCACACAATAACCTGGCCCTGACCTTCCCTGCACTGGACTGAGTGTGCAAGAACCAGGGACCAAGCCGTCACTGACTGCGGTACAGCTTGAGTCTCGGGGGAATAATTTGTGAGCCCCCAGCAGGGGTGTGAGGACAGGTACAAAGAACAGACAGGAAAGAGCTAGGCTGAGCTGAGGGCACTGCAGTGACACAGGAGGATGGCAGGCCCCTCCCAGCACCCTCCTCACCTGCTGCACGAGCTCAGGGGGCAGCTCGGCTCGCCACTGCTTCAGCTGGCGAGAGGCAAATGAGTGCAAGGCGTAGGACATGGTGCCGTACTCAATCCACAGGGACAGGTTGGAGCTATCGATCTCCAGGGCCCGCCGGAAGCAGTTCAGGACAGGCGTGGCGTGCTTCCAGATGGGTCCGTCGCTCTTCAGCTCATTGGAGTTCAGCTTGTCCTGAATGCGGCTGGCCCGAGCCAAGGCCATGCCTGCCCAGGAATCGAACCTGTGGTGAGACAAAAAGCATCAGCAAAACCCATCACTGCTCTGACAGCACAGCACAACAGCTTGGTGGGTGGGCAGGCAGACACCAGGGAAACTCAGCTGCCATTACCAGGTCAAAGCCCAGCTCTGTCCTTCACTAATACCATGACCATCATCAGCCACGTCTCTCAGCTGTGGCACAGGGCTAAGAAGACCTACCTCATGGAGGGGAGCTACAGGGCACTACAAGACAGCACCCCACAGGCAACTCAGTAACCACTCTAACAGATGGGCTTTTGGTCTCTGCTTCCTGGCATTGAGGGGCTTACCCATTGAACAGCTCTGGTGGAAAGTACAGAGGGCTGGGCCTGGTGCTGTGGCATAGCGGTTAAAACTGCCACCTGTAGTGTTGGCATCCCATATGGGTGCCAGTGTGAGTACGGGCTGCTCCACTTCCAAAACAACTCTCTGCTATGGCCTGGGAAAGCAGTAGAAGATGGCCCAAGTCCTTGGGCCCCTGCATCCATGTGGGACCCAGAAGAAGCTTCTGGCTCCTGGCTTCGGATCAGCCTAGTGCCAGCCATTGCACGCATTTGGAGAGTGAACCAGCAGATGGAAGACTTTCTCTCTCTCTGCCTCTGTAACTCTGCCTTTCAAATAAATAAATAAATCTAAAAAAAAAAAAATACGTACAAGGTGTCCCCTGCAAGGTGTTGTAGCAGAAGTGACAGAGAGACCCTCGGCAGGTACAACCTTCCATCCTCCTGCACGAGCACAGCCTGCCGTCAACACTCACCCACCAAAAGCATGGGCAACCAGGACCTCTGCCACCCAGCCTCTACCCTGCTCTCCCTCTGGAACCTTGAGCAGCCTCCACCCCTTCCCACTCCATCCCCAGTAGTAAAATGAAGAGCAAGGGGACTTACATGATGGCTGAGTCCCTAACATTCTGAAAGCAACTGAAACAAAGTGAAGTTGAGAACAGAAATCTCCCTGAGACAGGGGATGGCTACAGAAAACGAAGACCAAGACGAGTTCTGGGCATCTGAGCATCCTGAGTGCCAAGAATAGAAAAGGCAGTAAGCGAAACAACAGAGGCACCTCCCATAGGCCGAGGATCCTTAACCCACTGCTCCAGTAACTCTGCACTGGCTAAGTGGCTTCCTGAACCACGTGACAGCATCTAAGCTGCGGCAGGGGCAGAGGAAATGGGTGAAGCTCGTGTGGCTTTTATCACGTTCCAGTACCCGAAGGTGTGAACGAAGAAGCAGGCAAGAACCGGAAAGGCTTTGATGACAGTGCGACAGCAAAGAGAAGGGCTTTTCCCCCACTTGAGGGGCTCCTGAGAGCCCCTCCCCCCAGGGGCCTGCACCGTGTGTTCCCTGGCTCTGCGCAGGTCCCCTGGAGGAGGGGACATGGGGGTCGTGGCCAGTTCCCTTCAGATGGTGGGACCCTGTGCCAAGCCACCGCTGTTCACATGGAGGAGCTCCCAGGGTGCCTTCAGCAGCTCCTGTTGCCCACATCACAGCAGGTGCCCAACAGAAGCCACTGTCTCCTGTCACAACATAAAATAACCACGCATACAAACAGCTCATCACAACTCAGCCTGCTCATCCAGGTGTTGCCTAGAGCCATCTCCTGATGTGAGCCCCTGATTCTAGCAGAGCAGACACGCCCCACGCTCTATAGGGACGCTGAGGGAACGAGGCCTGGGGACAACACAAACACAGATGCAACAAGAGTCCAGGGCCACGCAGCAGGCTCAGACTAGCTTCCTTGGCCGTGGGGATGAGTGGTACTAGGCCCCACTCCTACTTCCCCCACCCCAAATGCTGCTCTGCACGATTCCCGGCCCACGTGGGCCACTTCCGGCTCAGGGACTGCCGAAGGAATGGCTAACAGGGAAGACGAACGCTGTCCCCGGCATACTCAAGGCATGAGTTCCCCACAGCAACTCCAACACCACAGTCAGACATCCATCCACGTGGCTGTCTGCACCCAGCCGGCTCAGATTTAAGGACAAAACCAGCATCCAAACTTCCAGTTTAGCAGCACAGCTAGACTTCTATCTCCCCTGGCATTTGTCTGTAAGGGCCAGAAGGAAAGCAGCGAGGTCTCAAACCCAGCATAGAGCCACCAAGTCCCCAGCCTGGCCCAGGGGCCAGTCCTCATAGGAGAGCCCTCTTCTTGGCAGGGCTGCCTAGTGGTCGGGGCTCATGGGCTGTCTCCCTCCTAACAAGTAGGCATACAAGTTGGGAGGTGGCCTGGTTGAGCTGTCATGACCCTCATTCCGTCGACTGAAGGCTGGCAGGTGACAGGTGCCCTGGACAGGTGGGTTGGATACAGGGAAGCAAGCAGTGGTGCAGAGAAGGTAACTCCCACGGCTGCACCTTCAGCCAGCCTGAAAGCAGGTCTGTGCCACCACACTGGTCCACAGTGACCCCTGGCACGTGCTCCCTCCCTGCAGGGAACCACAGGCTGGGGAACAGGGGGCCTGTGACAGCCTCTCCCACAAGGTAGAAAGGTCTTGAAAACTGCCTCCTGCACTCAGACCCCAGCCCCTCTGCCCTAGGACAAATGGAGCCCAACAGGTGGAGTGTTCTGGCTCCCCCTGAGAGGGGCAGTTCAAGGATGAGCACTTCCGGAAAGGCTGCCTGTAGGCGCTAGTCTAGGCTTCAGATGCAGTGCAGCCAGAGAGAGTGGCCTTGTCTTGACCATGATCGAGGCTCACCTCCTAAGTAAGGCATCCATGAGAAAAGATTCCTGCTAATCAACGGCTCCAGATACTTCCTGAGTACAGCAGGGTCCCTCTGGGCTCCCAGACCAACCACTACATTTTAAGAGAGCACCACGCAGGGCCCCATGGGAAGAAAGCATGAGCCTCACATACAACGGGGCCTCCTACATGCACCATGCTGACAATCACTACTGCCAACACTGCACTGTCCGGACAGGCAAGAGAACTCCCGGCTTGAATTTTCTCTTACTCCCCCCATTACAGAGTAACCATAATTAAAGATCCTGTGGTGGAAGTAGCTGGAGCACACATCGGCCAGCTGCCTAGGGCCTGGGGCAGGAAAGGAAGCAGCACCAAGCCAGCAGGACAGAGCCAGGCAGTGCCTCCTTGCCCCACAGGCCAGGGCCCAGATGGACACCTGGTGTCTCCTCTGACCCCAGCACCCTCTCACATAGGTCTTCGGGAAAAAGCCTTCTCTCCTGCTATCATTTTTCCTTAAGAACCTACCTTTCCTAAGAGCTGTAAAGAGCTAAACCACCTTCTCACTCCTTTCTGCTCGGTCTCTCTGCTTGGGGCAGGGAAACTCCAAACAGGCCCACTGCAGAGCTAGCTAAGTGGAGTCCCTCAGCCCTCCTACGCTGGCCTGGCCCACACGCGCCTCACCCACCTGTTGGGGCAGATGCAGATGTCGTGCATGTAGAACTTGATGGCCTTGGACTGCTCCTTGTTTTTGAAATGATAGTCAGCCAGCAGGTAGTAGAGCTCATTCACCACTGGAGGGGAGGGGTCAGCCCCTTCTGGGAGGCAGGGTACCTGGCAGATGAGAGGACAAGTGTTAGTGGGGGGTAGGGGGAGAGCCAAGGACTGCCGTGTGGCCAGGAAAGCCTAGATGTCTGGTTGACTCTCCAGCTTCTCCCGGCCCTGTTGTATGGTGCAGAGTAAGAAGGGCACGTGGGTGGCAGTGCCAGAGGGGGAGGATGGCACCACCTACGCTGTCACCACCCCCAGCCCCATCCCTGGGAGCCCACCTCAGATGAGGTGCCCTCAATGTAGGCGGAGACTGCGTCCATGCTCAGCGCCGGCCTCTCCGTGCGGGGCACGATGGTGGCAATTCTCTTCAAGAGGTTGGCCAAGTCAGCAGACACAGTGCTGGTCTTGTAACTGTCAAACTCAGGAAGTGTCTTGGGCTTAAAATACTCAAACATAAACAGAGCATCCTCCCATATAAGATCCACCTTGAGAAAAGACAGAAGGCAGATGGACAGCACATTCAGGGTAAAGGGAAAAGGAAACATTTTCTCTACAGAAATCTACCATGTCAGTGTAAATGGAATCATAACAGACTGCAGAGCCTAGAACACGTCCCCATTATACTGAAAACCTGTGTGCTGGCGATGCATTTGGCCCCTGGGACCAGTATCCGGCTCCAGCCCCTGACTCCAGCTTCCTGCTCACGCAGACCCCACAAGGCAGAGATGACTCAAGTGACTGGGTTGGTATCACCCACACGGGAGACCTGGACTGAGCTGTCAACTTGAGTTCAGCCCAGCCCGGTCCAGCCTGTTGTAGGCATTTGGGGACTAATTAGAAGATGGGAGTGGCCGGCGCCACGGCTCACTAGGCTAATCCTCCACCTTGCAGCGCCAGCACACCAGGTTCTAGTCCCGGTCAGGGTGCCGGATTCTGTCCCGGTTGCTCCTCTTCCAGTCCAGCTCTCTGCTGTGGCCCGGGAGTGCAGTGGAGGATGGCCCAAGTGCTTGGGCCCTGCACCCCATGGGAGACCAGGAGAAGCACCTGGCTTCTGCCTTTGGATCAACGTGATGTGCCGGCCGCAGCGTGCTGGCCGTGGCGGCCATTGGAGGGTGAACCAACAGCAAAAGGAAGACCTTTCTCTCTGTCTCTCTCACTGTCCACTCTGCCTGTCAAAAAAAAAAAAAAAAAAAAAGAAGAAGATGGGAGCACTCTCTCGTATGCAGGCCTGCACTCTCAAATTAAAACAATCAAAGGAAAAAGCATACTTCCTATAACCCTTAAGGCTGAATGTCTAAAGAGCTAAGCCTGGTAATATTGGAAACTGAGGGCTGCTCCCTGTAAGCCAACACTACTGAGCTAAACTGTGGCTTCAACTGGGGTGAGGCCCTATGGCTGGCCACTGGCCCCTTCCATGCCTCAGGCCACTTGGCTGACAAATATCGAGCAGGTGCTGAATCTAAGCCAGGATGGTTTTAGGTACTGAAGCCACAGCACAGGCCCTGTCCTAGGTGCTTACACTGGAAAGGGCAGGGAATTTTTGGTCTGTGGGCCATGGAAGGCCCACGAAATCATTTGGTCTGGCCCTGCCAAGGCAACCACAGGCTGGAATTGAAATTCAATAAATCTATAGAAGGCTGATATTTCTTAAGTGTATCATTTTGTAGGGCCCACAAACGATGTTACAAAGATCCAATGGCCACTGGCAGAAAAACAGCTCATCACTGCTTTAGAGGATGGAATCTCTAAGACCAAAGAAAAACTGACAATATTGATACACAGTAGCTCTCTGAAAACCAAAATGACAAAACCAAAAAACCTCTAAGAAATTGTTCACATTATCCAAACTGGGAAGAAATCCACTGACAACTGCCATGCTACATTTCTGAATGCTCAGTCAACATTTAAGAAGCAAAGTTTTTGCAAGGAAAATCCCTTGCAAAACGAAGTCCTCTCATAGGCCTACTGATCAGAGCCTGGCTTCTCCACTCTTGAGACTGTGGAGCTGGGTGTCAAACTTCGACAGCTCCCAGCTCCCACTTTCCTGGAGCCCTGTCCTCCCTGGGTCTGCTGCGGGGCCCTCACCTGCTGGGCCGAGTGCTCCTCTAGGTACCTGGCCTTGCTCTTCTTGCTGGGGAAGCTGTACAGGCAGTAGAAGCATTGCTCCAGGGCCGTCTCCAGCTCCTCCTTGTAGGGGTGTGTGTCTTCAGAGGTGGACGCCGCAAGCTCCTTTTGGAGAACTCGCACCTGCGGGGGGATGGGAGGAGGTCCCTGGGAAGAGGGTCAGCAGCCACAGCCTCCCCACTGGGGAGGGCTCCGGGGAAACCATCACTTTACCAGCTCTTTTAAACTGAGGAGGCTCTGTGTGACCTGATTCCAAAAAGACCAGTTTTCTGGAAAACACCTGGTATCCTACTGGGTGTAACTCTGGGCCTCCGGACGGGCTTGCCCTGCTGCCGCCTCCCAGCACACCCAGCCAGTGTCCACTGCACAGAAGGTATTCTGTGCCCCTGCCAACTTCTTCGCTCACTGATTTAGCCAACATTACCGAGCACCTTCTTATTTACACCAGGCACAGTGAAGCATAGTCCCTGCTTTTAAGAACCTAGGATTCCAACGTAGGGAATGCAGTTAAGCAAAAATCACCAAGGGTCATGGGTGATGATCACCTCCACTGGGGCTGAGGGAGATCTCAGACAAGACATCAGCGAGGACCAGCGAGAATGTGAACACCAGTAAACCAGCTACATTCCTGGACTGGAGATCCAGGGTCACCGTGCCTCCCTATCAGTAAACATATTCTTTTCAAGCATCCACAGGACTTTTACCCAACAAGTGCCAAAGACTGGATCTAATACAGAGCACATCCTCTGAACATAATTCAGTAAAGTCAGACAATCAATTACAGAAAAATCACAAACACCAAATACCAAAACTTACAGGATGCAGTTAAAAGTGTATCTGGGAAAACTTGAGAGACATGCATTAGAAGACTGAACACACATTCAAATCAGTAAGCCAGAAACAATACACAGTAAAACCAAATAAGTGATATGAAAGGGGAAATTAATGCAACAAAGAAAAATAAATCAGTAAACCAACAAACTGAAAAGACTAATTTAGATAAGCCTCAAGACAGAGTGGTTTTAAAACAGAGGAGGGGAAGCACGTATGCACACTCCTAGCAATGACTGGCAGAGGGAGTGGCTATTTCTGGGCAGCCTGGCACAACTCTTCCAAAAATGGTCCCGAGTGCAGAGCTGACCCAGGGCGAGCATGCTGAGCAGCCTGCAGGGTGGGCAGGCTCTTAGGCACCTCAGGCTGGGGCTGGAATCTGGTCTTCACTAAGCAGCTCCACGTCCTGGGCCAGACGAGTCTCTTCCAGCTCTCCACATCTTCAAGCACAAGTGCTTTGCAAACTGTCAAGCCCTACACATTCATGAGCTTACACATATGCTTCGTCTCCTTCAACTCCTATTTGCTAAGCACCTACTATGTGCCTGGCACTGTACTAGGTACTTGGATAGAACAATGAACCAAACCAAAATTCAGAAGTTACCCTTCAGTGAAGAAGGGGACGTGGGCTGTGCACAGAGCCAGTGAGGAACAAGGAGCTAAGGACCGCCAACACCCACGTTATGTGCACCACCCAGACTCCTCAGGCAGCTGGGCCTCACTGTCCATCAGGCCCCAGACATCACGTGCACTGCCATCCTACCCAGATCTTCTATCTGGCCCCTGTTCTATAAGGGTGACCTCAGCCTAGGTGGGAGCAAGTCATTCTCTTTTCTGTTGCCTGCACTCCTGCTTGAGTGTGTACTATACTTTGCTTTTCAATAAATCCTGCTTTTCTGTTCACTTCTATCTGTCTCCTGGTTATATTCTTACAAATGGGAAGAATCTGAACTAAGTCTAGCTGGGGGTCTCTCCTAGCCCAGCTAGGGCTCTCGATCCCTATAACATAACACGAGAGTCCCTAGCCCCCAAAAAAGAGATACAATAAATGCAATAAAGTAAATTACACAACATGCTAGATGTTAATGAAGCTCTCAGGTAGATGCTAGATAATGTCAGATCTTCGCCTCCCACAGACTCCCAGCATCCCTGGCCTAGTTTAGTTTCCTTGCCTGCCTTTATAACTGCAAATAAACTTCTTATTAAAATTAACTCCCAGGGCTGGCACTGTGGTGCAGCGGGTGAAAGCTGCCACCTGCAGTGCTGGCACCCCATATGGGTGCTGGTTCGAGTCCCGGCTTCTCCACTTCCGATCCACCTCTCTGCTATGGCTTGGGAAAGCAGTGGAAGATGGCCCAAGTCCATAGGCCCCTGCACCCGCGTGGGAGACCCAGAAGAAGCTCCTGGTTCCTGGCTTCAGATCGGCGCAGCTCCGGCCGTTGTGGCCAGTTGTGGAGTAAACAAGTGGATGGAAGACCTCTCCCTGCCTCTCCTTCTCTGTGCAACTCTTTCAAATAAATAAATAAATCTTTAAAAAAAATTAACTCCTTGGGGCTGGTGCTGTGGTGTAGTGGGCTAAGCTTCCACCTGCAGTGCTGGCATGCCATATGGGCGCCGGTTCAAATCCCAGCTGCTCCTCTTCCAATCCAGCTCTCTGCTGTGGCCTGGGAAAGCAGTGGAAGATGGCCCAAGTTTTTGGGCCCCTGCACCCGCGTGGGAGACCTGGAGGCAAGCTCCTGGCTCCTGGCTTTTGCTCAGCTCCGGCCACTGCGGCCATCTGGGGAGTGAACCAGTAGATGGGAGACCTCCCTCTCTCAAATTAAAAAAAAAATTAAAATATAAAAACTCCCTGAACTGAGGGAGTGATGCAGTTGGTGCTACAGGATCCCTAATCATGAGACTCATGAGGTCATTTATCTTCTCTAAAGACAACATTGTGAAGTTCAGTCTTATCTTGAAGATTTCTCCAGGAACCCTAGGCCTAAGCAAGAAGTATCTCCCACCTGACTGACTGAAGACCACTTTACCATCATCAAAATTCCCCCAAAATTCCAATGTTGCTGACCAGTCAAAGGAGGGCAGTGGGAACTGCAGACCAACCAGGGACCTGCACTTGCGCTGAACATGGACCTCTCAACTGTGATTTCCATCTGTAAGAAACCTTAACCCTAACCCCACCAGGAGCCCGGGAATTAAGTGACAGCTGCCCAGCTCCTTGCTCTGTGCACTGCAAAACAAATTCCTACTTTCTTTCACCATCTCAGTGTCTGCGACTGGCCTGCTGCATGTTGGGTGAACAGACACAGGTTGGTGGGGGGTGCCTTAACATGGAGAAAAGAGGAAGATCAGGAGGATGCGGGAGGGAAGCTACAGTTGTAAAGACAGCATGCTCATGGAAAAGAAGGGGCAAGCAGGGTACTGCAAACTTCTTAAAAGTGCCAGAGAATACTTTAGCTTTGCAGACCATAGAGGCTCTATCATAGTGACTAGACTGCTACTGTATTGCAACAGCAGCCCTGATTAACATGCAAATGAACAGGTGACTGTCTACACAGGCCAGGGTGGATGTCCCACTCCCTTGGAACATCCAAATGCCGGGTGCTGTGTAACTTGTCTGGGTGTTGCTTGGCCGCCCACTCAGCAGCAAGATTTGGGGACAGAGTTCATGCTATTTATCTCCATCAAGTCCAAGGGGCTCCCACCAGTCAATCACAGTTGGCAAGCATGAGGAAGCCTATTTGTGCTCACCAAATATTCACTGACAATCGATGTAATAGCTATCGACTGAGCAATTACTACCCGGCATAAGAATGGGGCTGGGCAAACAGGTCTCCATAGGAGGCGGTGCAGTGAAGAACGCAGTTATCACTCTCTAAAATTACTACTACATGGGCCGAGCCCTGCGCCCAACCCAGAAGTAACTAGTTGATGTAAAGCCACCTATGTCAAAGGCCAGGTCCAAAGCAACCTGAGCCTCAGCTGTATGAGGGAACCAAGTTCAGGGTTCCCGGCAAGTTTCAGTAGTCACATACGTGCAGGAAGGCAGAGGAGCACAGTAGGCTCCACTGCAGGTGGAGAGGCAAGCAAGCCCAAGGCTGCCATCATGGCCCTGCCCCCTTTGTGCGCCCGCTCCCAGGCCCCGCCCCCGCCCTGCACCAGCAGCCCCCGGTGTGCATGGAGGAGGGGAGCACTCACGTAGAATCTCAGCAGAGCCCCATCCGAGTTGCAGCACCAGGACCTCCTTCCCAAATACTCATGGGCCGTGTTGAGCAGCATGAGGGAAGATGGGAGCATGGGTGTCTCCGACATCCCTGGGAAAGGCGGACCAGAAACTGAGTTAGCACAGGAGCAGGCACACCCGCAGGTGGGCTGGCAGCCTCTCTTCTTCAGGTGTCTTTTTGTTTTATCAAGGTGGGCACAGACTTTTCTTTCCACTTTTATCTGTCTTACTAAGTGAGCAATGATTTCACTGGCTTTATTAAAGCAATAGATACTGATAAAATGAATCAAATCTTCAAACCATACAAGAAAGTACGAAGAGGGCTTCACCTATCAAAATGCCAGCCCTCGAATAACCAACACTGACATCTGGTGTACATTACTCAAAGCATTCTTCTGTGTATCTCAAAAAATTCATGGAAAATAGAATTAAACGTTTATTTGGTATAAAATATTTTTGAAATTCATGTACTTTATCCATAATATGCATTTTCTGTGAAGTTTTTGAAGACCTTTTATGCATGAGGCATTTTGAAAGAAGCAAATAATTCATAACAATGAAATCCACACTACACACATTTTTAAAAATATTTTATTTATTTTTATTTGAAAGGCAGAATTCCAGAGAGGCAGAGGCAGAGGTAGAGAGAAAGAGGTCTGTCATCTACTGGTTCACTCCCCAAATGGCCACAGCTGCCAGAGCTGGGCTGATCTGAAGTCAGAAGCATCCTCCAGGTCTCCCATGTGGGTGTGGGGGCCCAAGCACCTGGGCCATCTTCCACTGCTTTCCCAGGCCATAGCAGAGAGCTGGATTAGAAGTGGAGTGGCTGGGACTTGAATGTGCACCCAAATGGGATGCCAACACTGCAGGCGGAGACTCTACCCACTACACCACAGTGCCAGCCCCCACACACTGCTTTACTTAAAAATAGTTATATTTAGGTATTCCTGAATAGTATAGAAAGAAAAGCGAAACAAGGAAAAAAGAACTACTGAGAGGCAGGTGATTGGCATCGCTGTTAAGACGCCACTTGGGATAACCATCCCACATCGGAGTGCCTGGGTTCAAGCCCTAGCTCTGCTCCTGATTCCACCCTCCTGCTAATGTGATGTCTCAAGTGACTGGGTCCTTGCCACCCACGTGGGAGACCAACCTCCTGGCTTTGGCCTGGCCTAGTCTAGCTGCTGTAGGTCTCTGGGAAGTAAAGCAGTGGATGGAGATCTGTTTCTGCCGTTCAAAAAAATAGATGAGTAAAAATTAATTAAAAAAAAAAGAACTACCAAATTTTCAGTTAAATTTTTGTTCATCACTAGAAGTATTACTAATAGTTCTTTGATGAACTCTCAGTAATTCTGAAATTAGGACCTAATACATCAGAATAGAAAACACCAAAATGCATCACACGCAGTAGAAATAAGTTTCTTTCATGAAATCCGTTTTGTACTTTTTACTGTTGGCTAGTGTAAGCAAAGAACTATGGGGAGCACTGTTTTTTTTTTTTTTTTTTTAAAAAGAAGGTTAGATATAGTCATTAAGAAGTTTAAGTCATTCTATATTGTTATGGGTCTTTTTAAATTAGTTTCCATTTTCAAGGGCATCAAATGATTCTCTATAAGACCAGTGATTAGCTTTGTAGCACTTTTTCCCTCAATTTTGTTGCATATATTATTATCTGTAGAATAGAAATTTATATATTTAAATTTATAAAACAAAAACTGTGAAGTAGGGCAAAGAGTTCCCATATACCACACATCCAATGTTTCAATTTGTCACAATCTATTTTAAAAACTACTTTTTGTCTGCATAGTTAACTTCAGGAGAAAGGAGAATTTTTAAATTCAGAAATCTTCGTGTATTGTTTTTATAAGAAAAACAGTAGAGGCTGGTGATATGGTGTAGCAGGTTAAACCTCTGCAGCGCCAGCATCCTATATGCGTGCCGGTTTGAATCCTGGCTGTTCCCTGCTAATGGCCTGGGAAAGCAGCGGAAGACAGCCCAAGTGCTTGGGCCCCTGCACCCACTGGGGAGACTCAGAAGAAGCTCCTGGCTCCTGGTTTCAGTATGGCCCACAGCACCAGCCCCTACACATCTGCTTTTTAAATAGTTGTGACAATATCTGCTGTGCTTCAAGTTGTGGAAAACTGGAATTGGAAGATAAGTTTTCTTTGGTATGAAACAGTTTTGAAATTGATGCTGGTTTTTTTTTTTTCCACAATAATGCATTTTCTATGAACTTATTGAAGTACCTTCATAATATACAGATCCATGGATTTACTCAGCTAGCTTAAAAATAAGTTTATTCAGGGCTGGTGTTGTGATGTAGCAGGTAAAGCCACCTCCTGCAATGCTAGCACCCCTTTGTGGGTGCCGGTTCAAGTCCCGGCTGATTCACTTCCAATCTGGCTCTTTGCTATGGCCTGGGAAAGCAATAGAAGATGGCCCAAGTGCTTGTGCCCCTGCACCTGTGTGGGAGACCCGGAAGAAGCTCCTGGCTCCTGGCTTTGGACTGGCACAGCTCCAGCCGTTGCGGCCAATTGGGGGGTGAATCAACAGATGGAAAATCTCTGTCTCTCTGCCTTTGCCTCTTTCTAACTTTGCCCTTCAAATCAATCAATCAATCAATCAATCAAAGACAGCCATCAAAAGCAAGGATCCAATGGGTAGGCGCCATGGGGCTGTTACTGTGGTGTAGCTTCCCCAGTCCCGACCATAAGCTCGAGCACCGCCTCCATGAAACGTCCTGGGCACCCTCCCCAGCTTCTCAATTCCTAACGCGCACTCTTCCTTCGGCACCCACCACGTGCCAGGTTCTGACGCCATGGTCACTCAATGGCTTTACTATTTCACTTTGTCCTGGGGGTGGTACCACTAGTCTCGGGATGGACATGGGGAAACAGAGGTTGGAGTTATACGATTTGCCCCAGGTCACACAGGCTGGGACGTGGAACCTGTGCTCCCGCCACACTGCCCTGGGCTCCCTGTCCCTGGAGCTGCCATGGGGACTGAAGGAGCGAGCAGCGCCGGGCCCCCAAGCAGTCACTCTGCTGTCACTCCCTGTGCTGCCACCTGCACAGACATGCAACAATCCACGCGCCCTGCCTCCCTCGTGCTGTACAGGGAGCACTGACGGTGGAAAAGGCTGCTCTGCCTCTGTCCAAGCTCCAAGCAAAACCCTGTCTCCTTGGACCCCAAGTCCCCTCACAGCACCTGGGGAAGACCACAGGGTCCTGCAGAAGCCAGGCGAAAGGATACTTGAGTCAGGCCCTCCCCTCCCCCAAACCCGCTGAGTGCACACCTTCCTCTGCCGGGTTCTGAAGCTGCTGCTGGTGACACAGGGAGCGGAAGGCGTCTTCCTCCTGCCAGATGATTCGGTGCAGGATGATCCAGGGCAGCACCGAGGAGACGTGAGGCTCCTTGGGCTCCTCTTGCACAGCCATGCTGCAGTCAATGACCTAGTGGGCCAGGGGCACCAGGGCTGTCACTTTAGGGCCAGCTCTGCCCTCTGCCTCCCCAGGGTAATACCTCAGGGCAGACTGCAAGGGGCTGGGACTGCCGCCCGCCAACCCTGCTCTGAGGTGGGAACACTGGCCTAGCGGCACCCCAGCCTTTCACTGGACAGGCCCACAGTGTCCAATGACAGGGTCGCCCTGACTTCCCCTATGCCACATGCAGCTACTGATGCCCTCAGCACCTCCTGGGTGTTCAGGCCCTGGGAACGGGCACAGGGTTGCTGACAGCTCGGGGAAAGAAAGCCACAGACAAGGGACACGAGTGCAGACAGCTGAGCAGGGCTGCCGAGACGGGAGCAGCTGCAGCTGCCAAGGGTCACAGAGCAAGGGGGCAGACAGGAGAGCCCATTTCCAGGTGAGTGGCTGTGGTATACTCTGCGCTCAGGGTGGGGACAGAGGACAGGTGTGCAGGCCCGGGATGACTGCAGCCAAGGAAGCAGAAGATGGGGGAGAGGCAGGCTGGGGACGGCACGCCTTGGGCATGGGGAGGGGTTTAAGCAGGGAAGGAGCACACACGTACTTGGGGAGGTATTGCCATGGCAGGGCAGAGGGAGGGAGAGGACCGCGGGGAGTGTTGCTAGAGTGGAAGCAAGAGACGACGGGGCCTAAGCCACGGTGGGACAAAGACAGAGAGGAGACAAGGGCTGCACCGTGAAGAACATGGATGGGGCAGGCCTCCAGCTCCCTGCAGGCAGCTCAGGGCCTCCCCCGGGGAGGGTACGCGGCAGAGCAGCAGTGGCGAGTGCTCCTTCACCGCTGGCCCAGCAGCCTGCACCCGGCCACATCCTCAGACCCTGAAAGCCCCAGTTAGAGAACAAGGCGTCCTTCCTGGAGTGAAGAGAGACGCACCTGGTGCTGCAGGGTGGGGCGAGGAGCCAGCAGTTACCTGGATGAGGTTGTTGGTGAGCCGCACCAGGCCAGTGGCAGAGGACAAGTCCCTCAGGATGCTGCCGCTGCTGTCGGCCGCGAGTGTCTGCTCGATGCCCAGGAGCAGCTGGGTCACCGTGGCCACCCACTCCTCCTTGGCTGCAGTCTCACTCGAGTTCATCATCTGCTGCACAGCCTCGTTGAGAGCCACGTCAGAGCACTCGAAACACTGCTGGTGGTCCTTGAGCCGGAGCAGGGAGTCCTGAGCACGGGAAGAAGCCAAGGGGAGGTATGCAACCCAGACCGCAGGCCTGAGGAAGGAGGGAGAGCTGCAGGCAGAGCAGTGCGGGCCAGTGCAAAACAGAGATGGCCCCACACAGCAGAGGCCACATATAGCCCGGGGCAGGCTGGTGCCCTGTGCGTCGCCGCAGCAAGAGGACTTTCAGAAGGGTGTCTCAGGGTCGGCGTTGTGGCACCACAAGTAAAGCCATCACCTGTAATGCCAGCATCCTATATAGGTGCCAGTTAGTGTCCCAGCTGCTCCACTTCTGATCCAGCTCCCTACGAATGGCCTGGGAAAAGCAGCGGATGATGGCCCAAGTGTTTAGGCCTCTGCACCCAACGTGGGAGACTTGGATGAAGCTCCTGGCTGTGGCTCTGGCCTGGCCCAGCCCTGGCTGTTATGGCTCTCTGAGTGAACCAGGATATGGAAAAGTTCTCTCTCTGTGTCTCTCTTTCTCTCTAACCCTGATTTTCTTTTTTTTCTTTTTTTATTATTATTATTATTATTTTTATTTTTGACAGGCAGAGTGGACAGTGAGAGAGAGAGAGAGAGAAAGGTCTTCCTTTTCGCCGTTGGTTCACCCTCCAATGGCTGCCACAGCCAGCGCGCTGCGGCCGGCACACCGCGCTGATCCGATGGCAGAAGCCAGGTGCTTATCCTGGTCTCCCATGGGGTGCAGGGCCCAAGGACTTGGGCCATCCTCCACTGCACTCTCGGGCCACAGCAGAGAGCTGGCCTGGAAGAGGGGCAACCGGGACAGGATCGGTGCCCTGACCGGGACTAGAACCCGGTGTGCCGGCGCCGCAAGGCGGAGGATTAGCCTAGTGAGCCGCGGCGCCGGCCTCTAACCCTGATTTTCAATAAATAAATAGATCTTTAAAAAAAAAAAAAAAAGATGTCTCACCTTCCCCATCTATGAAGCTGGGACTCTGGCAACTAGGTTGCCAAGCTGGCAGGTGGCCAAGACAAGACTGAGGGACACCAATATCTTTGTCCCCTAACTCCTGAGCCACCAAGCCAGGGCTCTGGAGGGGGCTCAGAAAGGGAGGGGCAGGCTGCCAGGAGCTGTCAGAGGAAGAAGTATGAGCCCAGGCCCTGCAATGCTGAAGTCACTGTCCTGTGAGGCCCCGTGCCCAGTGTGGTCATGGTGCTGGTTCCTTCAGAGCTACTGTACCCTCTGAGGCGCCCTCTCCAGGGTACTGAGAGCAGTCAATGAGCAGATATGCACCGCGCACCAGCACAGTGCCCAGCACAGATGAGCTCCCACGCTGAGCTGCGACTTCTATTTTAAAACGTCCTTTCTGGAAGCCACTGCTTTTCATGCAGCCCAAGATACAGCCCATCTAGACAGTGGGATCTCAGCCTCTCTCGTCACCATGTGCGGTCACAGGCAATCAGCCTGTCTGCAGGTTCACAGAGCCAGCGGGCTGCTCACGGAGCAGCAGGCAGCAGCTCCTGCCTGGCGCCCCACTGGGCTCTGACCTCCCCACAGCCCAGGCCCAGCAGTGACTCCTGCATGGCTGCCATTCTGAGGTGACACTGACGGGCTGGGGGCAGAAACCTCTCCAATTGCCCTTGGAATGCGCCCCAGCTGCGTGACAGCCCGAAGGCTGCCCACCATGTGTAAGCCTTAGCTGCCAGGAAAGGTGCCCTTCTGTAGGGAAAGCCAGCGCCTGTCAGCAGGAGGGCAGTGGCCTGTGGGATGCAGAGCTGGGTTCCAAAGCCCAGGGTTACCCCTCAAGGTGCCAAACACACCAGGGGTACAGGGTCATTTTCTAGCGGGATATAAAGACTATTGGCATTAAACCTGCAGTGAGGCATAGTGAACGTTAGGGCAAGACAAGGATCCACCAGCAGTTCTCTGACCTGACACAATCCCCGGCACTCAGGGCCAGAAAGAGCTAAAAAGCAGAATAACTGCCAACACCCGAGGAGACCAAATTACCACTGCCTGCAGGCCACGTAATCATCCACTCCAAACAAAACAAAACAGGAAAACGATCAGAAACAACGAGAATTCAGCGAAGCAGCCAGCGTCAAAATAAACACACACCAATCAACGAGGTTCCTATAACACGGCAATGCAGTTAGCAAATACGGTGACTAACAAAATGCCCCCGCTCAAAACGGCAACCAGAAACATAAGGACAAAGAGTCTACTCCACAGGGAGGAAGAAAACGACCCGGCCACAGTGAAGAGCGTGCGAGACGGCTTGCCTCGGCTAGGAGAGCCCTCACACACCCGCGGCGGAGGCTCCCAATCCCCTCCCCCTGCTCAAGAGAAGCTAGATGACGCCAAGTGAAATCCAAACATGAACCACAAACACCGTGCAAGCATTTGGAGCTGTGGTTAAAACACTGCGTGGGATGCACTTCCCATATCAGAGCGCCTGGGTTCAGGTTCGAGCCCCAGCTTCTCTGCTTCTGGTCCAGTTTCTTGATGATGTGCCTGGGAGGCAGCAGGTGCTGGCTCAAGTTCTTGTGTTTCTGTGTCCATGAGAGCTCCTGGCTTCAGCCTGGCTCAGCCCTTGGTGAGTGAACCAGACGACAGAAGAGCTCTCTCTCAGCCTTTCTTTTTTTTTTTTTTTTTTTTTTTTTTTGACAGGCAGAGTGGACAGTGAGAGAGAGACAGAGAGAAAGGTCTTCCTTTTGCCGTTGGTTCACCCTCCAATGGCCGCCGCGGTAGCGCGCTGCGGCCGGCGCACTGCGCTGATCCGATGGCAGGAGCCAGGTACTTATCCTGGTCTCCCATGGGGTGCAGGGCCCAAGCACTTGGGCCATCCTCCACTGCACTCCCTGGCCACAGCAGAGAGCTGGCCTGGAAGAGGGGCAACCGGGACAGGATCGGTGCCCCGACCGGGACTAGAACCCGGTGTGCCGGCGCCGCATCTCTCAGCCTTTCAAGTAAATAAAAATTAAAACAGCAGCAACAGGAGCACGTGCTATTTCTCTCTGCTGCATGTCTCTTGTCTGCCTCCCTCCCAGCGACCCCCCCTTGCTAAGCCATGTGTGAGGAATGGGTGGATGAGTACCTTCCCAGGCTTGGAAAGCCTATCTAGGCGGAATGAACAAAGTCACAAACATTTGAAAATATCTAAAGATTTGACAGCATAAAAATTCAAAACTTCTGTATGTCGAACAAAACAAAACACTAAAAGCCACAAGTTAACAGCTCACAACACACTGGGGAAAAAGTATCTGCGAGACTTCATTAGAAAATGTCTAGGGGCTGGCGCTGTAGTGTAGCAGGTAAAGCCGCTACCTGCAGCACCGGCATCCCAAATGGGCACGGGTTTGAGTTCCAGCTGCTCCACTTCTGATCCTGCTCCCTGTTAATGTGCCTGGGAAAGCAGCGGAAGATGGTCCAAGTCCTTGGGCCCCTGCACCCATGTGGGAGACCCGGAAGAAGCTCCTGGCTCCTGGCTTCGGCCTGGCCCAGCTCTGGCTGTGGCAGCCATTTGGGGAGTGAACCAGTGGATGGAAAATCTCCCTCTCTTTCTCTACCGCTGCTTCTCCTTCTCTATAACTCTGACTTTAAAATAAATCTTTTAAATAAAGTCTAATATAAAAGCTCTGCCAAGCACTAAGAACATTCTCCTCAACAGGACACTGAGCAAACTCACCCCCTCACAGAAAGCAGGAGCAGCCCTCACCACTCAGCTCCTCCCCACCACGGGCGCGTCCTGCCACGCCCAGCACTTCCGGTGAGGACAGGAGCAGGATGACATTCAAGCACCAAGGCAGAAAGCGCTGAGCTCTCCCCCCTCGAGGCCCTCCCGGGTACACTCAGCTGTCCCTCCACACGCAGCCTGCAGACCCACCTCATCCCCTGCCGGGAGCTGGAGCTTCCTTTCTTCCCAGAACAACCCTTTCCTCCCTTTGCCCAGGGCTGAGATGGCTCCATTTGTGCCCTCAGTTGCACCTCTGACTACTTCCCAGCTCAAGAAGGTTAATGACTAAAATGCTTCATGCCTGGGCAGCGTTGTGCAGCCACCATCTGCAACTCTGGCACCCTACGTCAGTCAGTTCGTGTCCTAACTGCTCCACTTTTCTTATTTTTTTTTTTCTTTTCTTTCTTTTTTTTTTTTTTTTTTTTTTTTTTTGACAGGCAGAGTTAGAAAGTGAGAGAAAGTGAGAGAGAGAGAGAGAGAGAAAGGTCTTCCTTACGTTGGTTCACCCCGCAAATGGCCGCTACGGCCGGCGCGCTGTGCCGATCTGAAGCCAGGAGCCAGGTGCTTCCTCCTGGTCTCCCAAGCGGGTGCAAGGCCCAAGCACTTGGGCCATCCTCCACTGCCTTCCCGGGCCACAGCAGAGAGCTGGACTGGAAGAGGAGCAACCGGGACAAAATCCAGCGCCCCGACTGGGACTAGAACCCCGAGGTGCCGGCGCCACAGGCAGAGGATTAGCCTAGTGAGCCATGGCGCCAGCCCACTTTTCTTTTTTTAAAAGATTTATTTTTTATTTGAAAGAGTTACAGAGAGGCATAGGCATAGGCACAGACATAGGCATAGCCAGAGAGAGACAGACAGACAGACAGACAGACAGAGGTCTTCCATCCCAGTTGACCACAATGGCCAGAGCTGCACCAATCCGAAGCCAGGAGCTTCTTCTGGGTCTCCCATGTGGGTGCAGGGGCCCAAGGACTTGGGCCATCTTCTACTGCTTTCCCAGGCCATAGCAGAGAGCTGGTCGGAAGTGAAGCAGCTGGGTCTTGAACTGGTATCCATACAGGATGCCAGCACTGCAGGCAGAGGCTTAACCTACTATGTCATAGCGCTGGCCTCTGCTACTCCATTCTGATCCAGCTCCCTGATAATGCATCTGGGAAAGCAGAAGATGCCTGAACTGCTTGGGCCCCTCACCCAGAAGAAGCTCCTACCTGGCCCAGCCCTGGATGTTGTGGCCATTGCAGGGAGAGGACCCAGGAAGATGAAAGAAATGTGGTTAGTGGTCTGAACCCTAAGGGACTGGGACCCAGGGCCAGTGTGTGCTCCTCTAAGTGTGCTGCACTCATTATCTTCCACAGACAAACCCTCCCAAGGACGAGGGCCATGACGCCATGTAACATGTTAACTGGCACAATTCCCACAAGAGGCCTCCGAGGTAGCGTCTCCCATCACCCCATCCTAGACACAAGAACTGAGGCTTGGGGAAGCTGGGTGACAGCCTAGCACCCAGCAGTGCCGGCTCCCTAGCAGCCTCTCTGCACGGCTCTACTTCCTGAAGGTGGGAGGCATTGGGGAGGCAGGAGGAACAAAGCTTCAAAAACATCATGTTGGGGCTGGCGTGGTGGCATAGTGGGTAAAGCCACCGCTTGCAATGCTGGCATCCCATATGGCCACTGGTTCAAGTCCCCACTGTTCCACTTCCAATCCAGCTCTCTGCTATGGCCTGGGAAAGCAGTAGCAGATGGCCCAAGTGCTTGGGCCCCTGCACCCACATGGGAGACCTGGAGGAAGCTCCTGGCTCTTGGCTTCAGATCGGCACAGCTCCGGCCGTTGTGGCCAATTGGGGAATGGACCAGCAGATGGAAAACCCCTCTGTCTGTCTGTCTCTCTCTCTGCCTCTCCTCTCCCTGTGTAACACTGACTTTCAAATAAATAAATAAAATATTTAAAAACAATCATGTTGCTCTTCTTTTTCTTCAACTATATGACTGTACGTGGGTTTTGTTGTCACAGATATTCCATCCACTTTTCTGTGTCCTCAATAGTCAACTTAAGAAGCAGTTAAACGAGATGACGGAACACAGGCCTATGGACAGTGGCCCGACCCTTCTTCCTTCCTCCTCTGCCATGCAGAAGTTCAGAGTCGAGTGTGGGGCTCACCCTGAGCCTCACAGAGCCCTAGAACCGGCTCTCCTAGGCTTTAAAGCCTTCCCAGTCGCGACCATCTCATCTGACTGCCATCTTCCTATGAATTTGACTGGGACTTTGACTCCATCTTTTCTCCTCTGTGTTCCTGAGGGCTACCTCGGAGCCTTCCCAGGACAAACGAGCAAGCAAGGACGGGAGCAGGGGGCCACTGAGGGACATGGCAGCACACACCTGCAGCAGCAGCAGCTGGGCTGGCCTCTCAGGAATGGAAGTCATAAACTCCAGGTGCTTGGCTCGGTCAAACCCACTGGTGCACAACGTAGGGCGCAGCAGATGCACGACAGCCTTGTAGTCACCTGCCTCATACAGCCGCTGAATCTCCTCCAGGGACTGGCACCGCTCCAGCGACTTCAGGTTCTTATCAATCTGAAAAAGGCCCACAAACACAGCCTGAGGCAAACCCCTCACACCCTCCTGGGATCTGGCCAGTGTCTGCATTTACCAGTCCCAGGCAAAGAGGACTGAATAAAAATTGGACTCCAGCCTCCTGCCCTAAAAAGAGATTCCCCCTTAATATATCAGTGCTGACACCAAATGTATGTGTTTTTGAGTTTTTCCTTTAAGGCCAAGGCATTTAACTCTTCAAAAACACATCAGAACCCAAAAACCACCCTAGATGAAAGAGGAGTTCCAGGAAGGCACCCACCAAAACAGCTGCACAGTTCCAGTTCAGTGAGCCAGATTCAGAGCCATGGCGCATCAGGTGTCAGAGACTTGGTGAGCCTGAGCCAGAGGCTGGCACAGCACTGACCACGGAACCCTCTCCTCACGTGGGTCTGACGCAGCCCCAGCACACAGGCCGCAGGACGCTGCACCAGGACAGCTCTTACACAACTCTGAGAGAGCTGAAGGTCATTTCCAGCCAACGTGGACACATCACAGATGGGAAGTGTGACAGGGTCAGAGCTGCACGATGAAGTAGGCCACAGGATGGAGCCTACTGTACGTGCCGCACGCTGCTGACCCAGCACTGCTCTGTAGCAGCTGACATTCCCCTCAGTTCCATTCCAACTGCTGTCACAGCCATGAGAGCCGAGTAACAACCACTTCTAATCCTGCTGGCAAGAGCTGCCACGGACGAGCTTGAATAAGCTATCAGGGCAGTGTGCCGTGAGGGGAGTCTTTGGGCTTTTTGTGCCCTGTCACCAGGGACCCTGCTCGACAGTGGGCAGTTCTCTTTTCCTCAGGGACAGCTCAGGCCTGGTCTAACTGGGCCAATTCACAACAAATCTTTGACCAAGAAAACACCATGTCAAAACCTCCCGCTCACCTCCTCCAGGGAAACCACGGAGTCGTTGTGGAGGTTGGGCAGCCGGATGACAATGTCCCTTTGCTCGGCACCTGCCTCCGCCTGCATGGCAGTGGCACTCTGCAGCATCTCTGTGCAGATGTCATAGTTCTCCAGGGCCTGCTCCATGTCTCCCTGGTCAGAAGGAAAACACGGTCACGGGCCGGGGGAAAGGCAGGGAAGTAAGCATGTTGTGCCAGGGTCCTTACATTTCCAGTCTCCCCAGACTGTAGGTGCTGGAGAGGGAGGGAAGGAGGAAGGGCGATGTCGTCTGAATGTCCAGAACATGACAGATCAAGAGGTCCTGACCTCAGTCCTGGTCTCCCATGTGGGTGGCACAGACCTAAACACTAGTCATCACCGGCCTCCTAGGGTGTGTATCAGCAGGAAGCTGGACTGGAAGTGGAGCCAGGACTTGCTCAGGCACTGACATGGGGTGTGGCATTCCAAGTGGTGTCTCAACCAAAGGCCTGCCCCATGGTATCTTATAAGTCCATGTTCTATGAATTTTTTGAAGCTCCCTCACATACCCCTAAAAGGGGACCTGGTACCTTGGTGGAGCTCAACAACTCTGTGAGGGGAGGTATCATTAAGCCCATGTCACAGATGAGCATGCCTGAGCAATGTCAGGCATCGGTGGAGGCAGGGTTAGAACCTAGGCCTGGGGCAGGCACTATGGCACAGGGGGTATAGGCATCGCCTGCAGTGCCAGCATCCCATATGGGCGCCGATTCATATCTCGGCTGCTCCACTTCTGATCTAGATCTCTGCTATGGCCTGGGAAAGTAATGGAAGATGGTCCAAGTCCTTGGGTCCCTGCACCCATGTGGGAGACCCGCAAGAAGCTCCTGGCTTCAGATCAGCGCAGCTCCAGCCGTTGCGGCCAATTGGGGAGTGAACTAGAGGATGGAAGACCTCTCTCTCTGCACCTCTCCTCCTCTCTCTGTGTAACTCTTTCAAATAAATAAACAAATCTTAAAAAAAAAAAAAGAATCTGGGCCCATCATCAATCCAGAGCCAGTGTTCTTCACATTGAACAGTGTTGCTTCCTTCTGACTGAGTGGCTGCTGCCGGGCCCTGGCAGTGTCTGGCTCACCCTGCCACAGTGCGCCAGGTACTAGCGTGTGGACGGTGCTGAGTAACGGGCAACCCATGCTGGCCTTCCAGGCCAGGCTCCAAGGAGCTGCTTTCCTAGAACTCTCCTAAAACAGGGGTCAGCTGCCTTTTAAAAACTCCTCCTCTGTTCATATACTTGCTGTATCTCTAGGAAACCAGAAGCAAAAGGTTAAGATCCCAAGGCAATCCCAAGGCAACTTACGGGGGGCAGGGCCAGCCCTTGTAGGGCTCTGTGACTGAGCCGAGGGGTTGTACGGACTGGGCTCTGACATGCCGACAATGCCCACTCCTGCATGCTCGTGCTAAGCCCAGGCCCAGGCGGGTGCCAGGCACGCACACTGGCACCCTCACACACGTCCTCGGCACGGCCAGTTCTCTGCTCTCTCTCTAAGCAGCTGACCACGAAACCAACCTGCAGTGCCAAAAAGCGAGCCTTCAGCCAGTAAACACGGACCACAAACTCCAGCCAGCCGTCCTCAAACAGGTCGCGCTGAGACGAGGCAAATGACAGCTGCAGGAGGTCACCCAGGCAGTGGGTTCCTGGGAAGTCGGGCCCAAATCTGCCATTCATCACACCAGCGGGGCAGTTCCGAGGAGACACTGAAAACCATCAGGCCTACTAGTCAGCTTCATGTGCAGCATCCAAATGCCCTCTGCTCCCCAGAGGGCACCCTCAACCCTCTCAGTCCCCACCCTCAGTCCCCATGGGTATCCTCAGCCCCTGAGGGGCAGGCATTAAGAGAGCTCAGCTCAGTCAGAGAGATGCAGAGGGCCCGAGAGCTGGGGAAATGAGGCGGGACAATTTTCCAGACTCAGCTTGCAGTATGTCTGCATCCCACCAGGCAGCAGCGTCCAAGTCAGACTGACCTACAGCACCTGGGAAACGACTAGGGGCCCATAAAACATCAAGAGGCCACTCTGAACCTGAGACCCTGCTTCCTTCAATCCTGAGTAACAGCAGAAATAGGCAGGGGGCTCCCTCTGGACCCTGGACCTTGTCTGACTCTGACACGCCAACACGGAAAATATGCCCACTACAGATCTCAGTCTGAATTCCAGGACTCGGCCTCCCTGCTTCAGTGGCTGCGGGTTCAGAAATCAGCGCCGGCATAGCCCACAGAGTGCCTCCTACCTGCAGAGCTTCTGCCTTTGGTCAGCAGCCACTGGTCCAGCTGCAGCTCCATGCAGGAGAGCGACATCAGCATCATGTCCTGTGAGCCGGGCACAGAAACGAAGGGGCCAAAGTCAAGTGGGGGTGGGAAGGAGCTAAAGCACAGCTCTTCCTTCTGCCTGCCTCCCATTTCCTGAGAATCTGTGGCTACGTACCAGGACATAAACGGAGGCACAAGAGCCTATGTCGGGACAAGACCCGTGAGAGCCATGAGGCCTGCCTTCAGAGTCCCGAGGGACTGTCCTGGCCAAGAGGCAGCCCTGTCTTCGGCCACGTGCCCGACCAGATGCTGCACCCACACTACAGCTCTCATCCCTTAAAAGTGACCAGGACTCAAAGCATCCTTCTCAGGGCACTTGAAGAAGCCGAGGCGAGGGCGATACGAAGGCATCTGCCCAGCAGGCGTTGCCGGGCAAGGATCAACCTGGTTTGCCTAGCACGGAAGCCATGACTCTGCTGCCCCCAGTGGGCAGAGACAGTGGGGCTGGCTGAAGCGCTGACTCATGTGCCCCTAAGGACATGAAGCTCTGTCACCCTGAGCTCCTCCACTTCCACTTCCTCAGGCAAGAAGACCCGAGAGCGCCCCACACTCTGCCTGGCATTTGGCACTCCACCTCAATGGCAGAGGGGACAGGAGCACCCTGAGTTCCCGTGGGCCCCAGGCAGCACTGAGTGGAGGAGCCCAGGTTGCAGAGTGCAGCAGACAGACAGAGTAAGGCTCAGCCCCCACAACACCCCTAGGCACCCTACTAAGCCTCTGCACGTCCACGTCCTCAGTAACAGTACTTGGCCATGCCAGCACAGCAGGGCGCCTCCCTTTGCGGCTGCTGGCTCCCGGCCAGCTCTCACGACCCGGGCCCTCCTCCCTGTGATGCCATGCCCTCACATCCTACGTCCCAGTTCATCCGGTCAGCTCTGCCTCCAGAACCCCTCCTCCTGCTGCCAACACCACCACTGGCTCACTGGCTGGCTCCTGCCAGGCCCCTGTGCACCCACACCTGTACCCCAATCTCCCCCAGGTAAGTATTCTACTCTCATCAGGGATCTTTGGAGAACAAACCGGGTCCCGGGACTTCCTGCTTCAGACCTCCCACCCCATCCCTCGTCCTGTAGCCTAGGTTCCAGGCCCACAAGCAGACAAGGCCAGGATGCTCAGCACAATAGCAGCCTCCTACCCACGGCAGGTGCTGTCTGTGCCCACCCCCGCCCCGATCAATGCTGGCCCTTGCAAGGCCGCTACCTTGATGTGCTTGTTGCTGCAGTCCCTCAGCAGTGGGTTGGGCAAACTGGTGCTGTGCCTCCTCCAGCTGTGGTAGACGCTGAGCACCACCTCCGCCAGGCCCGGCGGCCACCTCAACAGGAACTTGTGGCCCATGCCCTTGAGGTAGCGCATCATCAGCTCCAGGATGCCCCCGTTGGTCAGGTTCTCCAGCAGGAACTCGTGCACGTCTTGCTTCTCTGCCCGGGGAGGGAAAACAGCTTGAGCTGAAGGGAAGCCCCACTCTTCAGGAGAGGAGAACCTGTGTCCCCCCTCCACCGCCAGATGCAATCAGAGCCGACCGGCATTGCAGTGTGATGCTCTGGTCAGGCTGCGGAGATACACTGTGTACAGGCCTCTCTGAGTCTCCACGCCCACGGTGGGCATCCAAAGGGCCATTGCCAAGCTGCCATGGGCACGGAACGAGATCGTGCATGTAAGACACAGAGCACTGTCTGGCATGTGAGACACGCTTTGAATGGCTGTGCTCACAGACAGTCAATGGACAAAGCCAAGCCTCAGCACACAGCGCTCAGGGAGCACAGCAAGGAAGGGCCTGCACACTTCAGCAGACATCCCGGCTGACCAAAGGGCTCAGGCCCAAGACAAACCTAAGCAGCCCCTTGACCACACTTTAAAAAAAATCCTAGAATGATTCTTCCAGAATAAAATGTCAGCAAGCTACAGGACAGTGGGAGGAAGAATCCCCCACTGACCGATCAGTGCTTGATTCCTACCAGATTCCATAAACGTGGCAGAGTCAAATGACAGCCTGTGAGGCCCCATGCTTGGGAAGCTCTCCAGTTTGGCTTCCGATTGGACTTCGTAGTTATTAAAGGGATCATCTTCCTCCTCGGGGTCCAGCTTTCTTAACCTGCATGGAATACATCAAAAATCACCAAAGGGTGGACGCTGTGGCACAGAAGGTTAAGCTGCCGCTCGGGAAGCCACATCCCATATCAGAGTGCCTGGATCATGTCCTGGCTGCTCTGTGCTTCTGATCCAGCTTCCTACTAAAGCATCTGGGAGGCAGCAGGGGACGGCCCACATACTTGCGTTCCTGCCACCCATGTGGGAGACCCACACAGAGTTTCTAATCCAGACTTCAGCCTGGCTCAGCCCTGGCTGTTGTGGGCATTTGGGGAGTGAACCAGAGATGGATGAATTCTCTCTCTTTCAGATAAATACATAGATAAATAAATCCTTTTTTTTTTTTTTTTTTAAATCACAAAAGCTGTACCATATCATTGACACAAATACCTGAATTCTTGCTATTAAAGGAACTAAATATGAGCCAGGAAGGATGACCACAGTGGGTGGCAGAGTTTGGGACGCAGGTCTTGAGGAGGCAGTGTCTCTCTCCAGGGCTTTGTGGGCTGATAGCTGGTCTGTGCCCTTACTCATTTAAGCGACAAAGGATTACTGAGCCCCAGCCATGTGCCAGGCCCCAAGCGAAGTGCCAGAACACAGCTCTAAGTGGGGCAGAGCCTGCCTTCTTAAGTGGTAGGCAGACAATAAGCAGTGTGCAGAAACCAATGACCCAAGTAAGCACCAGCCACAACAGAGTGCTTAAAACTGAGGGTGGGGGCCGGGCTGTGGTACAGTAGGTTAATGCCCTGGCCTAAAGCGCTGGCATCCCATATGGGCGTCGGTTCTAGTCCCAGCTGCTCCACTTCCAATCCAGCTCTCTGCTATGTCCTGGGAAAGCAGTGGAAGATGGTCCAAGTGCTTGGGCCCCTGCACTCGCGTGGGAGACCTGGAAGAAGCTCCTGGCTCCTAGCTTCAGAGTGGTGCAGCTCTGGCTGTTGCGGCCATCTGGAGAGTGAACTATCGGATGGAAGACCTCTCTCTCTCTCTGCCTCTCCTCTCTCTGTGTAACTGTGCCTTTCAAATAGAGAAAGAAGAGAAGAGAAGAGAGAAGAGAGAAGAGAAAGAACGAATGAAAGAATGAAAGAAAGAAAGAACTCTTAAACATTTATTTAAAAAAAAAAAAAACAACTGAGGGTCACAGGGCCCTGCGCTGGAGAGCAGGCTGGCCTCGCAAAGAAGCAGGACAAGAAGCAGCACTGAGGGATGGGTCAGAGGGCGCCCGAGAGTTCTAAGGGCCTCAGGCGAGCCTGGGGAGCCAGGACTAAGTGGATGGGTGGTGGCAGTCGGGGCACACGTCAGGCCCATCTGAGCTCAGTCCCTTTGTGTCTCCTCCTACAGCTCTGGGTCTGGCCGTCTTGGGACTCGGGAGGTCTCTCCCTGCAGGCAGTATTCTTCAAACACCTGCCAAGGACCCCGCTTGAGGCATCCCTGTGGCTTCCCTGCAGCCCAGGCCTCCTGCAGCACAAACACCCAGGGCACTTCATCTCGCCCTGCACACTCACTCACACGCTCAGCCGAGCCGTCGCACTGCTCTCGTCTAATGATCTGAAGAAACAGACGGTACGACTGGCAGGAATGTGAAGAACTCGAAGACAAGAACAAAGGACACGTCCTTCCACTGAGGGGGCTAGGCAACAAGACTCAGACAGAGGACAGCGGGGCCAACAGGAGGCCGGGGTCAGCTCTCGGTGTCAGCAACCAGAGCTACCTGAGGCACACAGTGGTCCTGATCCATCAGCTGCTGACAGGGAACCTGCACTCTGCACATCACCTTCACACAGAAAGGAAGAAAGGCAATGGCTCAGGAGAAGCAGGGCTCCCGCCGTACAGTAGATTTACCGGCTACCCTCACCTTCCGCTCCTCCTTCACTCTGCCGTGAGCACCGCTGAAATACAGTCAGTGGCACACCAAGAAAGACGGCACACTGATGGCAGCCCATGGTTCCTCCCAAACTCCACTGCAGGGACCAAGAAGGTGTTAAAACGGTGTAAAACCCCAGACACAGGAGATAGGAGAGGAAGTGCCAGCCAACAGCCAGGAGGCAGAATGCGATGCCCAGAGTGAGTGAGTGAACTGCTTTCTCCCCTCAGCTTCACAAACCCTAAGGCCATGAAGCCTCTGACGGAGGTGAGAAGGCAAGGGCCAGAAGCAGGACTGGGCAGAAGCTCGGTGAGGAACAGTGGGGACCAGGGGCCTGGCACCTTCTCCTGTGGGGGCTTCTCTGTGGGACCCTAAGAACCAGGAAAACCCTGGAATGCTTTCTAAGCTCCTGCTCTGCCTTCTTAGAATGCAGAAAATCCCTTTGGGATTTCAGGGAGCACACACTCAGGAAAGCAGTGGGAAATGCCCTTCTGTGGGGCTTTCACAGGCATCTGTACCTGACACCGCGCAGCCCACCCCCACCACAAGGGGGCATCTGTAGCTGCACAGAGACACGAGCATGCTGTGTGGCCTCCAGCACCCCGATCTATGCCTGGCCCCCACAAGATCAGTAAGTCACAGCCTCTGTCTTCAAGAAGTTTAGAGGTGAGAAAAATCCAAGATCCCAATCTAGTGGGATCTGGGCTTCAGGCGTTCGCACAGACATTACCGGAAAAGCAAGGAGGTGATGGGATGAGAAAGGCCATTGGTGGAGTGGGCTGGTGGTGTGCAGCATACCTGGACGGCAAGAACTTCACCAGAAGCTCCTGGAAGTCTACTTTCTCTTCTTTTTTACACTTGGTGTTCCGGACACGCGCAGACCTCCGCTTTGCTGTCTCTCCACTCTCTTCTGTGATTTTCTTCCGCTTTACCCCTTTCTTGGACTTATCTCCCCCAGAGACATCACCTTCGCAAAGAAAGCAAATTAAAATTTACAAAGTGGGAGGGGGGACCGCACACACAGACCCGTCAGCCCCCCTCACAATTCTGCCGGCATTACACTTCTGTTTGACGCTCACATCTTCCACCTCTCCTTCAACAGCGGAGAGTCTGACAAGATTAATTTGAAACCCTTTAACTCTCATCCCCTTCTTGAAGTCACAAGACTCACAAGCCAGGTCTCAGGATTCCTTTTCACAGCCACAGAATGCCATGGTCTCAGAGGAAAAGAGCTGTGTGGCCTGTCGCTGGACCTGGCATGGACGGAGCAGGAGACACTGACCCTGCCCAGGACTTCCGAGCCCCGGTGACAGGATAAGGGCAAGAGAACTCAGCTTGAATCTCATGGAGAGCAGAAGGATGTCATGTATGATTAGGCAAAGAAGTCAGCAACAACCATGTGCGTGTCCACGCACCAACTTCTTTAACGTCCAGATATGCTTTTATTCAGCAACAGAAATTAAGAAAAGGTTTGGAGACTGGCATTGTGGTGCAGTAGGTTAAGCTGCCACTTACAAAGCCAACATTTTGTTTGTCCCGGCTGCTCAGCTTCCGATCCAGCCCCCAGCTAATGGCCCACGTGCATGGGACTCTATCATCTACATTGGAGGCCTGGATGGAGTTCCAGGTTCCTGACTTTGGCTGGAACAGCCCCTGCCACAGTAGCTGTTTGGGGAGTGGACCAGCAGATGGAGAAGCTCCCTCTCTCTCAACCTGTGATTTTGCATTTCAAATAAATAGATAAATCTTTAAAAACAAAAGGAAAAAAAAGGCTTAGGAACTGGACCTCTGTCAGTTTTTTTTAATAACTCTAGTGATAACAAAAACTAAGTAGAAGTAGTATAAAAATATACCACTATAGTGGTAGCTTGACTAACCATTTTCAAAAGTCTAAGAACCTAGAAACAATGGCTAGCAAGAGAACAGGGACTCTGCCACTCTCACTGCCTCTATGGCCTGGGGCACTGTCCAGAGCAAGAGCTGCAAGCCTGAGCCCCAGGCCCTCCCAGGGCTGAGGTGGCCGTGAGCAGGCTGGAGGCTCCCCGTGGGGCCGGGCTCCCGCTGTACTCGAGCCATGACATGCAAGCATGGCCTCTTACCCACAGGGGTGCCTGTCTCCAGCAGGCCAGGACTGTGCAGTGGGAAGCTGGCTGTGGCCACGGAGGCGTAGGAGAGCACAGGCTCAGCCACAGCCACCGTGGGGTTGGTACTGACGGGACTGGGCTGGATCACACTGACGGGCGTCATCACCATGGAAGATGCCAGCGGCTGGCTGGGGTCCTGGTAGTCAGACAGGTCGATCCTCTTGCCGAGGCTGGGCCGCAGGGGCTCACAGGTGGTGAGGTGGTTGTACATGGCCAGCAAGCTCTCTCCGAGGCACTTCCAGCTGCAAGGACAGGGCCACGGCACAGTCAGCAACCTCACTGGGGCAGCCGTGGCACAAGGCTGACCAACCTGCGGAGAGGCAGCCGAGGTGCTCCCAGAGCGGCCACATCCCTAGGGCTAGCAGGTGGAGTCGAGGTGTGGTCCCTGCTGAAACTGACAAAATCTTGAGTCTAACACAGCTAAGGTGGGGCACCCTGAGCTGGAACCGAGTGTAGGCCTGGCACTCTCCCACCCCTCACTCCAGCAGAAGCCCCTGAAATCTCTCAGCCTAAGGTACCTTCAGATACAACCAGGCAGGAAAGAAAACCATAGTCTGGCTCTCCAAGCTCCTTCCTCACAAGGAGGAAGCCCTGACACCCGTGGCATCGTTAGCCACCACTTAACAAGCCAATGCCAGGCTGACACACCGAGCCTATCTCTATGTCCACTTGGCCCTCAGCTGCACACGGGTGGCCGTGGTGCCGGTTCACAGCTCCTTCCCCTCCAGTCACATCCCACGAGCCCTTCCAGGGTCCTAAGGCCTTTTCCTTTTCACTGCAACAGGGAGGCATCCTAGGACCCTTTCAGAAGCCCCCAACTCTGTGTTTGGGAAGCCCACTCTCAGATGGGAGGAGGACCCTGACAAGCTAATGAAACAAGGGGAAGGGCCCTGACAAGAGTCCCAGAGCAGCCCTGGCTTCCTGTGCTTGGGCATGAAAACATTCCTGAGAAACTGCACTTGCTGAAAGCCACAACTCCTTGTAACAGCAGCAGCCAGAGCCGGCCCTCCCTGAGCAGGTGCTACGCTGGATCTGCGCACAGCCCACAGGTTCTGTTCTCTTATCACGATGACCCCACAAGAGGAGCATGCTGGCCTCCCCCTTTTTAGGGAGCTGCATGTAACGTCCCCAAGGGCTGGACCCACGTCTGCCTGCCCTGTGACAGGAACTCCAGACTACTGTGACAGTGCCTCTGAGTGAGGGGCAGGGAGGCAGGGAATGGCACACTGACACAAAGGCAAGGCAAATTTAAAGATTCAAGACATAATGTCAGAGAGGCCGGTGCTGTGGCACAGCAGGTTAAAGCCCTGGCCTGAAGCACCTACATCCCATATGGGAGCCAGTTTGAGTCCTGCTTGCCCCTCTTCTTATCCAGCTCTCTGCTATGATCTGGGTTAGCAGCAGAAGATGGCCCAAGTCCTTGGGTCCCTGCACCCGGGCGGGAGACCTTGACGAAGCTCCTGACTCCTGACTTTGGATCAGCTTGGCTCCAGCCGTTGCGACCATTTAGGGAGTGAATCAGCAGATGGAAGATCTCTCTCTGTGTCTCTACCTCTCTCTGTAACTCTTTCAAATAAATAAAAATAAATCTTAAAAAAAAAAAAAAAAAGAGATGACGACTTAATGTCAGAAACTTTAAAACAGAAATTGAACACTAGATCTCACTAGGGTATTAAACCACACCCACCCCAGCGGACCACCCACTAACACCAGCTTGCTTGACCTGGAGGGCAAGGATTCCACTGAGGCTCATGCTGTGGGCACCTTGCACCGCCCTGGAGGGGGAACACGAAAGTAAGGGCCAGGGAAGCCAGCCCTGGGCCTAGCTCCAGCCTCCCTGCCTCACTGCTCTGAGCCTGGGTTCCTCCTGGCAAATGCCAGCTTCCTTTTCTCCTCTGAGTAGGGCAGAATACGGAGGTCTTTCAGCAAGGTGGCAGGTGGCTGGAGTCTACAATGATGACAGTATAGAGGGACTCAGATTGGCTCACTCTAGAGCGAGCTGACCTGCTTCCCAGAAGTCAACCAGCAGGTGGGCACCTCTGGCTATCCTGTGCCTGGCCCCTGCCCACACCACTAGACCAAGGGTCAGGCCTCAGGGTCTCTCCACACTGTGCAGGGCAGTGGCCCACATCAGGGTCCAGCAGCCAGTGCGCCACTCCCAGGGATGCTGGACGACCTACGTGAAGAAGGGGATGGGCTGCACCAGCTTCAGGTCTGGCTCCTTCTCCCGCACGATCAGCGCCTGCCTCTTCTTCCGCAGCCCTAGGGCTTCATCCACGATGGCCTGCGCCTCAGCCGTACTCACAGACACATCATGGATGGACATGTCACTACAGTGCAGAAGGGGAGAAATTACAACGTTACAAATTCAAGCCAAGGAGGACATTGCATAGGCGGGGATGTACTTAAGTTAACACCCTGTAATCTGTATTGGTTCTCCCCTCAAACAAAATAACCACTTGAGTCTAGCCTCAAAGAGCAGTAATTAACACCGCTAGTTTCCACATAAACTGGAAACGACTAATGCTCTTTTGCCTTCAACAGCTCAAAACTGAGCAGACCAAGTACCAGCACAGTATCTGAAAAAGCCATGGAAAACAAAACCTCTCAATGACTTATAGAAGATGTTAAAGAATGTAATTGCCTCATACTACCCACCCCAGAAAAAGCCATCAGACATGCACAGCTCACCAAAGTCTACCATGTCCCGGAAACAGTGTGGGAGCTCAGGGGCCTCTGGTGCCTCGCACAGCCCCATCTCTGCCTGCACTGTCCTGACTCCTCCCTCAGGGAGGCGGCCACCACGTGAGCCCCTCACTGAGGATCTTACCTCTTTCACATGTTTGTCACCTGCCCCCTCCAAGAAGATTCCTTCTCTTGGGACACATGTGAACAAGGAGCATACTCTCACTGGGGACAGGCACTGAGAAACAACCACAGCTCCTGCCCTGCCACAACAGAGGCATGCCATTAAGTAGCAGCGAGGTGATCCAGGACGTGGAGCACGAGGAGGAGCAGACCAGCACAGGTGGGGAGATGGGAAGACAGCACGCCAGGAGATGGTGCGGTGGGAGCCAGCAGGTGGGGCAATGCTCAACAGGGCCAGGCCTGGAACCTGGTGGGGACTTGGGGCAGCTGTAATCAAAAAAGCCTGAGGGACTGGCATTGTGGTGCAGTGGGTTAAGCTGCAGCCTGTGACGCCGGCATCCCTGTCAGAGTGACAGTTCAAGTCCTGGCTGCTTCACTTCCAATCTTCCCATTAATATGCCTGGGAAGGCAGCAGAAGATGGCCTATGTCCTTGGGCCCATCTGTCCATATGGGAGTCCAGGATGGAGTTTGGGGCTCCTGGTATCAGCCTGGCCCAGACTTGGCTGTTGTGGCCATTTGGGGAATGAATCACAGATGGAGGATCTCTGTCTCGCCCTCTCTGTCACTCTCTGCCTTGTTTATAAATGAATGAATAAACATATTTTTAATTAAATTTTACATAAGCAGCAGCTGCCTGAGGGAGAAGCAGGAGGTGAAGCGGGACGTGGAGGGCAGCTGAGTGCAGGCTTTGTCCTGGAAGGTGAGGCTTACAGCACTGAACCTGGGCGGCACTGGGAACAATCCCTGGCAAGGGGAACTGACAGAGGCCAGTGGGCAGCAGGTTGCCACGCATCCAGAGGACAGACAGCAAGCAGTGCTGGCAAGACAACTGGAAAGGAGGGTAGCGGGTGGCCCAAGTGCTGTCGTGCTATATTCATCTTGGTTTTCATGCACAGCTCCCGGCTCAAATCCCAGCCCAGGCAGGTCTCAGGACGCTTCTCCCGTCCTGCCCACACCCTTGAGGAAGGAATGCTGAGGACTCTGGATGGGCCTTGTGGGGTCCCCCCAGGGTTATTAGCATTAGACCACACCTCTTTTGTCCAATCACCTTTCTAAAGGCCGCCCATGCTTCAACCATGCCTGTGCTACGAAGTCTCTTTGAACCCAAAAGCGGTTCAAAGAGCTTCCGGATGGCTCAACACAGGCAGGTCCCCAAAGGGCAGTGTGCCCAGGGGGACATGGAAGCTCCCCTCCTTTCACCCTCCCTTGCCCTGAACATTTTCTTCCTCTGGGTCCTCGATACTATCCTTAAACTGGGGATGGGGCAGTGGAACCCCCACTTACAGCCCAGCGGTCAAAAGCACAGGTAAAGTCACCAGGGGCAGGCGACTGTGTGATGGGATGCTTACCTCCAGACAGACAGTGTCAGCAAGCTGGCTGGCGGAGAGGCTGCAGCAGGAAGCGCAGCCCTGGAGCAAAGGGGCCCCGCCCACAGGAGGGTGAGCCTGGGGAGGGGCGGGGTGCAACTTGACCTTCACCAGCCCCATGAGGACGGTACTACAGCTGAAATATGAATCGTTCCCCCAAACTCATGCAGGAGCTTAAATCCAAAGTGAGGAGTTAGTGGTATTAAGGGGTGAAAACTTCACCTGAGCGGTGTCTAAGGGCAGCACCTTTGGGAACGATTACACTGTGCCTGGTCATTAGGGTGCAGCCCCCACGAGTGAATCACAGTGGTTTTGTAAGGAGAAGGAAAGAGACTTCACGGAGATGCACACACATTCCCAACATGATGAGGGCCTCCGCCAGCGCCTGCGCCAAGCTATTTGAAGGGCCTTGGACCCTCAGCACCATGAGTTACAATAAACCTCTCTTCTTTCCAAGCTAGCCTGCCTCAGGTGTTCCGTCTCCCAGTGACTACAGAGGGGCGCAGACCCGCAGGGGAGGAGGCAGGACTGACCATCTGAGAAACATTCGCAGGGAGTCCCTGCGGAGACAAGGCTGCTCCTCGAAGATCTTCTCCTTGAGCACCAGCCCCTTGCTGTAGCGGCAGTCCTTCTCCAGGGCTTTGCAGATGAAGTACAGACAGGCTGCCGGGAAACAAACAGTCACAGCTTCTGATACTGCCCTGGGAGCTGGCCTCCAGTCCCAACAGGAAAACACCCCGCTCTGGAGGCGAGCAAACGCAGGGTGAATAGTGACGGCACGCCCCTTAACTGATCCAACCGGGAAGTGTTTCTGGAAACAGGACTACCCACCATAGAGGGGCACTGCAAGGTGCACATACCAACTCTGCCCGCAGAGAGGCCACCGGATCCTCCTAGCAGACTGCGTGCCTCACACACAGCCCAGCAGGCTCACTTGGAGGAACTGCTACCGAACACCCATGCGGCTCTCAGGGGTTCACTATTGGCTGATGGGGAAGATGGCCTTCAGAAACCCCAAAAACCAGTCTGTGCCACACAGGGGCCTGGCTAAGTAACATTCGGCCAACACACACAGTGGGTGGCAAACAGCCACCACACAGATGGCAGAGGCTGTGTGCTCACTGACCAGAAAGAGGGCCATGAGGCAGCACCAAGAGGCAGGGGCAACACGCACACATCATACGACTGCATTTATCCACAGAAAAGTAGCTTCTTTTGTTTCTGCTTACCTGTATTTTCCAATTTTTTTTTAATTGTTCTTAAAGTTACTGCCTACATTTTAAGATACGTCTATCATTCACGTCCATGTGCTAATAAGGAGGCAAGTACTGGTAAGGAAAGGCTGTGCCAAATCCAGCTCCTCCAGGGGTGGAGACAGTAACAGGTAACTAACCCGCGTGGACTCACGAAGCAGAACTCCAGCGTGAATTATGAAAGCCGTTAGCACTGGAGAACGTGGCGACACAAGGCCCCCGTGGCCTCCATGCTGCCAGCTCACGCCTGGGAACACACAGGGACACGGCGTGCTGCAGCAGGGTCTAGCTCCACTCTGCCTGGGTACTGGGACTACTGGGACCACTCCCGTGCCCTGCTCGGCTCCTCAGTTTGGGTGTGGGGAGGGCTGCAAGCCACTCCTAACCAGAAGAAGAAAGAACTGGGGCCTAAGGGCCAAAGAGGGAAGAAGGCCAGAGCAGGCTGAAGATCTGAGCATGGTGACTCTGGGAGAGGACAAGGACCTGAGGGGTCTCTGTGTGCCACGGCCAGACAGGGCAGAGCCTGGTCACAGTGTTCACGCCAAGGCTACGTACCCCAGGGGCAGGGAGGGGTCTGCACAGCTCCAGCAAGGCCCTATGGACTGAGCTGCCTGACAGACAGCCTAAAGGGGTCTTCCTCAGACAAGCAAAGGACACTGTGGGACCAGAGTGGGACCACAGCGGGGCCCAAGGAGCGGCCGTCAGCGACTTTAAGAGGAGAAACCGGGAGGCCCTGAGCATCTGGACATGCTGGTTCTCAGCGAGCAGCTGAGCTGCGGTGGGCTGAGCTCTCCAGTTGTGTGACAGAAACGGCCCGCAGGGAACAAGTGGGGGCAGCGGGCTAACCCCAGCAGCATCCCTGCCTGTTCGTCTCAAAGACGTAAGGCATGACGGAGAGGAGATGGAACAGGCTGCTTTTGATGTCTGGTGTAAATGAGTAGCACATCTCCCAGGGCTCTCAGGGACTCCCACAGACACGTGGGTCAGCTCAGTCCCTGCCATGGTGAATTCCTATCAGTTTGGGCCACGCGGTGTGCAGATTTTTTGGCCAAGCCCTGCTTTGAGTGTTTCTGAGATGGTGTCTGGGATGAGAGTCCCACTTCAGTGGGCAGGCTGAGCACGGCAGGTGCCCTCCCCAGTACAAGCGGGGCTCCTCCCGTCGCTTGAAGGCCTGGACAGAACCAAAGGCCGGCCTCGCCAGAGCCACAGAGGCTCCATCTGGCCTGACTGACTTCCAGGTGAGACACCAGAAGCTAAACCTCCGGAAGAAGAGACTGCTTGTGTCCATGTTGGGTAGGAAGGCAGACACTAGCCTCTGTGTGTGGGAAGGGCCAAACAACAAAAACGGGAAGCTGGCGAGGCTCAGGGAGGGGAAAACCTAGAAGGCAGCCTTGAAGCAGCCCAGCGTTTACACATCGGAGTCTTGCCCTTGTCCCTCTGCCTTCCCCTGCAGACACCTCAGAGAAACCTTCCTAGGTCCAAGATTACTGCCCAGATGAAAACCCCTGGAGGGAGGAATTCACAAAGTCCACCCTCGTAACATCCCAGAAGGCAATGGAGGGGCGAGAGAAAACGGCGGGCCCGAGTCCGTGAGACTCCAGTCTGAATGCAGGCTGGACTCCCAGCTCTTCGTGAAAGGCCCAGTGGTCCGTCAGGTGTATTCTCTTCATGAGACTTCGCTAGCACAATCTCTGTCCCACATCTTACAGGAAGACAAGGATCTCCGTGCCAGCTGTCCCTGGTAACAAAAGTGCTGGCCCACAGAAGTGCCATATTTTACAGGCAGGAGTGAAATACGAGGCAAGCTGTGGGATGGGTGCATATGTATGTCGGAAGATGTATACAAGACCGTTCACAGCAGCGTGCTGCAAAGACCAAATGGGGAAATAACCCAGATGTCCATGCACAGGACGGCTAAACTGCACAGGCCCACGAAACAGAATACACAGCAATAAAAAAGATCTCGGGAACACTGTACTCTATATGGGCATGCTCAAAGCCAGGGCAAGCAGAGGGAGCCAAGCTGAGAAGGAAGGAATGAAGGCAGGCTGTATATTATGTACTATCCTTTGAAAAAGGGAAGAAGGATCCAAAGGTGATTCAAAGATCATCAGGGCTAGGACCAGGGCACAGGGCTAGCTTCCTAAGAGGTGGGGTCTTCTCTTCAGTTTCAACAGCTCTGTGGCTTAGATAACACCTGCGTGTTCACCAAAGGCACAGATACTGGGGGCTCAGCCCTCAGTGTCTTATGTCAGTGGATAATGACTTCATGGTCAGTAGACTAAGGGAGACACCTAACACAACTAGGGGACCAGGGGTGAGAATGTGATGCAGTGGTTAAGATACTGCTTGGGACATCTTGTATCCCACATCAGAGTGCCAGGGATCTAGTCTCAGCTCTGCCTCAGATGCTGGTTTCCCCCGGGGGTGGCAGGTGATGGCTCAAGAACTTGAGTCCTTGCCATACACATGGGAGACAGACTGAGTTCTAAGCTCCTGGCTTTAGCCAGGCTCAGCCCTGGCTGATATGGGCATCTGACGAGTGAACGAGTGGATGGAACATCTGCCTATCTTTCCTCATCTTTCTCTCTTTCAAATAAAAATGAAAATAAATTTTTGGTTTTTTTTTTTGTTGTTGTTTTTTGACAGGCAGAGTGGACAGTGAGAGAGAGACAGAGAGAAAGGTCTTCCTTTTGCCGTTGGTTCACCCTCCAATGGCCGCCGCGGTAGGCGCGCTGCGGCCGGCGCACCGCGCTGATCCGATGGCTGGAGCCAGGTGCTTCTCCTGGTCTCCCATGGGGTGCAGGGCCCAAGCACTTGGGCCATCCTCCTCTGCACTCCCTGGCCACAGCAGAGAGCTGGCCTGGAAGAGGGGCAACCGGGACAGGATCGGTGCCCCGACCGGGACTAGAACCCGGTGTGCCGGCGCCGCAAGGCGGAGGATTAGCCTAGTGAGCCGCGGCGCTGGCTGAAAATAAATTTAAAAAGGAATTCTGGGGCCCAGTGGGAGGTCTCTGGGTCGCTGGAAGTGTGCTGTCAGAAGGCAGTTCCCGTGACAGGGCTGATTATTCCAGCCAAGTCTGGCCCAGCTTTCCTCTCTGCTCCCTGGCTCACCACGTGATCCTCCCCCGGCACGCATCCTGCCATCCACTGTCCTCATCAAACATCAGACCAAGAGCAGACCAATGGGGTGGCCTGATCTCGGGTGTGAATGTCACGTCCCGCACCCCCAAACTGTGAGCAGAAATAAACCTTCTCCCTAAGTAGTTCCTCTCAGGTATTTCTAAAGCAATGGAGAGCTGACTAACACACATAGGCCAGCATGTCCGCATCCAGCACCTCGGAGCTGGGGAAAGGCCAAACCACGGGGGTGCCACGGGCTGAGCCCAGCAGGCCTGCAAGGTAGAGCGTGAGAAGATCAAATCACTCCCGAGTGTCAAAACCAAATGCAATTTGCCTTGCTGAGTTCTGGACTTGTACGGGACCTGTCACTGCTTCCTTCTTTCCTAGTTCTCCCGCTCAGGACAGAAATGTCCACCGTATGTCTGCGTCACAACTGGATTCTAGAGCATGTAACTTATCTGGCTGTGCAGGCTCATTTGCTTCGGGCTGGATGGCACCTTGAATGTCAGTCACATGAGGTCTGGATGACAGTCAGAGACTCAGGACTTGAGACTTTGGATGTGGGGACAAGTCAAGAAACTTTTGGAGGTGTTAGGGTGGAATGAATATATTTTGCATGTAAGAGGAAATAAATTTTGAGAGCCAGGGATGAACTGCTATGAACTAAATGTTTCCATCTCCCCAAAATTTGTATGTTGAAGCCCTAATCTCCAATGTGGAATCTTTGGGAGGTAATTAGGTTTATATGAGATCATGAGGGTAGATTAGTGGCTTCTAAGAGGAAGAGACCAGATCGCTCTCAGTCTCTTTCCGTCTCCATCTGTCCTTCGCCCTCTCTCCTCACACCACGTGAGAAAACAACTAGAAGACGGCCTCCTGCAAACCCGGAGACAGCTGAGATCAGACAGGGAATCTGCCAGCACCACGATCTTAGACTCTCCAGCCTCAACATTGTGAGCAATAACCTTCTATTGTTTAAGCCATCTGTCCACGGAATTCTATTAAATCAGCCCGACGACAGGATGAGACAGTCAACAAGAAAGTCACTCAGAGAACATGCTACTTATTACCATAAAGCATCCACTAAGAAAAAAAAAAAAAAGACAAGCCCAATAAAACAGGGACGTAAACATTCTCCCTGAGTCTGGCACAAAGTCCCTTACAATCAACCTTGGCTTCCCGCTTACCCAGGCCACAGAACGGAAGCAAGCACTGAAGTCTGACTCACTTGTGTAATCGCTGAGGGTGTACAAGACAGTGATGAGGTTGTCCAAGCAGGGCCAATGATCTGGATTGCACCGCAGCCCTTCCTCAAAAGCATGGCGTGCCAGGGGGAGCCGGATGAGCCTCAGGGCCACGTGTCCGATTTTATACCAGAGGCTGACGTCCGTGGAGTCCAGCATCACTGCCTGGAAGCAGCACAAGCAGAGGCGCACACACTCACATCTCTTGCTAAACAGGCACCCAGGGGACACGAGGGCTACAGTGCAGTCCCACCCACCCACACCCCCAGGCCAAAACAAAAGAGGCACGACTGTCTTAGGGCTGACTAGCAAGGCCTCACCTTTCCAGGAGCACACATTTCCAAGGCCCAGAGAAATGGTACATAAAGTTATATGGATCATTTGCTTGCTATATACTGTAGATTTGATTAGTACCCCTTATATACATAGCAGATAAAAGAACTGAAAGGCATAGAATGAAAGGAAAATATCTGGGATTCTAGATTTATGACGTGCTCTGGAGGCAGACCCTAATGCACAGCACAGCTCCAACATGGACTAGCGGCATGATCCTGAGCCTGCGCTTCCTCACTAGACGGCGTGAGTCGTGGCACGCAGGGAGAGTGTGGCGGCTGGCGCACGGGCGAGGGCGTGAGTCGCAGTACACAGGGAAAGCGTGGCACCTGGCAGACAGGCAGTGCCCACAGTGGCACAGAAACACTGGCAATGCTATTGGGTGTTTGGTGACAAGCTCTATGCAGACCAACTCATTTATTTTCCACAGTTACCCCTTTTATTACTCCCAGCATACACTGATGGACACCTGGTTCAACAGCCCACGGTCACATGCGCACTAAGTGGCAGAAGAATTCTGTTTCCAAGCGTGCTCCCCCCGACCCCTGCTCGCCAGGCCCATCTGTACCCACTGTTACCACCCACTGACGAGGGCCTTGGGCACCACTGCTTGGTGACACGCCACTACGAACCCTTCTTTGTGGCTGAAAAACCCAACCTCATCACTCCCCCAACAGCCTCTGAAATACTGAAGACAAGACCGCACCTCCAGGTAGAACTCCATGGCTGTCTCCAGGTCCTCTCTCTGGGCTGCCAGCTGGGCCAGGTTCTTGTAGGTGGAATACTTCAGGATCAGCCCAGGATGCTTCAAGCCCTCCTTCTCATCACCCGATGAAACTGCCTGGGAACAAAACAAACAGGAGCAGCGACACTGAGGCCGTGAACATTCGGCAGGCAGTCAGGAGGGCAGCCGTCCAGGCTGGCCTCTGCCAACAGGCCCTTGAGCCAGTACAGTGCCACCCTCCACTGGAAGCCAAGGTGTGGCACCAGGTGTTCCTGGAAGACCCTTCAGCTCCAATCACACAAGGAAAAGTCAGACCACTCGGAGGCAGTTTGCAGGCAGTCTGGGCATCAACAGAGGGACCCCTCCCCACCACGACTGCCACGCCTGATGATGCCATTCACAGCATCAGGGAGCCGGCCAGCAGCTCCCCACGCAGGTCTGAAGGTGGGGACCACGTGTGAGGCTGCCTGGGGGCAGCAGGCAAGGCTGGAAGCTTCACCCCAGGCACTGCTGGATTAGGAGCCGGAGGTGAGCTCTCAGCTGGTAAGCCATCACGTGACAGTGACGAGTTACTGTAGCGGGAAAGTTCCTGTCTGTGAGACCTCTAGAAAAGAAGCACAACACTTCCTATCAGACGTGGACATAAGCCCAGAGCTTAAGGACTATAAGCATGCTTCATTTAAAGTTATTTCACTACAGCTGTTAGGACGACTCAGAAAATCTTCTACCTTTTGAGAAAATGCTGATTAGAAAACTAGTGGGGGCCGGCACTGTGGCACAGAGGGTTAAAGCCCTGGCCTGAGGTGCCGGCATCCCATATGGGCACCGGTCCAAGTCCCGGCTGCTCCTCTTCCAATCCAGCTTTCTGCTATGGCCTGGGAAAGCAGTGGAAGATGGCCCAAGTTCTTGAGCCCCTGCACCCTCATGGCAGACCCAGAAGAAGCTCCTGGCTTCTGGCTCCTGGCTTCAGATCAGCCCAGTGCCAGCCACTGTGGCCATTTGGAGAGTGAACCAGTGGATGAAAGACCTCTCTCTCTCTCTGCCTCTGCCTCTCTGTAACTCTGCTTTTCAAATAAAAATAAATAAATTTTAAGGGAAAAAAAAAACAAAACAAAACACTGCTCTAACCGCAGGACAAAGAGTAAAACATCTTCTAACAGGAAAACTCACTGGCATGAGGGCACTCTTACCAGGGGCGAGTCCACTCCCAGACTTGTCCTGGGACAGGGGTTTCAACACACTGTTCTTCCAGGCGGAAGCCAAGGACACGCCACGCCTCGGGAGGCATCCCCAACGAACCCCAGAAGCTGCCCTGGAGCTCTGGAGGCCCTTCATCAAGCAGACTGAGAAGTTCACATCAAGCCCCATCTGTTCTTTTCTCTCATTGTCTGACAGTCCATAAAAAGGTCCCCACGAGCCAGCGAACCAGGGCAGGACCCCAAGCCTCTGCCCCTCCAGGTGGAGAACCCCTCCAAAGCCAGTGTGAGCCAGTAGGGAGAGGCTGGGTGGGTCAACCTGGCAGCAGCACCCTTGGCCAACCGCTGCTGGCCACAGACACTCAGCACCACTGCCCAGTTGCCCCCCAGGCTGTCCCAGCCTCTCCGGACACCCAGCAGCCAGGCTGCACGCTCCTTAGGAGTCAGCTGCAGCTCATGACCTGTGTGTGTCAGCTGCCTGTGAAACACACCAACACCACATGAAATGCAATTTTCCTTTACTTTTTCAACTGTTTACAATGAGCACGTTTTACTTTTATAAGCAAGGGGCAAGATGCTAAAAACATCTTTCAGGACTTAAAGTGGGAGCCGGTGCTGTGATGTAGTGGGTTAAGAGGCCGCCAGCGGCACTGGCATCCCAAACGGCTGCTGGTTTGAGTCCCGGTGGCTCAACTTCCGATCCAGCTCCCTGCTGATATGCCTGGGAAAGCAGCAAAGGGTGACCCAAGAGCTTGAGTCCTCCTCCCATGTGAGAGACCCAGATGAAGCTGCTGGCTCCTGGCTTCAGCCTGGGCCAGCCCTGGACATTGCAGACATTTGAGGGAGGGAACCAACAAATAAAAGATCAAAAGATCACATTCTGTCTGTCTCTCTCTCTAACTCTATCTTCCAAATAAATAAATCTTAAAAAAAAAAAAAAAAAAAGACTAACAGTGAAACACAGAGAGAAGCACTCATCTATGACTCTGAGGCAGACACATGGTCCATACTCCTGTTGAGTGCAGAGCCCAGGGGTATCAGCTGTGTACCTGGATAGCCCACTTGGCACCGTGCTTACCTGTTCACATCTCTGAGGCCATTCCCTGCGGGCTGAAAGGGAAGACCCACTGCTGAAACATGCTCAGCACCAGACCCCCCTCACTGAACAAATTCTTTCTTTCCCTCTGGGCTCTCACTCACTCCCAACCAATGCGGAAGGAGTAGATCACAATGCCCATGGGCCTAATTCCAAGGCACTGTAGCCAGCAATGAAAACCTCGACAAGCATCTAATTAGGAATGTGAGGCTACACACTGAGTGAGAGAAAGGACAATGCTTCCTAGAGACAGTTAGAACTCAGCACTTCCTCTCCTCAGAGGCGGAGCCACACAGAGGCAGGACTTGATACAATGCCTGTCTAGGGCCAAGCGGAGACTCCACTCGACCGAAGAAAACGCCTCTGGAGCCGTCTGCTCCTTACTGCCTGTCATTGTCCGGTACTGAAAACAAAAGCCTTTCCTCCTAATGAAATGTACACCCTTCTATTCAATTTCAGGGTAAGACCAATTTCCAAACCGCCAGGCGACATCTCTATTGACCCAGCCAACTCAAGGTGGTGCATGCTGGGAGCCACATGGGTCGGGACACAGCCTGGCCTGCTGGCACCTCACCTCCCGCAGCAGGCGCGCCTCCAGGAGCTCATGGTAGGCTTTGGCAGACTCCTCAAAGCGGTCGTGTTTTTGCAGATCCAGGGCCTTATGGTATAAGGCAAAAGCCTCTGCTTCCTGCAAACCAAGACAAGAGATTTCACACCGCACAAGGGTTTCTCTTTATTAAACCAAAAATGTATGTGAGAGAGGCTGAGACATCACCATGTTAACTATCATGTACCCTCTATGGTAGAGCAAACTCTAATATTCCAACTTCCCAGGAGCTCATCACTGGGAAGAGAATCCCTCATGAGACCCCCAAGGAGCCATGAGTGATATAGGTGCCACCACATCTAAGTGACAACAAAGAAAACACAAAGAGTTAGGTCATGGCACTAGCGATGCCCAGGGTGAAGCTGAGAGAGAGGTCACACTGGCCAGAGTGTGTGTGGCATTACAAGAAGTACGTGGTCCTCACCTCTGGTTCCTGACTCAGAACTTCTGAAAGCCTTGGACTTTCCTAGGGTAGAGCATGGGTGCAGAGGGGCAGATGGGAGAGAGGAGGAAGGCTGAAAGGGAAGAGATGCAGGCCTCATGGTAAAGAGGAATGACCGAAAATCCCGAGAGCCACAGTTGGACCTGGCTCCCCAGCTGATCTGGGGCGAGACCCTAGGCGAGGGAACTCCCATCAAGGGGCTCATCACTAGAACCATCTGTCCTGAGTATCCTACTATCCCCTGGGAACTCCAGAGGCTTGCCCAGGAAGCTGGCCCCAGCTGCAGAAGTGGCCCTGGGGCGGGACTGGCCCTCACATCCACTCCCAGAACACACAGAATTCCAGTACAATCGTCTCCTAGGTGAACCCGTTTGATGAGACGGAAAGCTAACTCTCAAGATGGAGTTTCCTCCTGAAAGCCTGCGAGGGAGATGTCTGGATGCATTTACAATGAGATTCCATCTACAGAAATGAGAAGCGAGGCCGACTTGCAGGGACGACCTGGGATTACGTACCTGCGCCTCCTTTGTCTGGGTTTTGTGACTTTTAAAGCTTCCTTCATGGTCATCTTCAACCGTGGAGCTGGCATTTAAGGCTGCTATTCGAATCTAGAAACCAGAGAGTGCAGGCAGACTTGTGTTCAGTGGAGAGCTCACCCAGCTTCGCAGCCACAGATGACTGCACTGTGCCCCCGCAGATAGCCCATTCCACCCTGCACCCCCGCAGATAGCCCATTCCACCCTGATAGCCCATTCCACCCTGCACCCCCGCAGATAGCCCATTCCACCCTGCACCCCCGCAGATAGCCCATTCCACCCTGATAGCCCATTCCACCCTGCACCCCCGCAGATAGCCTATCCCACCCTGCAAAGCTACACCCTTCTCAGCATGGGAGGAATGAACCAGTCATCTAGGAAAAAAAAATAATAAGGACCAGAACACACCTGGGTGGGGAGAGGCACGCCCACACACCCCATGTGGAAGCATGCCCTGGGGACTGTCCACCGCAAAAGGAACAGAGGCTCAACACAGTGGAAGACCCAGGTAGTGGAATAACAGATTCCAACAAAACACGCGAACTCCGTGCCTTTCCAGCAGCTGTGACGCGGCCTGCCAGCTGCTTCTCAGCCGCTCACCCTCCCACGCGCCCGTGCCCACCGCTCTCCTGTCCTGGCAGGATGGCTACCGTGAAGGGACAGACTTCAGAGTCCACCAGGAAAACGCCCCTCACCTCCAGGAGTAAAGTAACACAACAACAGTGGCACCAGCACAAGAGGCAGGCGTCAGTCCTCACCATGTTCAGGAAGATCGCGCACTACCGCAGAGCATCACTTCCCATCCCTGGCAGAGGCTGTGCTGGTCCACAGATCTCCTAGAGAAGAAGCAGGACAGACTGAGGGCTCGGGCAGAGCCAGGGGCCCGCGGGGACCTGGGCTCCACGCACACAGGCCAGTGAACAGCTGCCTTAGGACAGCTGTGCGGTCCCTTGCTGGGCACCACACGAGGTGCCAGATCCACAGAGAAGTGAAACCAACTCCCATCACCAAGAGCAATGCACCTATAAACAGTAACTGTTATCAAAAGATGAATGATATAAAGAGGCACAGGCAGCCTCCAAGGGCAGGGAAAAAACACTCAAAGGAATCGAGCAGGAAAGCGTTAAGCCCTTGCATTCAATTCTGAAGGAATGGAACACACTGCAACAGAAGGCAGTGAAGCCAAGAGGTGGCTGGGAGAGTGTGGTGTGATGGGAAACTGGGAGCCAAGGACTCCAGCAGAGGGCTGCCCACATGCAGCAGTGGCTGAGGGCCACGGGCAACAGGGACACACTGAGGGTTTGGGGGAAATCAAAATGTTTGGTGTATGTTTTAGAAATACAATGGGAAAACAATTTAGATCAGTTGGAAGGGTTGGGAAGGATGTGGAGAAATCAGAATCTCAGAGATTACTGCTGAGGGTGTGACGGTGTAGCCCCTGTGGGACGTGATCTGATGATTCCTCACAATGTCAGAGCGGGCCTACGACCTGGATCAGGTCCAGCACCCACGCCTGCTCATGAGCGCTCCTCACAGCATATGTGGACAGTCCAAATGCTGTCTGTCCACCCAAGGAAATGCTGCTCAGCCTTGAAAAGGAATAACGTTCTTCCACGTGCTACAGCACCGTGCTCAGTGACACAGTCTGATTCCAGTGACAGAAATGTCCAGAACAGGCGAGTCTGCAGACACAGAGAGCAGGAAAGTGGGCTGGGGCGGCGACCACTGGGTGGTGAAATGCCAAGCTGACGGTGACGGCAGTCACACAGCTCTGCACTAAAAACCAATGAGCTGTGCGCACTAAACACGAGAACCGTGCGGTATGTGAACTACATCTCAATAGCTGCTTTTATTTTTTTTTAATTTATTTTATTTATTTTTTTTTTTTGACAGGCAGAGTGGACAGTGAGAGAGAGAGAGACAGAGAGAAAGGTCTTCCTTTTGCCGTTGGTTCACCCTCCAATGGCCGCCGCGGTAGGCGCGCTGCGGCCAGCGCACCGCGCTGATCCGATGGCTGGAGCCAGGTGCTTCTCCTGGTCTCCCATGGGGTGCAGGGCCCAAGCACTTGGGCCATCCTCCACTGCACTCCCTGGCCACAGCAGAGAGCTGGCCTGGAAGAGGGGCAACCGGGACAGGATCGGTGCCCCGACCGGGACTAGAACCCGGTGTGCCGGCGCCGCAAGGCGGAGGATTAGCCTATTGAGCCGCGGAGCCGGCTCAATATGTTTTAAAAACATCCCAGGACCCCAGATAGAGCAGTGTCAGCAGGGATGGGGGAGCGCACACCAGGAGGGCGACTCACAGGACCTGGCACTTGGCAGGCTGGCCTGATGGACTACGAGGAGGATAGGGCACTACTTAATACCACAGGGAGGGCAGGAAATAGTCATTAAAAGCTGCATCTGGGCCAGCACCGTGGCTTAACAGGCTAATCCTCCGCCTTGCGGCACCGGCACACCAGGTTCTAGTCCTGGCCAGGCGCCGGATTCTATCCCGGTTGCCCCTCTTCCAGGCCAGCTCTCTGCTGTGGCCAGGGAGTGCAGTGGAGGATGGCCCAAGTGCTTGGGCCCTGCACCCGCATGGGAGACCAGGAGAAGCACCTGGCTCCTGGCTTCGGATCAGCATGATGCGCTGGCCGCAGCGGCCATTGGAGGGTGAACCAACGGCAAAAAGGAAGACCTTTCTCTCTGTCTCTCTCTCTCACTATCCACTCTGCCTGTCCAAAAAAAAAAAAAAAAGCTGCATCTGAGGGGCCAGCACTGTGGCTTAGCAGGTAAAGCCACCACCTGTAGTGCCAGCATCCCATATGGGCACCGGTTTGAGTCCCGGCTGCTCCACTTCCGATCCAGCTCTCTGCTATGGCCTGGGAAAGCAGCAGGAGATGGCCCAAGTCCTTGGGTCCCTGCATCCACCTGGGAAACCCAGAAGAAGCTCCTGGCTTCAGATCAGCCCAATTCTGGCTGTTGTGGCAACTTGGGGAGTGAACTAGTGGATGAAAGACTCTCCCCCTGTCTCTTCCTCTCTCTCTCTGTAACTAACTTTCAAATAAAATAAATAAACCTTTTTAAAAATAAGTAAAAATAAATAAAAATTTTAGAAATAGTGGGGGCAGTGGGAGCCAGACAGCTGTCTGGTCTAGTTATGAAGCCACCTGTTACCATGCTCACATCCCGCTATGGAGTACTTGGATTCAATTCCTGGCTCTGGCTTCTGACTCCAGCTTCCTGCTAATACAGACCCTGGCGGGCAGCAATGATGACTCAAATAATTGGGTTCCTGCCATTATGTGAGAAACCTGGATTGAACGCTCAGCTCCCAGCTTTGCCTGGTCCAGTCCTAGCTGTTACAGGCAGTGTGAGAGTTAACCAGCAGATAGGTGCTCTCTCGCTTGCTTGCTCGCTTGCTCTCAAATAAGTATTTTTTTTAAAAAGGGGACCGGGGCCAGCACTGCAGTACAGTGGTTTAAAGCCCCAGCCTGCAGTGTCAGCAACCCATATGAGCAACAGTTCAAGTCCTGGATGCTCCACTTCTGACCCAGCTCTCTGCTAATGCCTGAGAAAGCAGAAGGTGCTCAAGTTCTTAGCCCCCTCCACCCGTGTGGGAGACCTGGAAGAAGCTCCAGGCTTCTGGCTTCTGATAGGCCCAGCTCCAGCTGTTGCAGCCATTTGGGGAGTGAACCAGCAGATGGAAGACCTCTCTGTCTCTACCCCTCTCAGTAACTCTGCCTTTCAAATAAAGTAAATCTTTAAAAATAAATAAATAAATAAAAATAAAAAGGGGACCAGAGCTGTTGTGGCGCAGTGAGTCAAGCCACCACCTGCAAAGCTGGCATCACATATGAGGGCCAGTTCTGTTCCTGGCTGCTCCGTTTCCATTCCAGCCCCCTGCTAACGCACCTGGGAAAGTAACGGATTATGGCCCAGATACTTGGGCCCCCAAATGGAGTTCCAGGCTCGGCTCCTGGCTTCAGCTTGGCCCAGCCCCGGTTGTTGCAACCATTTGGGGAGTAAACCAGCAGACAAAAGATCTGTCTCTCCCTCTCTCTCCATGAGTCTGTCTCTCAAATGAATAAATCAATCTTGGGTTTGGCATTGTGGCATAACAAGTTAAGCCACCACCTACGATACCCACATCCCATACGGAAGCTGGTTTTTGTGCTGGATGCTTTACTTCTGATCCAGCTCCCTGCTAACGCACCTGGGAAAGCAGTAGAAGATGGCCCAAGTGCCTGGGCCCTTGCCTCCCGCATGGGAGACCTCAGTGAAGCTCCTGGCTTCAGCCTGGCCTGGCTCTGACTCTTGTGGACACTCAGGGAGTGAACCAGCAGATGCAAGATCTCTTTCTGACTCTGCCTTTCAAGTAAATAAATAAATCTGTAGCTTTCAAAAAGTAAATAAATCTGTAGCAACCCAGATATGAGACAAAGTAGAATTCAAGCCCCAAAACGAAATGTGACAAAGGCACAGTTCACAGTGATGACCTAACACTCAAGAATGCGCACATCTGGCCACAGCAGTGAAGATGCTGCTTGGAATGCCCCACCTCATGTCAGAGTACTTGGGTTTAAGTCTCAGCTGATTTCAGCTTCCTGCTAATTCACACCCAGGGAGGCAGTTACGATGGCTCATGTAGCTGAGTCCCTGTCACCTACTCAGAGATCCAGACTGACTTCCCAGTTCCTGGCTTCAGTACAGCTCAGCCCCAGCTGTTACAGGTATTTGGAAAGTGAACCAAGGATGAAAGATCTCTTCCTCTCCATTTGTCTGCCTTTCAATTAATTAAAATAAATTCAATTTTTTTAGACGATAATTCACAAGTAACTCAGTACCCAACTTTAGAAGCAAAGCCAGGGCTGGCCCTGTGGCATAGTAAAGCAAAGCTACCTCCTGTGACACCAGCATCCCATAGGGCCACCTGTTCTAGACGTGGCTGCTTCACTTCTGATCCAGCTCCCTGCTAATATGCTTGGGAAAGCAGCCAAAGATGGTCAAGTGCTTGGGCTCCTGCACCCACGTGGGAAACCAAAAGAAGCTCGTGGCTCCTGCCTTTGGCCTCATCCAGCCCTGGCTGTTGTAGCCATCTGGGGAGTGAACCAGCAGATGGAAAATCTCTCTCTGACTCTATATCCCTCTCTCTCTCTCTCTCTCTCTCTGTAACTCTGCCTTTCAAATAGATAAATAAATCTTAAAAAAAAAAAAAAAGAGCAGCAGCAAGGCCCACAGCAGATGGACCTGGACCTACAGAAACACACTAATAAGAGAATTTCAAACCACTCTTAATATAAGACAGGTCAAGTGGAGGAACGCTAAGTGAGGAAGTAGATCTAACTGACACATAGGTGGGCTCTTACGGATGCACATCAAACTCTACATCTTGATAACAGAGATTCCACATTCTTCTTTTCTACTGCTCATGGGACATTTATAAAGAAAGCAATCATATATTAGCTCACAAAGGAAATACCTTCCATAAAGTGAAACTATCTACAATACTCTGATCACATCACATTGATCTAGAAGCTGCTCACAAACACCATGGCCACCAGGACTGTGCAACTATGAGGCTCTCCTCCTAGTGACAGGAAAGTCAACCAAAATCAAAGAAACTTAAGAAATATTAACAACAAGAGCACACACTCACATGTGTGAAGACACAATGAGATCTAAGAGAAAAAAAGTCACAATTATCTCCATAGAAGAGGAAGTCTGACAAAATCCAACATTCATTCAGAATAAAAATACTCACAGCTATAGAGAAGGAAGGATACTCTCTTAAAACAGCAATACATATATACCATAGTCCTACAGCCAAAACTGTATTGAATGGAGAAACATGAGAGGCATTTCCATCAATATTACGAATGAGCAGGGAGCCCCCCTGTACTAGGAGTAACGGTCATTGCAATTACAACAGGGACATCAATGAGAAATACAAGGGATACACAGGAAACAAAATGATCACTAAACTGCAGATAATAGAATACCTGGAAAACCCAAAACCAATGACAACTCTTATGCAATATAAAGCAACCCAGTGAAGCAGCACAGAATATATAAAAGGCAACAGTCTTCATATACACAAGCCACAAACAGAAAACACTATGGCAGAGAAAAATTCCATGAGCAGTAGCAACAAGATCATTAAATACTGAGGAATAAAGGTGACAGGGAGCAAGCAACAGGTTAAGCTGCCAGCTGTGGAGCCCTGGTTCAGTCTTGGCCGCTCCACTTCCGATGCATCGTCCTGCTCCTGTGCTGGAGGAGGCGGTGGAAGATGGCCCAACTACTTGGGTGCCTGACACCTACACAGGAGACCAGGATGGAGTTCCTGGCTCCACTGCACTCCCGGGCCATAGCAGAGAGCTGGTCTGGAAGAGGGGCAACCGGGACAGAATCCGGTGCTTGGGCCCTGCACCCCATGGGAGACCAGGAGAAGCACCTGGCTCCTGCCTTCGGATCAGCGTGGTAAGACGGCCGCAGCACGCTGGCCACAGTGGCCATTGGAGGGTGAACCAACGGCAAAGGAAGACCTTTCTCTCTCTGTCTCTCTCTCTCTCACTATCCACTCTGCCTGTCAAAAAAAAAAAAAAAAAAAAAAGAGTAATTGAACCATCACCTGCTGCCTCCTAGGCTGAGCACTAGCAGGAAGCTGGATCAGAAGTAGAGGTGAGACTTGATTCCAGGCACTCACACAGGGGATGTGGGCATTCCAACTGCCTGCCCCTACTCCCTATTTCCAAAGCTAGGAGCCAGGAACTCGCCCAGGTTTCCCACATGGGTGGCAGGAACCCACTAACTACTTGAGCCATCAACACTGCCTCCCAGGGTCTGCCTTAGCAGGGAGCTGGAGGCCAGGACACAGGGCTGAGTGAACTAGGGCACCAGGGCACTCCAGAGTGGGATGCAGCAAGAGGTAAAAAAAAAAAGTGAAGAACGGGAAGTTCCTGGCTTCTACCTGACCCAGCCCCAGCTGTTGCAGGCATCGAGGGATGAACCAGCAGAAGGAAGCTCTCTGCCTGTCTCTGCCTTTCAAATAAAAACATTTTAAGAAGCCAAGGAAAAGAATAAAACCTGAAGAAACGTGAAAAAAAGATATGAACAGCATGATTCACAAAAGAAGATACAACTGGCTCCCTTATACACGAAAAATGCTCAAACTCCCTCATAATTGGAGAAACACACATTAAAACAGCACGAGACACCATTTTTCCTTTCACCTAGCACACGGCAAAAATTTGACTTTTTTTTTTTACAATGGCACCCTCTACTGGCGAGGGTGTGGGAAAACAAGTATAATTCTCACAGCTGCTGGTGGGAATGCAAACAGGTGGTACAACTCTGGTGGAGGGGAATTTGATGATACTGAGAAAACTACACAGGTGTTTAACTTTAAACTCAGCAGTTACAGGTCAGAGAATCCACTCTGAAGATGCACCTCCAACAACCCAAAACTGCACGTGCACAGGGCTCTGCACCGTGCAGCACTGCTGGGAAATCCAAGATAATGAAAGCGGCCGGCGCCGCGGCTCACTAGGCTAATCCTCCGCCTTGCGGCGCCGGCACACCGGGTTCTAGTCCCGGTCGGGGCACCGGATTCTGTCCCGGTTGCCCCTCTTCCAGGCCAGCTCTCTTCTGTGGCCAGGGAGTGCAGTGGAGGATGGCCCAAGTGCTTGGGCCCTGCACCTGCATGGGAGACCAGGAGAAGCACCTGGCAACTGCCTTCAGATCAGCGCGGTGCGCCGGCTGCAGCGCGCCAGCCGCGGCGGCCATTGGAGGGTGAACCAACGGCAAAAAGGAAGACTTTGCTCTCTGTCTCTCTCTCTCTCACTGTCCACTCTGCCTGTCAAAAAATAAAAAAAATAAATAAATAAAATTAAAAAAATAAAAATAAAAACCTCAAAAAAAAAAAAGATAATAAAAGCAACCAAAATGGCCAACGTTAGGAGCACAGACGGGTAAAGTACGGTGCCTCCACACAGGGAAGCTGTAAAAACTGTCCCCAGCAGCATGATTCACAACCACAAAGTGGGCCAGCACCTTGGCTTAACAGGCTAATCCTCTGCCTTGCGGCGCCGGCACACCGGGTTCTAGTCCCAGTTGGGGCACCGGATTCTATCCGGTTGCCCCTCTTCCAGGCCAGCTCTCTGCTATAGCCCGGGAAGGCAGTGGAGGATGGCCCAAGTGCTTGGGCCCTGCACCTGCATGGGAGACCAGGAGAAGCACCTGGCTCCTGGCTTCGGATCAGCGAGATGAGCCGGCCGCAGCGGCCATTGGAGGGTGAACCAACAGCAAAAAGGAAGACCTTTCTCTCTGTCTCTCTCTCTCACTATCCACTCAGCCTGTCCAAAAAAAAAAAAAAAAAAAAGGTGGAAGCAATCAAGTTTACCAAGTGATGAATGGATGAATAAAATATAGTCATGTCACTGAACACAGCAAAAAGGAATTAAGTGACGACAACATGGATGAACTACAAAAACATTACGCTCAGTAAAATAAACCAAGCACAAAGGAACCCACATATTGTATGATCCCACTTATATGAAATGTCCTAAACAGGCAAACCTGACAGACTGAAAGAATTCTGGTTGTTTAGGGTTGGGGAAAGAGGCAATGGGAAGTGAACTATCTGCTAACGGACTGGGGTCTCATTTTGTGGTGACAATAATGTTCCACAGTTGATCTGGTGACGCCTGTACAACTCTGTGAAGACAATTAAATTACTGAGGGCACAAAAACAATATCCGTGATATTCTAGCTAAAAATGCATAACCTCCATCTTGCACCCAAACTGAGGAACATCAGGAAAATGACTGACTAGCATCTTTAACAGTATCAGGGCAGGGCTGGCGCTGTGACACAGCAGGTAAAGCGCTGCCTGCAGTGCTGGCAGCCCATACGGGCGCCGCTCCAAATCCCAGCTGCTCCTCTTCCAATCCAGCTCTCTGCTATGGCCTGGGAAAGCAGCAGAAGATGGCCCAAGTCCTTGGGCCCCTGCACCTGTGCGGGAGACCCAGAAGCTCCTGACTCCTGGCTTCAGATTGGCACAGCTCTGGCCATTGTGGCCATCTGGGGAGTGAAGCAGCAGATGAAAGATCTCTCTCTCTGCCTCTGCCTCTCTGTAATGCTGTCTTTCAAATAAACAAATAAATCTTAAAAAAAAAAAAAGTATCAAGGCCAAGGCAGTCATTTAGCATAGTAGCTGGGACATTGCTTGCAGCACCTGCATTGTACATCAGAGTGCCAAGGTTCAAGCCCCAACTCCGCTCCCAATTCCGATTCCAGCTTCCTGCTACTGCAGACCCTGGGAGGCAGCAAGCGAGGGCTCCCTGCTGCCCCGGTGAGAGACCTGGATTGAGTTCCTGGCTCCCAGTCTTGGCTCGGCCCAGCTCCATCAGTTTGAGGAAGGGCCCCGCAGATGGGAGCACACACACACTCTCTCTCTACCCCTCAGACAAAATTTAAAATGTACACTTTTCAAGGCCAAGAAAGAGCAAAAAAAAAAAAAAAAAAAAAAAGACTAAGGAACTGTTATATAGAAGAAGGAGAAATAATGAAATGTCATGGGGATCTTGGAGAGGACCCTGGAATGAAAACAGAAGTTTAGTGGCAAAACTGGTGCAATTCAAATCACCTTGGAAGTGTAGTTAATAACAGTGCACCAGCGTTAGCTTCAATATGATCACACTATGATCACATACAATGTTGACATCAGTTCAGAGTGTGGAACATAAATTGTTACAACTTTTCTTCCAATCTAAAGTTAGTCTAAAATGTAGAAAGCTTAAAAAGAATACTTGAGAATTCACACTAACTGTAAAAGCAATGTGCAGATGGAGACAATGTAGCATTAGCCACCCTGACCTCTGAACTCCAGAAACCTCTACAGGAGATTTGAAAAACGCAATGACAGGGGTCGGTGCTATGGCGTAGTAGGTTAGGCCCCCACCTGCGGCATCAGCATCCCATACGGCTGCTGGTTCAAGTCCTCGCTGCTCCACTCCAGATCCAGCTCCCTGCTGATGGTCTGGGAAGGCAGTAGAGGATAGCCCAGAAAGCTCCTGACTTACATCAGCTTAGCTCCTGCCATGGCAGCCATCTGGGAGTGAACCAGCAGATGGAAGACCTACCTCTCTCTCTCCCCCCCTCCCCCTCCCCCTGTCTGTCTGTAACTCTACTTCTCAAGTAAACAAATCTTAAAAAAACAAAAAAACCAAGCAGCTATTGAATAAAGACGAGACAGTACGGATTAAGTACCACTTATTGGAAGTACTTGAAACGAGCCGTGTTTCAGATTTCTGCTTTTTTTGGATTTGGAATACTTGTTACATACCTGAAATTGTTTTAGAGACACATCAGGCACGTAAACTGAAGGCGATTTTATACAATACTTTTTAACAGTTGTGTGCATGAAACACAGTTCCCAGCACGGCATTTTCCACTGTGGTGTTGTCACAGCTCAAAAACTCAGCTTTTGGAGTGCTTCAGATGATGGATTTTCAGATTCGGGAAGCTTTACCTAGAACCACTTCTTAGACTCCTAACCCAGCGGCTCCATCTCCTCGAACAACCATCAATGTCAACTCACAAGTCCCCAAACTTGTCAGAGTACGGTTTCCTTGGCCTAAGGGCACACGCTAAGGACCAGCACCCTGACCCAGACTGAGAAACGCTGGATTCCGCCTGCTCTGGCCTGGGGCCTGGCCTACAACACCCTGTCTGGGCCTGGGTCCCCCTATGCAAGCTAACCATTGCTTTCGTACGGCCCAGGAGCAAAGGATTTTTTTTTTTTTTTAAACATTCTTAAATGGTTGAACAACACGGGCGACATATGCAAAGTATATAAAAACTCAAATTTCAACGTCTGTAAATAAAATTCTGTTGGCACACAGCCACCCTCTTACAAGCTGTCTCCATCTGTAGCCACAACACCACCACTGGAACTGAACAGCGAACCGTCTCCAACATCTAAAGTACTATCATAAAAATTAATATATTTATTGTACAAAGTTCCTTCAAAAGATGGCATTAAAAGTTTATTTTGATGCAAAATATTTTTGAAATCCATGCAAAGGGTCTCCAAAAAATTCATGAAAACACCTATTATTAAAAAAACTATGCATGGATTTCAAAATTTTCGTACCCAAACAAACGTAACTTTTAACTCCATTTTCCACGAACTTTTGTTAGTCCTCCACTATTTACGACACATTATAAGAAAAAGCATGCAAATTCCTAAAGATCGTTCTAAGGATGGTCTATTTGCAACCACAGCAACGAATTACAGAGGGAACCCGAGCCGCGTGGAACTGACCTGCCCACACCCGCACCTGTCACAACCCAGATCCGGACGAGATCGGCGGCCCCCAAAGCACCTGTGCAGACACCCGGGGGTGTCAGGTGCGCCCTGTCCAGCCCAGGGCCCGCCTTCTCCCGGGAAGCAGTGCTGCACACTGGTCAAGACTCCGGTCCCGAGCCGGCCAGAGCCCCCGCGTGCCTCCGTCCCAGTCACTTTCACCAACCCCCGGCCTCCGTCCCCACCCCCGTGAGCCGCGCTCCCCGTACCAGCACTCACCGCGCAGGGCTGCGGTGAAGGTGAGCGAGAGGACGCCAGCGGCGGAACCAACTGTGGCTCCCGCCGCGGTCACTCTCGGGGCCGGAGCCGCCCCTCAGCACGGCCGGGACGAGGCCCGCGGGGCAGCCAGGACACCCGGCCTCGGTTTTCCCGGCTGCAGCCCCGGGGGCTGCCTGAGGCGCTCACAGCCTTCTCGCGGGGCTCGGTCTCGCGCTCGACCACCGCTCCGGCCCGCGCCCCTGGCTCAGTCCAGTCGCGCCCCTCCAAGCCCGGGAGACGCCCCCAACCCCACAGCACCGGAACTCACCGGGCGTCTCCACGGTAACAGCCATCCACTCGGACCCCCGCGCCGGCCGGCGGCGCGCCTGACAACAAGACGCGCTCCCATTGGCTGCGGTGCCTGTCCGTCTGACCAATCAGCGCGCTCCTACGCACGGCTCGACCGTGCGGCAGACTAGTTGGGTTTTGTGGGTGGTGCCCCTCCAAGCAGCCCCGCACGCGTCTGGGAAACCCAGGCGGTCGCAGGTTGGTTCCGGACCGTTGCGGGCAGCCGTGGGCTCGCCGTCCGGCCCCGGGCTCTACCCACCGGCATCAGCTGGCGATTCCGGTGCTGAGCTAGGTGCTCTCACCACGCGATGGCAACTTGGAGCACCCTTAGAGGAGCTGAAGGGCCTCTGACAGGGGCCTGGAGCCAGAGCTTGAGGCCCTCCATGGATGATTTAAATAAGAATGAATGCAACAGCCGCCTTTTTTTTTTTTTTTTTAATTTTATTTCGGAACAGTTTTTAATTCACGAAACAAAAACTGTGAGGTAGTAATGCAGAGCTCCCAGACTCCCCCTCCCCATTTCCCCTATTATTAACATCGTATTAGTATCTGCATCACGATGAACCAAATCCAGCTTCCCCCATTTTTTTAATCCATACTCATTATCCCTTCCGCCTGTCCCAGCCTCTAATAATCAACATCCGGTGTTTATATATTTACATGTATATGTATATACACATAATTTTAGGTCCCACATATAAGGGAGAACACACACACACATATATATGTTACCGGAGAATGGCAGTGTTCTTGTCTTCGCACAAGAAAGAATTCAGGCGTGAGACAGTAGTGGAAAGTAAAGTAACAAAGTTTATTAGGGAAGGGACATCCGTAAGAACGGTTGGGCCCCTCTCCAGACAGGACCTGAGAGAAAGTGCCCAGTCACTCGGATGGCGGGGGTGGGGGTGGGGCAGCAAGGTTACATGGTGGAGTGGAGAGATTACTCCTGGGCAGGCGGGCGGGTGGCTCAGCAGAGAGGCAGAGGGCTGAGCTCGAAGTCCGGTTGAGGGTGGCGGGGTGGGGGGTGGGGGGGTGGCCGGTGTTTTAAGGACATGGGTCTTGCTTCCCCACCTCTGCTCCTCTTGGAACAAAGGGCTTTTGGGATGTAAATAGAAAACTTCTGAGTTTTCTCTCTGAAGTTACCAGACAGGGGGAAGTCTGGCTGGCGCCAGGCCCCATTAGAGGAGGGGCAGGGAGGGCGTCTGAAGTGCAGACACTGGGCTGCAACTGGAAGGTTATCAGGCAGAAGGGGCGGGGACTAGAACCCAGCGCCCACATGGGATGCAGACACTGCAGGCGGAGGATTAACCAAGTGAGCGTCGGGGCCGGCCCCTATTTATTTTTTAAAAATTTATTTATAGGCCGGCGCCGCCGCTCACTTGGCTAATCCTCCACCTGCGGTGCCCGCACCCTGGGTTCTAGTCCCGGTTGCTCTTCTTCCAGTCCAGCTCTCTGCTATGGCCCGGGAGGGCAGTGGAGGATGGCCCAAGTGCTTGGGCCCTGAACCCGCATGGGAGACCAGGAGAAGCACCTGGCTCCTGGCTTCAGATCGGCTGCCGGCCATAGCGGCCATTTGAGGGGTGAACCAACAGAAGGAAGACCTTTCTCTCTGTCTCTCTTTCTCACTGTCTAACTCTGCCTGTCAAAAAAAAAAAAAAAAAGATTTATTTATTTGAAAGTCAAGAGTTACACACAGAGAGGAGAGAGAGAGAGAGAGAGAGAGAGAGAGAGAGTCTTCCACCCAATGGTTCTCTCCCTAATTGGCCACAACGGAACTGTGCTGATCCAAAGCCAGGAGCTTCTTCCGGGTCTCCCATGTGGGTGCAGGGGCCCAAGGACTTGAGCCATCTTCTACTGCTTTCCCAGGCCATAGCAGAGAGCTGGATCAGAAGTGGAACAGCCAGGTCGTGAACTGGTGCCCATATGGGATTCCAGTACTGCAGGCCAAGTCATTAACCCACTGTGCCACAGCACCAGCCCCTGGATTGCATGTTTTATAGTTGAATAATAGTACTCCATCACATACATATATATATATATGTATATAATATACATATATAATATATATAATACACACACACTACATTTTCCTTTCCATTCATCTGATGAGAGACATCTTGAATGATTCCATATATTGGCCATTGTGAACAGTGCTATTAATAACTACTACCAGCCAGCTGCAGTGCTGGCATCCCATATGGGCGCTGGTTCAGGTCCCAGCTGCTCCACTTCTGAACCAGCTCTCTCTTATGGCCTGGGAAAGCAGTACAAGATGGCCCAAGTCCTTGGGTCCCTGTACCCATGTGAAAGACCAGGAGGAAGTCCCTGGCTCCTGGCTTCAGATCGGTGAAGCTCCAGCTGTTGTGGCCAATTGGGGAGTGAACCAGCAGATGGAAGATCTTTCTCTCTGCCTCTCTGTAACTCTGCCTTTCAAGTAAATATATTTTTTTAATAACTACTACTAATTCTTTAATACAATGAGATCATGTTTTTGAATATATACCCGGTGGTGGGATTGCTGGATCACATGGCAGTTCCAGTTCTAGTTTTTTGTTTTAATTTTAATTTCACCTTCATTCCTTTATTCATGGTAATTTTTGAGTTTTAAAATTTAACAATATTTTAAAGATTTATTTATTTACTTGAAAATCAGAATTACACACACAGAGAGAAGGAGAGGCAGAGAGAGAGAGAGAGAGAGGTCTTCCATCCCAATTGACCACAACGGCCGGAGCTGCACCAATCCAAAGCCAGGAACCAGGAGCTTGGGCCAAGGACTTGGGCCATCTTCTACTGCTTTCCCAGGCCATAGCAGACAGCTGGATCGGAAGTGGCGCAGCCGGGACTCAAACCAGCGTCCATATGGGATGCCGGCACTACATGCAGCAGCTTCACCGGCTACACCACAGCGCCCGCCCCTAAAATTTAACAATTTTTAAAATTTTGCCACATCTGCTAAATATGTAGACATTATGTTAGGTAGGAAGTCAGTTATGAGCTTATGTGTGTGTAACAGGCCTAAAGAGAAGACATCTATGTCCAGCATATGCATCTGCATCTCAAAGTCATCCCCATAATGTTTCAGGGGCAGCCTGCCCTGCCCCCTTCTGCCTGCCAATCTTCCACAATCTCCCAGGTGCAGCCTAGTATCTGCATCTCAAACACCCTGCTCCCTTCCTCTGGTCTGATAACATTTGCATCCATAAAGTCCTTTGTTTCAGACCTTCAAGAGAAGTTTTTCTATTTACATCCAAAAAGCCCTTTGTTCCAAGAGGAGCAGAGGTGGGGGAAGCAAGACCCATCTCCTTAAAAACCCCCAGCCTCAACTGGACTGCGCGCTCAGCTCTCTACATCTTTGCTGAGCCGCCCGCCTGGCGCTCACCCATGCAGCCCCGCTCTCCCCCAGTCTGAGCAACTGGGCACTCTCTCTCAGGTCCTATCTGGAGAGGTGCCCATCCGTTTTTACGGATGTCCCTACCCTAATAAACTTTGCTACTTTTACCTCCCACTACTCTCTGTCTCACGCCTGAATTCTTTCTTGCGCGAAGACAAGAACCCTGCAATTTCTCCGGTAACATTTTTATACATACACATATTATTTTTTAAAGATTTATTTATTTATTTTGAAAGAGAGAGAGGGAGAGAGAGAAAGAGAGCTTCCATCTGCTGGTTCACTCCCCAGGTGGTAGCAGTGGCCAGGTCTAGCTTAGGCTCAAGTCAGGAGCCAGGAGCTTCTTCCAGGTGTCCCACATGGGTTCAGGGGCCCAAACATTTGGGCCATCTTCTGCTGCTTTTCCCAGGCCATTTCTGATCCAGCTGGATCAGAAATGGAGCAGGCAGGACTCGAACCAGTGCCTATATGGGATGCTGGCAGCACAGGTGGCGGCTTTACCAGCTACGCCATAGCCCCTACATACTATTTTCTTTAAAGTCAATTAAATCATGGTATTGAGGTGAAGAGTTCAAAGAGGCAGTTCAGTGTGATAAAGCTTTAGTGATATATCAGGATGAATAAAAAAAAAATCACTGAGCCACCAACCTTCACTTTGAGATAACATGCAAGGTGGGGGGCGGGGGGGGGGGGGAGAAGGGGCTGGAGGTGAGCAGAAGCAAAACCAGATGGTTTCAAAAGTGCCCAGTTTAACAAGCAGCCCTGAATCCAGCCCCAGCCCTGGGTTTTATCTTGACAGATACACTGGCACAAAACATGTGAAGGGGCTGGAGGTGAGCAGAAGCAAAACCAGATGGTTTCAAAAGTGCCCAGTTTAACAAGCAGCCCTGAATCCAGCCCCAGCCCTGGGTTTTATCTTGACAGATACACTGGCACAAAACATGTGATAAAAGGTGGGACGGTGGTCAGAGCCGCGGGGAGGTGTGACTTGACAGTCAAAGGTGAGACATCCTACAGCCTGTGCAGGTGCAGGAGCCTGGGGCAGCAGCACGGTCCTTCCAGGACAATCAGCTCAGAGCTGCACGATGTGGGCGAGGTGGGGAGGAGCCAGCCCAGCCCGCAGAGGAAGCAGACGACCTGCGACAGCCAGAGGGGAGGGGCTGCTGCCTTATGACCCTGATGAGCCTCGGTCAGACTGAAGAATCCCATCCTTGGGCTCCATGACAATCCCTCTCTCCCATCCAACCCTCAAGCGTCGCCTGAGCCCTGCTCGGAAGAAGCAGGACACTCACGAAATAACTCGGCAGAAGGAATGTGTACAGAAATCACTGGAACAGGAAGCTAGGTGAAAAAACATAGCCAAGACATGGCTTGCTGAGGGTACCCTGCAGGGGTCCCGTACACACACAGGGCCCAGGCATATTCTGTTACAAACTAAGTCTTTTCTTGTTTTTTGACAGGCAGAGTAGACAGTGAGAGAGACAGAGAGAAAGATCTTCCATTTCTGTTGGTTCACCCTCCAATGGCTGCTGCGGCCAGCGCACTGCGCCGATCCCAAGGCAGGAGCCAGGTGCTTCTCCTGGTCTCCCATGCGGGTGCAGGGCCCAAGGACTTGGGCCATCCTCCACTGCCTTCCCGGGCCACAGCAGAGAGCTGGACTGGAAGAGGAGCAACCGGGACAGAATCCAGAGCCCCGACCGGGACTAGAACCCAGTGTGCCGGTGCCGCAGGCGGAGGATTAGCCTAGTGAGCCGCGGCGCCAGCACAAACTAAGTCTTAATGGGGTCTTTCTCTAGTGCACTGAAGACAAGGAATATCAAGTGTTTTCACAGGGCAGGCAACTGTGGTGCCCACCATACACCGGCACTCTGCAGGGGACATCTGGAAAGCTCTGGAAGCGGAGACCCCCTCTGTGTTCCTCCCCCATTCCACTCACCCACGCCCTGAAACAGGAAAGTGGGTATGGTGTTTAAAGGGCAGGGCCCCGTTCATTCACTGTCTGATGGCAGACATTGCATTTCCAGCCTAGGCGCTCCGAAGCATGGGTTTTGCAGGGGGCACAGCTCCTGAGAATTCTAGGCAAGCATCAAGAGAGAAGGTAGAAACCCAGGAATGCCCAGGGGAGGTCCCTGCAGCTCCAGCCTGCCCCATGCCCAGGCAGGGCACAGCAGTCCACGGAGAAGCAATGGCCCAGGCACCCCAGGCTGACGACAGGAGCCCCAGGAGGTCAGCAAAGTGCAGGAAGTCCCAGGCCAGGCCAGCTGCCTGCACCTCACCCCCCAGCCTGCACGTAGCCACGAACAGCGAAGCTTCCAGGCTGTGCCCTTCATGCCCAGATGTGAACACTGAAAACAAACAAGGACCCTGAAGAAAGAAAAACATCCCAGCTGCAGGCTCCACTGCCTGTGGAGGCCCAGGTGGTGCAGAAGTTTGAATGATGGAACTCTCCATTTATTTAGCATGAGGGTGGGTCACAGGGCTGCCTGCCTGAGGGGGTGATCCGACCTTGGAAATCTGGAACGGGCAGCTGACTCACACACGCCGGATCCCTGCGTGCCAGTCATAAGAATGTCATCACTGTCCCTTGCTTGCCAATTTGCCAGGGCTCCAGGGGGTAAAAGCGGATGAGTATCCTTCAAAAGAGAAAGGAAGAGAGATCAGCTCCCAGCCGGTGCCCTCCCGGGTGCTCCCACTGAAGCTCTCAGGCCAGCCTGCCTCAGCCCGCCTGCCTTCTTATTTCTATTTATTTATTTTTAAAGATTTATTTACTTATTTGAAAGGCAGAGTTGCAGAGAGACAGAGAGATCTTCCATCCACTGGTTCACTCCCCAATTGGCCACAACGGTCGGAGCTGCACCCATGTGAAGCCAGGGGCCAGGAGCTTCCTCTGGGTCTCCCACGTAGGTGCAAGGGCCCAAGGACTTGGGCCATCTTCTACTGCTAACCCAGGCCATAGCAGAGAGCTGGATCGGAAGAGGAGCAGCGGGGACTCAAACCAGCTCCCATATGGGATGCTGGTACTGCGGACCATGGCTTTACCCACTACGCCACAGCACCAGCCCCCCACCTGCCTTTTTAAAGACCTGTTCATCCCCAACATGACCTTCCCCTGGCCTCAACAGACAAATGGTTGAGGGCAGCAGCTATGCACGGCTCACCCAGGACAGAGACAGCACCATAGCCTGTGTGGTGGCCAGCTGTTAAGCTCTGTCTATGAGTCTGTGGGTTCAGGGAGCCATCAGGCCCCCTCCTAACTTCAGGCTCCTGGAGGGCCTGTGCCCTGCCACGGCAACTTGTGAATTCATTCTCAAAGTCTGGCTCGTGTCCAGGTACAGAGTTATTCCCAACTAGTATCTGTGGAATAAATGGGGGGCAGCTTTGTGGCGGAGCAGGTAAAGTTGCCACTCACAGACGGTGGTATCCCATTTAGGTGCTGGTTCAAATCCCGACTGCTCCAATTCTGATCCAGCTCCCTGCTAATGGCCTGCGAAAAGCAGCAGAAGATGGCCCAGGTCCTTGGGCCCCTGCTACCAATGTGGGAGACCTGGAAGAAGCTCTGGGCTCCTGGCTTCAGTCTAGCCCAGCCCCAGCTGTTGCAGCCATTTGCACTCTCTGTGAAATTGTCATAATGCAGATGTCACCTCATGAGGATGGCAGGGCGGGTCAGCAGGGCTGGGAACGGCCCTGGGGATCCAAAGAACCTATAGAGTTCCTGAAACATGATAGGCATTTGCATGGTAATTACAGTCGTTAGAATTATTCTCCCTCCCTAGCTTGCATCAGGTCTGAGCACCTCGTGGAAAAGTTGTCACACACAACTGGGACCGCTGCGGCACTCCCAGGATGCCTGTGGCAGCCACGGGTGTCTGCAGGGTCAGCAGCAGCCATAACTCAGTTCCCAGGTGGAATCCCAGAGGTCTAGAAGCCACTCCAGGAATTCATTCTCTCCTGTGGCTACGCCAGGCGGACCACCACCAGGGGGCGCCAAGAGTCCAGGGGCACCAAGTCCACGAGTGTCTTCTGTCTCTGGGGGCTGGACAGCAGTGTGCTTCTTCCCAAGCCCACTGAGGGTCCCCGAGTCGGGATCACTGCCTCCCCCGGCGCAGTCCACTGGGTGCCCTCACTCCCCCTCCCAAACACACACGGCCCTACGCACCTGTCCTGGCCCAGGGCCAGCTCCTTGGTGAGGAACTCGAAGAAGCGCGCGCTGTGGCCGCGGTTCTGCTCGGCGGTGCCCACCACGCCAATGGAGGAGACGCACAGCTGCGCGCAGGGCTCCGTGGAGCCGCCCAGCACCATGGTCAGGCCCGGCCGCACCGTCACGCTCACGCGCTGCGGGGGGACACCAGCGTTTCATCCGACGCCATGGCGGGCGCCGGCCAGCGCTGAGCTCCGAGAGGGGACAGGCCCTCGGGGTCGGGGCGCGGGGCACCTGCCGGGGCCTTGGAAATCACGGCGGGGTCCCGGCTGGGGAGGGCGACGGGGGCAATGGGGCGGGGGCAGGTGGCAGGGCGGAGCTTCGGGATCCGGAGATCCCTGGGGAGAAGGGCGGCGGTCGGTGTGGCCAGAGCGAGGACCCCTGATACCCCAGCCTCCCCCGCCCGCGGCCCCAGCCACACTCACGTCCTCGGGTTTGCTCAGAATGGCGGCGGTGGCCGCGCCCAGCCGCTTCTCCAGCCCCGCGGGCACGCGGTCGGCGGGCAGGTTCGTGTCCAGCTCTACGAACGGCATGTCCGGCGGGAGAGGACGCGTGCAGTCCTCCTCAGGCTCCTAGGGGTCCTGGACCAAGGGGCAGGGGCGGGGCTGTAACGCAACCGGGCTCCCCATTGGCTGCAGAGACTCAGCGCTGCGGGATTGGCTGCCGAGGCCACACGCCCCTCTCTCCGGGGGGACTGCCAAGTGGGTGGGCCCAGATATCAGGAAGTCGCGCTCGGGGCCGCTAGACTTCCCCGACAGGACCCCGCCCATCCTGCGCCTTCCCCTCGGGCCCGGGCTTTGTCCTGTCCGCACGTCAGGGGTGCTCTGGGCGCTGAGTTCCCAGCCCACGTTTAGATGGAGGTCTGAACGCCCCCAAAACACACACCCGTGGAGGCCTTCCCGGGTTCGACCCCAACAACCATCGCCATGGGGACCAAGACTGAGGTGTCGCCTTTTCAGAATGAGAGAACTTCTAGTTCTTTATGGAAATCTGCGTGCGCTTCTCTGGAGCGGCCGGGGGACCTGGTGACTCCTGCGGACCCGGGTGGGGGCTGCGTACGATCTTTGGAGTAACAGGATCTCCTGTCTCTATGAAGCTATGGTGACTCAAATCCCAGGTCCCACTGCAGTAGCCTGATCCAATCCTCTTTCCGGAGCTTCCGCCGTTAGACTCCATAACTGGACTAAGTTCCACCCTTAATCCATAAACCATTAATCCATTAACCTTCAGAGTTTAAACATCTGTATGAGCTTGGGGAGCCAAATCCTTTTCAGACTATGGTAGTTGCCTTCCTGTGATTCTCATCACTCTTGCAAAGTCTTTGAATGGTAAATGTCAAAAATTTGTTAAAAGATTATTTATTTATTTAAAAGGCAGAGTTAAAGAGAGAGAGAGAGAATCTTAACCTCTAGTGCACTCCCCAAATGGCTGCCATGGCCAGAGCTCAGCCGATCCAAAGCTAGGAGTCAGGAGCTTCTGGGTCTCCCACGTAGGTGCAAGGGCCCAAGAACTTGGGTCATCTTGCACTGCTTTCCAAGGCATATTAGCAAGGAGCTGGATTGGAAGTGGAGCACCTGGGACTTGAACTGGTGCCTATATGGGATGCCAGTACTGCAGGTGGCGGCTCTGCCAGCCACACCACAGTGTGAGCCCCAAATGTCAAATTAGAGTGAATGAGTGTGCATGTTCCATGTCTATCACACAGATAAAATTTAATATGTATGCCTGTTGGACAGGCATTGTAGTCCAGCAGGTTAAGGCACTGCTGTGGTTGCCCACATCCCACATCCTAACACCTGGGCTCTAATTCCAGTCTGCTTTGGACCCAGCGTCCATCCTAGGAGGCAGCAATGATGGCTCAGTATGTGGTGGGTTCCTACCACCCCCATCATAGACCTGGAGGGAGTTCCTGGCTCCAGAGTTCTCCCTGGCCCAGCCCTGCTGGTGCAGGCATCTGGGGAGTAACCCAGTGGATGAAGGATTCATCTCTTTGACTCTCACTCTTGCTTTCTCTCTGCCTTTGAAATAAATAAATAAACATCTAAAAATATGTGTGTATGTACAAATGAAAGGGACCTCCATGGGGAGCAAATGAGCCAAGACAATTTGTCATGACCCCGTCCTATTAGTACTTCCTTTATTACAGGATGCAGACATCAGAGCGTGGGTGGTAACAGCCCTGAAGATGGTCAAGTCTTGGGGCTGGCGCTGGGGTGTAGCCGGTGAAGCCACCGCCTGCAGTACCACCATCCCATGTGGGAGCTGGTTTGAGTTCCAGCTGCTCCACTTCCAATCCAGCTCTCTGCTATGTCCTGGGAAAGCAGCAGAAGATGGCCCAAGTCCTTGGGCCCCTGCACCCACATGGGAGACCTGGAAGAAGCTCCTGGCTCCTGGCTTCAGATCAGCGTAACTCCGGCTGTGCAGCCAGTTGGGGAGTGAACCAGCAGATGGAAGACAGCCCCCACTCCCGCCTCTCCTTCTCTGTGTAACTCTGACTTTCAAATAAATAAATAAATATTAAAAGAAAAAAAATAGGCCGGCGCCGTGGCTTAACAGGCTAATCCTCTGCCTTGCGGCGCCGGCACACCGGGTTCTAGTCCCGGTCGGGGCACCGATCCTGTCCCGGTTGCCCCTCTTCCAGGCCAGCTCTCTGCTGTGGCCAGGGAGTGCAGTGGAGGATGGCCCAAGTGCTTGGGCCCTGCACCCCATGGGAGACCAGGAGAAGCTCCTGGCTCCTGCCATTGGAACAGCGCGGTGCGGCGGCCATTGGAGGGTGAACCAACGGCAAAAAGGAAGACCTTTCTCTCTGTCTCCCTCTACTGTCCACTCTGCCTGTCCAAAAAAAAAAAAAAAAAAAAAAAAAGATGGCCAAGTCTGGGACTTGGAGTGGGGCATGGAGAAGGCCGTGGGCAGTGGGCGGGATGAAGAGTGGGTATCAGTCAGTACCACTGCTCACTGCACCTGCAAGGCCAGGAACTTCCCTCCCAGCACTGGGGTCCATGAACCAGACTCACACCGCACCTGCAGGAGGAAGGAGACAGACCCAGGGCGCCAAGGTCATTCCTGATTCAGACCCCACTTCACTGGGCCAACCCCTACCTGTGAGTCAACCTCAGCCCAGGAGGGATGGGGCCTGCTCCCTGCCAGGACTCAAGGAGGCACACATGGGTCAGGGACCCCAGAGGGGTCCCCAGAGCAGGCCTTGGGGGTGGAGAAGTTTTCCCCACCTGGCTGCCTGCTCAGTGTGAGAAACGCTTCACTGTGGACCTCAGCTTCTCCCTCACGGTAGGTTTGCTGGAAGCTTGGCCTTGGCCTTCAGAACTGCAGGAGCCTCCTGGGGAAAGTCCTCTTTGGTGCAGCCTCCATACCCTGGTGTCACACGGCCGGTTTGAACTGGCATTTGGAGACTCAGCAACTACGCAATATATTGAGAGGTCTGGTAACTTGGTGGGTACCTGGGTTGTATCTTGCCTCTTCTGCCCCCTAGGTGATGGGCGAGGTGCCCCATCCTGGGAGACACTGGAGAGATCTTCAGACCCATTGTGAAGATGCAAAGGCTGAGGCTCACAGTGCAACATGGGTCATACAGACTTGCACAGCCAGAAATAGCAGCACGAGCTGAGACACCTCAAACCCCGGGGGCGGCCACCTCCCCGCACCCCCACCCCCGTGTCACTCACATGCATCAGCTCTGTGATGGCCACCAAGTCAGCCACGGAGATTCGGGGACCAGCAAGGAAGGGCTGGTCCCGCAGGAACTTGTCCTCAAGCAGCTGCAGGCACCTGTCCAGCTCAGCCAACGTGGCCGCCAACGTCTCAGGGGGCACAGCTTGGCCCAGGAACACAGGGAACAGCAGCTGGTGGGCCGGCAGGTGCAGGGAGGGCCAGTGTCAGATCCCAGCCCACGCTGGGTCCCGCCCTCATTCTGTCCATCACATCTCTGAGTTTCTCCCTGGCCACCAGCAGCCCTTGTCTCCTACCCAGACAGGGACTACCCCCCCAACATACAGGGCACCAAGTGGGCTCCTTCTGCAATCCCATCCTGCCCGTCCTCCTCCTGCAGGAAGCCCTCCAAGGTTCCCCACTACCCTGACACAACCCCCACCCCCAAGGGCGTGAGCCGCTCTCTCCCCACTCCCACTGCACCCCAGACTTCTCTCTTATATCATTTCTCTTCATTTAAAAAAATTATTTTTACTGGAAAACAGAGTTACAGAGAGAAAGGGAGAGACAGAGAGAAAGCTCTTCCATTACTGGGTTTTACTCCCCACATGGCCCCAACAGCCAGGGCTGGGTCAAACCAAAGCCTGGAGCCTGAAACTCCAGCCGGATCTCCCATGTGGGTTGCAGACGCCCAAGCACTTGGGCCATCTTCTGCTGCATTTTATATATAGATAGATAGATAGATAGATAGATAGATAGATAGATAGATATATCTATATCTATCTATCTATCTATATATATATACACATTTGATTATTTTGAAAGCTCAGATTCTCTCATGTTTAGGGTTTTTTTTTTAAAGATTTATTTATTTGTTTGAAAGGCAGAGTTACACAGAGAGAAGTTTTCCATCTGCTGGTTCACTCCCTAAATGGCTGCAATGGTTGGAGCTGAGCTGATCCGAAGCCAGGAGCCAGGAACTTCTGGGTCTCCCACACGGGTTCAGGGGCCCAAGGACTTGGGACCTCTTCTATTGCTTTCCCAGGCCATAGCAGAGAGCTAGATTGGAAGTGGAGCAGCCGGGACCCGAACCGGCACCCATATGGGATGCTGGCACTTGCAGGCATTAGCAGTGAGTTGGATCAGGAGTGGAGTAGCCAGGTCTCCAGCCTGTACTCCTATGGGAAGCCAGGGTCACAGGCTGCATGCCACAGTGCTGGCCCCTCATGTTCTCTTTCTCTCTCTCTCTCTCTCTGTGTGTGTGTGTGTGTGTGAGACTGTCCAATGGGAATGTGTGTGTGAACCCCCAGGTGTAGACTCCCACCTGGCTGGGTGAGCTGCGTGTTCCTAATCAGCAGGAGCCAGGGTGAGGCTCAAGGCTCCGCATTCTGGCAACTCCCTGGGCTAACAGTGCCTCTGGTCCCTGGACCACACCTTGAGTGACAAAGGTCTCCCCCTGCCCTGCTCAGGTCTTCCCCGTTCCATCCTCTAATGCACTCGGCTCCTGCTGCACCACATTGTGGGGGCTCCGCTCTGAGCCCCCAGAGACTCGAGGTTCACTCAGGTTTAAGGTTCGGATACCTACTGATGCCACAGAGCAGCGGTGCCCCACCGCACGAGGCGTGAGTGTGCCCAGTCGGCTTCCTCACGTATCCAGGGCACCTGCTGTGCTGGCCGCTACGTGAGTGCTCTGAAAACATGTGTTTCTGAACGCAGGAACTGTGGATAAATCAAGCACAGGCGCATACTGTGCTGCTGTGCACCTGCTTGCCCACCACTGAGCGTAAGCCTGAAGTCATGCATGCATTGCCTGCTTGAAACCCCCGCTGCCCTCCCTGGCCTGCTTTTCTCCCCTGTCTTTGCCTGCTGGGATTCCAAGGGCTTCTGAATGAAGGCCACTCATGTCTCACGTATTTTGACCATGACCTTTCCCTGTTTTTTGCTGGTCTTAAGTTTCAACTTTTACTTCATATACCAAATCTCACTGTTAAGTTAAATGGATGGGCTGGCGCTGCGGCTCAGTAGGCTAATCCTCCGCCTGCGGCGCCGGCACACGGGGTTCTAGTCCCGGTCGGGGCGCCAGATTCTGTCCTGCTTGCTCCTCTTCCAGGCCAGCTCTCTGCTGTGGCCCGGGAGTGCAGTGGAGGATGGCCCAAGTGCTTGGCCCTGCACCCCATGGGAGACCAGGAGAAGCACCTGGCTCCTGCCTTCGGATCAGCGCGGTGCGCCGGCCGCAGCGCACCAGCCGCGGCAGCCACTGGAGGGTGAACCAATGGAAAAGGAAGACCTTTGTCTCTCTCTCTCTCTCTCTCACTGTCCACTCTGCCTGTCAAAAAAAAAAAAAAGTTAAATGGATGAGACTCCTCTTTGTTGGGTTCCGCTGTGCTTGGGCTTAGAAAGTCCTTCCATACCAGACGTTGATGGAAGCGTCTCCCCATTCCTTCCTGCTGGGACGTTTTAGACGTAGCAGCACCTCTGCATCTGGGAGTCGGTGTGCAGCAAAGTCAGGACTTGGTGCAGGGTTGCTGTCGTTTTTGTTTTTGTCTCTCTCAAAGCGCAGTATTTCCAGGCAGCCTGGAGTATGCGGACGGGCCCGGGGCTAGCCGTTGGGAGCTCAGGGTCAAAGACCCACTGGAGGAATCACTCCTTGCCTGCGTGCCTTGGTTTCCCCTCTCACACCATGTTGGTTTCCCACAATGCTTGGGCTGGGTGGGCTCTGGAGTTTCAGGATTTATTGTTCTAGGTCTCAGATCTGAGTAGAACTCTTTCTTTAAAGATTTATTTTATTTATTTTATAGACAGAGATACAGAGAGAGGTAGAGCCAGAGAAAGAGAGAGAGAGAGAGAGAGAGAGAGAGAGAGAGAGGTCTTCCATTCCGCTGGTTCACTCCCCAAATGACCGCAATGGCCAGAGCTGAGCTGATCCAAAGCCAGGAGCCTGGAGCTTCCTCCAGGTCTCCCACGTGGGTGCAGGGGCCCAAGGACTTGGGCCATCTTGTATTGCTTTCCCAGGCCATAGCAGAGAACTGGATCAGAAGAGGAGCAGCCAGGACTAGAACCGGCGCCCATATGAGATGCCAGTGCTGCAGGCTGGGGCTTTAACCCACTGCACCATAACACCGGCCTCTAGAACTCTTTATATTTTAATTTACTTATTTAGGAGGGAGGGGAGAGAGAGAGGGAGAGAGCGAGTGAGAGCACTCCCATCTTGGCTCACTCCTCAAGTATCCGCAATGGCTGGGGTTGAGCCAGGGCAAAGCTGGAAGCCAGCTGCTGGTCCCACTCTCCCTGGGCTGGGAGGGACCCTTCCAGGCGACAGCTGGGTAGCACTTCTCACCCTGTCCCACTCCCCTCCAGCCACCTGAGCTCTCCCTTCCTCCCACAGTGATTCTTCCGCGACTTCCTCCCTTCCCTTCTCCCGCTTCGGGTCTGCTCTGCACAGCCTGAGCTCCAGAGATGATCAGACCTCCGGTACAGAGCTGGCCTATAAGGGAGACCCCCAGCACTCTGAGGTCTCTGCAGACCCCTGACCCCTACCTGCAGGCACCAGGCTTCTGGGGCCCCCGAGAGGGGCAGAGGAAGAGGCCGGTCAGCTGGTCACCGGATCACAGATCCTGACCCCATCAGAGCTTCATCAGTCCTGTGTCCACATGCTGGGAGCTGAACCAAGCAGCCTCCCACCCTGGCCTGGTGTTGGAGGAGATGCCCTGGAGCTGTGATGCACCCCTACACCAGGTCAGTTCCATCCGGGCTTCCTCTGAGCCATCATCCTAGCCCAGGTGTGAGGACTCTGGCTTCTGAGCAGGCTAGGTGATCTAGCCAAACCCCAGGACTCCAGCCCATGAAGCACGCTAGCAAAGGAAAACGTGCAGAGTGAGTTAGGGATGCAGAGGGAAGGAACTCCAAGGCCTGAGAGTGCTCAGCCGGCATCAGGTACGAACACAGCAGGTGTGGGCATATTCCACTGCAAAGCGATTATTAGCCACACAGAACGCAACATACAGACTGAAAATCGCAATTCGGTCTTTCCCTGGAGCACTGGGGGCAAGGATCCTCAAATGTTTCAGTGCCAGGCAGCGTGGGATGCTGTGGGGAATGCCAGGAAAGCTACTGAAATGGACACTTCTCTGAGGTCCCCATTCTGCCCAGCTGTGCGCCGACATAGGCAAGCAGAGTACGTTTAGATGAGGGGCAGGGATAGGGCTGACATCATGGCAAAGCAGGTTAAGCAGACACTGTCATGCCAGCATCCTACATTGGAGGGCTGGTTCGAGCCCCAGCTGCTCCACTTCCAACCCAGCTCTCTGCTAATGTGCCTGGGAAAGCAGGGGAAGGCAGCCCCAAGTACTTGGGCCCCTGCCACCCATCTGAGAGTCCCAGATGGAGTTCCTGGCTCCTTGCCTCAGCCTGGTCCAGCCCAGGCTGTTGAGGCCATTTAGGGAGTGAACCAGTGGATAGAAAATCTCTTGCTCTCTCTGTCTCTCCTTCTCTCTCTTTCACTCACTCTTTCAAATAGATTTTTTTAAAAAATGAGGGGCAGGGACTGCATTCACTCACTCTCTGGTGGCAGACACAGCATTTGCAGCCTGGGTGCTCCGAAGCCTGGGATTTGCAAGGTGCACAGAAGGTGCAGAGAAGCCTCGCTAAGCATCAAGGGAGAAAGTGAAGTCCAGGGGAGGTCCCTGCAGCCCAGCCTGCCCCAGGCCCATGCAGGGCAGAGCAGTCCTCGGAGGAGCAATGGCCCAGGTCACCTCAGCTTGAGGACAGGAGCCTCAGGAGGTCAGCAGGGTCTGCAGGAAGCCCCAGGCCAGGCCAGCTGCCTGCACCTCACCCCCAGCCTGCACATGGCCGTGAAAGTGCAGCCACTAGGCTGAGCCCTCCACCCCAGATGTGAGCACTGCAACCATGGCAACCAGGTCCCCAGCTCAAGAGATGCTTCTCCTCCAAGCTCTGGGGAGTTCCTGCCACACACACACACACACACACACCCCAAGCACACTGTCCATGGTGGCCCAGGATGCTGGGGACGGGGACAGGGAGGTGCACAAGTCGTGTCTGAACCATGAGGCTCTCTCTTCGTTTATTTGTCAGGAGGGTGAGGTCACAGGCAGGGCTGCCTGGGTGGGGGGTGCTCTCAAAGCTGGCATCCCCAGACCCCCACCCCATCAGGGGGCAGCTCTGGAAAAGGCAGCCAGCTCACAGCTGTCCTGGATCTCTCCGTGCCAATCATAAGAATGTCATGACTGTCCCTTGTCTGCCAACTTGCCAAGGCTCCAGGGGGTAAAAGTGAATAGATATCCTTTAGGAGAGGGGGGGGGAATGTCATCAGCTCCATGGCTAGTACCTCATCATGCAAAATCCCTGGCAGGCCAGCCCCGCAATGCCACTCCTGGGGGGTTAGCATGTTACTGTCGGGGAGGGAAGTCGCTGGACCTTCCCCTCCCCCAACTCTGTTCACCCAAGAGAGGCTGTGAGCTGGGGATGGTTCATCTCCAGGTTTGCCTGGGGTCCCCCAGTGGTGCTGACCCCAGACCTAAGCGTTTTTTCAGCGTTCGGTGACCCTGTTCCTGAGTTTCTTCTGGGACCCCAGGACAGCCCCAGGATTTCTTCTGAGCTGCCTGGAAAAGTTTTAGAAAATCAGACTCTGGGGTGCCGGTTCGAGACCAGGCTGCTCCACTTCCCATCCAGCTCTCCGCTATGGCCTGGGAAAGCAGTGGAAGATGGCCCAGGTCCTTGGGCCCCTGCACCTGCATGGGAGACCAGGAAGAAGCTCCTGGCTCCTGGCTTCGGATCAGCGCAGCTCCGGCCATTGTGGCCAATTGGGAAGTGAACCAGTGGATAGAAGACCTCTCTCTCTCTCTGCCTCTCTCTCTCTCTCTCCTCCTCCTCCCCCCTCTCTGTAACACTGACTTTCAAATAAATAAATAAAATATTTAAAAAGAAAGAAAACCAGACTCTGGCTTCTTCAGGGCCATACCAGGTTGTCTTCCAGGTTCATACCTGGGAACACTGAGGTCTAGAAGCCACACTTTGAACAGGTGTCACGGGTACCACTGCAGAACCAATTCATTCATTCATTTACAGGACCACCAAGGAGCTGTCACTAGGGGCCTGGGAGCCTGATGTGTCTGTCCCTCGTGGGCAGGGTGAGGGATGTGGGGGCCCCGAGTCAGGATCACAGTCTCCCCTGTGCACTGTCCCAAAGCGATCCCACCCCATCCCCACTTCCCACGGCCCTACGCACCTGTCCTGGCCCAGGGCCAGCTCCTTGGTGAGGAACTCGAAGAAGCGCGCGCTGTGGCCGTGGTTCTGCTCGGCGGTGCCCACCACGCCAATGGAGGAGACGCACAGCTGCGCGCAGGGCTCCGTGGAGCCGCCCCGCACCATGGTCAGGCCCGGCCGCACCGTCACGCTCACGCGCTGCGGGGGGACACCAACGTATCACTGGGAAAGCCGAGGCGAGAGGGCCCGGGCAAGTCAGGGCCAGGTGCATGAGCCGGCGTCCTTTTAGGGTCACCTCGCGGTCACGGTTGGGGAAGGCGACCACGAGCAAACGCGGAAAGCGGGCAGGTGGGTCGGGGTCACTGTTGGAGTCCCGGTGTGGCCAGGGCCGGAAGCCTGGTCTCTCAGTCTCCCCTACGCCCGCCCTCCCCGCCCCCGGCCACACTCACGTCCTCGGGTTTGCTCAGAATGGCGGCAGTGGCCGCGCCCAGCCGCTTCTCCAGCCCCGCGGGCACGCGGTCGGCGGGCAGGTTCGTGTCCAGCTCTACGAACGGCATGTCCGGCGGGAGGGCGCCAGCAGTAGCCGCAGGGAAGGACCGCGGGTGCCCTCGGGCCGGACGTTCCCTTAGTTTGCAAGCTGGGCAGGAGGCGGGGCGCCACGGCCAGCGGGCTTCTCATTGGCTGGGGAGGGCCTCAGCGCTGCCCGATTGGCTGGCGCCCAAGCTACACCTGCGCCTCTGCAGACAAGGGAAACTTGCGTTGGCTCTGATTTCCGAAAATCCCTTCCTACCTGAGCCGGTCAAGTGCAACTGCACCCGCAAGTAGAGGGCTCCGCCCACCCCGCTCCAGCCCTGTAGGTGGGGATTTCCCGTCCCGTGGTCTCCACGTTCTAGCTCATGGTGGAGGTGTGACACCCACAGCACACACACAAGCATACCCTCTGGGGGCTTTCTTCGGACTGGACCCCAGTAACCATCACCCCGGAGGCTTAAAAATTTCCCCAACCGGTTGCCATGTGCTTTTCTGGAGCAATCAGGAAACCTGGCGACACCTACAGGTGCAGTTGGAGCTGGGCAAGACCCCTGGTGGAATTGCACCTCCACCGGGTCCCCAAGACACCTCTTTCTTAGTCTCTTGTGGCAACAGTGAACCATTGAGACTGTGGTAATCTGCTGGCCACACCTAAGTCTTACCAGTGTTGGAACGTCTGTCCATCGTAAATATCAAACATCCATAAATGTGCCCACGTGTGACTTCAGTTACATGCATTAAACTCCCCACAAGCGTGCATATTCAAGGGGCTTCCTGCCATAGCCCCGCCTGTCCTGTTAGCAGTTAGCTTATCCCATGATTCATGTATCAGAAGGTCTGGGACACAGGACACGGAGGTGGGCTGTGACAGCCTGCAGGTGGCAAGTCTGGAGAAGCCAAGGTCGGGGTGAGGACTGGGCATGGGCCAGCCGGGCTGCTCCACTGCACCTGCAGGACCAGGGATTGTCTTCCCTGGTGGGCGGAGTCAGACCCAGCTGACCAAGTCAGCCCTGATCAGACACCTCTTCCCTGACTCAGCCAACATCTGTGACTTGTGCTCCACCCAGGGGCTCCCTGTCAGGACTGAAGTCGGGAAACACAAGAGCTGAGGAGCCCAGAGGGGTCACCTGGCCTCGCCTGGGGCTGTGCAGGTCAGGGAAGTCACCCCAGAAAGAGCACCAGGCTAAGATAACGAAGAGGGGGCCTGCATGATTGGAGGCCACAAGGCCAAGGTGGGAGGTGGGATCGGGGTCGGACGTCTGAGACGTGTGAGGTCTGCAAGGCCCCCAGTGCAGAGTTCAACACCTTGAACTTGAGCCTCCAGGCGAGGAGAAACCAAGGCAAGTTTCCAATGGACATCAGCCGAATCAGTGTTTATTCAAGCTCGTTCCAGAGGTGACCCAGAGGTCCAATGGAAGGAAGGGTGACAGTGGGTGGGTGACAAAAGGTGCACACAGACCCGATGGCCATGGGAAATTGGGGCACAGAGCATTGGCAGTGTTCTGCCTACAGCCGGGGACATCGCGGCTCCGCCGGGCAGGGCCTCCCACTCACTGCAGCAACACCTGCAGTAAGGGCCCCAGCTTTTCCTTCACGGCCGGTTCTGCCGGGGGTATGTCCTTGGCCTTCATGATCACCGCGTGGGCCTCCCAGAAGAGATCCTTCCCCACCGCAGCCTCCACACGCTGGCGCCACGCAGCCAGTTTCGGGCGGCTTTCGAAGACGCGACAGCCGGCGCTGACGGGCTGTGGCGAGACGGTGCAGGGAAGAAGGGGTGAGGCCAAATCGCAGGCTTCCCGATCTGCTTGGTGGATTCCCAGATGGAACTGTCCCCCCCACCACGCTGGTGGGATGGGCCCCTCAGGGAGGGGTGTTCAGACCCATTTTATAGACGAGGAGACTGATAATTACAGGGGAGGGAGGTATCTCATCCAGGATCTCACAGCCAGAGAGACACAGCAACAAGACCTAAGACTTCGGCACCGTCCCGCGACAACTCAAACCCCGGGAGCGGCCACCTCCCTGCACCCCCACCCCCGTGTCACTCACATGCATCAGCTCTGTGATGGCCACCAAGTCAGCCACGGAGATTTGGGGACCAGCAAGGAAGGGTTGGTCCCGCAGGAACTTGTCCTCAAGCAGCTGCAGGCACCTGTCCAGCTCAGCCAACGTGGCCGCCAACGTCTCAGGGGGCACAGCTTGGCCCAGGAACACAGGGAACAGCAGCTGGTGGGCCGGCAGGTGCAGGGAGGGCCAGCGTCAGATCCCAGCCCACGCTGGGTCCCACCCTCATCCTGTCCATCACTCTCTGGGTTTCTCCTTGGCCACCAGCAGCCCTTGTCTCCTACCCAGACAGGGACCGCCCACCACCCCCCCCCAACATACAGGGCACCCAGTGGGCTCCTTCTGCAATCTCATCCTGCCCGTCCTCCTCCTGCAGGAAACCCTCCAAGGTTCCCCACTACCCTGACACAACACCCACCCCCAACTGCGTGAGCTGCTCTCTCCCCACTCCCACTGCACCCTGGGCTCCTCAACTGGGAATGGGGTGCATTCCTGCTGCCACTCCAGGATCCACTTAAGGTGCAGGTTCCTAATCAGTAGGAGGCTGGGTGGGGCCTGGCACTCTGCATTTCCAACAACTCCCTGGTGACACCGACGCTCCTGGTCCCTCACCCTGACTTTGAGTAGCGAAGATCTCCCCTCCCTCTGCTCGTCTTCTCTCCATTCTGCCCTCAAATGCCCCAGGCTTCCACTCCCACCGGCTTGAGGGGCCTCTGCTCCTGGCTCCCACAGAGGCTTGAGGTAGAAGCTCAAGTTTAAAGTCCTGGTAACCCACTAGCTGCTGTGTGCCCCCCAGCCCCCCAGAACAGACTGCCTGCACAGGGCACGAACATGCATGCCCACCCTGCTCCCTCACACTCACAGGGCACACACTGTGTCCCAGGAACTACGTGAGTGCTATGCAAATATTAATTCAGAGCACGCAGCTCAGACATGTGCACGTTACGTAATAGAGACAGCAGGTGTGTGCTGCGTTGCTGTGTGCACACTGGAGCGCTGCTGAAATTAAACACGGTTTTACCACTAATGACCATGTCTCTCTGACTTTCAATTAAGCCCCTGCTGAGTTCCTTGGCCCTTTTTTTTTTTTTCCTAGTACAAAAAAAGTCTGACGGGTTTCCAAAAGTATCGCAAAGAATGTCACTTTGGGTGTGTTATGGCACTGCCGGTTAGGCTGGTTACAGTCCCGGCTGCTCCACTTCCAAGAGCCAGGTCCCTGGGAAAGCAGCAGCAGATGGCCCAAGTGCTTGGGGCCCTGACACCCAAGACACCAGAATGGACTTTGGCCAGATCCAGCCCTGGCCATTGCAGCCATTCGGGGAATGAACAAATGGATGGGAGGTCTGTCTCTCTCTCTCTCTTTCTCTTTCTCTCTCTGCCTTTGAAATAAATCTTTATTTTTTAAAGGCATATTTCTCACATATCTTTACTAATTCCCAGTGTTTTGCTTGTTTTAATTTAAATCCTTTTTTCCCCTGTAGATATAATACATATTAGTGTTTTCTTTGTTCTCTCTCTTTTTTAAAAAAAAATTTTATTTATTTTATTGAAAGAGTTAGAGAAAAAGACAGAGAGAGAATCTTCTACCCGTTGGTTCACTCCCCAAATGGCTGCTGCGGCCAGAGCTGGTCCATCTGAAGCCAGGAGCCAGGAGCTTCTTCCTGGTCTCCCATGTGGGTGCAGGGGCCCAAGGACTTGGGCCCCCCTCCACTGATTTCCCAGGTGCATTAGCAGGGAGCTGGATCAGAAGTGGAGCAGCCGGGACCCGAACCCGTGCCCATATGGGATGCCCCGGCTGCAGGCAGTGACTTAACCCTCTGTGCCGCAGCACCGGCCCCTGCTGAGTTCCTCCAGTATTTCTGGGCTGGGACTGTCGTCCTTGCACACCCAGACATCAGACAGGCATTGGCTGCAAGTCCCCGCATTCCTTCCTAGTTTATTGCTTTCAGTCCGCAGCCTCCCATCCGGGGACTATATGTGTAGCAAGGTGAGGAGTTTTGTTTTGCTTTTTTTTGTTTGTTTGTTTTCATCTTCCCCAAAGAGCCACACCCCCAGACACCCTGGAGTGTGCAGACAGGCCCCGGGGGGTTAACCGCTGAGAGCTCAGGATGGATGGCTCACTAGGCAAATCACCCCTGTCTGTTGGGCTGGGCGGGTTCTGGGATCTCAGGATTTGTTGTCCTAAGGTCTCGGGTCTCCCGGAGGTGCTCCTGGCCCCCAAGGCTCACCTTCTGCCACATGGCCCTGGTGCAGCAACTTCTCAGGGCGGTGTGCTGCCACGACAGGTACTCATCCACACGGGCGCGGGCCTGCAGGTCCTGGGGGTACCAGTGGTCAGGGGCCTTGTACTTGCGGCTCAGATACAGAAGGATGGCCACACTGGGGCGGCGGCAGGGGTGGGGTGGGGGGACAAGGCAGGGGTGCAGGACAAGCCTGGGTCAATGTTCAGCAATTTTGTGTGTGTGTGGGGGGGTGTTTTCACAATTGCCATGGGAGGCTCAGAGAGGGTAGGCAACTGCCCAGGCTCACACAGCTCAACCTTGGGGCCATCCCCATCATCTGAACTTGAGTGCCAAAGTGCGACACAAAACGACATGTCTTTCAAAAAGATCTGAGGCTCAGGGAAGGCTTCCAGGAAGAGAGGGCAGCCAGTGTGAGCCTGGGGGCACAAGCACAACTTGGATTCCACTCCCCACCACATCGGCCAAGCATGGACAGAGCAAGAAGCGAGGACAGCTGGCCCCTCACGCTCTCCTGGGGCTGGGGGAAGGCTTCCAGGTGACATTCAGACATTGCTTCACACCCCCATCCACCTGCCCGAACCCTCTAGCCCCCTCCACCAGGAAGTCCTCCACGGCTTCCTGTCTTAACTTCTCCCCCACTCTCAGCTCCAGATCCTCTGTGACTACCGGCTTCTCCAGCAAGCCCCCGATCCAGGGCAGCTGAGAGCCTGCTGCGGTGGGTGTGAGATACAGCACCTCCCCTGCCCTCCAAGGGCAGGGCCGGCCGTGGAGAGGCCCAGGAGCAGCCTGGGCCCTGGGGCCCTGTGCAAGCCCCTCCCCTCTCTTGGCCTCAGCTTCCCCAACTGCAGCATGCTGGTGTGGAGTGGAGAGGTACCAGGCCTTCAGCAGCTCTACTCCCAGCCTGGGAACCTCTGTCTGCTCAGCTCACTGTCCACCCTGGGCTGGCCTAGGTGCTCAGGGCACATCCGCTGGGATGGAAACTGTCAACCGTGGGCCACAGCTGGCCGACTGGACCCCGGGGACCCGTTACCTCTCAGCCAAGGTGAAGTCTCCATCCTTCAAGGCCGGCACCTTCCTCAGGGGGTTCACTTGGGTAAAGGACTCAGTGTAGTGCTGGCCTGTGGGACAGACCAGAGAGGGGAGGCAGGAGAGGGGTGCTGAACCTGCTGAGGTCTCTCCCTCCCCCTACTCCTAAACCCAGCACCAGCTTTCCGAAGGCCTTACCTGGGAAGAAATCAACCAATCGGACCCACAGATCCGACCCCACTACAGGACCATCTTCCCTTTGTCCATGCCCTTGGACCCCTTGTCAGAACTCCAGCCTCCTTGGGACTCAAAGCCTGCCCAACCTGACCCATCTCTCATCCCAAGTGGGGACTCGGGCCCTTCTGAGCAGGCTGGGTGACTTGAATGCCCCCTGCCCCGCCCCGAGCCAGCTCCTGCCACCCCTGCCTGCTTAGGCTCTCAGTCTAACCTTGCTCTCACCAAGAACACCCGTCCATGCCCCCCCCCCCCAGCCACGCAGACTCCCACAGCTCGGCTCACGTCTTCCTTCCCTGGGCCAGACCCTCACAGCCCCCTCCCCGTGAGGGTTCTCAGGTCTGACTCACTTGCACACCACAGCCACAGCCCCACAGCCCAGAGGTGTGCTGCCGAGTTTGCTGGGTGCCTGGTTAACGTGTGGGGAGGCAGGGGGGCCGCCGTCCAGCCAGGCTCCAGCCTCGCCTTGGGCCTTCTTGTAGCGTCGTTCTCCCTCTACTGGATGGGCACAGTCAACCCTGCCCATTCTTCCTTCAGCCACTGTCTCTGGGGGCAGGTGTCGCGGCGCTGCGGGTTAATCTGCCACTTGGCATGTGTGCAGCCCTTGTGGGCGCAGCAGCTGGAGTCCCGGCTACTCCACACTTCCCATCCAGCTTCCTGCTAATGCGTCTGGGAGGCAGTGGATGATGGCCCAAGTACCTGGGTTCCTACCACCCACGTGGGAGACGCAGACGGAGCTCCCGGCTCCTGGCTTTGGCCTGGCCCAGCGCTGCCTGTTGTGGGCATTTGGGGAGTGAACCAGTGGATACAAGATCTCTCTCTCTCTCTCTCTCCCTGTCACTCTGCCTTTTAAATAAGTAAATTTTTTAAATGTTTACTTATTTATTTGAAAGGCAGAGTGATAGAGAGGCAGAGGTGGGGAGGGGGAGGGGTCTTCCATCTGCTGGTTCACTCCCCAGATGGCCGCAACAGTCGGAGCTGGGCCAGGCCAAAGCCAGGAGCCAGGAGTTTCTTCCGGGTCTCCCACATTGGTTCAGAGGCCAAAGGACTTGAGCCATCTTCTACTGCTTTCCCAGGCACATTAGCAGAGAGCTGGATTGGACTCAAACTGGCACCCATATAGGATGCCGGCACTGCAGCCAGCAGCTTTACCCACTACGCCACAGCACCAACCCTTAAATAAATAAATCTTAAGAAACAGAAAATAATAGAAAGGAAAAGAAAGAAAGAAAACGCCTCTGTGTCCAGCTGCCGTCCCATGACGGGTACCCCAAGCTGGGGGTACCAAAGGCAGCAGGTGTAAGGGTTCCTCGGAGCAGGGCTGCCCTCTGGCCTCCCCAAGGGCTCCTGGCCATGGTGCCTGTCCTAGGGTGCAGCTGTAGCCCTGTTTCCTCCCCTAGACTCTGCTCCAGCTGCGTCTTTCCGGGCCAGCCAGACCTCTGAACACTGCCTCTCAGATGAAGGTGCTGACCTCCCTCCAGCTGAGTAAGAGCCGCCACGGGCAACCAGAGGCAGGAAAAAGCAAACGCAGAAGAATGGCAAGGAAGGCAGACAAGCAAAGAGGAGCTAGGCAGAGGTAGGCAGGACCCAGAGGCAGGGGTCAGATCCAGGAAGAGTAACCCTCTGCAGGTGGATGCCCAGAGGCAGGGGACGGAGGCTACTCCTGGTAGAAGATGAGGAGGCGGCTCTGCTCCTTGCTCCTCCCCTCCCCCCCACCCCGAGCTGCCCGGCTCCCTTCCGTCCTATACTTTTTGCGGCAAACATCAGGACCCTTTGAAAATACACCGCTGCTAACTGATGCAACGGCTTCCACGCTGCGGAGTCTGGCACTTCCCAGCTGCCTGCACAGCCGGCCCGGCCGAGCCCCGCAGTCCGGACAGGCGGCTCCGACTCCCCAGCCTGCTCCGGCCCACCGGCCTGGCCCACCTTTGAGCACCTCCACGGGGCACAGCTGGAAGGGGATCCCGTTTTTCTTGGCGAAGATGTAGACGGCGCGGCAGGGCTGGGACATCAGGTCCAGGTAGAGCTCCAGGCCCATGGCGGAGGGCAGCGGACAGCCCTAGGAGGCCGGCCTGGCGGCGGGGGCAGCAGGCTGCGGGCACTGGAGCGGGACCGGGAACGGTGCGGGCAGGAACGGCTGGGACTCTGGAGCTCACAGCTGTGCGCACAGCCCAGGGGACCCGAGGTCCGGCCACGCCCTCCGCGCCCATTGGATGGCTCTGCAGAACTTGGAGCCAATCAGCGGCGCCCTCGCTCTCAGAGTCCGGGCTGCGGGCATCTTTCCAGGCAGGGTAGGGCTCCCCAAGGCTCCGGTTCCCCGCCTCCGGCTGCCAAGTCACGCGCACTTCCAGGGGGTTTGGGGTGGGAAGGCCTCTGCTGGCTAGGGGCGCTGCTATGGCCCAAGCCCCTCCTCCCACCCAAGGCCAGGGCAGAGGAGGGGGGCCAGTACTTGTCGAAGCTGTCAAGGCACAACTTGGGGCACCCTCATCTCACAGGGTCTGGGTTCTTTGCTTCCCATTCAGCTTCCTACTAATGGGAGCCCTGGGAGGCAGCGGCTGATGGCCCAAGGACCACTTGCATCGAAGGTAGAATCCCTGGTTCTGCTCTTAGCCTGGGCCTGGCCCAGCCCTGGCTGCTGTGGGCATTTGTGGAGAGAACCAGCGGATGGATGATCTCTCTGTCTCTGTCTTTCCCTACCTCCGTCTTCTCTCTGCCTTTCAAATGCAACAAAAATACATGTTGTTTTTAAACCGGAGGCGAGGGGGAGAAAGGAGGGGCAGCAGCTTCCCCACCCAGTGCCTGGGCCCAGCGCCCAGGGAGGAGGCTGGGCAGGTAGTCTGGCCCTGCGCCCGCCGCTCACACCCTGGGAAGGAATGATCCCCTCCTCCTCAAGCTCTGGACTTCTATCTCTCCCACTCTAGCGAACGTGTCCCCTGGAAAGCCACAGGCCCCATGGGGCAGATCCTCTGGCCTGCAGCAGTGGCTGGGATTGGACAGAACGTCCCCTCCCCGTTTGCAGGGCCAAGTCTCTCCAGCTGCAGTTCCGGATCCTGAGGCCTGCGGCCATGACACTCCTATCCCCACCCTGCCTCCATTTCTCTTGGGGTGAGAAGATCTTGTCCCCTGACTCAGGATTGCACGAAAGCCCCTTGATTTAAAGGACAGGTGGTTAGAAAACTTGAGGCTAGCTTTGCTGGTCTGATCCCAGGATCCTCCCCTAAGGAAGCTCCGTCCCCACCCCACTCCCAATACCACCCACTCCCCAGGCTAGTGCTGCCACTCACTCCAACCAGGAGAAGCCCCGTTCCCCACCCCTTCCGAGGGCCTGTCCTCCACAAGTCACCTTTGGCCCCAGTTACTGCAATAGCTAATCTCCCTGCTCTCGCTCTCTCTCCCTCTCTCTCTCTCTCTCTGGCTGCCCTCCAGCCCAACCCCCAGCAGAAGCCAGAAGGTTTTTCTCAAATGCAGTTGGAGCCCTCTGCCCTTGTTTACCATCTACAGCCGGGTACCCAAGCCTGGCATTTACGCTCCCTGCATGACGGGTTCTGAGCAGGAGAGCTGCTGTTTGGATTTTTCCTCTCTGAGCACCTCTGTAGGACAAAGGCAAGCCTGCTGAGGTGGACAGAATTCCATGCAGAAGGGCCGTGTCCTGGAGGCCGGCCCCAGGGCCAACCGATCTATCCATGTGCAGTGTGGGATGCCGGCTGGCCCCTGTGCTAGCTGATAAGCCACTTTGCCTAAGAACCAGAAAGCTAGGGGGCAATTGCAAATTCCCTTCTCCGGAAGACGGAAGACCAGAGCCAGGACGGGTGGAGGTCAGATAAATCACACATTGGAGTCGGAAGCAGGGCCTCAGGCCGAGTCCACATGTATTACCTGTACTTAACACACAGCAATGAAAGTGTGCGCTCCTTATTATCTTGGTTTTCAGGCAGCTGGGGAGGAGAGGGTGTGGGTGGAGCCCTGGCCCAAAGGAGCCAGGGTGCATTGGGAAAACCTAAGGCTCTCTGGGCCTGCCTCCCATGGATGTTGGAGATGCAGGTGTTTTGTAAACTGTGAGCTCATCGGATCATCGGATCATGGCCAGCACCCCTGGCATCAGCTTCTGCTTTATGGTGGGGTCCGCAGGTGCAGAGTCCTTGGCCTTCAGAATGACCTCATGGGCCTCCCGGAAGAGGTCCTCCCCCACGGCTGCCTCCACACGCTGACGCCAGGCGGCCAGCTTGGGTCGACCTTCAAACACTTGGCAACCAGCCCCTACAGCCTGTAGGGAGAAAGGGACAGAATGAGGGTACATGAACACAGCCAAGGTGTAACCCATCTGTGTAAGCACAGCCCCAGAGCCAGATGGGGACATCCTAGGCAACTGGCCGGGCCTGCGCCCCCTTCCCCCAACCTAATGGGACCCTCCTGCCCAGGGGACTCACGTGCATTAGCTCCGTGATGGCCACCAGGTCGGCCAGGGTGACGTGGGGTCCGGCAAGGAAGACCTTGTTCTGCAGGAACGTGTCCTCAAGCGCCTGCAGGTTCACCTCCAGCTCTGCCAGGGTGGCTGCCAGCAGCTCGGGAGATACCAGCTCACCCAGGAAAACAGGGAACATCACCTGGTGAGGAAAGCAGCAAAACTGGGGGCTTCGGGGTGAGCCCACCACCAGGAGTGGGAAGGCGAGCCCTCCCCTGCAGCCTTGGAGCTGCCTGTCGCTTTCATGCACCTCTCTTCCATGGCCTGGTTAGGTCTGCAAGGCAAATTCCCAAGAGATACTCCTGCTTGCATGCTTTAGGGTTGGCTGAGCCTCAGAGCAGCAGATAGAACGAATCAAACTCATCTGAAAGTGACTCAGAGGGGACCTGGAGGATAAGTTTAACACTTTTGGGGGAAGAGAGCTAGCTCGTTCTCTGTGCCTTTCAAGTAGATGAAAATAAATGAACATTATGGGCTGGCTCCGTGGCTCCCTAGGCTAACCTCCGCCTGCAGCGCTGGCACACCAGATTCTAGTCCTGGTTAGGGCTCCGGATTCTGTCCTGGTTGCTTCTCTTCCAGCCTAGCTTTCTGCTGTGGCCCGGGAGTGCAGTGGAGGATGGCCCAAGTGCTTGGGCCCTGCACCCACATGGGAGACCAGGAAGAAGCACCTGGCTCCTGGCTTCAGATCGGCACAGCGCACTGGCTGTAGCAGCCATTTGGGGGGTGAACCAACGGAAGGAAGACCTTCCTCTCTGTCTCTCTCTCTCTGTCTCTCTCTCTCTCTCACTGTCTAACTCTGCCTGTCAAAGAAAAGAAAAAAGAAAAGAAATAAACATTAAAAAAAAATCTCCACTCTGTCACTTTATTTTTTTATTTGTTTTTGACAGGCAGAGTGGACAGTGAGAGAGAGAGACAGAGAGGAAGGTCTTCCTTTTTTCCTTTGGTTCACCCCCCATTGGCCGCTGCGGCTGGTGTGCTGCACTTATCCGAAGCCAGGAGCCAGGTGCTTCTCCTGGTCTCCCATGCGGGTGCAGGGCCCAAGCACTTGGACCATCCTTCCTCTACACTCCCGGGCCAGAGCAGAGAGCTGGACAGGAAGAGGAGCGACCGGGACAGAATCCGACACCCCAACCGGGACTAGAACTCGGTGTGCCGGCACCGCAGGCAGAGGATTAGCCTATTGAGCCGTGGCGCCAGCCCACTCTATCACTTTAAAAAGTTGTGTTTTGGAAAACCCACAATACAGGAACCAGTCACTACAGACAGAAGGTGCAGAGAGACCAGAGATGCAGGTGGACACATCCAGGAGTACAGGGAAATTTACCAAGGGGACCTATGGACAGAAGCACAGTCTTGGGTGGGTGGATGGCCTACATCCGTGGTAAGGAGTGGCTCACAGCTAACCGATCAGCAAGGGCAGCCCACAGCTCACCCAGAAGCACCTGGGCTTTCTCAAGAAATGCTAACATTACAGACATGAGAGAAGGAACATTCTGGAAGGTTATCTTGAAGACTCCATTTTTCCCACAAGGCTTGATGACCCATCAAGGTTACCTAATGGGCAAGATGGTGGTTACAGCCCATTGGACTATAGTGAGTGACCCTGAGCAAGATACTCAAACCTTCCGAGTCTCTAGTTCCTCATCTGTAATTCAAGGGTGCTTCAAAATGTTCCTGGGAAAATGGAATTAAAAGATAATTTTGGCTGGTGCAAAAAAAAAAAAATCTTTGAAATCCATGCATGCTTTATTCATAACATGCATCTTCCGTGATCTTTTTGAAGAACCCTTGGGTGCATGGCTCCTCTTGTAGATGCAAAAGCGAGGTTCAGACAGGGGCAGTCAGACACCCAGGGCAGCACCAACAAGAGGAGCATAAGCCCAGCACAGAACCCTTGTCTTCTGATCCAAGGAGCTTCCAGAGTGTCTGGGATTCCAGGAGGAAGGCGTCTGGCAGAGCTGTTGGCGAACCAGGGAAGCTGAATGCCCAGTTAGATGCTCCATTTGGTGATGTTTTTTGGGGGGAATTCTGGGGGTTCAGGAAAGGATAATCTGGACTAAGATTGTGCCAGAGCCCTGGCTCTGGGCTTCAGACTCCTCCCCGTGCGACGGGATAGGTGGGAATCAGAGGTGGTCTTAAAGAATGTTTCTCAGCGCACACCTGTAGGCGGTTTTACATTTGACAGTTCAGCCACTGAAAACAAGACCACAGAAAATTTTACACATGCATTCTGAAAATGGTGGAACTATGGCACAGAGGGCAGGTGAGCAGCACTGTGGTTACGACATGGCTTGAACACCCAATTGCCATACTGGAATGCCTGGGTTCAAGTCCTGGCTCTCAGCTCCAGACCCCGGCTTCCTGCTAATGCAAACCCTGGGAAGCAGCAAGTGATGGCCCAAGGAATTGGGTCCCTGCCACCCAGCTGGAGACCTGGTTGGAGTTCCTGGCTCCTGAATTTGGCCTGGCCCAACCCCAACTACTGTGGGCATTTGGGGAACGAACCAGGGGATTGGGAATTTCTTTGCCTATCTCTATCTCTTTGCCTTTCCAATAATTTTTTTAAATTAATAAATGTTTAAAGAGATTTATTTATTTATTTGAAAGTCTGAGGTAGAGAGAGAGGGAGGGAGAAAGAGGGAGAGAGAAAGAAAGAGAAAGATCTTCCACCACCTAGTTCACTCCCCACAATAGCCGCAATGGCCACAGCTGGGCCAGGCCGAAGCCAGGAGCCAGGAGCTTCCTCCAGGTCTCCCACGTGGCTGCAGGGACTCAAGCACCTGAGCCATCTTCTGCTGCTTTCCCAGGAGCATTAGCAGGAGCTGGATTGGAATGGAGCAGCTGGGACTCGAACTGGCACCCATATGGGATGCCAGCATCACAGGTGGTGACTTAACCTGCTATACCACAGCACCAGCCCCAAATCCTATAGCATAGTAATAACATAGAGCAGTAACATAATCAGTGATTATCATTATCAAGTTCTGTATAGGTACACAATTGTCTAGGCTAGATTTGTGTATGACTGGCAGCACAGTGTGTTCACACCGGCATCACTACACACACAAGAATAATGGGTTGTGCTATGATGACATAATGGCTGTGTCACCACTGGGTGACAGCTCCATTATAATCTCACGGAACCCCAGGTGTATACGCAGTATGTTGTGGACAGAAATGTTATGAGGTCATGGCTAGTTTATTATTTTTAAATGCAGTTTTAAAAATCATTTATTTATTTTCATTTTATGTGAAAGGTAGAGAGACAGAGAGAGAGAGAAAAGTCTTCCATCTGCTGATTCACTCTCCAAATGCCCACACAACAGCCAAGGCCGGGCCAGGCCAAAGCCAAGAGCCTGCAACTTCACCCACATCTCCCACGTGGGTGGCAGGGACCCCAAGAGCCATCACCTGCTGCATCCCAGGATGTACATTAGCTATAGCTTGCATAGCCAGGACACCAAGCAGCACTCCCGTATGATGCTGGAGTCTTAATACCGCCCCAGTGTTATTAATCTCTATGGTGATATTTTCACCTTTTTTTTTTTTTTTCCGACAGGCAGAGTTAGACAGTGAGAGAGAGAGAGACAGAGACAGAGAGAAAGGTCTTCCTTCCATTGGTTCACCCCACAAATGGCTGCTACGGCTGGCGCGCTGCGCCGATCCAAAGCCAGGAGCCAGGTACTTCTTCCTGGTCTCCCATGCGGGTGCAGGGCCCAAGGACTTGGGCTATCCTCCACTGCACTCCCGGGCCACAGCAGAGAGCTAGACTGGAAGAGGAGCAACCAGGACAGAACCAGCGCCCAAACCGGGACTAGAACCCGGAGTACCGGCGCCGCAGGCGGAGGATTAGCCTAGTGAGCTGTGGCACCGGCCTATTTTCACCTTTTTTAAAAGATGAATTTTTTCTTGCAGGTTATGTAGTTCTTGCAACCAATTTTTTGCAGGACTATGTTAAGTAAATTCTCAAGCCTATATAGCACACCTGTAATGCTAGGAAATTTTGCCTACTGAAAGGAAATATTTCATCATATTTGTGTTTAGACAGGTATTTCACACAGTACTTGGTTCGGCATAATGCAGCCACTGTAACTTGGTAAGTCATTTTGCACTATTTGAAGATTTTTAGTATTATCATAAATTTACTTTGCTTGAGATTCAGCACATTTGGGCGGGTGCTGTGTGCCTTCGCTTGCAGCGCCGGCATCTCATATAGGCGCCAGTTCAAGCCCTGGCTGCTCCACTTCCGATCCAGCTCTCCGCTAATGGCCTGGGAAAGCAGTGGAAGATGCCCCAAGTGCTTGGGCCACTGCACCCATGTGGAAACTCCCGGCTCCTGGCTTCAGCCTGGCCCAGCCCCGACCATTGTGGTCATTTGGGGAGTGAACCACCGAATGGAGGACCTCTCTCTCTGTCTCTCCCTCTCTCTGTCTGTAACTCTGCTTCTCAAATAAATAAACAAACCTTAAAAAATAGTACATTTAATCACTCTTGAACTCTCTACAAATTGCAATGGGAAAAATATTTGTTAGTACTTACTTGGTCTCCACTCGAGACTCCTAGGCAAGCGTGAAAATGTTCATCTGCTATGGCATTGTTCTATGGTGCATTTCCAAACAAAGTCCAGAAGTGGCAATGCAGAGGGTGGGCACTGTGGCACAGCAGGCTAGGCCACATCCCATATTGGAGTGCCTGCTGGTCCTGGCTCAACTTCTGGTCCAACTTTCTGTTATTTTTTTTATTTTTTTAAGATTTATTTTATTTATTTGAAAGATTTACAGAGAGAGAGGCAGAAGCAGAGAGAGAGGTCTTCCATCTGCTGGTTCACTCCCCAGATGGCCGAAATGGCTGGAACTGCGCCGATCTGAAGCCAGGAGCCAGGAGCTTTTTCCAGGTCTCCCACATGAGTGCAGCAGCCCAAGGACTTGGGTCTTCTACTGCTTTCCCAGGCCATAGCAAAGAGCTGGATTGGAAGTGGAGCAGCTGGGCCTCAAACCAGCGCCCATATGGGAAGCCGGCGCTGCAGGCCAGGGCTTTAACCTGCTGTGCCACAGCACCGGCCCCCCAGCTCCCTGTTATTACACCTGGAAAACCAGTGCAGGGATAGCACAAGCACTTGGGCCCCTGCCACCCGTGTGGGAAACCCAGATGGAGCTCCCAGCTCCGGGTCAGCCTGGCCCAGCCCTGCTATTGTAGCCCTTTGGAGAGGGAACCAGCCGATGGATGATCTTTCTCTGTCTTTCAAGTAAATAAATGAAAAAAAAATTCTTTACAAGCGAACCAAAAAAATTTTTCTTGCAATTTGGTTTGACACAAATCTGTTGAGCTTTACAAGGCACTTGAGATAATATTTAAACAGGCATTTAACATTGCAAATGAGACTTAAAAATTTATGTCTACTAATACTGCACTGTAAAATAATTCCTTTCTTGGGGCCAGCGCCATGGCTCACTTGGTTAATCCTCTGCCTGAGGCACCGGCATCCCCTATGGGCGCCGGGTTCTGTCCCGGTTGCTGCTCTTCCAGGCCAGCTCTCTGCTGTGGCCCGGGAAGGCAGTGGAGGATGGCCCAAGTGCTTGGGCCTTGCACCCACATGGGAGACCAGGAGAAGCACCTGGCTCCTGGCTTTGGATCAGCGCAGCCCCAGCCATGGCAGCCATTAGGGGAGTGAACCAATGGAAGGAAGACCTTTTTCTCTGTCTCTCTCATTGTCTATAACTCTATCAAATAAAAAATAATAATTCCTTTCTCTCAGTCCCTGTCTGCCATTCTGAACAGGCTTACTAAGGTATCTTTTTAAAGATTTATTTATTTAAAAGACAGAGTAACAGAGAGACAGAGACAAACAGAGAGAGAGGCCTTCCATCTGCTGGTTCGCTCTCCAAATGGCCACAACAGCCAGAGCTGAGCTGATCTGAAGCCAGGAGCCAGGAGCTTCTTCCTGGTCTCCCATGCCGGTGCAGGGGCCCAAGCACTTGGGCCATCCTCTACTGCTTTCCCAGGCCATAGCAGAGAGCTGGATTAGAAGAGGAGCAGCCGGGACTAGAACCGGTACCCATATGAGATGCTGGCGCTGAGGGCGGAGGATTAACCTGCTGCGCCACGGTGCCGGCCCCTAAAGTATCTTTTAAACTTTGAAAAAGGTCACTGTTTAGGCCAGCTGCAGCCTCATACGACTTCCTGCCTTTCTTGATGGCATCAAGAGGGCATGGCAAGGGGAAGACCTCTCTTATCTGGGTTTATGTAAGTGAACTCTGATGTTTGTACAGTGATGAAATTGTGTAATAATGTAAGTTTCAGAACATGCCGGCTGTTAAGCAATGTGTGACTTTGCAATAATGAACTGATCAATAAGTTTTGATCTGTTTATATAATAAAATACCATAAAGCAGTTAGAATGAATGCATTCGATCTACCCATGGCAAAATTTCCAAAACACACAATACTGAGTGAAAAATGCAAGTTGCAGAATGGGATAAGTATGAGACCATCGAAACTGATAAAAGTTTTATAGATTTTTTTTTTAAGATTTATTTACTTATTTGAAAGGCAGAATTACGGAGAGGCAGAAGCAGAGAGAGAGAGAGGTCTTCCATCTGCTGGTTCATTCCCCAAATGGCTGCAATGGCCAAAGCTATGCTGAGCCAAAACCAGGAGCCTGGAGCTCCTGGTCTCCAGGTCTCCCACATGGGTGCAGGGGCCCAAGGACCTGGGCCATCTTCCACTGCTTTCTCAGGCCATAGCGGAGAGCTGGATCAGAAGAGCAGCTGGGACTCGAACCAGTGCCCATAAAGGATGCTGGCACTGCAGGCGGTGGATTTACCCGCTATGCCACAGCGCTGGCCCCTAAATTTTTAAAAAAATATATGTATTTTATACATTTGAAAGGTAGAGAGAGACATAGAAAGAGAGCGAGGGATCTTCCATCCTCTGGTTCACTTCCCAAAAGCCTGCAACAGCTGGGGCTGAGCCACACTGAAGCCAAGAGCCTAGAACTCAATCCAGTCTCCCACCTGAGAGGCAGGCAATCAAGTACCAAGAGCCAATGCTGCCACCTCCCGAGGTGCACATCAGAAGGAAACTGGAGTCAGGAGGACCAAAACGGAAACCCCTGGGGATCTCGTCTGTGGGTGCAGGTGCCCCAAATATCATCCTAACGGTTGCTCCAAATGCCTGCCTCCTGACACTCACATACAACTTTAAACACTCTAATCAAACTGTATTTGGCTTGTGACTATAAGTGGAATAGTGAATTGCATAAATGCAATGATGCATACAATCCTGAACTAGAAGGACTTGCACCTGCAGTGGGCGTGGTGGCCTCACAGCAAGCAGGACACAAAAAGAGGTTCCCGGATGTTTTGTTCTCCAGTGTTTCTTTTTCACATGAAAATGATCCCAGGGATGACAGGAGGGAGAACAAGTTTCGCAACAGGGAATTAGTCAGATGCTTTCAAAAAGGAAGTGTGGTCTAATGACCTAAGCAGGAGATCAGCAGCTGCAAAGACAAGCAAGCTCTTGGAAACAAAGGCATTGGAAAGCAAGTAAGCTTGCTTTTCTCTAAAGCCTTAAGAAAAGGAAAATCAAGGAACAAAGAACAAGAAAGTGAAAGTTGAGACCTGTGATGTCCAGCGTGGTCACCACAGCCACGGCGGCCCCCAAGCTCAGGAAATGTGGCTGGTTCCAGCTGACAGGTGCTCTACACCTAAACACGCACCAGAATCTGGAATCTCAGTACAAAATGAGAACGTCAAATACTTCATTAATCATTTTATTTCCTCCGGGGGCAAGCGGTTAGGCTGCTGCTTGAGATGCCTGCATCTCATACAGAGTGCCAGTTCGAATCCCAGCTTCTCCACTTCTGATCCAGCTTCCTGCTAATGCTGGAATGCTAATTCCTGGTCCAAATGCCTGGGCCTCTGCACCCATGTGAGAGACCCGGATGAAGCTCCTGGCTCCTGGCTTCAGCCTGGCCCAGCCAGGGCTGTTGTGGGCATTTGGGGAGATGGAAGATCTCTGTCTGTGTCTCTACCTTTCTTTCTCTGTTGCTCTACCTTTCAAGTACATGAAAAATTTAAAAAATAAAATAAAAAGAATGTGTTAATACATTGGCATGATAATTTTTAAATTATGGCATAATTTAAAATTTATCAAATTAACCATTTCAGTAGTGAAACATTTTCAAGCGCACAGTTTGGGGTAGTTAACCTAAAAAGAAACAGACAGGCTGGGGCCAGTGCTGTGGCGTAGCGGGTAAAACCATGCCTGCAGTGCCGGCATCCCATATGGGCGCCAGTTCCAGTCCCAGCTGCTCCACTTCCCATCCAGCTCTCTGCTATGGCCTGGGAAAACAGTGGAAGATGGCCCAAGTCCTTGGGCCCCTGCACCCACGTGGGAGACCCAGAGGAAGCTCCTGGCTCCTGGCTTTGCATCGGCGCAGCTCCAGCCATTGCAGGCAATTAGAGAGTGAACAAGCAGATGGAAGGCCTCTCTCTCTCTCTCTGTCTCTCTCTCTCTCTCTCTCTCCTCTGTGTACTCTGACTCTCAAATGAATAAATCTTTAAAAAAATGAAAAAGAAACAGGCTGTGCAGAATAAATGAGCTAGATTTTGAGACTCACTGAGAATCGCATTGTAGAGGAGGAAGCCTATGGCTGGCGTGGGGAAAGGGAACTTTGTTCAAGAAGAAAAGAAGCTATTTTGAAACCAAATGTTACAAAACCCGAAGGCTCCCAGGATTTGCTTCAGGAGTTAGTTTCAGCCTATTGGCTGCCAAAGCGGTTGCTAAGCAAGGGGCCTTGCGCATGTGGCTTCTCTGGAATGCTGCTTAATCTTAAACTGAGTCCCTTCAGGGAGTTACCCAGAGATGCAGCCTGCCTCCAAGGAATGATTCAGCCCAGTGGGTGGACATTCAGATAACAGCTGAAACAAACTTTTATTTCTCTGTGGGAGATGGTAACCAGATAAAGTCCATCTACCAGACCTCAAATAGCCCTTTCCCGAGGTCATAGTGGCCAGGAGCTATGCACACTGGCTTTCCAGGACTGATTTAAGACAGATGGAGCAGGGAGTTGGGCACTGCTAGCAGCTCCATCTGCATGGCCACCCCCAGCATTGTTTAGTAAAGGTGATCTTTATTTCTTTCTCTTTTTAAAGATTTGTTTATTTTAAAGGCAGAGTTACAGAGAGGAGGAGGAGGAGGAGGAGGAGGAGGAGGAGGAGGAGAAAGATCTTCAGTCCATTGGTTCACTTCCCCAAATGTCTGCAATGGCCAGGGCTGAGCCAGGCAGAAGCCAGGATCCAGGAGCTTATTCTGGGTCTCCCACGTGGGTGCAGGGGCCCAAGTACTTGGGCCATCTTCTACTGCTTTCCCAGGAACGTTAGCAGGGAGCTGGATTGGAAGTGGAGCAGCCGGGACTTGAACTGGTGCCCTATGGAATGCTGGTGCTGCAGGTGGCAGCTTTAACCCGCTGAATCACAGCACTGGACCCCAGCAGAATCCTTAAGGGCAGCATTTAAAAAAAAAATAAGTTGTAGTTATCTATTTTCATTGTATTTGAAAAGCAAACAGAGGCAGAGACATAGACAGAGAGAGCTCTTCCATCTGCTGACTCACTCCCCAGGTAATCACAACAACCAGAGCCAGTCTGAAGCCAGGAGAAGAGAACTCACTCTGGGTCTCCCATATGAGTAGCAGGGGGCCTAGGGACTTGAGCCACCACCTTCTGCCTCCTGGAGTGTGCCTTAGCCGGAAGCCAGAATCAGAAGTGGAGCTAGGATTTGAATCCTGGCGTGCCCATCTGGGATGCAGGCATCCAAGTGGCATCGTCACTACGGCATCCCCTCTTGTAAATCCTTCTGAGGAGTAAAAAGGTGATCAGTTAAAGTCAGACAGGCATGTGGTGTCTTGTCCAAGAGGAGAAGAACATCAGGCTTAAGATGTTTGCAATGGGGGCCGGCGCTGTGGTGCAGCAGGTAAAGCCACTGCCTGCAGTGCTAGCATCCCATATAGGCGCCAGTTCGAGTCCTGGCTGCTCCTTTTCCGATCCAGCTCTCTGCTATGGCCTGGGAAAGCAGTAGAAGATGGCCCAAGCTCTTGGGCCCTTGCACGCGCGTGGGAGACCCAGAAGAAGCTACTGGCTCCTGGCTTTGGATTGGCCCAGCTCTGGCCGTTGGCAGCCAACTGGGGAGTGAACCAGCAGATGGAAGACCTCTGTCCCTCTCTGCTTTTACTTCTCTCTCTGTGTAACTCTGACTCTCAAATAAATAAATAAATCTTAAAAAAAAAAAAAAAAAGATGATTGCAATGACAGAGAGTAATGGGAGTGGTTAACAGAAGATCTCAGAATTGCCTGAGTGACCGGGAGAGCAGTGTTGAGTATCAGGAAAGCTGAAACAGCATACACGACATGGGGCACAAAACTGGTCTCAAGGGGGAAGCTTTTATTTTTAAAATATTTATTTATTTGAAAGGCAGAGTTACAGAGATAGAGAGACAGAGACAGAGAGACAGAGAGAGAGACAGAGAGAGAGAGAGACAGAGACAAAGAGAGCTGATCCATCCACTGGTTCACTCCCCAAATGGCCGCAGCAGCCAGAGCTGTGTCAGGCCAAAGCCAGGAGCCAGGAGTTTCTTCCAGGTCTCCCTTGTGGGTGCAGGCGCCCAAGCACTTGGGCCACCTTCAGTTGATTTCCCAGGTGCATTAGCAGGGAGTTGGATTACAAGTGGAGCAGCCAGTGCAAATATGGGATGCTGGTGCCGCAGGCATGGACTTTATTAGCTATGCTATAGCGCCATCCGCAGGGGGAATCTTATAACTATTTCATTGGTGGACTGGACCTTGTACAAAGCAGTGGCAGAAACAACCCTTAGCCACGGAGGATACCGATCGGCAACCTGGCTCGGCTGTTGGCTGCGGTGATGTTGAACTCCATGCCTCCTGCTAGATCTCCTAAACTTGTTTCTTCTCCTTCCTTCCTGGTGCACCTGCTTATCCAGCAGACTGCAGGCTCGGGGAAGGTCTTGTCAAATGCCCTGTCACTGATTCACACGAAAGCATGCCCTGTGACAAGTGCATCCCAGGCATTTATGCACGAGAGCGCTTGCTTGCACCTCCCCAGACCTGTCTCTGCTCGAGTTCGACATAAGCGACTCCATCCTGGTACCGGCAACTTTCACAGTGCATGTGTCAAAGTGTACACAGCTTAAGTGTACCTGCATTGTCGTGAACGATCACTATCCCACTCCTCCAGAACTGTCTTCATCGTATAACACTGCCTCTGGACCATTAAACAGTAACTCCCCATCCCCTCCACCCACCCACACCGGCAAAGCCCCCCCATTTCTGCCTTCTGGTCTGAGATCCCAAAGTTCTGCTGCAGTAAATGAGTAACTTGATTCCACCTTCAAGGCTCACTTGCTCAGGGCAGATGTTTAATGTCGTGATGAAGTCATCATTGCGTAAGCTGCCCATGTCCCAGGGTCGGCTCTATGGCGTAGAACGTTAAACCTCCGCTTGCAGCACTGGCATTCCTTATCCGCACTGGTTCGAGTCCCAGCTGCTTCACTTCCCATCCAGCTCCCTGCTAATTCGCCTGGGTGAGCAGTGGAAGATGGCCCAAGTACTTGGGCCCCTGTACCCTGTGGGAGACCCAGAAGAAGCTGCTAACTTCTGGCTGAATTCAGCCTGCAACTGGCTGTTGCAGTCATTTGGAGATTGAACCAGCAAATGGAAGGTTTTTCTCTCTCTCTATCTCCTTCTTTCTCTATATCTCTGCCTTTCAAATTAATTAATTAATTTGGGGTGCTTGGGTTCAATTCCAAGTTCTGGCTCCTGATTCCAGCTTCCTACTTATGCAGACCCTGGGAGGCAGCAGTGATAGCTTGAGTCATTGGGCTCCTGCCACCCACATGGAGGATGGAGTTCCTGGATCCCGGCTATTGTGGCCATTCGTAGAGTGAACCTATGGATGGAAACTCTCTCTGTCCTATCTGTCTCTTTCTCTTTCTCTCTGTCTCTCTGCCTCTCAAATAAATAAATAAATTTTAATAATACCTTCAGATGCTCCTGAAGTCATAATATGGGGTTAGGTCACAATAAACCAACACAAGTTGAATCTACAAGAAGTAAAAAATGCATTTAGGGGCCAGCGCCATGGCTCACTAGGCTAATCCTCTGCCTGCGGCAATGGCACCCCGGGTTCTAGTCCCAGTCGGGGCGCTGGATTCTGTCCCGGTTGCCCCTCTTCCAGTCCAGCTCTCTGGTGTGGCCCGGGAAGGCAGTGGAGGATGGCCCAAGTCCTTGGGTTCCTGCACCCGCATGGGAGACTGGGAGGAAGCACCCGGCTCCTGGCTTCAGATCAGCGCAGCACCGACCGTGGCGGCCATTAGGGGAGTGAACCAACAGAAGGAAGACCTTTGTCTCTGTCTCTCTCTCTCACTGTCTATAACTCTCTCTGTCTCTCTCTCTCTCACTGTCTAACTCTGCCTGTCAAAAAAAAAAAAAAAACCCACATTTAGTACAGGCAGCTTATTGAATATTGTAGCTTAGCAACCCAGCGACACTGGAAACACCCCACTGTTCACTCCTGTGCTCACATGGCTCATGGGGAGACATAACTTTCTGTTGTGGTCAAGTATCATGAAAGAGTATTGTATCACATACCGCCAACCAGGGAGATCAGAATTCAAAATTCGAGGTATAGTTTCTATTGAATGTGTATTACTCTCGCACCATCGTGAATGAGAAAGAGCATCGGTGGAACCATCCTAAGTGGGAGAGCATCTGTATTTGAAGCCAGAGATGAACTCGTTCTGACTAAAGCCACAACCCAGCCTCTCTCTGAGTAGCTGGAAGACAGGAGCCTCACAGCCGGGCTGCCTGACAGGCAAAGTGCAAGCCCTTCCCGGGAGTAGTGATTACACACTTCAATCTCGACTCCTCTTTATACATAATGTCCAGCACACGAAAATAACTTAAAAGACATGCAAAGAAGCAGGAAAATGTGGCCCCTAGTCATGATGGGGGTGGGGGACAGCCAATAGGAACAGATCCTGGTGTTGAAATTAGCTGACCAAGGGGCTGGCAATGTGGCATTGTAGCTGTCGCCTGCGACACTACATCCTGTATGGGTGACGGTTCCAAATCCTGGCTGCTCCACTTCTGATCCAGCTCCCTGCTGATGCACCTGGGAAAGCGATGGAAGATGCCCAAGTGCTTGGGTCTTGCTACTTACATGAAAGACCAGGAAGAAGCTCCTGGCTCCTGGCTCCTGGCTCCTGGCTTCAGCTTGGCCCAGCCCTGGCCATTGTGGCCATCTGGAGAATGAATCAGCAGATGGAAGATCTCTCTCTCTCTCTCTCTCTCTCTCTGTAAGCTGGACTTTCAAATAAATAAATAAAGCTTTAATAAAAGAAAATTAGCCTACAAAGACTTTTAAGTAACAATAATAAATGTGCTGGGGCCAGCACTGTAGTGTAGCGAGTAAAGCCACTGCCTGCAGTGCCAGAATCCCATATGGGCGCAGGTTCAAGACCCGGCTGCTCCACTTCCTATCCAGCAATCTGCCATGGGCTGGGAAAGCAGTAGAAGATGGCCCAAGTGCTTGGGTCCCTGCAACCCATGTGGGAGACCCGAGGGAAGCTCCTGGCTTCAGATTGGTGCAGCTCCGGCCGTTGTGGCCAATTGGGGAGTGAACCAGTGGATGGAAGACATCTCTCTCTCTTTCTTTCTTTCTCTCTGCCTCTCCACTCTGTGTAACTATGACTTTCATATAAATAAATAAATCTTTTAAAAAAACATTAAAAATTTCAGAGAAAAAATGGACAACATGTGTGAACAGATGGCAAACTTCAGCAGAGAAATCGAAACCCTAACAATTTCTAGAAATGAAAAATGCACGTCTCAAACTAAAGAATGCATTAGATGGACCAGCACTGCAGGCACAGCAGAAGCATCAGTGACGGCAATGACAGGTCAGCAGAAACCATCCTGGTGGAGAGGAAGAATTCGGCAGTGCTCCAGCCCCTGTGCCCAGCCCTCCCCAAGCCTCACCTTGTGCCACAGGGCCCGGAGGCAGCTTCTGCGCAGGGCTGTGTGCTGCCACGCCAGGTACTCATCCACACGAGCCCGGGCCTGCAGGTCCTGAGGGTACCAGTGGTCGGGGACCTTATACTTGTGCGTCAGGTAGAGCAGGATGGCAACACTGTGGGGGACAGGACACAGGGTAGGAGAAGGAAGCGCATTATCCTAGGGACTTCATACATGGGGCCTTCTTCAATCCTCCTGACAATCTGACAGAGTCTGAGCCTCAGTGCATAGACAAGGAAGCCAGGCTTAGAAAGGTGAAGCAGGAGTGGCCTGGCGATGCAGTGCAGGGGGTTATGCCAGCATCCCGTATCAGAGTGCTGGTTCAAGTCCTGGCTGCTCTGCTTCCAATCCAGCTCCCTGTTAATGTGCCTGGGAAGCAGCAGATGATGGCTCAAGTACTTGAATCTCTGCCACTCAAATGGGAGACCCTGGCTCCTGGCTTCAGCCTGGCCCAGTTTCAGCTGTTGGTAGGCACTTGGGTAGTGAACTAGCAGAAGAAAGATCTGCTTCTCTGTCTGCCTTTCAAATAAGTAAATGCATTTTTAAAAAGTGTGAAGGGACTTGCCCCAGGCCACACAGCCCTTGGTGGCAAAGCTGAAAGTCTTCCTGAGGCTAACACTCAAGCTCATGCTACCACCAGGCTGAATCCCACAGCAGAGCATCTGGCCAAGGGTCCAGAGGCAGTTTCTGAACAGCAAACCAGAGAGAGCTTCCTGCAGGAGGCAGCATCCAAGCTCAACCCTAAAGAAGCTCAGCTCTTCCTGGTCTCAATCCACTGCCCTCTCTGGCATTCACAGCAGCCTCAGATGGCCTGCTTGTCCAAAAAAAAAAAAAAAAAAAAAAAAAGGTGGGGGCACTTTCTTGTCACCACCCCCCTTCTTGGTTAGGTCATTCTTTGACAAGAATCAGCTGCTATCTAGACCCTCAAGCCTTGCCCAGAAAACATGTGGGATTCTGCAGGATCCTAGAACCACAGATTCGATGAAGACCCTGATGTTCCCTTCCTGTTCTGGGTCGTGGGGGCTGCCATGCTGTTGTGATGAGGATGAGTCTGGGAGGAGACCGAGGATTTGTCAATTTGGAACTTGAGGTGTCCCACATGTTGGGCATCCCAGCCCAAAGGGTGGGCAAATTTCTGTATTAACACTGGCCCATGTTCCCTGTTAAAAGTCCTGTACCAAGGCTGTTACTGTAGTGTAGTGGGTGAAGCCACCACCTGCAGTGACAGCATCCCATATGGGCGCTGGTTCGAGACTCGGCAGCTCCACTTCCAGTCCAGCTCTCTGCTGTGGCCTGGGAAAGCAGTAGAAGATGACCCAAGTCCTTGGGACCCGCACCCACATGGGAAATCCAGAAGAGGCTCCTGGCTCCTGGCTTAGGGTCGGCCCAGCTCCAGCCATTGCGGCCAATTGGGGAGTGAACCAGGGGATGGAAGACCTCTCTCTCTCTCTCTCTCTCTTTCTACCTCTGCCTCTCTGTAACTGCCTCTCTGTAACTCAGCCTTTCAAATAAATAAATTTATATATAAATCTTAAAAAAAAAAAAAAGCCCTGTACCCCATGCCCGAGCTTAGTGACACAGCTGTCAGGGCAAGATGCCCTGGCTCTCCTTTTGCTTCCAGCTGATGGCTCAAGCCCCCCGCGAGGAGGACCACAGGCAGACATGCAGGAGTTGCACCCTGCCCCTGGCTGGTAGAGGCCACAAGGACTCAGGGCAGGCGTTGTGGCACAGTGGCTGAAGTCACCGTTTGCAATGCCTGTATCCTATCTCCAAGTGCCAATCTACATGCCGGCTGCCCCTCTTTGGTCCAGCTTTCTGCTAATGCACCATGGAAGGCGGCAGAGGGATGGCCCAAGTGCTTAGGTTAGGCCCCTGCCACCTGTTGGGAGACCCGGATGGAATTCCTGCCTCTTGGCTTGAGCCTGGCTGGCTCAGACTTGGCAGCTGTGGGTATTTGGGGGAGTGAATCAGCAGATAAAAGGTCTCTCTCTCTCTCTCTCCCTCTGTCACTCTGCCTTTCAAACAAACAAATAAATCTTTTCAGGAAGAGAAAAGTATGGGGGCACCAGCACGGAGGCACCAGCAAGGAAGACTGGGCCTGGCCGGGTGTCTGGGGAACTCATCCGGGGAGCAAGATCCCAGAGATGACCTCTAACTCACAAACCCTAGTTCCCCTGGCTATGGGACGGCTGAGCCGGTAACAAAAGGGGCTGAACTGGGAGAAGGTTGGGCTTTCTCTGAAGAGCTTTCAACTTATTGGGCTTACAGCCACTTGTCTGACAGCTTAGCCCTTGGGGAGACCCACCCAGAGATGGGGGCCCCCAGGCAGCCCAAACACAACTGGGACACACCAGCCGGGACAGGGAGTTGCCCCGGGGTGGGTGAAGCCACCACCTCCCCATGCCCGGGCCTGTGCCCTGCTCCAGGGACACTCTGGCCAGTAGACAGAGCACTAGGTTCTCTAACTATCCTGGGGACTGGAAGAGCAGGCAGGGGCCTGGGTCTCAGCCCCAGAACTGGGCGGGACTGGGGCAAAGAGGACCGTCCCTTTGAGGACCCCAGCTTCTGTGTCTGTAGCACCAAGCGCTGGGACAGGGTGTGTGCAGCAGGGCCCAGCAGCGGCCCCAGGGGCCCAGGTACCTCTCAGCCAAGGTGAAGTCCCCATCCTTCAAGGCCGGCACCTTCTTCAAGGGGTTCACCTGGGCGAAGGCTTCACTGAGGTGCTCGGCTGCAGACAGAAGAACCCCGGGGGGTGGTGAGGGCAGAAGGCTGAGCCCCCCCGCAGCCTGGGCCCACCTCCTGCGGTGGCGGGGCCCCAGGGTGCTGCTCTCTGGGGCAGGGGATGGGGAGCGATGGGAGGAGAGGAGCTGGCATGAGACAGACATGGATCCCCCCCCCCGACTCGCCCAGTCCCACAGTCACAGCCCTCCCACAAGCTGACCCTCTCCACTGGAGCTCCAGGTGCACGGCGGGGGGCCTGGCCCTTCCCACGCACCTCCACCCCCACCCCCTCCTCTGCCCACCACTGGCAGCTTCAGGAGTTCACATGTAGGGTGTCCCGGGCTACAGGGGAGGTCCCCTGAGTGGAGCTAGGGTTTCCCACAGCGCCCTCCCACCCCCACCCCAGGGAAGTGACCTTTCCCTGAGACCTAGTCACTTGGTACCAACTCCCCCTTGGGTCCCCATCATCCCTCAGAGCAGGTAGAATGCCCTAGAAGGCAGACATATGGTTTTTTCCCCTCCCACTGCAGGAACCCCACGACCCTCTCTGGACCTCCCTGCAGGGGGCTCTCCCACCAGGGAACCCTCATCTCCTCTCTTGGGGAAACACCCACCAGCTGCACCCCACCTGGGTGCCCCTTTGTCCCCTCTCTCCCTGGTCCCACACCCCCGGGATAGTGCGATAGTGGGCAGCGCCCAGAGAGGCTGGGAAGAGATGAAATTTCAGGCCATGGGCCAGGGCAGTGCCAAGGACAAAGACAGCATGGACTTGCCATTGAGGGGGTATCAGATGGAAGACTGTTGCGGCCATTTGGGGAATGAGCCAGTGGATGGAAGATATCTCTCTCTCTCTCTCTCTCTCTCTCTCTCTCTCTCTCTCTCTCTCTCTCTAACTCTGCCTTTCAAATAAATAACAATCTTTTTTTTTTTTTTTTTTTTGACAGATAGAGTTAGACAGTGAGAGAGAGAGACGTCTTCCTTCCGTTGGATCACTCCCCAAATGACCGCTACGGCTGGGGCACTGCACCGATCCGAAGTCAGGAGCCGGGTGCTTCTCCCGGTCTCCCATGGGGGTGCAGGTGCCCAAGCACTTGGGCCATCCTCCACTGCCCTCCCAGGCCACAGCAGAGAGCTGGACTGGAAGAGGAGTAGCCGGGACTAGAACCTGGCGCCCATATGGGATGCTGGCACCGCAGGCAGAGGATTACCCAAGTGAGCCACGGCGCCATAAAACAATCTTTTTAAATGAAAGAGAGAGGCAGAGAAGGAGGAGCAGAGGAGGGGGTAGCAGGGGATGCCCATGCAGACTGGGTAGGAGTTACGGAGGGCAGACCTGCAAAGTCAGTCCCTGGGGTTTGCTTTCTGTCCTGGCAGCCAGGACTACAAAGCAGGGACCCCAGATCTGTCCCCATCTGGGTGCCTGGTGCCCCCGACCCCTCTCCTTGTCTGGGGCCGGGGTCCCCTCAGACCCAAGAGGCAACACGCTGCCCTGCCAGGTCTTCCCTCCTCCCGCTATGCCTCGCCCCTGCCCCTCTTTATTCGGCCCCAGCTGAGCCCCCCTCATTCATTATCGGGGCGGGGGGACCAAGCAGAGTTTGGGGGAATCCTCTGGCACTCCCCTTCGTGGACTAGTGCCCAAATCAGCCCAGCGATGGCCCAGTTAAGAGGAGGCGCAAGAGCGGGGAGGGGTCCCCGAGGCAAGGTCTGCCTCCCAGGCCCTTCCCGGACTCTCGGTGCCCCCCAAACCGGAGGACCGGCCCACCTTGGCGCAGCTCCACGGGGCGCAGCTGGAAGGGGATCCCGTTTTTCTTGGCGAAGATGTAGATGGCGCGGCAGGGCTGGGACAGCAGGTCCAGGTAGAGCTCCAGGCCCATGGCGGGGGCTGCGTGGGGCGCGGACTCAGCAAAGCACTGCGCGTCCCTGCGACTCGGGTCTCGGGTCTCGGGTCTCGGGTCTCGGCCCGGGACTGGAGCGGCGGTCACGCCCACTCAGAGGCCGCTGCGCTCATTGGACGGCTCGCTGGCTCTCGCGTCCAATTGCAGACCGGCTGGAGCGAGGGGCGTGGTTATGGGACGGTCCCCAGTGTGGGAGGAGGCGTGCGGAGGGGTCACCGTCCTGGGTTCAATTCTCTCAGCGCAGTTTTTAAGGTTCAGTCTGTTGTAGCGTGTGCGTTTCCCATCTCCCCCATTTTACAGCTGGGAAAACTGAGGCAGAGAATGGTGATGGCCCCAGATGGCCTGGCTCCCGAGTCCATCTTGTTTTTGTTTGTTTTGAATTTATGAATATAAACAGATTTCATATATTTCACTGGAGTAGTTCCAAGAAGACAACCATACTTCCCTCCCTCAATCCTCCTCCTTCCTAGACATTTTATTTATTTATTTATTTGAAAGCAGGGGCCCAAGCACTTGGGTCATTTTCCACCGCTTTCCCAGGCCATAGCAGAGAGCTGGATTGGAAGTGGAGCAGCCGGAACTCGTACCGGCACCCATATGGGAATACTGGCGCTGCGATGGTGGCTTAGCCCACTATGCCACAGCGCGGGCCCCACGCCTCAGCAGGAGCCCGGCATTTTCCTACACAGGAAGCAGCATTTCTGCCAAGCCAATGAAGGTTGTACTCTGTGGTCTGTGGCTCAAAAAATAACAAGTGAGATTCAGAATTCGGTATGGAAGCTTTGAAAAGGAGCTAGGCACCCAGAGAAAGCAATGGTTACCTTATCTTCACTTCACAGGGATCTGAGCCCAGGAACCTGATTTGGCCCGTGCTTCAGGATTGATCATTTGCTTGGGGCCGGGCTCATATAAACTAACACTCAAGACACTGATGGCTTTATACATGGATATATTTAAAAATATAATGGCTAGGGTCTGCGTTGTGGTGTAGTGGATGAAGCTGCCATCTGCAGTGCTGGCATCCTATATGGGCTCCGGTTCGAGTCCCAGCTGTTCCACTTCTGATCCAGCTCTCTGCTATGGCCTGGGAAAGCAGTAGAAGATGGCCCTGGTCCTTGGGCCCCTGCACCTGTGTGGGAAGACCTGGAAGAAGCTGCTGGTTCCTGGCTTTGGGTCGGTGCATCTCTGGCTGTTGTGGCCAACTGGGGAGTGAACCAGTGGATGGAATACCTCTCTCTCTCTCTCTCTCTCTCTCTCTGCCTTTCTTTCTCCCTCTGTGTAACTCTGACTTCCAAATAAATAAATAAATCTTTAAAAAAAATCAATCCCACTCACAATAGCTACTCTGGACTGCTTGGCAAGGTCTGGCCAAAAATGAAAATGTGGGACCCCCTTATTCAACCCCCACGGATCTCAAGATGGCAATAGCAGAGTGTTAAACCAACTGCAGAGCCCTGCTCAGCTGTAGACCCATGGAGGCCCTTGTCCTTGGAAGGTGAGGCAGATTCTAAAGTGAGACATCATGACCTCCCCCCCACATCCCTTTATTTGAAAGGCAAAAGTTATATGGGGCAGGGGAGGGGGAGAGGGGATCTTCCATTCACTGGTTCACTCCCCAAATGGTCACAACAGCCAGGGCTGGGCAGACCAAAACCAGGGACCTGAAACTCCCTCTGGGTCTCCCACGTGGGTGTCCCCCAAGCACTTAAACCATCCTCCGCTGCTTTCCCAGGTGCAGCAGCAGGGAGATGGATCGGAAGTGGAGCAGCCGGGACTTGAACCAGAACCCACATGGGATGCCACAGTGTGGCCCTGATGCCCACCTTACGGTGTTCACGTTGCCGTGTAGTGCCCCCCCCCACATTGAACATGTTTCACAAAGTGAGCCAAGGTGACAGGTGAGCTGACAGCTGACTGGTGTCAGCATCCATCCCGTGAACTCACTGGCTCTGCAGACTTGCTCCCTTGCCGGCTTTGATGTAAGTGACCACAGTAGGAGGGCTGTGGGTCTTGGGTGGCCCTCTGTGGATAACACAGACAGCAGGTGGGAACCCTCAGTCCCTCAACCAGAAATGGTTGCTCCCCTCACTGAGCCTCAGAGAAATACACAGCCCTGGCAGACACCCTCAGTCTTGCCGAAGACCCTACAGGCCATGCCCGACCCCCTGATGCACAGAAAGTGGGAGACAGTGTGTGTTGTTCTAAGCCAAGCCTCTCCAGAAGATGTGTTGCTAAGCAAAGCGATGGATCATGCCCTGGCTAGCCTGGTACATCCTTGGGCTCGCTTTGCTCTCAGTCTGCCCCCAGCAGGCATTCTGGGGAACTGCACTGCCAAGCAGGGTGTGGGGTGCACAGTTCAGTGGTGTGATACTGTTCTTTATTATCATCATTATTAGTATTTGAGAGAGATCTCCCATCTACTGTTCCCTTCCCCAAATGCCAGGGCTGGCCCAGGCTGAAACCAGGAGCCAGGAATTCAATCCAGGTCTCCCACGAGGGTGGCAGGGACCCAACTGTTTGAGCCATCACCACTGCATTCCAGAGTGCAATTAGCAGGAAGAGGCATGGTTTTCACTTTCATTTGTTCATGGTACTTTCTGATTTCCTTGTCATTTCTTCCACTCATGGATTTTTTTTAAATAATTATTTTTATTTTATTTGAAAGACAGAGAGAGAGAGAGAGAGAGAGAGAGAGAGAGAGAGATCTTCCATTTCACTGGTTCACTCCCCAAATGACTGCAACAGCCAGAGCTGAGCCAATCCAAAGCCAGGAGCCAGGAACCTCTTCTGGGTCTCCCACGCAGGTGCAGGGGCCCAAGCACTTGGGCCATCCTCCACTGTTTTCCCAGGCCACAGCAGAGAGCTGGCCTGGAAGAGGAGCAGCTGGGACTCGAACTGGTGCCCACATGGGATGCCGGCACTGCAGGCTGGGGCTTTAACCTGCTGCATCACAGCATCAGCCCTCACTTGTGGATTAAAAGTGTGTTGTTTCCTCTCTCTCTCTCTCTCTTTCTCTCTCTTTTTCTTTTCTTTCTTTTTAAAAAAATTATTTGGAAGGCAAAGCTACAGCTTACTCCCCCAGAACGCCAACAGTGGCTGGAGCTGGGTCAAGCTAAGCAAGAGCGAGGACCGGAATCCAGGTTTCCTTTGTTTGTTTGTTTGTTTTGTTTTGTTTTTGACAGGCAGAGTGGACAGTGAGAGAGAGAGAGACAGAAAAAAAGGTCTTCCTTTTTCCATTGGTTCACCCTCCAATGGCCGCCGCGGCCGGCGCACTGCGTTGATCCGAAGTTGGGAGCCAGGTGCTTCTCCTGGTCTCCCATGGGGTGCAGGGCCCAAGCACTTGGGCCATCCTCCACTGCACTCCCTGGCCACAGCAGAGAGCTGGCCTGGAAGAGGAGCAACCGGGACAGGATCGGTGCCCCGACCGGGACTAGAACCCGGTGTGCCGGCGCCACTAGGCGGAAGATTAGCCTATTGAGTAGTGGCGCCGGCCTCCAGGCTTCCTTTGTAGGTGACAGAGACCCAGTGACTTGCGCCGCCCCCACTGTTAAGTGGGAACAGGGATCCAGAGCGGAACCGGGACTTGAACCCAGGTCCTCTGATGTGATTCACTGGCATCCCGACCCGCGGCTTAGCTGCAAAGCCAACTGCCTTTCGTTTTCCAATTCCTCTCGGAACCTGGGAGGCCTCTGGCCGCCCCCCGCCCCCACTGTCAGACCCCAGACTCATCAGCCAGGCCAGTGGTCACGGTTCTTTATTAGGTAAAAGAAACAAGGATGTGTTTTTAGCATCTCCCCCGCGAAAGGAGGTTTCGCGGGCTGAGCCGGCCGGCACCGGCCACCTCTGGGCTCACTTGAACTTCTGCAAAAACTCGATGAGCTTCTCCTTGACCGACGGAGCCAACGTGGAGCAGTCCCAGTCCGCCAGCTTCACCAGCCGGTCATGGGCCTCCCAGAAGAGACCGGAGCCGATGTTCAGCTCCACGCGCATGCGCCACTCGGCCAACTTGGAGTTGTTGAGGAAGACGTTGTGGTTGCCTCCCATGGGCTGTGGGTGCGCCAAGAGAAAGGGGGCGTGGTCAGCCTGGGGGCCTGCCCCCCACCTGCCTCTGCCATGGGATGGACAGGGTGGGGGCGGGGACGGAGGGCCTGGAGTCCCCAAGCGTTCTTGGTCACTAGTCTTGCTCCTGAACCCCTCTTGAGGTGGCCCCCGGCCCAGATGGGTTCCCTGTCTCCAGCCTGAACCCTCCCGTGGGTCCTGCCCTCTTCCAGTCCCTCGGGGAGCAGGGGAGGAGGCCAGTTCTTCCCCATGCTGATCTCCCTCCAGGACGAAGCCCCAGGAGCTGCAAGGGGTGACCCCACGGGTAGTCTGCCCAGCAGTTTGAGTGACACCCGGGGCTGGCGGTCCTTGCGCCTAAAATGCCTGCGTCCCCTACTGCAGTGCCTGGGTTTCAGTCCTGGCCCTACTCCCAATTCCAACTTCCTGCTAGTGCACACCCTGGGAGGCAGCAGAAGATGGCTCAGTTACTGGGGTCCCTGTTAGACACACGGGGGACCTGGATTGAATTCCCGGCTCCCAGCTTTGTCCTATCATATCCATCTATCATCTATCATCATCATCATATCTACTCTATCTACCCGTCTACATATCTATGTATCATCTCTAGTATCTCCATCATCATCATCTCTGTCATCTGTCATCTCTACATCTCTGCCTCTCGAATAAATGAAGATAAATAAATGAAGACATGGGGCTGGCGCTGTGGCACAGTGGGTTATCGCCCTGGCCTGAAGTGCCGGCATCCCATATGGGTGCTGGTTCGAGCCCCGGCTGCTCCACTTCCGATCCAGCTCTCTGCTATGGCCTGGGAAAGCAGTAGAAGATGGCCCAAGTCCTTGGGCCCCTGCACCTGTGTGGGAGACCCAGAAGAAGCTCCTGGCTCCTGGCTTCGGATCGGCGCAGCTCGCTCTCTGTCTCTCTCTCTCTCTCTCTCTGCCTCTTCTCTCTCTCTGTAACTCTGACTTTCAAATAAATAAATAAATGAAGACAAATAAACCCATTGTCCCCTAGGCTGAATTCAGGCACCCAGACCCAGCTCGCACAGCATCCCGGGTGGCTGTGTCTGCCTCTTGCCCAGCAACCCAGCCTATCCTCAATGGATGGACTCAATGGGTCATGGTGGAGGTCCCCCGCCCCCCGCCCCGGTTGGACTCCGACGCCCTCGGCCCCAGCCCGCACCTGCATCATCTCCACCAGGGCCACCAGGTCGGCCAGTGAGATGTGGTCCCCCGTGATGAACAGCTTGTTCTGCAAAAACTTTTCCTCAAAGAGCTGCAGGTTTTTGTTTGCCTCTTCCAACACACTCTCTATCTTCTCGGCAGGAACCTCCTCCCCCGTGATCAAGGGAATCAGCAACTGGCCGACATGGGAGAGAGGAGGGAAGAGAAGGGACTGCACCCCAGGGCCATCTGTCCCTCCAGGCCTCCAATCCGTGTCTACCAGGTGTAGGTACTGGACCACTCTGTTGGTACACATTGGCTGATGCCACGTGTTCAGAAGGATTTTGAGGCCCCAGCAAAATAGAACCTGTGATTGATTAGTGATGTCTGTCACGGGCATAGATTAGAGGGAGGGACATGTGTGCTTCCTCCCCAGCAGCTCCATAGGGCAGGGAGGAGAGGGAACTGGGGGAGATGAGGCTCAGGGCGGGTGTGAGACTTGCAGGAGCTCCCCAGCAGCCGCCGGCAGGACTGAGACTGGACCTGAGGCTTCCTGACCCGCTCTTGCGCCCTTGTCCCTGTGCGCCAGGTGCGTCCCCGCTTACCTTGACCCAGAGTATCTTGCTCATGGGCTGCTGAATGGCTGTGTGCTGCCAGGCCATGAACTCGTCCACACGGGCACGCGTGTGCAGGTCGGGCGGGTACCAGTGCGACGGAGCACTGTACTTGCGGCTCAGGTAGAAGAGGATAGCCACACTACAGAAAGGGGGGTAGGGCAATGCTCCTGTCTCCCTGATGCTGCAACACCAGATACCCTGGCATGGTCTGCGCCCAGCTGCTGGGATCTGCAGCCCCTGGTGGGCTCCAGGCACTGACATCCCGACAGTCAGAGAGGGAAGGGAGAGGAGGTCTGGAGGGCGAGTGGGGGTTGAGGGGCAGGCAGAGTGTGGGAGCAGCCCATTCGAGGCAACAGGGTCAGAGGAAATGAGGAGAGTTTGGAGAAGGGTGAGCAGGTGGGTGAGTAGGACTGGGGGAGTGGGGCAGTCAGGCGGGCAGTGGTGAGAGGCAGCCAGAGGCGCTGTGGAGGCCATTATTGAAGATGCAGGGATGAGTGTGGACTCAAGTCTGAAGATCAGGGGTCATGGGGGAACCAGGGCATGAGAGACTGCACCCCATCACCAACAGGGAGGTGCAAATGTGGCCCCATCCATGGCCAAGGTCGAGGCACCCGGTCTGGGCAGGGAGAGTGCTCTCTCTCTCTCTCTGATTTTCAAGTAAATAAATAATTCTTAAAAAAAAAAAAATAAAAGGAAACAGACTAAGGCGGGGACTGCAGATGCAGGGAGACGTTTGCCCCGATATCTATGAGATGGTCAGAGACGTTTGACGAGGGACTAGACATCTGATGAAATCAAGGAATTATTAGTTAATTTTACTTGGTGGCATTTTGGCAATGCTTTTTTTTTTTTTTAAATAGTATTTGTTTGTTTGAAAGGTACAGGGAGAGAGACAGGGAGAGAGAGGTCTTCCATCTGTTGGTTCACTCCCCAAATGGCCACAGTCAGGAGTTTGGAACTCCATCTGGGTCTCCCAGGTGGGTGGCAGGGCCGTGATCTGCTGCCTTCCCAGGCACTGGATCAGAAGTGCTGAGACTCCAACCGGAACGGTACGCTGGGGCATCCCAGGTGGTGGCTTAACCTACTGTTACACCATGAGTGCCCCCCAACATGCTTTTTTTGTGATTCATTGTGTCTTGGAGGTGCATTCCTAAGCATTATGGGTGAATTGATGGGATGCCTGGTAGGCCAGGGATTGGAGTGGATGATGCCAAATGGACTGGGTGTTAGTCTGTTTTTCTTTACTGTAACAACATACCTGAGGCAGGCTATGAAACAAAGAGGTTTATTTAGCTTAGAGTCTTGGTGGTTGAAGTCCAAATTTGGTGGTGGTGGTGGTGGGGTCTCATCAGCTTGTGCCCTGGGGGAGGCCTCAAGGAAGATGACATCATGGTGGGAGTGTGTGTAGCAGAGAGGTGGGCGGGGCCAGGCTTGCAGTTTTCAAACTCCTCAGGGGAACTAACTCTTGGCTCCCTCCCACTGGGACCTTCCACTCGGCCCCTCCTCTTAAAGTCCCCATTGCCCCTTAACATCCCCACACTGGGGACCAACTTCCAACACATGAGCCCCTGGGGCACAAGCCACCTCCCAAGTGCAGCAGGTGCCACGAGTCCCCGGCTGCTGGAGGCAGGCAGTGGCACAGACGTGGAGTCCCCGCCACACGCCTCTCCAGTTAGCACTCGGTCTACTTTAGTGTGTGTGTGTGGAGACTTCCATGATGCAGAAGTAAATGCCTCTGAGTCTGGCAGCCGGGGGGAGGGGCGACAGATGATAGATGCCCCCCCAACACAGACACCTGCGGGGTCGGGGGAGGCGATTACCTTTCAGATAAAATGAATTTTCCTTCCTTGAGACAGGGCAGCTTCCTCAGGGGGTTGATGTTGACGTATTCCTTGCTGTGGTGGTGACCTTAGGGGACAGGGACAGTCTGAGGCTCCAGGGTCCCTGGGAGGTGGGGGGTGGGCCAGGGCGGGGGGACAGGGATCCACCGAAGACAGAAACAGAGGACTTGAGGAACACTGTGGCTTGTTCCAGATCACAGGGCAAAGCCAGTAGGGGGACAGGGGCCTCCGCTTTCCTACCCCACCGCAGGCTTGCTCAGTGACCCCTGTGATGGCAGGACCAGGAGGGCGCCCTGGTTTCCAGGAGCTGAAGGCCTCCACGGCTCCCCCCTGTGGCTGGGCCTGGTGAGTGCACCCCAGCCGCAGGTGCTGAGGCTGTCACCCTCACTCTGCCCTCCCCTCTAAGGGCAGCAGGGCAGCTGCAGGGGCCCAGCACACGGCCGGAAGTCCAAAGGGGTGAGAGGGGGCTTCACAGCCAGCACCTTTGCGGTTTTGGCTTCTGTACTCTGCTTGCTTGCTTGCCCCTGTTTTACATCCTCCCTGTCTCACCTCGGCCGAGATCTCAGAACCAAGGAATGGCAAACAATTCCCGGAGATGTAAGATCAGGGACCACAGTGCATATCACAGGTTTTTTTATTGTTTAGGAGTAATTCTTCACTTCCTCCTTTTTAGACAGTAGCTTTCACTTTTAAAAGCACCAATGAAATGCATAGGTTCATAAAGACAGCCGAAGAGAACATGAGAAAGTGCTTACGTATACACCTGTTTGTACTTGATTATATAAGCTTTGGGTAAACTGGGCTGGGGGCTCTCCTTTGCCATACCACTGATACTGGGAAGGCAAGGAGGGTCCAAGTTCGAACTCCCAATAAACGATCCCTGCAGTTTGCTTCGACTTTTGGACTCTGGTGGCCTCTGACTCTTGGGGGTAGTCGATCACCGGGCACTTCAGGGGAACCTCCCAGTAGCCACTGGGGGCATCTCTCTGAGCAGGTGTCTGGACGGCACACGGAGGCAGAAGCTGAAACTGTGCCTTAGCCCGCTTCCTCTAGGGAGAAACGTTTCTGGGGGCTCCTCACGTATCCCTTTATGCGGCCCCTGTGCTCCTACTCTATGTTCTAGAAGCTTCTGTCCCTGCAAGCTGAGCCTTGAAAGCCCCTCGTGTGGAGTCGTAGCCTTATCCCCTGACCCTCACAAAGAGCCTGTGTAACCCTGAGTGAGCTTAAGCTCGGGGTGTGGCCTGAGCATTCTCATACGTAGAATGACTGTGCATTGTTGTGGCCCTTGCCCGACCTGGCCGGCAGGTGCTACAGAGAAGGGGATGACTGACAAGGGCTCTGAGTGACAGTCTGGGGAGTCCCCGGCAGCCCTTCCTTCCCTTGCACCTGTCCGTCTCAGTGTGGGGATTGTCATTAGCAGGGACTGGCTAAGGCAGGCGAGACCTTCCTTAACAATTTAAAAAATGCATTTACAGAGAGGCAGACAGGGCGAGTTCTCCCATCCACTGATCCACTCCCCAGATGCCCACAAAGCCCAGGACTGCACCAGGCCCTGGGAACTCCACCCAGGTCTCCCACGTGGGCGGTGGGGACCCAACTATTCGTGCCATCGCTGCTGCCTTCAGGGTGTGCGTCAGCAGGAGGCTGGAGTTGCGAGGAGAGCTGCGGTCCAAATCCAGGGGCTCCAATACAGAGAAACCCGTGACCTGCCAAGCCCAAAGCCCTCCCTACCCCGGCGCCCCCGCCGTTCCCTTTCCTCCCGCTGTGACCCTTGGGGGGGGGGTGGCCGTGGTCCCTGCCGGTGTGTCCCGCTCCCCCCCTCCCCGGGCCAGCCCCCCCCCCCAAGGCAGCCTTGCGCATGCGTGCGGAGGCTGACCTTTGAGGAGATCTACAAACTGGAAGTCAAAGGGGATCCCGTTCTTCCTGGCGAAGATGTAGACGGCGCGGCAGGGCGGGGACAGCAGGTCCAGGTAGAGCTCGAGGACCATGCTCGAGACGCGGGCCGGGCTCCACAGCCTCTGTCCAGCCTCAGCCCCTGGCCCTGTGCCCTCTGCGGCCCAGGCCCAGGCCCCCACCTGTGTTCTGGAACTTCCTGTCTCCCTTGGTGCTGTCACCAAGGTCAGGAAGCCCAGAATTCTCGCCGCAGCAGGATTCGAGGCTGGCGAGGGGTGGGGGGCGGGGCGGGGCTGGGGTGGGGAGACGCTGGTGAGAGGTGGGGGTGAGAGCTGCGACCCTTGGCACTGCCTCACAGCTCCGTGCTGGGAATTCCCTGCAGGACGGGGGAAAGGCGCTTTGCAGGGTCCACAAGAGGAGGAGGCGATGAGATCCAACCGTGGAAGGTTCTAGAAGTAGGAACTGGGCGGCGGCGGGTAGCCTCAACTGTGGCTAGAAAATGGAGAGAGACACACACAGGGCCTGGGGGAGCTCCGTGGGCACTGTGGACACCATCACAGCGGAGTGGCAAGGCAGGCAAGGAGCCCAGAAACTTCCCAGCCTAGAGCTGGGACTATGGCAGCCAGAGACCACGCACCTGCTGGCTGACAGTGGGGAGGCCCGAGGGCCACGCCTCCTGTGCCAGGGGATCCTGGGAAATATCCTGTCTCTCTAGATTGTGGCTTAGAAAAGGGACAGACCCCCCTGTCCTGGGCAAGCAGAGGGCGCACACGTGGACACGATGGCAGCCTGGAACTCCATCCAGGTCTCCTCTGTGCTTGGGCCATCTTCTGCTGCTTTCCCAGGCCCTACAGCAGAGAGCTGCATCAGAAGCGGAGCAGCTGAGACTCGAACCGGCGCCCACACAGGATGCTCACATGTTCCCCCACAAGGCCAGCCCACACCTGCACTTCTGATCCCAAGGCCTGGCCGTCTCTCCTGCTTGCAGCCCAGCCTCTGGGTCCCCGCTCCGGGCTCCTCCTGGGTCTCCCAGCCTTGTCCCCTCCAGGCACCAGAGGGGAGTTCTCAAGTCCGCAGCTGATGGTTTCTCTAGACCCTGCTCTGGCCGCAACCCCCGGCCCTGTCCTCAGCGCACAGGTGGCCCTGCCTCTTGGGTGGTCGGCTCACTGTCCCTCTTGCCGTGTCCACGGATCTGGAGCCCAGCTCAGGCGAGGAATCAGGAGCCAGTGCCTGCGAAGTCGGAGCCAGCGCTGAGCCAGAGGTGCCTTCGGCCTCCTGGGCACCCAGCCAAGGCCTCCCGGGAAGATGCTAGTGTAATCTGAGGTGGAGGGAGCCCCTCTGGCCACACCTTCCTGGCGCAGTGGGGGGGGGGGGGGGCAGGAGCCACAGGCTTTCCCCACCCCGTTTTTTTTTTTTAAAGAGACAGAGCATTCCCACCCCAAATGCCCACAATGGCTGAGGGTTAGCTCCAGATCGTTCACGTTGGGGACAGGGGACCCAAGTACAGGAGCCACCCCCTATTGCCTCCCAGGTCTGCAGTAGCAGGAAGTGGGAAAGGGGAGCTGGAACTGGGGCCCTTCCCCACTGTTTTCATGGCAACTGAAACTCGCCAGCGGATGCGACCTGTGGGCATGTGTCCCCTGCCCATTCTAAACACACACACACACACACACAGGCCTTGCTCTCACCACCCTCGCAGCCACGGCGGCCCCTCCAGGACTTCACAGCTGAGTGCTACAGGGCTGGGGGGTGCAGGTACATGAGCACTGAGGGCATGAGCACACCAGGGACACCAGTGCAGCAGGAAGTGACAGTGACACCACGGACTCCCTCCCACCCGAGGCCCGGGGCCAGGTGACAGCCGCTGGACGTGAGAGAGAAGACAGGGAGGCATCTGGTCACCTTCTGACAGAGGCACAGGGGATGGCCCTGTCTGGCACACAGAGGCGGCACCCGAGGTACCTGCAGGTGGAGCCACTGAGAGAAACCAGGGTGTGGCCTCTGCCACCTTTGTGGGAGATGAGGCTGGAGCTCCTGGCTCCTTCTGCAGCCTGGCCCAGCCCTGGCTGTTGCAGGCACTAGGGGAGTGAACTAGTGGATGAAGGAGATCTGTGTGTCTGTCTGTCTATCTGTCCATCCGTCTCTCTCTGTCTCCCTGTCTTTCAAATGAAATGAAAAGATATGAATAATGATGATTCACAATAATAAAATCAAGGCCCGTCTGCCTGCATCCCACTGTCTCTTTCCAGCACCTTTCACACTTCTGGACAGCTCTGGGTCAGGCAAGCTAGGGTTTCTGCTAAACATGAGGGCTCTCCGACAGGGAGAGGCAGCAGGAATGGAAGCTAAGAGGGAAGTCCCACACCGTGCAGGCCAGGGCAGGACAGCTGCAGTGTGGTTGCTACCAGGATGCTCCAGGCTAGGAATTGCTCAGGCTGGGCACAGGGGAACTGCAGGTAGCGCATTAACGTCTCTGTGTGGGAACAGTGACATCTACTGGTGCTTCTGAGAATTGCAGCCACATTAGCCACAAGACCTCGTGGGCACCTTGGGAAGGTGAGGCTGCTCCACTTCGGATCCAGATCTCTGCTAATGCAACTGGGAAAGCAGCTGAGGATGGCCCAAGGCCTTGGGCCTCTGCACCAAAATGGGAGGCCCGGGTGGAGTTCCAGGCCTGGTCCATCCCTGGTCGTTGCTAACATCTGGGGAGTGAAGCAGTCGATGGAAGATCTCTCCCTCTTTCTCTGTAACTTTGCCTTCGAAATAAATAAATAAATCTTGGTTCCTTATTTAAAATGTTCAGGACAGGGCCAGCACTGGCACAGGGGGATAAAGCCCTGGTGCTGGTTCCGGTCCTGGCTGCTCCTCTTCTTATCCGGCTCTCTGCTATGGCCTGGGAAAGCAGTAGAAGATGACCCAAGTCCTTGGGCCCCTGGGAGACCCAGAAGAAGCTCTTGGCTCCTGGCTTCGGATTGGCACAGCTCCAGCCACTGAGGCCGTCTGGGGAGTGAACCAGCAGATGGAAGACTTCTCTCTGTCTCTACCTCTCTGTAACTCTGTTTTTCAAATAAATACATCTTTTTTAAAAAAATGTTCAAGATGTTCATTATATTTCAAGCACTGATGGCTTTGGCTGAGTCTTAATAATCGGTTTTGTTTTGTGTTATTGATTTTTAGGAGCTCTTTATATATTATGAACCTTAGTCTCCTATTGCTTAGGTATGCTGCACCAGAGAAGAAGTGTGGCTAAAAATAGCTGGTGTCCTGCCTGAAACAGGAACCAGGAAACAGGGCAAGTGAGAATCGGAATGAGCTTTTATTGCTAATCTCCCAGCCCCGAGCAGCACCCTCAGGGGATCCTGGCAATTCGAAGCAGCACGCTCTCGTGGGCCTCCGGTGGTGGCACTGGGATTGTTTTGTTGGCCGCCTGTTCCAGGACACTCAAGATGCAGCCGCGAGTCTCCTGGCACAGCTGGGCACCCAGAAAGTCCTCCACACATGCACGCCATGCCGCCAGGCGGGGCCGTCCCTCAAATAAGTCGTGGCCGAGAGCCACAGGCTGCAGGAAAGAAAGCAGGACAGCTATGGAGACGCCGGTCCCTTCCCCAGCCCGTGCCCAGGAGGAAGGCGAAACAGCAGACTCTGGCTGTCTCCGCGCCTCCAGGTTACGCTTGACTCGGGGTAGCCTCCGCTGGCCGGCCAAGCTCGCACCTGCATCAGCTCCTCCAGGGCCAGGAGGTCGGCCAGCGTCACCTGTTGCCCGGCAACAAAGGCCCTGCCCCTCAGGAACGTCTCCTCCAGCTGCCCCAGCGCCTGCTTCATGCTGGTCCTGTTGCGTTCCACCTTCTCCTCGGACACCTGGACCCCAAGGAGTGGGGCCAGCACCTGGCGGGGACACGGGGTGGGCTCAGCCTGTGGGCCCTGCCCCCCGCCAGCTCCCCGCAGGTGCGGCTGTCTCACCTGGCTCCATAGGGGCACGCCGAAGATGCCACGGATGCTGTCGGCATGCCAGCCCAGGTACTCGTGCACCCGGGCACGGGCCTGCAGGTCTTCAGGGTACCAGTGGTCTGCAGTCCGGTACTTGCAACTCAGGTAGATCATAATGGCAGTGCTGGGGACAGGGGTGGCTGTAAGGACCCTGGCTCCTGGCCTTTTATTTTAAAAAGATTATTTGTGTTCATCTTATTTGAAAGGCAGAGAGAGATTGATTGATCTTCCATGCACTGGCTCACTCCCCAAATGCCTGCATCAGCCAGGGCTGGGCCAGGCTGAAGCCAGGAGCCAGAAGCTTCTTCCAGATCGCCCATGTGGGTGGCAGGAGCCCAAGCACCTGGCCTCTTGTCCTTCTCCGGCCTGCTGGGGGTGGGAGGAGCTCACGAGGGGCCAGGCCAGGACACTCTTTGGCATCCTAGTCTCACCTGCCACCTGGGCTGCCTGCTCTCCTCTGTGGCCCTCACTGCCTGCCCTGTGGCATCTGGGGAGGCCTACGGCTGGGGGAGCCAGGAGCCAGGTGGGTGCGGGGTGCAGGAGGTCAGAGAGACAGACAGCACCTTTCACTCAAGACGAAGTCTCCGTCCTTAAGCGTGGGCACCTTGTGCAGCGAGTTAACCTGGGAGAACTCCCGGCTCACATGCTGCCCTGAGGAGGAAGAAAGAACAGGGGTGCAAGGCCGGTGCCACACCCCCACCTCACCTGCACTCCCAACCAGAGTCCCACACACCAGTCCGGGTGCAGAAACAGCAGGGTCTGGGGCCAGGGCTGGGTCAGCCCCACTCCCTGGGTGGGTCTCCCAGGCCAGGTCTCTCTAGGGCAACTAAGGGATTTTAGCACAGCCAGGTGCAGTGGGCAGGTGGAGACATTATTCAGCAGGGGTGGGAAGACTCAGCTTCTCCCATCGCTGTCTCTGTCTCTCTGTCTCCTCTCTCTCAATTTTATTTGAAATGCAGAGTGGGGGGGGGGGAGGGGATTATGAATCTTCCATCCACCGCTTCACTCCCCAAATGTCTGGAACTCGCCAGGGCTGGGCCAGGACAAAAGCCAGGAGCCAGGAACTCCATCTGGGTTTCCCACGTGGGTGGCAGGGACCCAAGCCCTCGGGCATCCTCCACTGCCCCCCGAGGAGTCATTAGCAGGGAGCTGGATGGGGAGCAGAGGCTGGAGTGGAACCCCCATATGGGATGCGAGTGTCCCAAGGGATGGCTTCACAGTGGCCGATCTCAAGGGCTGCAGGGGTTCGAGCATTTAGCTGCAACAGGCCAGGGGCGTGGGTGGCCGGCCACACTCGGGGACTAGGGAGACCCGGCCCACCTTTGAGCAGCTCCACGGGGCGCAGCTGGAAGGGGATCCCATTCTTCTTGGCGAAAAGGTAGACAGCGCGGCAGGGCTGGGACAGCAGGTCCAGGTAGAGCTCCAGGCCCATGGCGGTGGCGGCGAGAGAGCGCGAGCAGCAGGGACCGTAGCTGTCAGCGGCAGCTGCTCAGGCGCTGTGGCGGCGCGGGGATAACGGAGCTCAGACTCCGCCCCTCTGGGGGGCCAGCCAATGGGGACGCGCCCAGGCTCCGCCCCGGCCCGACAGAAAGAGGTCTTCCATCCGCTGGTTCACTCCCCAAATGACCACAATGGCTGGGGCTGGGCCAGGCTGAAGCCAGGAGCCAGGAGCTTCTGCCGGGCCTCCCACGTGGGTGCAGCACTGACCCCGGACCTTGGCTTTTTTAAAAACAAGATTTATTTTAACTGCACGTATTTTTCTTCCTGCTCATCAGACGGTTAAAATCATCAGTGCCAAGCTCGTGCCATCGTTGCAACACTCGGCTGCCCCTAAGCCCTGTAACTTGGCTCTGGGCCCCAAGCTCCAGCAACCCCGTGGTCTGCTGCATCATCCCATGTCTGAAGGCGGAGAGTGAAGAGAGGACGAGAGGATACAAGAGCCTAAACTCACGACTGACTTTAATCCCCTCATGAGAGGCGACGTCATGGGCTGGTGCCGTGGCCTAGCGGGTAAAGCTGCCGCCTGCAGTGCTGGCATCCCAAATGGGCGCTGGTTCCAGTCCAGGCCTCTCCACTTCCGATCCAGCTCTCTGCTGTGGCCCGGGAGTGCAGTGGAGGATGGCCCAAGTGCTTGGGCCCTGCACCCGCATGGGAGACCCAGAGGAAGCTCCTGGCTCCTGCCTTCGGATCGGCGCAGTTCCGGTCACTGCGGCCAACTGGGGAGTGAACCAGCAGATGGAAGACCCCCCCCCCGTCTCTCTCTCTCTCTAATCTGACTTTCTAATAAAAACATAATGAATCTTTAAACTAAAAAGAGAAAGAGTGAGCAAAGCCCCAGGCAGGTGCCCGAGGGACCTCTTCGTTTGGATTCTACTCCTCAGCCACCATGGCCCCGGCTCAATGGTCTCAAGCCCGACTTGTGGCCCAGCTCCCACTCGTGCAAGCTGTGGGGCCAGGACTGCCTCCACTTAGATCTCACAGAAGTGTCAGATGGCCTGGGGGCCAGCACAGGGACCTGTCACAGGGGCACAGCCGCCACAGCAAGCCCCTAGGAGAGCAGTGCCTACTGGAGCCATGGGAGGGAGACCTGAGACCCCGGAGCTATAGAGCTACAAGTGTGTGACTCCCGCCCTAGACAGCTGCAGGCACAAGACTCCAATCTGAGACTGGTGCTGTGGCACAGTGAGTTAAGCGTCCACCTGCAGCATCGGCATCCCTGTGGGTGCTGGTTCGCGTCCCAGCTGCTCCACTTCCAAACCAGCTCTCTGCTGTGGCCTGGGAAAGCCGTAGAAGATGGCCCAAGTGCTTGGGTCCTTTCACCCAGTGTGAGAGACCTGGAGGAAGCTCCTGGCTCCTTGCTTGGGCCCGTGCCAGCCCATGCTGTTGTTGCCATTTGAGGAATGAACCAGCAGATGGAAGATCTCTCTGTCTCTCCCTCTGTCTCTGTAACTCTGCCTTTCAAATGAATAAGTGAAGAGATCATTTTTAAAAACGGCTTCGGGCTGGTGATCACATGACCATGCCCTAAATATCGAACACACCGGGAAATGGACATGAAAGAGAAATGAAAATGGTTTGCATCTGCTCAAGAGAATGATGGCCGGCACTCCAGGGCATACAGTGCAGCCACGGCACAGGGACGGAGACAAACCCCTCAGCTCCCAGGGCGAGGCGGGGGGCAGGGCATGGAGGCCAGATGGGGAGCTCGAAGCTGGGAGAAGAAAACAGGATGCACAAGTCCTGCTCTTCAGTAGGCAATGAAGCAACGTCTCAGGCACAGAGACGTTAGCTAACAAGAGGCAGGAAAGCCTCGTCCAACAAGAGGGTGAAATACAGCCCCTAGAACTGACAGCTACTTGGAGCAGCCCTGTGACCCAGCCCCCAACCCCTTTGAATCAAATCCATGAGCCAAAACATTTATCTCTTTCTCCCTCGCTTTAAATATTTATTTATTTGAAAGGCAGAGTTAGAGAGAGAGGGAGAGACAGAGAAAGGCCTTCCACCTGCTGGTTCACTCCTCAAATGGCTGCAATGGCCTGGGCTGGGCCAGGCTGAAGCCAGGAGCCAGGAACTCCATCCGGGTCTCCCGTGTGGGTGGCAGGGGCCCCAAGCACTTGGACCATCGTCTACTGCTTTCCCAGGTGTGTTAAAAGTGATCTGGGCCGGCGCCGTGGCTCAACAGGCTAATCCTCCGCCTTGCGGCGCCGGCACACCGGGTTCTAGTCCCAGTCGGGGCACCGATCCTGTCCCGGTTGCCCCTCTTCCAGGCCAGCTCTCTGCTGTGGCCAGGGAGTGCAGTGGAGGATAGCCCAAGTGTTTGGGCTCTGCACCCCATGGGAGACCAGGATAAGCACCTGGCTCCTGCCATCGGAACAGCGCGGTGCGCTGGCTGCAGCGCGCTACCGCGGCGGCCATTGGAGGGTGAACCAACGGCAAAAGGAAGACCTTTCTCTCTGTCTCTCTCTCTCTCTCACTGTCCACTCTGCCTGTCAAAAATAAAAAAAAAAAAGTGATCTGGATTGGAAGTGGAGCAGCTGAGACTTGAACTGGTTGATCTGAAATGGGGTGCCAGTGTTGCAGGTGGTGGCTTAACCCACTGTGCCACAACACTGGCCCATGGATATTTTTCTAAATTGCCACTGAAGGGTTATTATCATAAAAGACCTACAGCCAAAACCTCTTTCCCTGGATTATCAGATTATTGTCATTCTTCTGCTCGGATCCTGTAAACTAACCTAACCACTGGAGACCATAATGATGAAAAGTTGTAGGCCAGCACCGCGGCTCACTAGGCTAATCCTCCACCTGCAGTGCCAGCACTCCGGGTTCTAGTCCCGGTTGGGGCGCCGGTTCTGTCCCCGTTGCTCCTTTTCCAGTCTAGCTCTCTGCTGTGGCCTGGGAGTGCAGTGGAGGATGGCCCAAGTGCTTGGGCCCTGCACCCGCATGGGAGACCAGGAAGAAGCACCTAGCTCCTGACTTCAGATAGGCGCAGTACTGGCCGTAGCGGCCATTTGAGGGGTGAACCAACGGAAGGAAGACCTTTCTCTCTGTCTCTCTCTCTCACTGTCTAACTCTGCCTGTCAAAAAAAAAAGTAGTGAATGGGGCTGGCGCTGTGGCGCAGCAGGCTAAAGTCCCAGCCTGCAGCGCCGGCATCCCAGCTGCTCCACTTCCAATCCAGCTCTCTGCTATGGCCTGAGAAAGCAGTAGAAGATGGCCCAAGCCCTTGAGCCCCTGAACCTGCATGGGAGACCTGGAAGGAACTCCTGGCTCCTGGCTTCAGATTGGCTCAGCTCCAGCCATTGCAGCCATCTGGAGAGTGAACCAGCACTCTCTCTCTCTCTGCCTCTCCTTCTCTCTCTATGTAACTCTGCCTTTCTAATAAATAAATAAATCTTTTTAAAAAATAAAAAAAGAATTTGTCAGCACGTATAAGGAAAAAGGGGAGGGACTTTGGAAATATGTTAATTATACCTGGCAGGAATGGGAGCACCATGATTATGAGGATAAAAGGAAATATCAGAGACATTGCCCATGGCAGAAACGGTGGCCAAAATGACAACAAGGGGGAGTCTGCCTGGTTGCCAAAGAGAAAGCACACCCCTGCTTTGTTTAGTGTGTACGAACTGGCAGGGAACCGTGCGGCAGATGCCAGCTTCTAGTCCTGGGCTCTCCCATTGCTTCTCTCTGCTTATGGGAACGCTGGCTGCTGTCAGGAGTTTGGACAAGGACTGGAGCTGAGTTCTTCAAGCTGAGTAGGGGTGGAATAGGCACTGGTGATCAAGACAGGGCTCCAGGGGCCAGCGCTGTGGTGTAGTGGGTAAAGCCACTGCCTGCAGTGCCAGCATCCCATTTGGGTGCCAGTTTGAGTCCCAGCTGCTCCACTTCTGATCCAGCTCTCTGCTATGGCTTGGGAAGGCAGTGGAAGATGGCCCAGGTCCTTGGGCCCCTGAACCTGCATGGGAGACCTGGAAGAAGTTCCTGGCTCCTGGCTTCGGATTAGTGCAGCTCCGGCTGTTGGCCATCTAGGGAGTGAACCAGCAGATGGAAGACCTCTCTCTCTCTGTCTCTCTCTCTCTAACTCTTTCAAATAAATAAAATAAATCTTTAAAAAAAAAGGCAATACATGGGGCCAGCACTGTGATGCAGCAAGTAAAGCCGCTGCCTGCAGTGGCAGCATCCCATTTGGGTACCAGTTCAAATGCCGGCTGCTCCACTTCTGATCCACCTCTCTGCTATGGCCTGGGAAGGCAGTGGAAGATGGCCCAGGTCCTTGGGCCCCTGAACCTGCATGGGAGACCTGGAAGGAGCTCCTGGCTCCTGGCTTCAGATCAGCGCAGCTCCGGCCATTGCGGCCACCTGGGGAGTGAACCAGCAGATGGAAGACCTCTCTCTCTCTCTGCCTCTCCTTCTCTCCCTGTGTAACTCTGACTTTCAAATAAATAAATAAATCTTAAAAAGAAATGACCACCTTACCCAAATTGTCTTACATAAGGTCTAAAGATCAAACTGTGCATCCTAATGGAGAATCCTTCAGCGTAGAATCAGTTTTGAAGAGGATAAAGAAATGAGGGAACAAGTCAGGCTTCCCAGATGGGTTAATATCAAGTGAAAGTTAGTAAGTCATTTTAGCTGCCAAATAACTTAGGAAAACATTTACCAAAAGGTCTGGTGTCTTCCATAAATTTTAAAGAGTAAATGTAGTTGGAAATATTTCTTGAATATCTAAGACAAGTGTAAGCCAACTAAAATAGAGCTGTTAATAAATTTTCCCATGCAGACATATAATATGTACACACGCACGATACATTACAGTTATTGGCAAGGAGATTTTGAATGCCACTGGGCACGGAACATTATTTGGAGAGAAGTTGCTCAGGACTTAGCACAGTTCTGGAATGAACCAGTGGATGGAAGACCTCCCTCTCTCTCTCACCAGCGTGTCCACTGCCATCCACTCCTTAGCTCTGTGATGTCCTTTTATTTATTTATTTTTTCTTTCAGGAATAAACATTCTGTCTGTCTTGCAAGGCCGAGAAGCTTCTGGAAACCTCTGTCTATGCCAGTTGCAATTTCTTCCCGACCGGTGCCCTTGAAATAGCTCTAACTATGCCTGCAATGGTGACTGCCTCTCACCCGCCCAGGGTTAGGTCTCAGAGCACCTGGCACCGGCTGATGAGGGGAAGCCTGGCCCGGAGGAGTTGGGGCTCCTGGGGTGGGCTCCCCAGTGGATGCCAAGAGACCACACAGCTCAGTGGAGCTGCCAGGTCTGGCACCCCAGTGCCACTTTATTCTGAGAGACAGAGAGACGACTCCCAGCTCCGATTCTCGCTCCAAGCGTCTGTAATGGCTGGGGCTAGGCTAGGACCGAAGCAAGAGTTTCAGGGTGTCCTGTGCGTGGGTGGCAGGAATTCTGCTGCCTCCTGGGGTCTGTTTTCATAGGCAGCTGGAGTCAGGAAACAGGGCCAGAATTCCCACCCAGGCAGAGCCATGGGGACTCGGGTGCCTTGGCTGATTTCCCGGCGCACGCACGTGCCCCTCAGTGTGGGGACGAGCAGCACCTGGCTTCTCTTCATCTGCGCTGATCTCTAGCAGACGGTCACTTGGCCACGCCCGTAGTATTCTCTCCTTAGTATTCTTTACTTAGCCAGGCTGAGAGTTTCCCAAGTATTTCTGTTCTGCTTCCTTCTGTTTATTTCCTTTGATTTGAAATGCAGAGAGACAGAAAGCATGATCTTCCCTTCGCTGGTTCATCCCTTAAGTGTTTGCAAAGCCAAGGCTGCGCCAGACCCAAGCCAGGAGCCCAGAACTCCGTCTGGGTCTCCCACGTGGGTACAAGGAACCAAGGACTTTAGCCATCTTCTATTGCTCTCCCAGGCGCATTAGCGGGAAGGGAGATTGGAAGTGGAGCAGCCGGGACTTGAACCTGGGCTCTGCTGTGGGATGCAGGTGCTGCGAGTGGTGGCTTAGCCTGCTGCCCCACGATGCCTGCCCCTGCTTCTCTCTTAATTATACATGCCACCTTTAATTTTCTCTGTTCTCACACAGTACCCTGCATGCTTAGTGCTTTGGTGCCTGTTCTGCCAGAAAAGTTCTTACGTTCTGACTGCACACAGACACAAACCCACCCAGCTATCTGCAGCACGTGACAAGACCGTGCATCGGTCTAACGGAACATTCCATCTGAAACCTCATCCCAGTGACCTAAAGGCCATTCCACAAACGTCCCTGCACCTGCCACCATTCCCACTACAACTACTTAAGTGATCCCTGAAGAAATTTTTGGCTCCCCTAGATGTCCAACAACTGTTGATGGGATAAGAGATATACACGGTGGAACATTACTCAGTCATGAAAAAGAATGAAACCCTGACACACGCAGTGGACGCAAAGTGAAATAAGCCAGACCCCACAAGACAAACACCACATTTTCTCTTACTTTTGATAGGTATTAAAAACTGTGTGGATATCAAATCATTTGGTATCTAGTGACAAATATTGCTTCACCGATTCATACCATGTAAAAGACAGCACACTCTTCTTTCGCACGTTAAAGAAAATGGCGGGGGAGAGGAACAGTGAGGACTCTTGGGGTACTGGTAATGGTTTTTTTTTTTAAGGATACATTTATTTATTTGAAAGGCAGGGTTACAGAGAGGCAGAGGCAGAGGCAAATATATATATATATATATATATATATAGAGAGAGAGAGAGAGAGAGAGAGAGAGAGAGAGAGAGAATTTCTATGCACTGGCTTACTTCCCAAATGTCTTAACCTGCACCACAATGCCAGCCCTATGTTGTGCTCTTAGTTTGCGTGTTGGCTGTGAGTGTGATCAACAACAGAAACGACATTGATCTGTACACTCATGTGCATTTCTTGGTATGCACACTGCATTTCGATAAAACATTTTTTTAAAAGAATAAGTTAGGCTCTCCCCACAGCTCTCCTCGTCTACCAGGGTTAGGGGAGGTCCGGCACCTGGGCCGTATACCAGCCGGGTAACCTGGCTCCCTCATGCAAGCCTCTCGCCAGGCCTGCGGCATAGTTCCTCGGCCCTCCTTCTGCCCACTGGACACGCGCGGGCGATCCAGGCGGCCACGGGAGGCCAGCCCAGCACCTGGCCCTCGGAGCCCCGCCCCTGGCCCTCAGAGCCCCGCCCCGGCCCTCGGAGCCCCGCCCCTGGGCGTGGAGCATCCTGGGAATTGCCAAGCTTGCCTGCTCCGCCCTTGCCTCACCCCCCCCCCCCCGCACGCACGCGGGGCATGCTGGGTGCAGGTTGCGTTGGCAACCGCTGTCACGTGCACCGGCCTAACGTCTCCCGCTAGTCCGTTAGGAAGGGTGACCGGAGCCCATTCTGTCCAGGGCTCTGCGGGAGTCGGGTACCGCCGTTGTTGCGGAGCGGCTTCTGGGGCTGGAGCGAAGCAGTGCGAAAAGCTCCCCCGGAGCAGGGGGCCTCGGGCCGGGCGGGAAGGGCGTGGGGCTTATATTGAATGCCATGGCGCGAAAGGCCGGGCCGGGGCGGGAACCCTGCGGGCCTTCTGCGGGGGTCTCGAAGGAACTCGGGCCATGTCGGGCAGAGGGGCCCAGAGGAAGGGGAGAGGCTTGGAGGGGACGAAAGGGGGGTCCGCGGAGGCAGAGGGGCTTCCTGCCGTAGAGACCCTCATGAACCCCCCACCAGTTTTTGCAAGGTTATTCTTTTTTAATGTACAGATGGGGGGGGGGGGAGGGCAGGTGGGAGGAAAAGAAACAAAAGCTCTATGGACCCTCGGGATTGCTGGCGCAGTGGCCAGAAGCGTGGCCGAAGCTCCGTGCAGTGCCTAAAGCTCTCTGGCTCCCAGATCGCTGCGGCTCAGCCTGCACCCTTGTTGGGGACGGGGTCGGGGTCGGGGGAGATCCGCTGGCAATGGATGCCCGTGGGAAGTGAGGGGTGGGGGTTGGCCCAGCCTGGAGAGCTGATGCCAGGCTTTACGTCAGTGTTCTTTGCTGGGCCTCCCGGGGGCGCCCCCAGTCCCACTGTAGGGGTTCTGGATGTGGTGGAACAAGGGTTAAGACCAGTAGGTGTTCTCACTAGGCTAGGCTCACTAGGCTAGGCTCACTAGGCTAATCCTCCACCTGCGGCGCCGGCACCCCGGGTTCTAGTCCCGGTCGGGGCACCGGATTCTGTCCCGGTTGCCCCTCTTCCAGTCCAGCTCTCTGCTGTGGCCCGGGAGTGCAGTGGAGGATGCCCAAGTGCTTGGGCCCTGCACCCCATGCGAGACCAGGAGAAGCACTTGGCTCCTGCCGGATCAGTGCGGTGCGCTGGCCGCAGCGGCCATTGGAGGGTGAACCAACGGAAAAAGGAAAATCTTTGTGTCTGTCCGTCTCTCTCTCTCTCAGTGTCCACTCTGCCTGTCAAAAAAAAAAAAAAAAAAAAGACCAGTAGGTGGGAAGAAGACCCCCTCCCCGGCCCCACCCTCAGGGTAACCCTTGTCAATCGGGAGGCTTGACAAGGACTCACTGGGTGTGTCACCTGCCCCCCTCAGCTCCACTAATGTTTATGCTTTTTTCATCTTTGCCCTCACAGCACCCTGGGGCCAAGCCCGTGTCCCCCAAGGGGGAAAGGCCCTGGGAGGTCTTTCCCTATAGGACCTACCGGGATATTAGGTTCGTTGGGGGAAGCATCCGAGTGGGGAATTATTGGGCTCTCAAAGTTGTCGGAGGCTGCGTTGTCATAGTTGCACCTGTACCCCGACTAATGACAGAATGAAAACACTGGAAAAGGGGTGTGTGGGGGGGGGAGGGGTTCTACAGATGTTTCCAGAAAGCTGGATACGATCCAGCCTCTGCAGCCACGGGAGCGAGGCTGGGGGCAGCCTTGAGACGGGGTCCGGGGTCTTGTTGCTGCGTCCCCTGCCTGCCCCGTGGCTTGACTGGCTGTTCCCCGGTTTTTCCTCCAGCAACAGTTTGGGGTTCATGTCCAGAAGAGAAAATGGATGTCGGAGATCCCAGGCACGAGCCTGGGCAGCTGGGGGCGTGGTGTCGCGCAGGACAGCCGTGTTTAAGATGACAAGGAAGGAGGAAGCCGCGGGGACGCGGCTCCACAACCGGGGTCTGTCCCTTCCGTGCTGAGTAATGTTTTAGCTTGTTTCCTGCTTAGGCAGAGCTAGGGGAGGAAACCGTTTAAACGGAGGCGGGCCTAGCTGCAGGAGGTAGCTGCTCTAGGGGACGAGCCTTGGCGGGGGAATTTGAGTGAGGCTTATTTTGTCACCAACTGTAATGGCCATGGGCTAAAGCAGCCCAGTTGTTTTCGCCTTATTGCCCCTCAGGTCTTGCTGTGTCACCTTCAACGCCCTCACCTCCTTGGGTCTTAGCATTGGCCTTGGCCTCAGTTTCCTTCTGTGTGTCTGGAGCCAACAGTAACCACGATAAGGAGGCCATCCTGTCCCATCAGCCCTTGGGGGTAGGAGGTGGGGAGGGTGGCATTGAGTCTTGAGTGAAGAGTTAATTGGAAAATGAGGCTAAATCGAGCACTAGGGCATTGTCACCATTCACCAGCAATTCTTTTGTACAAAAAAAAAAAAAAAATTTGGGAAATGAGATGACAAAACATCACAAACTCCAGCAGGAAGAAAAGTCTACCATGGCCACAGCTTTACCTTTAAAATACTACCTCTCTGTGTGTGCTAGCGGTTTGGTAATATTTCCTACAGACAGAAAATTCTGTTTTTCCTTCGGCAATAGGCATGTCCCTCTGTTGATGCACCAAGACAGCTAGCATTTAAGTAGACACAAAAGTGAATGCAAAGCAATAAAGGTATCCCCGTAAACACACCCAGAATGATTCCCCAATTTTACCTTCTCCCTTCACTACCAAAAAAAAAAAATGCGCACAGCAACTCCAGCAAGACAAGAGGCATGCCACAGAGGGAATTTGTGGCTTGCAAAAGCGTGTGGTAGAAACCAGAGTACCCCCCCCCCGAGATGGACAGGGAAGGGGGGCCGGATGCTTCAACTTCCCGTGGACCTTTGCCACGGACCTGGTTGCCTGTACCCTGGCTAGCGGCAGCCGCGCGGGGCTCAAAGTTGGCTGCTGATAATTCAAGGGAAGAAGGCACAGCCCTGGGATGGCCCTAGGGGCTAGGCTGACTCTTGTGGCTCCCTTAACCCAGGATACAGGAGTTCCCTCTCCTCCTGTACCATCCTGGGGTACATGCTCCCTCTAAAGCAACAGGGTGGAGAGCCAGAGGGGAAGCCTTCTGGACAGGGGAAGGGTCTTTGACCCTGCCCAGGGCTGGCTCTGCCCTCTCACTCAACACAGAGCTTATCAAGCTCAACCTTGAACTCCAAGTGCACCTGAAAAGGGGACACGTGGAAGCAGGAGAAGCCGCTTTAGAGTCTTTGGCCATTGGCGACTCCTTGCAAAGCGTCAAGGCTACGCATCTCGTTCGCCTTACCACCCCCTGTCCTGTCAGCCTGTTGGGAGGAGCCGTTGAAAACGTGGATGTTCAATGCCCACGAACATGAAGACACACACAGCAGGGGAGATGGAGTGTAGAGAAAAAGTGTAGAAGAAGAAGAAGAATTGGAAGAAAAAACATAATACCGTGGCTTGCCATGGGGTGGGGGTGGGGGAGTGGGGGGTTGGCTGGGGCGGGGGCCCCGGCACGCTGCTCTGTCCAGCCTTGCCCTTCATTTGCTGTGTGACCTTGGGGGAAGCTTCCTAGGTGACCTCTCTGGTTCTCCATTCCCGATTGAAAGCAGGGCTGCTGAAATCCTCCCTCTCAGGGTTGTTGTGAGGATAACACGAGGTACTGTCTAGGGAAATTGCTTGGGAAATTGGGAAAGCTCATTCACGCAGGCATCCCTCAGAACCCTTTGGCCAAAGCGGGGAAGGTACGTGCAGAGGCCCCGCATGGGCCTTGCCTGTCTGGGGAAATAGCCCTGGCCTTTACTCAATGCTGACCCTGCCTTGGGCAGAGGGGGCCCTGCTCTCACTCACCTCCTGTGCCCTGGTGGAGGCAGGAGCTATCAGAGAGAGCACTGGCTATGAGCTCCACCGGTGGGCACCCGGAGCCTGCTCGGGGCCCGTGGCAGAAGTCTAGAAACCTAAGGAGTGCTGTTCTGGCCCAATCCTGCCCCTCCAGGAGGCTTGCAGGGCAGCCAGCCCAGGAAAAAGGAACAATTCTGAATGAGGTTAGCCTGGCTGTGACAGGGCCGGCATGGGGACCCAGACGGGGCAGGGCGAGGGTGTGTAAATGGGGCTGACTTGGCAGGGGACTGCAAAGCCAGGGGTTCACTCCAGTCTCCAGATGCAGACGTGGCCGGTGGGGAGGGGCCCAGCTCACAGGCAGGAGCCGCGGGGAGCCCCGTGGATCAGCCGGGGAGCCTTCCCACGGCTGCCGCCATCAGAACGTATTCTGTCTCTTCTAGACCGAGCCCTCAACAAATAAGATGACTTGCGATGATAGTTTGGGGTTCATTTCCAGAAGAGAAAATGGATGTCGGAGATCCAAGGCACAGGCCAGGGCAGCTGGGGGCGTGGTGTCATGGAGGACAGCCGCGTTAAGATGACAAAGAAAGAGGAAGTCAGCTGGGTGGCTTGCTGTGTCCTGGATTGGACAGGGGGTGCCCCAGGACACGCACAAGGCCAGGAAGACCCAAAGGGTCTGAGTTGAACTTGCCCACTTTTTCCACCTGGCTCAGCCCCACTGCTGCTACTTGCTGAACAGAGTTGGGAAGTTGGGGGAGGGGGTGTCGAAGTGAAAGGTCCCCGGGGCAGCCTCAGAACTGCCCCCAGGACCTCGCAAGGGAGGGCGCTACCGCCCCCCAGGAACGTTCAATACTCGCCCCTTTGGAGGCTGCAGGTGGTTTAGATCCTTGAGATGAATCAAAACCCCACGTGGCTTAAGGTCAAGGGCATCCCAGACCCCTCACAAAGCCTTTTTTTCCCCTACTCGGTTCCTGTTCTAAATGAGATCTGACCTCAAAGCCCACATTTGGCTCAAGAGGTTCTGCCAAGATAGGAAATGGCAGAGACACCCCCATAAAAAGTCTTCATGGAAATGACCTCTCTCCTGGGGTGTTTCCTGGCCTGGAAAACTGCACTCAAGCAGTTCAAGTCCATTGCCCTTGTAGGTTAAAGTCCAAAGAAAGAAAAATTGAAAGCCTTGAGGTCGAATGATGATGCAAGACAGATGCATTCAAGGAGAGCCCAGCCCCGCGGTGCTAACTTCCTCTCCACGGCTCGGGGCGGCTCGCCCACTCCTGAAATGTGGGATCCTTCTCTCCACATATTGGCATTTGAACCAGCATGTCTTGTGCTGCACTTTTATTTATTTCTAAATAAAAAAAAAACACCCTACTCATTTGATACAGAGAGGGAGAGAGAGAGAGAGAGAGAGAGAGAGAGAGAGAGAGGCTGAGAGACTCCCTTCTACTGGTTCAATCCCCAAATGCCTATAATGGCCAAAGCTGGGCCAAGCCAATGCCAAGAGCTGGGAACTCCTTCTGGGTCGCCCACCTGAGGAGTAGGAACCTAAGTACTTGAGTGATCACTGCTGCCTCCCAGGGTCAACACGAGCAGGAAGCTGGGCTCAGAAGCCAGTGAGTCCCAGAGCCACGCACGCAGATGGGGACCCAAGGGCATCCTGTCCTCATGGGCATCTTAACTGCTAGACCGAATGCCTGCCCTGAACGCCAAACATCCAGAGTTACCAGGACAAACCAGGGTGGACAGCGCTGCCCCACCTGCCCACCACAAGGAACTCATCCCCCCAGCAGCCTCAAGCCTCTAAATGGTACCAGAGCCCAGCACTCAGCCTTGTATAGGACCCTACTGCCCTAAGACCCCCCCCAAAGAAGGGCCGTGGCACCTGATGGGAGGAGAATAGATAGAGCTCTGTCACAGTGCCCCCCCCCCACGCCTCCGCGCCCTGTGGAGGGTTAGGCTAACCCGAGGAGGATGGGCAGGTGGGCTCCTGGTTATCAGCTAAAGCTTTGCCCCACCCCGCCCCCACGTGAGCCCACCCTGTGTGCCAGGCAGTGCCTTTTCCTCTGAGAACGTCTGTCTCAGTCCTATCTGTTCCCCAAAGCTCCGCCCGCTGCCCGGGGTCTTACTCAACGATACCTTCTTCCTTCCAATATGTTCCTTCCACGTGGGCAGGGGTCTCCAGTCCTCAAAAAGCCTCTCCCTGAGCCCCGGGCGCCAGTCTGGTTGTCCGGCTGGGGCCGCAGCCCAGCCAAGCACCTTCCCGGGGCAGCGGCTCTGTTCCCTGGCGGTCCTCAGGACACTAGCTGTCCTCTGTCTTCTCCCAAACACAGGGCCAGCCGTGTTGTTGCTATCTGCTGGGCAGAGCTGGAGGCTCTGCGGGCTGCAGTGTGAACGGGTCCCTAGGGCTGCCTCCAGTATTCCCAGCACATCCACAAGGGGAGGCTACTGTACCCCATTCTCTTTCGGGGAACAGTTTAGATCCTCGCACCCCCAGGCTCTGGGATGGGCCAAAACCCACGTTATTTACCTCATCCGGGCCTTGACTGGGGTTTCTCTAACCGTGTTCTGCAGCGAGAACTGGGTGTCCACTACTGTGCTCGGCCGCCCCCTGGTGGCTGTGCTGGCTCCAGGCACCAGTCTCGTCCTTTGTTTTCACCACCCGCAGGCCTGGCTGGCTTGGCTGCACCCCCCCACCCCACCCCACCCCACCCCGTGGCCTTCCTCCTCTTACTTTCTGGTGGAAACAATGACATTTTTCTGACCTCTAGATTTTGTCTCTTTGTGGTCTCCCACAGTGAGAGAACAAAACCGGCCAAGTCCAGTGTGTCACAAGCCGTTGGTAACAATTCCATGGTTCCACCCAAAACATAGTGGCCCTTGGCCACGCCCCCTGCCCCCCAGCTCCTCGTAGGGCTCATCTGGCCCTTCCTCGAGGCTTAGCACACCTATTTTTTCAAAACACAAATGCCTCAAGCCCCAAGAAATCCTGGACCCCCACTTGCAGTGACCCCTTGTCCCCATGTGCACCCCCCCAAGGATTCAGCCCGGGCCCCCCCAGGACAACAGCTTCTGGCTCCTAGAGTCCCTGCCTGTGGCACTGAATTGGCCACTCATCAAGAATGTTCTGGATCACCTGGCGCTCTCTGGGGACTACCTTGCCTCTTCCCCACACCTCTGCTACCCGTCACATCGGGGAGCTTGCCTGTTCCCTGAGTGGGCCTGTCTGGCCTGGCCCACTCCAAGGTCCCACCAGATCCTTGGTTTTCGTCCAGCCTTGCTCACAGCACCATCTTCCATAAGGTCACACCTCTTTGTCTCATTTCCCACCACTCCTGTTCTGAGAGTAAGACTGTGGTGGGATTTTTTTTTTTTTTTACAAACCATTTCCAGTTCCTCTGGGTCTTCCCAAGCAAACTCAGCCCCCCTCCCCTACCCCCAGCCCCGCCCCGGGACACACGGCTGTCAGCACCGCCGGCTGAATGGCCTGGGCTCACCTGGGAACATGCTTTGATTTCACGGAGTTGTCTCTATAGATCTCAATCCAAGAGAAAGCAACGCTCTGAAGGGCCCCGATTCCTTTTAAACGGCGCTATTTTCCAGGTGAAGGCTAAGCCGTGGTTTTAGCCCCAATGTTTGTGGCAGCACCAATGACAGTGGGGCTGTGTCATGCACAGGGTCTAAAAATGCCGAGTGCCTGAGGACTGGCCTTGCAGGCTTGGGGGCACCGGCCAGACAGCTGTTCTGCCAAGAAGCATCAGGAACGCTCCCTCCCTGTGGTGGCACAAGATTCATACCCCAGCGTGCTGCAGCCCTGGGCTGGCCATGCCGTTGAAAGGGCTGACCTGGGACCTGGCTGAGCCTGCCCACCCAACCTGTGCCTTGGAGGACTCCAGCCTCCTGTCGCCAAGGCCCACGGGAGGCCTCCCTCTGCTCACCAGACCCCCAAGCAGCCCAGCCTTTGCTGGAGCCACACTTATTAAAAGAGCAGGAGCTTGTAGCCAACGCCCAAACCACTGTCCTGAGCCACTGCGGTCGCGGCCCCACGGGGACCCTGTTTAGAGCAGCCAGGGCCACGTGAAAAGCCAACCCCACAACACCAAAGCCCTGAGGGGAAAACTGCCAAGGCCAAAGCCGCTGTGACCCCTCTGAAGCTTTCATGTGCACACAACCAGGCAGCCCAGAGCCTCGCGCTCCAGAGGGTTACTTGTGTGGACTCAAAGGCAAAGCCAGGGCAGGTGCATGGTGTTGGACTGGAGAGGGTGTTAAGCAGAGCATCCCGTTTTTCCCAATTCTGACCTTGGGCGCCTTCCGCTGCCATGGTGGGGGCGGGGGCGGGTGGGGGAGCCTAGCACATGCCCAGGTGGGTGGGTGGAGCCAGGCAGCTCAGGGGTGCAGGTGGGTAGGTGGAGCCAGGCAGCTCAGGGGTGCTGGGGCTCGGCCGGGAGAAGGCTAGCAAGTGGAGGACAGCCCTCGGTAAGAGCCCGAGCTCGGGTCGGGGACAATGCCCACACTGTGCCCGCGGTGGGGTGTGTCTGGGGGCAGGGGTGTTCCTTCTGTCCTGTTATCTCGTGCATGATGAAGTAAAACACACGCACAGAAAAATGCATAACAGTTTAACGAATATAAGACACTTGGAAAAACAAACAAAAAAGACACTTGGAAGACAGTGCCCTGGCCACGCCCACAGGCACCCTGCTCCCCAGTGGCAGCACCATCCTAACTGGCTCGTGGCACCTCCAACCCACGGAGCTTTGAGGTTCCTTGTACTTGAACCGGAGACCAGGGGACTGATCTGCGCCGTGTGGCTCTTGAAGGATGTTATGCTCGTGAGCTGCTTCGGCAGTGCCATTCTCACGTTTCCGTGGTAGTATTCCATGAGCGAATACGCCGCAATTTATTTATCCATTCTATTCTTGATGGACATCTGGGTTCTCCCCGGTGGCTAGTTCCTTCTCAGGGTGTATATATACCTAGAGTGGAATTGTGGGTATGGCCTTCACAGCCGAGGCGACAGGTGCCCTGGGACAGCCTGTGGACAGCCTTGCCCTTCCCTGGTTTCTACTGTGTGGAACACCTCTTCCGTTTGGATATCCCGTCCTGGGAAGTGGCCCCTTTTTATGGGATTGTCGATGGCCACTTTGTTGCTTTGAGAATATATGTTCTGAAGTTGAGTTTTTTGCCAATAGTACGAGTGGCGACAACAGGAGCATGTCTTTTCTTATGGTGTCTTATAATGTATGGTGGCGTCAAGGACTCCTTTATAAAGTGCTGTGTGCTCGATGTATCCCATCTAAGAAACCATCGGGACCACCTGTGCCTACGTGGGATCTTCCGCGGTCGTTAGCGGCTGTTCCAGCTTTGTAGCCATGAAGGGCTGATTTTTGCGGGGGGTATGCGAGGGAGTCCTGTTTGGCTTTTCTGTCCAAGTGTTCGCTAGCTGTGGGAGGGTAGGGGGTGGGGAATGGTGCGCCTGCCATAGACCTTGTCCGTATGTGTGTAGCGAGCTCTGTTTCTGAGATTTCTCTTCTCTCCCTTGGTCTATTGTCTGTCACACGTTGAGACACACACACACACACACACACACCCCTGCCCGCGGGGCCTCTGCTGTTACAGACGGAGCCCACATATCTCAACATCGGGAAAGCAGGTCCTCACCACCCCCAGTCTTCAAGAAAATCGTCTGGTTCTTCGTGATTCTTGGAGTCTCACATATTAGGCGCCATCTGTCAGAAACCCTGTTGGAGTTCCGGTGGGGGCTGTGTGGACGGGGTGGGGGGTACCGCCATCCGGGGGCGTGGCTGCTCGGTTACTCCTCAATGGCCTTGAAGGTGGTTGGTTTTCTCTGCAGAGTCCTGCACACTTGGGATCCATCCCTAGGGCTGCCCAGCGCCCGTGTCCTTTTCTCCCACTGCTACTCCCCTCCCTCCACCCCCACCCCCTCCCGCACACCTTCTCTTAGGATAAAGCCATATTCTGGGCGACGGCCGTAAAGTCGTCTCACCTCGTTGTGAGAGGGTTCTGCCTCGATACTCCATTCATCTTGCCAGTTTGGGATATGGGTTATTGTAGTTCCTCTCACTGCACGTAAACTGTTCCACTCACACAAGTTCACATCCTTTGTGTCTTCCTTTGGCTTTTTTATTATTATTATTATTATTATCCTTGAAGCTTATGAGCGCAGGCATCCTTAACGCTCCTACAGACTCCGCTGCGGCCACAGCCTGAATTTTTCCTCTCTCCTCCTTCGGCCGTGTTCCTGGTTTTGATGGACGGAGTCAGCGCAGTCAGACCACGAGGGACTCTTTCCTGCGAACAGGGCTCCCTCCCACCCTTTCTTAAAGGCCCAGCTCCCTGGAGGAGCAGGTCCTGCACAGGCCAGGCCACACACCACTTTTGATCAGAAAGTCACTGTCATTGTTTGTCACACAATCAGCATGGAAAGGGTTGAGGGGAAGCTTCTTCCGTGCCCCTCCCCCCCTGGGGGGGGACTTCCTCCTGCCATACCTGTCGTTGGGGACGGGGACGGATGCAGGCATCAGGGCAGTGCCTCGCCCCGCCCTGGCAGATCCTCCCCAGTCACAGTGCCCGGCCTGGCAGCGGGGGGTCTCCTTTCCTCGTCCACCCCCCCAGCCCCACCCCCCGCCCTGTGGGGGTTGAAATCCGCATTTTTGCAGAATCGAAACGATGTCCCAAAGGAATGAAATCCCAAAGGTCTTGGGGTTCCTCTGTGAACAAGGAGATGGGTGTAGTTCACAGAGAAGGATCTTGTCCTGGGAGCGCCCAGAGAACAGAGAGGCCCGCCCCGTCCCCTAGAGTCGGTTTGCTCTTGGAGAAGTATAAGACAGCGCTGGGGCTGTCCCGGCCTCAGCAAGGTCTGAGACCTTGAAATTCACACCCGCCCTGGGAGCTGTGCCGCCCGCTCCTGGCTTCTCTGCGGAACAGCTGGTGGCCCAAGGGGCCAGGCTGGCACCCAGGGAGGCCAGGGACAAGCTGGGGATTCGTCCCTGTGGCAGGAGGCCTTCATGTGTTCTGAGAGACATGAGGCCACTGGGCAGCGTAGTTGGCCTCCAGAACTGGACAGGGAACCAGGGTGGCAGGCAGGGGAGGGAGGGAGACTGGAGGGCAGAAGGGAGTGGGAGGAGGGAGGGCTTGGGTGGGGTCAGGATGAGCCTGAGAAGGAAGACTTCCCCCAGCTTCCTGGGGGGGCCACCAAGGGGCTGCCGCCATCTGCCAAGCAGCTCTGTCTGGCACACGTGACCCCAGGGCGGACTGGACCAATGGGGGAGCCAGAATCAGGAGGTGCAAAGCCGAGCCAAGTACAAGAGGGCACTTGGTTTGGACTGGAAGTGACGGATTCATCAGGACGGTCACTGTCAGATGGCGGGGGCGGAGGGGGTGCGCAGTGGGCTGCATGTACCATCACGGAGGGAGCCCGATTTCATCCCAGACTGTACATGGGGGCCTTGCAGACAGGAAAGGCAGAAGCAATCACACTGAAGTCCTGGAAGAAACCAGGGCAGAGTTCGATCGCTGTGGAGTGGGCAGAGCGTAGAGGCGCTGGCCGGTCGCATGCCCCGCCCGATGACATACACTGGTCTCTGGGCCCATGCACAGCGCTGCATGCCCGCCCCAGTGACGCACTGGCGGAGACACCTGCAATTCCCGGCAAAGGGTCAAGAAAGAGTTCTCAGAAACATAGCCCAGCAGAAAAGCGGGCCTGGGAACCTGGCTTAGTCACCATATGAAGTGTCCAGCTCCATGGCTAGGGGAGAAGACTTTCCCCATCAGACAGGCACGAGGCAGACAGCCCTGTTAGAGCAGACCAGCAGTCCCTTGACCTCTAGGGACCCCGGCCTGACCACTGAAAACACACGTGGAATTCTGGGAAAAGTACCAGTGGGCGGGGCCTCATTAAATGCAATCAAGGCCCAAGCTACCCCAGGGGACACTGGGTTCAGGCAGACTTCCAGGTCACACACGCACACGCACACAGGTGCCAAACAGGTGTATTAGATGCTACCACTTGGGGGGGGGGGGACATGGGGACTGGGGTGGTATTAAGTACACATGAAATCTGTCTGCAGGGGTTTGGGGGGGAAGGGAGGCAGGAGGGAGCCTACTTTCTGGGGCCCTTTGACATGCTTTGAACTTGGGCCAGATAAATCTCTTACCTATTACATGAAAAGTGGGTCCAGGACCAAGACACCAGGCCCCAGGAGCGAGGACGGGGGAAGTGAGACTTACATTTTTTAAATCTGGTTGAATGAGATGGCTGTTGGCCGTTTTGGGGGCTAGACCTTGAGTCCGGACCCCACTGTTGCCAGACGAGAGCTGAGGCTCCAGGTCTGAGGGTCCGAGCCAGAGTCCTCTGACACAGAGGGGAAGTATGTGGGAGCTCACTTACCAGGAAGGGGGGTATCTGGTAGGCGACGGGTGGGCTTGCCTTGTGCCCCTTCGGGCCCGGCCCTCCCCACAGGGAGGGAGGGAGGGGCCTGGAATGGCAGGAGAGCCTGGCACTGCTGTATCTCCTGGCTCTTCAGTGTGGTAAGGCATCAAGAAATGGACGGGTCCAGAAACCCTGGGAAGCCCCTAAAGCTCCAGAGACTGGCTGGCTTCTCCCACTAACTGCAGACTGCTGTGATGGGAGTGGGGGAGGGGAGGGTGGCCCTGCTCTATTTTTACCTACTGTTTCAGAGGCAGTGGGGGCATTCAATGGACAGGGCAGGGGGAGCAAGGACTTCACAGGCCCTGCGATGTCCCCATGAGGCCCCAGGAGCAGGGACAGTGGGGAAAAGCTATTGGATGAATCCTATCATTTCACTGATGGAGGAAAACCAGTGGGGAAGGGCTGGGCCCAGGGCTGTGGCCTGCAGGCCACAGAGCTGGTGCTGCCACTTCTGGGTGTCCCCAGGTGGGTGTTACGAGGGGTTCAGTGTGGGTGCGTGGAGGACAGGCAACCCATGCAGAAGGAACAGCATCCACGAAGCTGGAACTCTTACAACTCCCCCCACCGCGGCCGCACTCTGGCCCTGTGAAATGAGGGAGTTGAACTAGATGCTCCGGGGCAACTGCACCCTGCTCTCTGTGTGCAGAAGCAGGAAACAGGAAGGGGGGGGGCAGGTGGGCCAGGCCTGAGGCAGAAATTCAGGGATCTGAGCTGGGTGCCGGGGTGGGGGCTGCTTGGCAGCTCAGCAGATGCCCAGGTCCAAGAGGGAGGCCCAGCCTCCACAGCACGCTGAGATGAGTGGCACTTTGAACCCAGTAGGGAGGCAGACACGGAGGGAGGCCCTGGGCTGGGCCCGGGGAAGTGGGGGTGGGCATGCCCCCCAGCAGCAGGGGAGGAGACCCAGTGGGCCGGCCTCTTCAAGACTCCCTAGAACCGAGTCTCCTTCCTCTTTCTTCTCCAGACCACTCTACCCTCCTACCGGTCGTCTGCAAGGAAATCCCTGAGGTGTACAGGGCTGGGGGGGCCAGGGGAAGGACCCCCAAGATTAAGACTGCCAGCTCGCAGGGATGCACAGCCGGGCAGCAGGGGCGGAGCCCAGGCTGGGTGCGGCTCGGCAGTGTTTGTTCCCTGCTTCCAGCCTGGCCTAGGTATACCAGAGCCTCCTGCCCTGCTCCTCCTCACAGGCAGCCCAACCCCCACCCCGGGCTTCTGAAGCCAAATGCACTCAAATTCCGCGGAATCAGAAAAAACACAAAGTCACACTCCAGCTAGGGCATGTAACTGCCTCTTCCCTCGCCGCCCGGAAGGGGGCGCAGGGGAGACAGGAACGCCCCCTGCTCTTAACAGACTGGAGGTCTCCGACCCCAGCGACCCTGGGGGGCTGTGCAGGCCGGTGGCTGGGGCAGCCTGGCCTGAAGGCTCTCACACTGTGGAGTGGATCGAGTGGTCAGGCACTGCTGCCCGCGGGCAGCCGAGCCGGGCAGGCGAGCCACAGCAGGGGGCCGGGGCACCATAAAGCCGCAGCTTTGCTGACTTTTGCCTTTTTTTGTTTGTTTGTTTAAAAAAGAGCTGAAGTGCCGTACTTTGCAGTTCTAGAATCCACAAGGTGGAGTACGTGTCCCCTCAAGGGTGCTCCTGGCTGGGCCGCCTCGGGGGCGGAGGTTTCTCAGGGCACTGGCGCATCCCGCGCACCCCCGCCGCCCGCGGTGCTGGCACTGAAGACAGGCCTCACGCCCCAGAACACAGCGGCTGCCTCCGGGCGCTCACTTCTCTTGGCTGGCCAGCCGCCCCCAGCCCCCCGCCCGCCCACCGCTCCGCGCAGCTCCCCAAGGCGCCCCCTGGCGGCCCTTCCGCTCCCGCCGGGCGCAGCGACCCCCGCTGGGAGGACCCCCAGCCCCAGCCCCTGCCCGAGAGCGGGGAGCAGGGGCAGCCCGGGCCCGGCCGCGCCCTGATTCCCCTGCAAGTCAAGGAAGCTCCTCGAGGCGGCCGTGGCGTCTCAACCGTTTATTTCTCGTGCGCGGGAGGGCGAGGGCGCAGAGGGGCAGAGGGCGGCGGGGCAGGCGGGGCCCGCGCGGCGCTCAGGCGAAGGTGGAGCCGTTCCAGCCCACGTTGGCCGCATTCATGTCGTAGTAGTTGATGTAGATCCTGCAGCGGAGGGAAGGAGGGAAGGCGGGCTAGGCGGGCTCGGCGGGCCGCGCGGCCCCGGGGCGCCCCCTCCGCCCCCCCCCCCCCGGCGCGCCCCGCACCTCTCACCTGTCGGGGCTGACGCGCAGGCGCTCGGACAGCAGGCCGCACAGCAGCTTGCTGTAGGTGCGGTTCTGCGCGCCGCCGATCTTGCCGATGCTGTGCAAGCTGCAGAGCGCGCACGGCTCGCTCGAGCCGCCGAACGCCATGATCTGGTCCGGGACCACGTGCACCGCGATGTACTGCGGGGAGGCGCGCGGTCAGCCCACGCGAGCCACCCCGCCGGCCCTCGGGCGCCCACCGGAGGCCCACCCTGCGGCCCCCCGCCCGCTCCCCGCAAACCTGGGCCGGCTTGCCCGTGGCCTGCGCCAGCTGCTGGGTGAGCTCCGAGAGCAGCCCGTCCGGCACGGAGGCGCGGGGCACGTTGGTGTTCACGACGAACATCGGCATGGTGGCTCTCGGACGGCGGCCCCGGAGCAGATGCGGGAAGAGCGGGGAACCTGAGCTACGTGACCTCCGCCGGCCCCGCCCCGGCCCCGCCCCCGGGCACGCCCCTCGCGCCGACGTCCCCAGGCCCGGCTCCGCCCCGGGCCCGCCCCTCGCGCAAGACGTCACCGCCCGTCACGTGCGTCCGGGGCGGTGCCCGGGCTCCCCGAGCGGGCCGGGCCGGGCCATGTGTACCGTCGGAGCCGGTCGTCGGCGCTGCGCGACACGTGTCCCGCCGCCATCGCTCGCCGCCGTCGCTTGCCGCATGCCCTCGCGAGCCCTTTCGCTCCGTCTGATGTGTCCTTGGAGGCGCTTTGTCAGAAGTCGGCGTGCGGCGGCGAACAGAGCCGCCCTGGGCCCCTGGCGCCCCAGGACCCCTAGGGCCCCCTGCCCAACACAGGAGGGGTACGCGTTGCCGCAGGTGGAAGGGGGCTGCCACGGCCCTGTCACCATCCGGTCCCTTCCCTGCACCAGCGCTGTCAAGTGGGCGAGGCGGGGAGCGGGAGATGAGGCACAGACCCAAGGCGGGCGCCCAGCTCGGTTTCTCAAGCCCGGGACCCTCGGCCGTCAGCCCCTCGGGGCGCCCTGCCCGCCTCGAACAGCCCCGTCACAGACTTTAGTGCCTCTTCCACCCGTGGGCGCCGCGCCTGCATGGGACTGAATCTCACATGGATGGGGAATGAGAGAATAGAGATAGCTATGACACAGCAGAGGGAGGACTGGTCGCTGGCCACGGGGCAAGGAGGGGCCCGCAGGCCCTCCCACCAGAGAGCGGAATGTCCACCCCTCCTGCCACTCAGGCCGCCGCCGGGTCGGGGCGCCATGCCGCGGAGCTGCCCCTCGGGTCCTCAGGCAGAGTGCACTTGGCCAAGTCCTCTGCCCTCAGAGGCGCTCACTCTTGGTCTTTGGCATTTGCAGTCCGGTTGGGGCGGCACAGCACACGCCCGCCTTGGCCGTGGCAATGGCCTTGCAAGGCTGCTGGTGGCTGTGGGAGCTGTGTGCCACCAGCCAGCCTCCAGGCAGGTGGTCTCCTGGGCTCAAACCCACTGTCCCTGTGGGCGGGGCTCTGCACCACTGCCACATCTCCAGCCACCCCATGTCCAAAGCCAAGCACGCGAGTTTTTCTCCATGAATGACGGCCAGCTGGTGGAGTGCGCCTCCCTGCACTGTCCCTTTGTCCTTACTTTGCTCCTCTCTCCTCTGCCTCAACCATGTGGTCTGCGACGGTCCCACCCAGTGGGGGACAGCAGCTGCGGCCACTGACTTGCCCCACCCAGTGAAATGGGAGCAGAGTGACTGACTGGTGAGGCCAGTGCCGTGCAGCTCTGGACGTGAGCCTCTGTGAGTGTCGGGCGGTTAACGTGGCCTAGGGGCACCTGCCCTCGCCAGGGCAGCCTCAGAGGCATTTGCCGGACATCTCCCCTCCTCCTGCCCGGCCGGCCTCACTCACCTTTTTGTTGTTGTTGTTGTTGTTCTTGTTTTCATTTGTTGTTGGAGGTCTCGCGACTGCTGGCTCACTGCCCCGGTGGCCAGGCCAAAGCCAGGAGCCAGGAACTGCATCGGGTCACTGCCCACGTAGGCAGCAGGCATTCAGGCGCTTGAGCCCTCCTCTGCTGCTTCCCCAGGCGTGCATTAGCAGGAGGTTGGATCGGAAGTGCAGTACGGAGCGCAGGTGTCAGTGGTGGGTCCACCCCTGCCTCTTCTTAGAAGGACATCTGATCAGGCGACGGGATGCCTAGTCCCACCCCTACGAGCTTGGCTGGGTGGCTCCCCTCCCTGCGATGCGTTTCCCCACCTGTAACTGGATAACAAAGGCATCTACCTTACCGCAGGGTGGTGCAAGGGCCCTGTGGCCCACATGTTGCTAATAGCCTCTGATAGGAAAGGGGGAATAGTCAGGGGGCCCTGTGGGGCCGGCCTCCCTGCACCTCCCTCCATGTTCTCTTCCCTCCAGTGCCATGCTCCTGGCTCCTGGCTCCTGGCTCCTGGCTCCTGGCTCGGCCCTGGGTCTGAGCTGCAGTCTGCTACACTTCCCCTCGCCTGACTCCAGCTTCCTGTACAGACCTCAGCAGAGCCTTAATTCCTTTGGATGCCTGGGAGCCTCTCTGGCTCAGGTCCCACTTGTGACCTCGGGGCGGGCTCCAGGTTTCTATCTGTGAATGAATGCCTTGTAATGAGGCAGTGAGTGCCAACAAAGGGGGACAGTCTCTGCTGTCTGGTTACACCTGTGCCCTCACCCCCCGTTAGGTTTGCTTCAAGGCACAAGGTACCTGGCAGATGTAATCGGGGTTACACACCCTTGCATGGGAAGGTTATTCTGGGTTATGTGGCTGGGCCCAGTCTAATCATGTTAAGTCCCTGAAAGCAGAGAATTTTCTCCACCTGGGGTCTAATGGTGCAGCAGCAGGAGCCAGAGTGGTCCAAAGCGGGACAAGGACGTGGTGTGGTGTGGCATTGTGTGGTGCGCCCTGCCTGGCTGTGATGAGCAAGGGGCCAGAGCCCACCGTGGGCCAGCCACAAGGAGCTGAATTCTGCCGACAACCCGAATGAACTTGGATGTGGGTCCTGCAGCTCAGGTGACCTTCAGACACCCTGCCTCCGGCCGTCTGGAGCCTCGGGCAGAAGATGGAATTGCATTGTGCCGGATTCCTGGCCCACGGCAGCTGTGAGATAATAAATGTGTGATGTGTTAAGTGACTTCATTTGTGGTGGTTTGTTATGGGAGCTTTTGGCCTCTCTAGGCACTCAGACATTGCCTACCGGTAATACGGCCACGGTCTGTGCAGTGTGTGGGCACCCACCTTGCCGATGGAGGCACCATCCCGCCCCCTGCCTGAAACTTGACCTGGGTCCCTGGATTTGTAGCAGGTGTTGGGTGCCAGTGAGCTGGAAAACCCAGGCAGGGGTAGGGGAGTGGAAACCCTCAAAGGAATCCGGGGCTGTTGCTGTGGATTCATTCTGAGAGGAGAAGCGTGGTGGGGGCAGGAGGTGCAGAGTCAGGACAGACACCAGGAGTTGGGTGAAAGCGGGCCAGAGGTGAGCAGCCCGCAGACTTGTTTATTTCAGTTGGCGCAGCAGCTTATATAGCTGAGGCAGCCAATCTGGTCAAGGGGTGGTTTATGGCGTAACCAATCACAGCCTGTTGCCAAGCGGGTTCTGAATCCATTTCCCAAGTAACTGATGCTCACTTGCCAGTGCCATCTTGGCACAGCCTTCTCATTCCAACACACACGGCTCTGCCCAGGCCCAGTCTTTTAGCTGCCTTCAGTTTACACAAGTCCCCGTCTGCCCAAGGTACTGTATGGCAAGGGTTCTCTGTCTCCCACCTGGGTGGCAGGGACTCAAGTACTTAAGCCATCAGCAGGAAGCTGGAATCAGAAGCAGAGGCAGCACTGGTGCCCGGGTGCTCTGATCTAAGGTGTAGTTGTCTCAAGGAGCGTCTTAACTGCTGCACCAAATGCCCGCCCTTATCAGGGTCTTTCAGGTGTGGCCCAGGTGGGGCCGCTGGCTGGGGCAGGCTGCTGAGCAGACGGAGGGAGGGGAGCCAGCTGCCGGCTGAGGAAGACGCCAATGGATGGGCAGCCAGCCGTCCACCCGACCATCTCTCTGGGCAGGATGTGAGTCACCTGCTCTTCCCCTTGGCTGCTTCTCCCTGGCCCCCTGCACACAGTGCCCCTTCCCCAGCCACACTGCGCCAGGCACCCCCACATGCAGCCCTGAGCTCTATCTGTCCCCAGCTGTCGGAGGCCACCCGACAAACCACATGGAAACACGCAGCACTCAGTCGATTCATCACCACGTTTATTGCCTCATTGCGTTCCAAGCCAAAGTAGGGGGCCCGGCGATGAGGGACTGGAGGCAGTCTCCCTAAGGAAACCCTTCAGTCTCCAGCCCCGAGCACACAGAAAGACAAGGATATATACCCCAGACCCCATACAGATAACATTCATTGTGTGCAATCATGCATAGCACAGGAATAGAGCAAGTTTACAAAGTAGCAATGATCAGGGTACAAGCTCTGCAGATAGAGCAAAGAACATCATAAACCTTCATCAGAAGTCACATCCTGCCTGCAGGAATATGGGACGAAAAGTCTTGGAAACAGGATTAGATAAGGGACAGCCTCAGCCTGCTGCATCTCATGTCGGGCCAGGGCCACTGGCCCTGACACCCAGCGCCCCAGTCCCTGTGCTCATGTCCGGGGCACTGAGTGTTGAGGTTGATTCGTTCTTTTTTTCTTTTTTTTAACAGGCAGAGTGGATAGTGAGAGAGAGAGACAGAGACAAAGGTCTTCCTTTTTGCCATTGGTTCACCCTCCAATGGCCACTGCGGCTGGCGCATCATGCTGATCCGAAGGTAGGAGCCAGGTGCTTATCTTGGTCTCCCATGCGGGTGCAGGGCCCAAGGACTTGGGCCATCCTCCACTGCCTTCCCGGGCCACAGTAGAGAGCTGGCCTGGAAGAGGGGCAACCGGGATAGAATCCAGCGCCCCAACCCGGTCTAGAACCCAGTGTGCCAGCGCCGCAAGGCGGAGGATTAGCCTGTTAAGCCTCGGTGCCGGCCCAAGGTTGATTCGTTCTGAGAGGAGGAGTGTGGTGGGGGCAAGAGACGCGGAGTCACCACACAGACCCTGGGAGTCAGGTGAAAGCAGGATAGAGGCAAGCAGCCCGCAGACTCATTTATTTCTGTTGGTACAGCAGCTTAAATAGCCAAGGCAGCCAATCTGGTCAAGGAGCGGTTTATGCCCTAACCAATCACAGCCTGTTGCCAGGCAGGCTCCATTTGCCATGTGGTTTCCAAAGCCATCCAATCAGAGCCTGTTACCAGGCAGGCTCCGTTGCCAGGTGGGTTTCAAAGCCATTCCTGAGCAACTGACGCTGGCTTGCCAGCGGCCATCCTGGCATGGCCTTCTCATTCCACCACTGCTGAGTGTGGGGAAAGTCGAGGTACAGACAACTCCGCTCTCCTGCAGTTGTGGAAGATGGCTGGGGGGGAGGGGGAATCACCCCTTCTGGTGACCCCGACCCGGCCCACCCATGTGCAGACTACAAAGAGGGGTGTCTGCCAGGAGACCCCCCCAGCATCTTCCCTCTGGAGGCTGGGCGCACATGCTTCAGAGGGCAGGCTCCGGCTCGGGGCGGCCCCACGATGCAAGATGTTGGGCGGAGTGGGCAGGGCTTTCTGCCCTGAGTTGCGTTGCTGGCTTCTTCACTGCAGAGGCAGTGAGTCCTTTCCCATGGACGGGTGTGGAGCGCGCGTGAGACAAGGGCCACGTCCCAACACGCAGGAGGGGCTGAAGTCCGTGCCACCTGATCTTCCTGCAAGGCAGCCAGGTGTCCCAGAGCGGGAAATGGACTACTGGATGAAGACCCTGACGGTGGGCATCGAGGTGGAGTGGGAGACTATGTCCCTGCCCACTGCTTGCCAGCACGCTGCTTGCGAGCCTGGCCCATGGGCGGGCTCCAGGGGGCTGCACCTGGCTCAGGTTTATAGTCAGCGGCCTGACTTAAAGGCAGTGCGGCGTCCTGAGTCCTGGGCTGCTGCTCAGAAACCTGCCCTCCTGGGACTCAGAGGAGCATCCGCCACACACCTTGAGGTCACCGGAGAGACATGGATGCATGGGAGTGCAGACGGAGGCCTGTCCACACTGATTACTGTCCCCATGGCGCCACCGGCCACAGGTCCCCAGCAGAGCCTGGAGACAGCGAGCAGGGTGGTCCAGGAGCAGGCCCTCAGCATGCACTGAACCTGCCCCCGCCTTGATCCTGCAAGTCCCAGCCTCCAGAACTACCAGCAATAAACTTCCGTTGCTTATAAAGCACCGGTGGATGGGACTGTGTTACCGCCACGCAGACACTCAAGAAAGGAAAACATCCACACAGCAGTTTGTGTAGGAACGTCCCCAGCAGTTTTATTCAGGGACAACCCAAATGTGCACTGGCAGGTAAACAGATAGACATCCACACAGGGGCTAGCTACTCAGTAATACAGAGAAATGCATTCGACCACATGCAACAACACGCATGAGCCTCCAAAAGCCAGACACTCACATGCCTCCGCACAGCGGGGATTCACATGACAGCAGCCTGGTTTCCGGGGCTGGGGGTGGAGTGGGGCCCTGGCAGCCCAGGGCGGGATGGTGCCTTCAGGGTGATGTGACCCTGTTGTCTCGATGGGGCAGGTGTTCCACGGCTATGCCCAGCTGTCAGAACTCATCAAGCGCAGGCTTGGGTGGAGACGGGGGACTGCATGCAAATTAGGCCTCTATAAAGTTGTGACAGGAACCAGCTCATCTGATGGTCCATTTCTGATCCTGCTCCCCCAAACACACACAGCGCAGGCCTCCCTGCTACACCGGCCTGCTACTGTTCGTCCTTGCCTCCCACTGAACTGCCTTCAGACCTGGGCCGCAGGCTGGCTCACCACTGATGGCTAAGCACCTGGCACCGTGGCCACACACCCCCGCACACACCAAGCAGGAGTGCATGGGTGGTGGCAGCCCAGACACTGGGCAGCACTGGCGTGGGCCCACGCCGTGCCTTCTGGGCTAGAGCTCCGTGAACTGAAGGACCTCTGGGCCCCTCCACCTGGGGTCCCTGGGGAAGTTGAGTCTGTGCAGCTCCTGGGTGATCTCCAGGAAGCTCTTGCCTTTGGTTTCAGGAAGGAACAAGCCGGTGTAGACGGCCCCACACACGCAGACGGCGAGGAAAGGGACGTAGATGAAGTGGGACAAGCCCTCCTGTGGGTGAAGAGAGACCCTAAGACCTGGTGTGCCTCTTGGCCTCCAAAGGAAAGGCCTGGAGACCAGGGGGAGGGGCCGGCTCCTTTCTCCCAGGACCCCTCCCCCACGGAGGCCTCCAGGGTTCTTAGGCTGACAGGGGCCCCGCCGGAGACAGGTGCCACAGGGCAGGGCAGGCTTACCATGAGGAAGGGGAACCCCAGCCCCAGCAGGAAGAGCATGGTCCACAGGAGCACCCCATACACCGCGTAGGCAGCAGGCCGGGCAGTCTGGTCAAACAGTTCAGTGGCCAGGATGCCTGTCACTCCAGCTGCAAGAGGCGGGGACAGGAGCAGGACTGGAACAGACCCTGGGGCGCTCCTCCAGCCACTCTCTCCCCTCCCAGGGGCCTGGGCACAGGTGGGCTGCCGGGCCCGGCTCCCCCATTCATCCAGGGTGCCTTTGGCAAGACCAGAAGCCCAGAGACCCTTGGGCTACTCACCAGGGCCAATGCCAAAGCTGAGAATGAAGCCAAAGACACAGGACATGGCCAGGTAGGGCATCCAGGGGTAGGAGTCCTGCCACGGGTGGGGTGGGGTGAAGCGAAGGAGGAAGCGGCCGCCCCCTCCCTCCCAGCCCCTCCCCTTATCCCTAGCTACCTGCAGGCACAGGGCGGCCGTGAAGACGCTCCCCCAGCAGGTCATGAGGCAGTAGCCCGCCATGAGCAGCACACGCCGGCCCACCCTCTCCACCACCGCACTCTGCGAAGAAAGCCGGAGTGCTCAGACACACAGGCGCACTGGGGGCCCTGGGTTCGGCGGCAGAGGACGCTAAGGGCGCTCGTGGGGAGCTGCATCACATCGTGCACTCCCCAGAGGACCTTGGCCAATCCCATCTCAGAACGGTGGGGCGAGTGCCCGGCAAACAGCAGGCGCTCAATCAGTGCTTGTTGGCTGAGCCGAAAGGGCCGGGTCCCCCCACCCCTACCCCCGGCAGGGCTGCTGGACGCGAGGACTCACACTGACGAGAGAGGCGAGCAGCTCGCAGGCGCCGGTGCCCACGAGCGCGTAGGAGATCCTGTGCTCCGGCATCCCCGCGGCGCGGAACACTGCGGACGCGTAGGCGTACACCTGCGGGGAACGGGCGTGGGTGGCGCTCAGGCTCCCGCCCCCGCCGCCGGCCCCCGCCGCCGCCCGCGCCCCGCGCCGCACCGAGTCGTTGCCGCACAGCTCCATGGCGCTGCCCAGCACCACGAGGCTCACCACCTGCCTCCGCAGCGCCGGGTCGCCCAACAGATGCCACGGGCGCCGCGGGCCGCCGGCCCCGCAGGCAGCCCGCTCCTCCCGCAGCTCCACCAGCTCCTCCTCCACGTCCTCGGAGCCCCGTAGCCGCCGCAGCGCTGGAGGGAGCGGGGCCGGGTAAGGGGGCCGCCCCGCCACCGCCCGTACCGCTAAGGTCCCCCAAGAGCGCCCCCTTCCCCTCCCCGCCTCCAGTGCAGCTTCAGCGGGACGTCGTGGGTGGGGAGCACACGGCCATTGTCGCTCCCCGCCCCTCACCCCTCCGCGTAGGCAGCCCTCGGTTAGGCCGCGGGCCCAGCGCACTCTGCTCGCTCTAGTCTCGTCCCCACGGGAACAAACTGGCTAGGCCCTGGGGTCCTAGGAGGAGATGCGAGACGTGTGCCCGGCTGTGACTTCCGGGCTCAGAGGCCCCTGGGGGGTGTTAGGACAGAGGGAGACAGCTCTGAGTTGGCACCAGGCATAGCCACGCTTACAATGGGCACCTGCGACACAAAGGTGCTTCAGTAGGTGCATGGAAATGGAACTAAAAGACACGTTTATTTGGGTGCAAAAAAGTTTTTTTTTGAAATCTATGCATAGGAGATCTTCAAAAACTTTATGAAAAATGCGTATCAAGAACAAATTATGCATAGAGTTCAAGATTTTTGGTATCAAATGTACTTTTTTTTTTTTGACAGAGAGAGAGAGACAGAGAGAAAGGTCTTCCCTTTGCCGTTGGTTCACCATCCAATGGCTGCTGGGGCAGGCGCACCGCGCTGATCCGAAGGCAGGAACCAGGTGCTTCTCCTGGTCTCCCGGCGCCCCGACCGGGACTAGAACCCGGTGTGCTGGCGCCACAAGGCGGAGGATTAGCCTATTGAGCCGCGGCACCGGCCCAAATGTACCTTTTATTTTCATTTTCTACTAGCTTTAAAATTCTTTTTTTTTTTTTTAATTTGAAAGGGAGAGAGAGAGAGAGAGGGAGAAAGAGAGAGAGAGATCTCCTGTCTGGTGGTTTGCTCCCTAGATTCCTGCAACAGCCAAGACTGGACCAGGTCAAACAGGAGGTTGGAACCCAATCCAAGTGTTGCACGTGTGGGTGACAGGGACCCAAGCACCAGGGCCATCACCTGCTGCTTCCCAGGGCGTGCATTAGCAGGGAGCTGGATTGAGAAGCCGGGACTCGAAGTGGGCACGCAGGCAGCAACTTAACTGCTCTGCCGTGCGCCTCCCTGCCTCAAACCTGCTGAGGCCCCCTCACCTAGAGTGCTGGGTTCTAAGAAGAGGCAGAGAGCCCTTAGGAAAAGTGGAACCCCATGCTACGTGGTGCAGTAGCCTGGAAGGAAGGAAGCAGTAGACCGAATGCTCACTTAGGAATCCGAGCAGAAACCTCCGAGCGCAGCAAACGTGAACTGAATATTCTACCCTTACCACGAGGTGACACCAGATGGGCGCTCAGAACACTGGCCTGTGTGCAAGCAGGATTCAGAAGGGACAAAGTCCAGTTAAATTTAGCACATCCCAGAAGTTGCTAGGTTAGCTTAAAAAAAAAAAAAACCACCTGATTCCCATCTGTAGCCTCTCCAGAAGTGTCCATCTGAGGGCAAAGCTCACACCGGAGCACAGCCAGGAAGCCACAGCTGCAGAGTCAAGGCTTAAAGCAGAGCCTCATGTACCCTCAGAGGTGAAAGGGGGAGCAATCAGAAGACCGGAGGGCACTGGAAATGCCCAGAGGCCAGCACAGGACTCGGGTCCTTGCTCAACAGCAGTGGTGGGTGTGGCTTGCTGGGACAGAGACCAAACACACAGAAAACCCATCTGGTTTTTCAGAAAGCTGTACTGGCGAAACCTCCACCAGCCTGCGTGAAAAGAGACTGAAGCAGGTGGACATTGTATACAGACTTTTGTGCCCCAGCTTTGTAGAGACAGGAAGCAGGTGCTGTCTTCTGGAAGGGTCTGGAAGGGTCAGGAAGGTGAAGGAGAAGGGAGAACTGCTGGGAGGGCTACACTGGAGCCCCGGAGAAGTGCAGGCCAGGAGTCGCTCTCCGGGGGCGGAGCCAGCATGCCATCCAGGAACACACACACACACCCCTGGCCGTGTGCTCCCAGGGGCACCTCAGAGTCCCTGTGGCTCGGGGACTCTCCGTACACTTCCCTTGCCCGCCTCGATGTGGTCTCCTTGTCTCACCTGACTTGTGTTCCCAGGCCCCTGGTCTCTGGATCAAGAGAAGGTACGTACATGAAGGGCAGGTGTTTAGCCTACAGGTTAAGAAGCCATTTACAGGGGTCGGCACTGTGGTGCAGTAGGTTAACGCCCCAGCCTGAATCGCCCCGGTTTGAGTCCTGGCTGCTCCATTTCCGGTCCAGCTCTCTGCTATGGCCTGGGAAAGCAGTAGAAGATGGCCCAAGTCCTTGGGCCCCTGCACCCGTGTGGGAGACCTGGAAGAAGCTCCTGGTTTTGGATCAGCACAGCTCCAGCCATTGCAGCCAATTGGAGAGTGAACCAGCAGATGGAAGATCTCTCTTTCTCTCTCACTCTCGCTCTCTCTGCCTCTCCTCTCTTTGTGTAACTCAAGACTTTCAAATAAATAAATCTTAAAAAAAAGAAGGCATTTACTAATACCTGCGTCCGTACTGGAGCCCTGGGTTCCATCCCCAGCTCTGGCTCCTGACTTCAGCTTCCTGCGAACGCAGATGCTGGGAGGCAGCAGTCATGCTTCAAGGGGTTGGGTTCCTGCTGCCCACATGGGAGTCCTGGATTGAGTTTCTGGCTCCTGGCTTTGGCTGACCCAGCCCTGGTCATTACAGCCATTTGTGGGCCTCCAGAGTAGTGCTCTCTCTCTCTCTCCCTCCCTCTCAAATTTTAAAAAGACATATTTAGACTTAATGTGATCTTAGGATCCAGGACCTCAAGCCCGATACCATGACTGGATGAGACCCTGGAGACCCGAGGGTGGGACTAGACACACGGGGAGAGACACCATTGGCCACGGTGGTGAGATAATTAAGGGGCCCTGGCCTTTGCCCCTCCCCCACGTCCTTGCCTCCACGGAGTGGGAGGATGTGCCATGAACCGTCCTTCTCTAGACTTTGCACTCAGCAGCGAGATGCCCCTTGGCCAGTGGAATGTTTTGGGCGCGAGGGAAAGGTGGTGGAAAGTGCTTGTGCCCCTGGATTTGCCTGCGTGTGCCGCTGCCACCACGACCCTTCCTAGGCTAGCCTGTCGGGGCCAAGGTCAAAGGAGAGGCAAGGACAGCAGAGCCGCACGGCTGCAGCCCAGCCCAGCGGGCCGCAGCACAGCTGTCTGACGAAGACACTCATCAGCCACTTGGTGCCAGGCAGTGAGGTCTGGCACCGGCGTTTTACCTTGTGTTGCAGGTGTGGCTCTTCTGCGGGGATCCCTGGATGGCAGTGGCTGGGTCTGACCTGCCCCAACCCCTCGGATAAAGAGTTTTCTGGATGTGTGGACAGGTCGTGGCACTGGGGCACAAAGAGAAGGATGGCCTTGCTGCGGCAAGGACTCCCAAGAGACAGGGGCCCAGACGCTCCCCTTGGCCAAGGGCAGCGACTCACCTGCCAGGCAGGCCTTGGTGTCTCCGCGGTCAATGAGGAGGTAGCGCGGGCTCTCGGGAAGCAGGGGAAGGGAGCCAAGCTGGAGGAGCCCGGGCACCACGCAGCTGGCCAGCAGCAGGGGCCAGGCCTGTGGGCCACCCAGGAGCTCCCTGGGGAGACAGAGGAGAGGCTGGGTCAGGTGCTTCCTTGCCACGACTCTGCCCACCTGCCCCCTAACCCCTTGCCTACCCACCAAGCTGCCTTCAAAGGACCTGCACTGTCCTATGCTTCTTCCTACCCAGCTCTACGTCTGGACGTGAAGATACCTCCCAGCCAGGCAGAGGGCCCCTGCTCCCCTCGTCCCTACAACTAGCCTCCCCAGGGGTCTCAGCTCTGCCCCCTCCTCTGTTCTCTCTTCTTAAAGCTCCAGCCATTAACCCCTTGTCTGTGAGCACCCATGCTCTGTTCCCTGAACTGCAGAGCCTGGGCAAAGGTGATTCACACTAGAGTGTGGTTGGCTGATACCTGTGTGGTGTGTTGGCCAGGGCTTCATTGCTTTCGTGCAAAGAAGCCACACCTCAATCTACCCATCGGGCAGGGGATAAATGCAGGTGAAGACAGGCTTCCCCCACCCCCCCAGCATCCCTAGAACCACTTGGTGCCCCCAGAGGAGGGGTGCTTACCTGAGTCCCACGACCTGTCCCATCATGATCCCCAGGGCCGTGAAGACGGCTGAGGTCATGGCCACGGCTCCTCGGAGCTCCTTGGGGGCACTCTCTCCCAGGTACATGGGCTGGACGTTCATGCTCACACCTGGACGGGTGCACAGAGGGGGCGTGTCAGCTGCAGGTGCAGCCCTGGATGCCTGGCCTCGCTCGGCAGGCACCACACAGCCCCTGGTGTGCTGGGCTCTGGCCTCGAGGGCCTCTCCCTCACAGTGTGGGGAGATCACCTCCCCTTCCCTTTTTAAAAATTTATTTGAAAGAAAGAGAGAGAAAGGGAGGGAGAGAGAGAGAGAGAGGGAGAGGGAGAGAGATCTTGCATTCACTGGTTCACTTCTCAGATGGTCGCAACAGCTGGGCTGGGCCGGGCTGAAGCCAGGAACCAGGAGCTTCGTCTGGGTCTCCCACGTGGTGACAGGGACTCAATCACTTGGGCCATCCATCCTCTGCTGCTTTCCCAGGCACATTAGCAGGGAGCTGGATCCGAAGTGGAGCGCCCAGGCAGACAAGAACCACTGCCCATATGGTGCCACGGTGTTAGCCCCTCAGCTCCCTTCCTGGTCGGTTGCTAGAGCCCCCCTCCCACCCCGTGTACAGAGCTCTTTGTAGATCCTGCTGCTGGGACAGGCATGAAGGCCTCCCAGGGGGCTGGTGGGGCAGGAAGCAAAGGGCGGACGCAAGTCCCTGGGGCTCAGGAAGCCAAGGCTTACACTGGCTGCTCCTGCTGCGGCTGCCTACTCACTCCTCTTCTCCCCTCCCCCCCCCCCTTCCTTCCATTTATTTGAAACAGAGTTCTTCTGTCTTCTGGTTCACTCCCCAAGTGCAACAACCAGGGCAGGGCCAGCCAGAAGCCGGGAGCTCAGAAGTCCATCCAGGTGTCCCCATGTGGGTGGCAGAGACCCAATCAGCTGCTGCCTCCCAGGGTGCACGTGAGCAGGACGCTGGACTTGAAGTGGAGCTGAGACCGGAACCCAAGCTCTCCAGCCTGGGGTGCAGGGCCCAGGCAGCGTCAAGCACTGCACCGGCCGTCTGCTCTAGGATCATCTTTCTACGGCCGCATGTGTCTGTCCCAGGAGACTCTGAAGATCAACTATTTGTAGTCATTTTTGCAAAAACAAAGGCGTGCATGAATGAAAGGTGGATCGAATTAGGAGACCCCCGGAGGAAGGAAAGAAAGGGGTGGATGCGCGGACAGGAGGCGGCCGTACCTGCGCTGACGCCCACGAGCAGTCTGCCCAGCATGATCATCTCAAAGGAGCCCGCTCGGCGGCTGAAGCCAAACAGGACAGCTGCAGCCACCGTGCAGAGGTCATTCACCAGCAGGGACCTCTTCCTGCGGCAGGAGGCAGCAGTGAGGTGGGCGCTGGTTCAGTGCATGGGGCCCTCCCTGATGACACACACAGGCTTGTGTGTGATATGCGTGTGGTGTGCAGTGTGTCATGTTAGGTGTGGTATGGTGTTTGTGTGGGTGATGTGATGTATGTGTGGTGTGTGTGTATAATGTGTGGTGTGTGTGTGTATGATATGTGTGCACTGTGTCTGCAGTGTCTGGTGTGTGTGTATGGTATACATCTGTGCTGTATATGCAGTGTATGTGTGTGTGTAGTATGCACCTGTGGTCTGTGTTCATGGTGTATGTGGTGTGCACCTGTGGTGTACGTCTATGGTATGTATACAGTGTGTCTGGGGTGTGCACCTGTTGGGGGTGTGTGTGTATGTGCACTGTCTGGTTGTGGTGTGCACCTGTGGTGTATGTCTGTGGTGTGTATGCAGTGTATGTATGTGGTGTGTGTTTATGGTATGTGTAGTGTGTGTGTGAATGTGGTATGTGTCTGCGGGGTGTGTGTGTGCAGTGTCTTGTGTCTGTGTGTCTGTGGCATGTGTTATGGTATGTGTGTGATGTGCATGCAGTATGAGTTATGTGTGGTATGTGTCTATGGTATACATGCAGTGTCTGTGGTGTGCATGCAGTGTGGGGGGTATTGTGGTGTATGTGTGTCTGTGGTGGACCTGTAGTGTGTAAGCAGTATGTGTGTGGTGTCTGTAGTGTCTATGTCTGTGATTTGTTTGTGGGCAGTGTATGTGTCTGTGGTGTGTGTGTATGGTGTGTGTCTGTGTGGTGTGAGTGGTGTCTGTGTATGTGGTGTGTGTATGGTGTGTGTTTAGTGTGTGTGGTGTCTGTGTATGTGGTGTGTCTATGGTGTGTGTTTGGTGTCTATGGTGTGTGTGTGGTGTGTGTCTATGGTGTGTGTGAACTATTTCCAGGTGTCAAAGCTCTGTACCTGGGAGTGACCGTGACCATCACAGCCGGGTCTAGGCTCACTTGTGGTTTGCCTAGGGGAGGACCCTCCCACTCTAACCCTGACAAACCCAAATCCCTCTCCTTTCTGCCTGCAATGACAGAATTTACATCTTAGGACTTTCTCCCTTCAGACTCAGCGCTGTTCTCCCCAGATTCCTTTGTAAAACGAAGGGACTAATGCACTTTTCTTGGGCTCACTAAAATCCTAGGGGGAGGAACAGGAACTTAGGGTGGAAGGGCAGGCCAGGTGCAAGCCCTCCCGTCTCCTCCATGTCCACAGCACCACTTCTCAGACCCTTCAGGATGGCCTGTGTGCCAGCGCCCTGGCCAGCGGCACAGATGCAAGCTGAGGAGGGGACCATGGGAATTCACCTGCTCTGCCACGGGGCAGTGTCAGCTTTGGGTTCCTGATCCTGAGCTCAGAAGTGCCACACGGCTTGCCCATGACTGCCCACTGTGCTGGCAAGCACACTGAAGCCACAGGGGGCCGGCCTTCTGCCCAAAGTCAACAGCACGCCAGTGACACGATGTGAACCCAGGCTCAGGTCTCCTGGGTCTCCTGTCACCGTTATGAACTTGGACTGGCCGTAAGTCCAACTGTAATCAACAACGACCATAACACGGTGGTAATAATGACTTCCACATCCTCCTCCCTCCCACTCCTCCCCCGGCATGGTCAGGTGACCCAAGGTGGACCAGTAGCAACACATCTCCCTGGAGCCTGGCTCTTGGATGATGATGACGTCAGAGATGGCATGTGGCTGGGGCTGAGAGCCCTAAAGGCTCCCTGCCCAAGGAAAGCCCCAGTGCTGGCTGCTGAGAGCTGCTGCCCTTCAAGCCCTAGCATTTAAGCACTTCCTTCCTTTGTATGACGTGGCCCATATCCTCCCTGTTATTACAGTTTTTAAAAGATTTCTTTATTTGAAAGGCAGAGCTACAGCAGTCTGGAAAAAGAGAACTTCCATCCACGCGTTCACTATCCAAATGACCACAACAGCCAAGTCTAAGCCAGGATGAAGCCAGGAGCCAAGAACTCTATCCAGGTCTCCCAAGTGGCTGGCAGGGCCCAAGCACGTGGGGCACCATCCTCTGCTGCCTTCCCAGGTGCATTAGCAGGGAGCTGGATTGGAAGCAGAGCAGCTGGGCGAGCCACAAACCGGCACCCATATGGGATGCCCACATGCCAGCCCCAGTTGTTATAGATTCTGGATTCGTTAGCATCACTCTGTTGTCTGCTATCCCAGAAGTGCCCGATACATGAGAAAAAAGCAGAGCTCTGGGGAAGGTACTCCTTCGATGTTGGATAGCATCTGGAGCCAGCAGTCAGGAGTCCTGGCTTTCTCTCCTCTACCAAAGCTCCCTGGAAATGGGACCCCCTCTCCCCAAGTGAAGCCACAGCAGAGTGAGAGTGAGGAGCGGCTCTGGGCCGTGCACCTGCTGCACCACACAGGAAGAACCTACCTTCCCAGCGTGACGGCCAGGTGTCCCGCCAGGAGCGCCCCTAAGAGGCCCCCCAGGGGATAAAGGGACACGATGATGGACCACACCAGCAGGATCAGGCGGTCAGGCAGTGGCTCACCAGTGCGCACCTGCCACGTCTCATTGGTGAATTCCTGAATGTACTGTGGACAGAGATGCCAGTCAGTGTTCTGGGGACAGGGACGAGGGGGCAGTGTTGGGCAAGACACAGCCCTCTCCCTCAAGGGGCCCTGGCCTCTGCAGGGCAGGCACCAGATCTGCCGAGCCGCACAGTGCTCTGTGGGGCAGGAACCGACTGGCCCGAGTCTCTCCTAAGTGCAGGGCGCCAGGCCGGTTTCTCTGCCCCAGGCAATATTTCCCATAGCGTGGTGCTGGCCACTCTCCCTTGACCCATCTCTGGGAAGACACCGGGCCTCCACACTCACACCACACCTCCTCATGGCAAAGGTATGGCAGTTGCCCACACTGAGCTACAACTTAATCTCATTCTGGAAACCGAACCAAACATGTTTTTCTTTTGCTTTTTCAGGTCTGAGGACCACTGGGCGTGTGACTGACTGGAGTCCCTTGGCAGGATACTTTGCATCTCTCAGATCCCCGCCGGTCCATATCTGGCAGTGGCTTCGTGTTGCAGAACGTCCGGCTGTGCCCTGCTCTTGAGGTGGTGCCATCAGGCAAGCGTCCCAGGGACCGATGACCGTTCTCAGACTTCGGCCCCTGGCTCAGCAGCCCGGCCTCCGTAAGAACCCCGGGCCGCCCTCACTGGCCAGGACAGCAGTCCTCCAGGTGGGCCATCTGCTGGCGCCCTCGTCGGTAGACAGATTAAACCTTTCTCAAACCTGGTCCTTGGCCTTTTGATTCAGCACCAGGAACAGAGTGACATTATATCTATACTGCTCCCAAGTCCTAGGGCCCCAGACCCCACATGACTGCTCCCCACCCCCACTTCAGCTAATTACAGGCCCAGGCCTCCCACATTCTGACCAACTGGCTGTAAGCAGGGGGGGGGGGGGGTGTCCTCGAACCATCTTCTTGGGTTCCAGCTGGGAGAACCGAAGACTAAGCTGTATTTTTGTACCCCTTTGGAGTCACTGCCACCTTTCTCACCCCAGCTGTGCCCCTACCCACACCTGTGAGCAGGCTTCTGTTGAACTTGGCCAGTGGGGAGCATCAGCAGGACCGCAGAGAAGGCGGGGGAGAGGGATGGGGAGGGGGAGTTGTTCCTTTGGTTCCTCCCCACCCCCGTGAGGTCACCTAAGGTTGCCGTGACCCTGGCCAATAGTCACTAGGGCTCTGCTCTTTCCCGGCTTTGGTAACTGTGCCTCCCGGGTGTCCCTCCATGGGGGGTGGGGCGTGGGGGTGACGGATCTGCACTGCCTGACTCTCCATGTCCACGAGCGTTCTCCAGGTGCCCTCAATCCTTCTGTGAACCGTCTTGCTGAATACGAATCACACACGGGAGACCATGGCTTTGGGCTAGGCTCCCGCCCCGCGCCAGCGGCAGGGGTGTCATCAAGCCAGGACGAGGGAGCACATGTGGTCTCAGCGGAGGACGCAGAGCCCTGTCCCAGCCCACAGGCACCTCGGGGACACCCCAGAGGAGAGGGACACATGGGAGCAAGCGCCACCCAGTGGACACTGGGCTGAAGCTCCGGCCAGTGGGCAGCCGTCAGCTCTCCCTTAGTGCCTTCTAGGACGGTAGTCACAACAGATACATACCAAGGTCGGGGCGTTGATGATGGAAAGGTTGTAGCCAAACTGAAAAGTCCCACCAATGCCAGCCGCAAAGATGGTGAGGAACAGGACCCTGCTCTGAATCTGGGGACAGAGAGGAGGACACACAGTGACCGACAGCAGCCTCCCCTGCCCTCCCCAGGCCGGGCCTGCCATGCCTAGCGTCACAATTGATCTGAACCAGGCCCCAAGGGGAGATATTTGGGCCACGTGGCCGCCAGGCAGCAGAGGGACCCCACTCCCCCCTCACTAAGCGCATGCCCTGCCAGCCTTTCCCAACGTCCTCTTAGCTGGGCTGCCCTTGGCCACATCTGCTGTGGTGTGGGGCCCCAAGGGGGTGGGGCGGGGTGAAGTTCTGCCCCACGCAGGACAGCAGCTCCAGAGCCCCAAGGGTTCCCTACAGAGAAACAGTTTCCAAACACAGTGGGCTCCAAAACCTGGGCGGAGTTAGAGGGAGGGAGAGATCTTCCATCCACTGGTTCACTTCCCAAATGGCTGCAACAGCCAGGGCTGGGCCAGGCAGAAGCCAGGGGCCAGGAGCTTCTTCCGGTCTCCCGCATGGGTGCAGGGGCCCAAGCCCTAGGGCCATCTTTGCTGCTTTCCCAGGCGCATCAGCAGGGAGCGGGATCAGAAGTGGAACAGCCGGGACTTGAACCAGCGCCCACATGAGATGCCGGCTCTGCAGGGAGCGGTTTAACCAGGAGCACACCGACCCCAGCCCTATTATAAATAAGGTGGTCATAGGAAAACGGCCTGAGAGGAGGGGACATCTGTACAGACGGTGACAAGTAGAGGGGACGGCACCATGACCGGGCTGGAGAACGCAGGGCCGCGTTGGGTGCCGTGGGTTCGCCCGCTGCCGCCGCTCCTTCCGGGCGGCCGGAGCTGAGAGGGCACGGGGGATGGAGGACCCGAGAGTGGGCAGGAGGGGCTAGCCGAGCCGGCACCCCACCTCGGGGCGTGAACCCCGCTAGCACCCAACACCACCATCCCCTCCCGCACAAGCTGTTTCGGGACAATTCACGGCTTCCTTAAAACCTTCAAGGGCGAATGCACCGAATTCACGTGGGTCCACAATCTCATCAGAAACCCCTGGGCAGGCAGCTTTCTAACTCAGACCCTCGCGAATCGCAGGAGGGCGGAGAGCCATTAGCAGAACAGAGGACGGGAATCCCGGTTCTGTCTCAAGGCGACCCTCTGCCACCCCGGGCGCGCGGCAAGCAAGGCGCATGCGCATTGGGGGCCGCGCGGTGCCGCGCTCCTGGAGTGAGAGGGGGGCCGCGCACGCGCAGAGGGAGTTTAACCCGCAAAAGCCATCCAGGCCGAAGCGGACACGCATGCGCACAGGGTATTGCGCGCGCAGCGGTAGGGGAAATTAGCGGAGTCAGGCTCACCGGCAGAACCCTAGCGCAGGCGCAGTGTCGCGCAGCACGGCCGCCCGGCAAGAGGCACGCGCAGGCGCACAGGGTGTTAAGCGAAGGCGGAGGGGAGTTTGCGCGAGGTGGTCACCTTTGGGCGAGGCCGCGAGCGGTGCTGCTGCTCATCCTCCATTCCTCCCTTCCCGCAGCTCTGAGGCTCGAGAGCCTCCCGCGCCGCACTCGGTTCAGCCCGGGCTCATGTCTGCAGACCGGAAGTGAGCTGTGGTCGGAGGGACTGGACCTCCGCCGGTCCTGGGCCGCTCGGGCTCCGAGTCGCCCGGCCACTTCCGCCCGGACCCGGGGCGCCTCCGCGGAGCCGAGCCCTTGCCGATGGTCCCGGTCCTAGGCGCGGCCGAACCGCGGAGTCGGCGGGGCCGAGCTAGCCTCCTGCTCCTTGCGACCCGGGCGTTGGGACAAAGGCCGGCCGGAACCAGGCTGGCCGAAGATGCTGCGCCGCCGGTCACGGAAACCTGAGCGTGGTCGCCGGGGAAGTCCCTGGGGCAAAGGCCGCCGCTGGGCGGACACCGGGACCGGCTCAGGCCGGGAGTGTGAAAGGAGATTTTAGGGAGCTTCTTCCGGGTCTCCCACGTCGGGGCAGGGGCCCAAGGACTTGGGCCATCTTCTACTGCTTTCCCAGGCCATAGCAGAGAGCTGGAGCAGCCGGGATTCGAACCGGCGGCCATGTGGGATGCAGGCACTGCAGGCAGGGCTTTACCCGCTACACCACAGCGCTGGCCTGTCAGCTGATTTTATTTAAAGTTTATTTAATAAATAAATAAGCAGGCTCACTCCCCCATCCTCCAAATGGCTGCAACAGCCAGGAGCCAGGAACCCCATCTCGTCCTCCCACGTGGGTGGTAGGGACCCAAGCATTGGGCCGTGTTCCCCCCATGAACTCAGCTGGAGCAGCGGGGCCGAGTTGGCTCCCGGATGGGGGCTGCAGGCGCTGTGAGCGGTGGCTTAGCCCGTTGCCCTGAGTGAGCGCAGCTCCCGGGTTGACTAAGCGGTAAACCGCCCTGCAGCCCTGCAGTCACTGGGGTAAACACAGCTTGTGCGGTGATGCTGCTGTTGCTGCTCTGTTGCTTTCTTTTTTCTTTCTTTCTTTTTTGACAGGCAGAGTGGACAGTGAGAGAGAGAGAGACAGAGAGAAAGGTCTTCCTTTGCCATTGGTTCACCCTCCAATGGCCACTGTGGCCGGCGCACCACGCTGATCCGAAGGCAGGAGCCAAGTGCTTCTCCTGGTCTCCCATGGGGTGCAGGGCCCAAGCACTTGGGCCATCCTCCACTGCACTCCCTGGCCACAGCAGAGAGCTGGCCTGGAAGAGGGGCAACCAGGACAGAATCCGGTGCCCCGACCGGGACTAGAACCCGGTGTGCCGGCGCCGCAAGGCGGAGGATTAGCCTGTTGAGCCACGGCGCCGGCCGCACTGTTGCTTTCAGTTGCTAAACTTTACACACGGATTAGGTAGACTTGCTTGTCTTTTAAAAACAACTGTTGCTTTTCCCACTTTGAAAATCAGTTGGGGGATGAGGGTTGTGATGGGCTAGCAGTTAGCACCTGCATCCCCTCCCATATAGTAGTCCTGGTTCAAGTCCTAGCTCCGCTCCCAGTTCCCACTTCCTGCTGATACACATCCTGGAGGCAGCAGGTTGTGGCCGTGTGGGAGGCTTGGATTGGTTTCCCTGCTCCTGACTTTGGCCTGGCCCAGTCCTTTTGGGAAGTGAACCAAATGATGGGAGATTTCTGTGTCTCCCTTTCTGTTTCTCAAAGAAATAAAAAATATTGAGGGCCGGCACTGTGGCGCAGCAGATTAATGTCCTGGCCTGCAGTGCCGGCATCCCATATGGGCGCCAGTTCGAAACCTGGCCGCTCCACTTCCGATCCAGCTCTGCTGTGACCTGGGAAAGCAGTAGAAGATGACCCAAGTCCTTGGGCCCCTGCACCCGCATGGAAGACCCGGAAGAAGCTCCTGGCTCCTGGCTTCGGGTCGGCACAGCTCCAGCTGTTGCGGCCAATCAGGGAGTGAACCATCAGATGGGAGACCTCTCTCTCTCTCTCTCTCTCTCTGCCTCTCCTCTCTCTGTGTAACTCTGACTTTCAAATAAATAAATCTTTAAAAAAATAAATAAAAAATATTTTTAAAGATAAAAATCACTGACAATGGTACAGGGTTCTAGGACAATCGACAATCGATTATTTGGAGAAAAATTAAATCAGATCTCTTATCTCTGCACACATTCCAGGTACAGAGAAACCTAGTATGAAAAAGCAAACTCTGAACATGTTGGAGAAGAATGTGGACTACAATATTGGGGTGTATAAGGGTTCACCATAAAGACTTATCAGGAGGATTTAACTTCATTAAAATGAAAGATCGGTGTGAAAGGACATGATAAAAAGGGGAAAACTAAAAGCTGCAGAGTAGGACAAGGCATCTGCAAGCGAATGACCAACAAAGCATTAATATTCAGCAGGGGCCAGCACCGGGGCATAGCAGTGCCGGCATCCCATATGGGCACTGGTTCGCGTCCGGGCTGCTCCACTTCGGATCCAGCTCCCTGCTAATGTGCCTGGGAAAGCAGCAGAGGGCAGCCCACATGCTTGGGTCCCTGCACCCACGTGGGAGACCGGGGAGGAGCTCCTGGCTTCCACCTGGCCCAGCCCTGGCCCTTGTGGGGCCCATCTGGGGAGTGAACCAGTGGATGGAAGATCTTTCTCTGTCTCTTTGTCTCTCCCTCTCTCACTGTAACACTGACCTTCAAATAAATAAACCTTTTTTAAAAAACCCTCAGACTATATAAAAAATCCATATACATCAATAAGGACAATAAAATGGGCAACGACTGTGAACAGGAAACTCAGTGATGAGGAAAGTGAAGTGGCCAAAGAACGGGTGAAAGGATGCCGCTGCGGTCTGCTCGTGGCTTGTCTCCCAAAGACTCGCGTGCTGGAAGCGTGGTCCCCAGTGTGGCTGGGTTGAGGGGGTGGAAGTTGCAGGAAGGTGGTCAGGTCAGGGAGCAAGTGGATTAACGCCAGTCGGTCTTTAGGAGTGAGTTCTCCTAAATGGCTTGTTACAGAGCAAGGCCACCCCACGGGCTTGGTCCCCTCCCCTCTGACTTGTAGCCAGGGCCTGGGGCTCTCGCCAAGATGCTGGCGCCGTGCAGCCTGGACCCCCTTTCCCCCATCCAGGGGTCAGCTTGACCTGCTATGCCACCACACCAGTGCCATTTGCACAAATTTCTTGAAGTTTCCTTATACGTGGCTGTGCAGTGAACGCTTGAGGGATAAGTACCCAGGAGCAGGGTTTATAACTGCCCCTGAGGCCCCGCCAGGCTGGAGCCGCAGCAGGTACCCGAATGCCGAGGACTCCCTAAACTCGCCAGGTCAGGGCTCCCAGTGTGCCCATCCCTGGCCATCCATTAGGGTCTCTCAGCAGGAGGTCAGACTTTCAGGGGGAGCTGAGCCCGGAGGCTGTCAGGATTGCAGATGATACTTAACGTGTCACAGTATGTGTCAAAGTGCTGAGTGCGGATCCTCTCCTCGGCCACAGCGGGCTGCGAGGTCAAGCACGGGCCGGCACCACCCCTACAGCCCTGGAAGGCCTCTCGGGCTCTTCAGTGGGGATCCCCACCGGTCTCGCCCTCGCAGGCCCCCAAATCCTGCACGGGGACCCTTCTAGCCCCAGGCTTCCTTCTCCCCTAGTCTGTAACCCAGGTGAGAAAGCGGAGGAGGCAAGTGGGCTGCCCACGTTCCTCCCTGCACACCAGGGCCTCTTCCTCTGCAGATGGGGGAACCGAGGCACGAATTGGGTATCAGGGGACCCACCCCTCCCGTCCCCGTGCGTCGGCCTCTCTGGATTTCCCCGACGTCGCCAAGAGCGGCTGTGGCCACTAGGGGGCGACGGAGCCCGCGCCCTGCGGAGTCCGGGCGGCCCTTGGTGGGCGAGCCGCCGTCTTTGCGCCTCCCTGGGTGCTGGCCCTTAGCTTCGTGCCCCGGGACCCTGCTGTGCCCCCATCCGCGCCAGGGGCGACTTCACTTGCTGTGCAGCCGCGGGTCAGGACAGCTGCCTGTCACATGGAGCCGGGGCTTAACCCAGCAGCGGCCGGGTCCATCCCTGTGGGTGAGTGGGGCTCATCTGACACCCCTCGCTAGTGGGCAGGGCTGGCCCTCTGGCCTCTCTCTCAGCCTCAGTCTCATCTGCCCGTCGGGTTGAGGATGCATGGTGGCCCGGAGGAAGCCAGGTGCGCCGGGCCTGTTGCTCCATTGGCTCGAGGGCACTCAGAAGCCCCTCCTTACAGCCTGCCCTGCCCACTCCCCACGACTCTCTGGAGGCCTGCTGACCTTGGGGGGCCGGCAGTGAGCCTGGCTGCCAGGGACACCATGAAGCTCCTGTGGTCCCAGCACGTCCCTCCTCGCCAAGCCTCGGTTTGCCCACCTGTGAAATGGGGATATCAACACAGCTGCCATAGCCCTGCAGGCCCCCGTGTGCGTCTGGTGCCACTCCCCCGGCGGCAGACCCTGGGCTCTGTCCCCATCCCTACACTTGTCCCAGACAGACCTCAACTTTGGATGGGGGCGCTGCATTCCTGCTGGACACCCCCACATCGGGGGCATTCACAGACGCACAGCCCAAGGCCCTGGGGCAGCTTCTGTGAGCTCCAACCCCTGTCAGCTCCTCACCAGAGCTGGCATCCATTCACCCACCTTCTGGGTCTCATTTCCAACTGCATGGTTCTAGGGGGAAAAAAAACCCAGCACCCTGTGAGGCGGCCCCCCTCGGCCGCACTTTGATATCTGAGGACTGGGGGGGGGGGCTGATGGCGGAGGGCAGGTTAGTCTTAATGAGCGGGAAGGAATGTCCTGAGTTGGCGCCCCTCAAGATACAGCTGCGCACACATCTGGAGGGGAGGCGGGGTGAGTCTGAAGGGCTGGCGCCTGCCTTCCTGGGGAGGGGCACCCCTTCCCGGCCGAGGCCTCATGGGAGGGGTGGGGGTCATGCCCCCTGCCCCCCCCCCCACTGTGGCCTGTGGGCTTGGAACAGGCAGCTGCCCCCTCCCCTGCCTCGCCCCAGCCTGTTTATGTGCAGCACAGGGGCCCTTGGCAACACAGCAACCAGGATTCAAACCAGTGCCCACATGGAATCTGCAGGCTTTTTCGGTCCCTTTCTGCCTGCCCATGGCTCCAAGTCACTGGTGTCCCACCCACAGGAGTCCCAGAGTGGTGCCCCCCTCCCCGTCTCGAACCATCCCTGTCCGGCCACCAGGGGGCACTGCTTAGCGATCTCTGTGGCCACAGGCTCTGCACCGCACTGCCCCCAGCCCGGCAGCCAGACCCGGCCCCCAGCCCCAGGCGGTGTAGACCCCTAGGAGGTTCCATCTCTGTGACCTGGCATCCCTGGCCTTGCCACCCGGCACACCCTTCTTCCCCCGGCTGGGCCCCAACACAGCTGAGGCGAGGTGAGGGCCCGGGAGCCTGTGGGGGCCAGAGGTGGCTTTGACTGTGGTGGCAGGGAGTTACAGGCAAACACAGAGGGTCTTGATGGGACCTCATAGCTTGCAAAGAGGCTTTGCCCGAAGCTGTGGCTGCAGAAAGCGCCGAGGCCCCAGGGTGCTTGCTGCCCTGCACGGGTGGTGGCAGGTGATGCCATCACTTTCCTGGGCTCCAGCCACAGCGTGGGGTCCCCTCCCTCCCCCACAGGTCCCTTCTGTGCCCAAAGCCAGGCCCCACAGCCTGGCATTTTGGTGCCCCTGTTTCTGTGTGTCCTGCAGCTGGTTGCTTGATGTCTCTGAGCCTGTTTACCCATCCACAGTAGTAACTTGCTTCATCAGGTCCTAGAGACGGACGATGCTTGCAGCCTGCCCAGCTCCCACTGCCAGCCCCCCAAGCTGCGGATCCAGCCCTGGCCCCGTTTTCCATCTTCACACACCCGGGTTAACCGGCATCTGCCTGTGCCTTGCACTGCAGTGACAGCGGGGCCCTGGGGACAGCTAGGGGCACGATGGGGGGGGCACTGAGAGCAGGAGCCTGGAGAACAGGGCTCCCGTCTGCTCCTGTCTAACCATGCATGCGGCCCCTGCCGTCTCTCATTGTCCTGCCCAGCCACCTCAGGGCCTTTGCACAAGCTGCTCCCCCTTTTTATTTCTGCCCCGCTTTGCCTCCTTCCTCCCCAGGCCACCCAGAGGCCAGCCGATCCGTGGGAAGTCCAGATTCTGCCTAGAGGCTCAGAGGGCCTGACACAGCCCACCTGGACGGTTTGTTGTTCTTGTACCCCGGCCATGAGCAGCTGCTGCCCTGTAGCTTCCGGATTCGGTGCTAAAAATAACCCCATGGCCCAGACAGGAAGGGCCCATGGGGACACAGCTGCTCCTGGGAGGGGCTGGCCGGAGCCGCAGTGGAGCCCACCCACTGGCGGGTGTAGGGACTCACACAGCCCCTGACGATGGCCCCAGCACTCGGCCTTCCACAGTGGGAAGGGGAAGAGGCAGAAGCAGCTGCCCCAGCAAGCGGCCAAACCCTCACGGAGTCCCTGACGCTTGTGCCCTGTTGGGGGCTCCAACACAGGAAGGAGGCCAGCCCTGGTCCCTTTGGGGGCAATCAGGGAAGGCTTCCTGGAGCAGGGGACATTTCCACCGCCTGCCCTTTCTCCTGCTTTTCTTTCTTACCTGGGCCGGTAAGGAAGAAAATGCACAAACGAACAAAAAACAACTGATCCTGAGAGCAGAGGCAGTCCCAGAGCAGAGAAGCCGAGGCCTGAACCCCACATGGTGGCGGGGCTGTGGTGTGCAGTGCATGGGCCCACGAGACACGTGGGCCGGGGAAGGTGCAGCACAGATGAGCCTGGGGCTGGCAAGGCTCCCTCCTAGTGCTTGAAGCCTGTGAAGGGCCGTGGACCTGGTGGCACTGGGGGCATGGACCTGGGAGGACTGGGGGCATGGACCTGGGAGGACTGGGGGCATGGACCTGGGAGGACTGGGGGCGTGGACCTGGTGGGACTGGGGGCGGGGACCTGGTGGGTGCTGTCCCACCTGTAGTACCTGGGCAGGAGGTTAAGGGGCCATGTGGGGCCCACCAAGCCTGACAGTGCTGGGGGGAGGGGGTTGCTCCCTAGCTGGGCAGGAGGCGTGGGGAGCAAGCACACCGCCATTTTGCCCAGGGCCCAGTGCCTTCCTCCGGCCGCCTCTGGCCTCCCGGGCACTTGGGGTGCCCAGGGCTTGTCGCCATAGCCAACACTGCAGGTGCCTAAGAAGAAGTGGACCTGGGCCGGCACCGTGGCTCACTAGGCTAATCCTCTGCCTGTGGTGCCAGCACACAGGGTTCTAGTCCCGGTCGGGGCACCGGATTCTGTCCCGGTTGCCTCTCTTCCAGGCCAGCTCTCTGCTGTGGCCAGGGAGTGCAGTGGAGGATGACCCAAGTGCTTGGGCCCTGCACCCCATGGGAGACCAGGAGAAGCACCTGGCTCCTGGCTTCGGGTCAGTGTGATGCGCCGGCCGCAGCGCGCTGGCCGCGGCGGCCATTGGAGGGTGAACCAACGGCAAAAGGAAGACCTTTCTCTCTGTCTCTCTCTCTCTCACTGTCCACTCTGCCTGTAAAAAAAAAGTGGACCTCGTGTCTTTAAGGTGAAGGAGACCAGACCGGGGATGGAGGTCTTCCCGCACCCTCCGCTGCCTCCCACTGGGCCTCAGTTTCCCCTGTAAGGACACTCTGGGCACATCTGCTGCTGCCTGCCAGGTCCCCAAGGCTCTTGGCCACCTCGGCCCCCGCCTCCCGCCCCTGCTGGCCTCCCAGGAATGTGCTTCTCAGCCCCCCTCCCCAGCCCCCCAGTCCCAGGCGCCAACCTTATCTGGGGCTCCCAATCAAAGGGGAGACAATGGCAGCCCCTCCCGGTAGCCCCAGCCTGACCCTGAGTGGCGGCTGCCCTGAAACCCGACCTCTTCCCGCTCCCCGGCTCCTGCGTGCCTGGGGGCTGCCGTGGCTGCTGCCTTGTCGTCTACCGAGGCCCTGGCTCCCGCGGGGGGGGGGGGGGGGGGCCCTCCCCGCTGGCCCCTTCTGGAGTGTGACCTTGACTTGCTTCGCTGGAGAGCGCCAAGGCTGTCTGAGGGGGCCCCTCTGCTCCCCCCCTGCCGTCTCCCAGCCCTCAACCTCTCAGCATCCGGGTCCAGCTCCCCCGTGCTCTTGGCCTTGGGCGGGACACATACCCAGCCCCGTGGAGCCCCAGGCCCCTCCAGAGTGCGTGGGGGTGGGGGTGCTCTCGCCCAGGGGACACCCCTCAGCACCCCCTGGAAACCTTGTGTTCTTGGCATCCACCTGGGACAACCTTCTAGCCGACTCCAAGGCCGAGCTCCAGAAGCTGGTAAAGGGAGAGCCGTCCAGGTGGGTGCCCCAGGGCCCTGGGCAGGCCTGCACACCCCCTGCTGGGGTTGCCAGGCCTAGCTGCTTCCTTCCCCTCCCCCTCCCGCCCTGAGCATCTCCTCAGGCCCCGGGACCACAAACACCATTGGCTGTTGATCTCCTGACAACTAAGACAACTGACACCTATCAGATCTGTCCACATGGAGGTCACCCAGGGCTCTCCATCCTGGCTGGCCATCCCTGTCCCCATCCCTGCAGGCGTGTTCCATCCCAGTAAGGACCGCCACCAGCCATCCAGACCTTGGGCCACCCCACTTGCTTCTGTCCTGGACCTTTAGATGCCACCCTGCAGGTCTCTGGCAGCCTCCCCTGCTCCCTCTCCTCACCGCCCCCGCCCCGCCAGCAAATCCAGAGATCATTAAAAAAAAAAAAAAAAGCAGCAAAGCAATATACACGCCGACATAAAATCTGTGTTGCCTGTTTTCAGGAGCACATCTGAGGTGGCGTTACGTCGCCTCTGGGATGTTCCAGTTGGTACCCTTGCAGCGCCTGGGGGGTCCTGCAGCAGCTGTCTCTCTTCCTGTGACTGGCTCGTTTCACTTAGCATGGTGTTCCCAAGCTGCAGAGACAGCTGAGCGGGGTTCTTGTCCCCGTGCAAGAATTCAGACATCTGAGAGTAGCAGTAATCGAGGTAGCAAAGTTTAATGAAGGAGCCGATGTCGTGGGCTGGCGGAGTTAAGCTCCTGCCTGCAGTGCCAGCTTCTCATAGGAACCCTGGTTCGAGTCCCGGCTGTTCCACTTCTGATCCAGCTCCCTGCCAATGCACCTGGGAAAGCAGCGGAAGGTGGCCCAAGTCCTTGGGCCCCTGCCCCCACGTGAGAGCCCTGGATGAAGTTCCTGGCTCCTGGAAGATCTGTCTTCCCTTCTCTCTGTAACTTTGCCTTTCAAATAAACAAACACATCTTTGTGGAGAAAAAAAAAAAAAGATTTCTATTTCCAATGTCTCAGGAATGGGCTCCCTGCTTGCCATAGCAGATGCATCGTTCTACAGTCCCATGTGGGTTCCAGCGTCCCAGGGCTTTTAAATTGTATGTATTTGAAAGGCCAAGTGAGAGAGAGAGAGAGAGGGAGAGAGAGCGAGCGAGCTCTTCCATCGGCTGGTTCATTCCCTAGATGACTGCAATGACCAGGGTTGGCACAGGTGGCAGCCCGGAGCCCAGAGCTCTCTCTGGTCTCCCACGTGAGTGACAGGGCCCATCCTTGGCTGCTTTTCCGGGCACATTAGCAGGGAGCCAGCTCACCAGTAGAGCTGCCGGGCCTGGAAGTGGGCATGGGATACGGGAAATACGGGAAGCCCGGGAGCACCACGACGCCAGCTCTCACAGGGATCTCGTAAGAGTGACGGTCAGGGCAGGCACTCGGCCTGGCAGTTCTCCTGTCAATCAGGACACCCCTGCCAGCATCCGGCGTCTTGGGGACAAGACCCCCCGGGGGCAGCAGGGATGGCTCCAACAGCCGAGGTCCTGGCCCACTCCCGGCCTCCGCCCCTCTCCGTTGTCTGTATCTCACTCTGTCTCTCAAGTTAATCAAAGTAACAATCAAATGTCACCTCGCATCACTTCTCGGCCTTTTGGCTAAGATCAAGTGTCACCTCGCAGGGGCTGCCCCGTGTGCGCCCCGCGGAATGCACCAATGAACCAATGGACCAAGGGTCTCTCCGGCTGCAGTCATTCCGGAGTGACTGCAGGTCCCAAAGCCAGGGTCCCCGACGTTGGGGCCAACTGGGCTGCGGGTCAGCGGGGCCCGGCCCGAGGCCGCCCAGGCTCCGCCCTCGCCGCGCGCCGCCCCTGCCCCGCGGGCCCGCCCCGTCCCGGTCGTCCCAGTCGTTTCTCCCCTCACTCCGCATCCTTAGCCCCGCCCCCGCCCCGCCGTGGCGCCGTGGGTCATCACTATTGGTCACACCCCAGCGCCGCGCGAAGCGATCGGGGTTCCTCATTGGCCACGATTCTCCCGCGCCGCCACCGCAGCCACAACAACCGCCGCGTGCTCAACCGTGGGACCCGCTCATTGGCCACCGGCCTCGACACGCCCGCTCCTCCTGCCCGCCCCTGACTTCCCTCTTCTCCTTGCCATTGGCTACTGAGCCCAGGTTCCCGCCTTCCAGCCTGCGCTCCGGGAGCGGATTGGTCGAGGACGGGAGCGAGGCGGGGCTGGGAGGCAGGTTAAAGAGCGCGCTGCCCAGCCGGCCACGTGTGCCTAAGAAGCTTCAATGGCGTGGCGGGGGCTGACGGCTGAGTTCCTGCAGGTGCCGGCGGTGACGCGGGCCTACACGGCGGCCTGTGTCCTTACCACCGCCGCCGTGGTGAGCGAGTGGGCGGGGCGTCGCCATGGCTCCAGCCCCTGGCCGGGCCGGGGATTTGGGAGGGGTCGTCAGGGTTCCGAAGCTTCTCCCCGGGGGCGGCCCCTGATAATGCACGCCCGGCTCCACAGCAGCTGGAACTCCTGAGCCCCTTCCAGCTCTACTTCAACCCACACCTCGTGTTCCGGAAGCTGCAGGTGAGGCCGCCCCGCCCCCTGCACCTGCTGCTGGGCCCCGCTCGGCCCTGCCTGACCGCCCCCGCCCCGCCCGCCCGCCGCAGGTCTGGAGGCTCGTCACCAACTTCCTCTTCTTCGGGCCGCTGGGATTCAGCTTCTTCTTCAACATGCTCTTCGTGTATCCTGCGCTGCGCCGACGCGGGCGGACGGCGGGAGGGGGCCGGGGGGCGGGAAAGCCAGGCGCTTCCTATACGGCCACCGCAGGTTCCGCTACTGCCGAATGCTGGAGGAGGGCTCCTTCCGCGGCCGCACGGCCGACTTCGTCTTCATGTTTCTCTTCGGGGGAGTCCTTATGACCGTATCCTTCGCGCGTGGGCCCTGGGCGCGGCAGGGGGCTTCCCTGCAGCCTAGGATGCGCTTGAGCGGCCGTCCTGTGCTCAGCCCTGGCTGCCTGGGTTAGAGCTGCAGTGCTGTGGGGGCAGGAGAGCCGGGGGCGGGGTGTGTGTCTCTGAGCCTCCCTTCTGAGTAGCCAGACGCAGGGCAGGTGTTGTGGAACCTGAAGCCACGGAGGAATTGGAGGCAGGGCTGGCTGGTGAGGAGGGCCTGAGGAGGGGGAGGAAAAAGGAGCAAGGATGGGGTTCCACCTGCTCCGGCAGTCCGAGGGGGTCCCTGGGTGTGGACGAGGCCTGCACCGGGCAGGCCCCTTGACTCTGGCCCAGCTGCTGGGATTCCTAGGCAGCCTGTTCTTCCTAGGCCAGGCGCTCACAGCTATGCTGGTGTATGTGTGGAGTCGCCGTAGCCCGCACGTGAGGGTCAACTTCTTCGGCCTCCTCACCTTCCAGGCGCCATTCCTGCCCTGGGCACTCATGGGCTTCTCGCTGTTGCTGGGCAACTCGATCCTGGTCGACCTGCTGGGTGAGCCTGCCCGTCCACACAGCCCATCCAGGCCAGCTGCCCCGGCACTCCCCCTCCTGCCTCCCCAGCCCCTCTTCCTGCCCTCCTGGCTTCTCTGCACGGCCGAGGGACGGTGGGTTAGGCCTCTTGCTCCAAGGCTCCAGCTCCCCGGCATTCTCAGGCCCACCCTCTCTGGGGCCTGCCCGCTTCAGGGCCGACCCTGCCCAGCACCCCACTTTGGGCGGGCAGTTCATGTGGGACACTGGGGCACTCACAGCGCTAGCCTGAGGTTACGCTGCTGTGCCTGGCTGGGCCTCCAGGCTGTGGACGGAGGCCTGGGGCGGCTCTGCTGGCCTCAGGCAGCCCATGGCTCTCTCACAGGGATAGCTGTGGGCCACATCTACTACTTCCTGGAGGATGTCTTCCCTAACCAGCCAGGAGGCAAGCGGCTGCTGCTGACCCCTGGCTTCCTGTGAGTGCCCCTCCCTCCCAGGGCTCCCTACCCCACTGTGGACCTGTGCTGGCCTCAGCTCAGTGCCGGTCCTCCCTGCAGGAAGCTGCTACTGGATACCCCTGAGGAGGACCCCAATTACCTGCCCCTCCCTGAGGAACAGCCAGGACCCGCTGTGCCACCCCCGCAGCAGTGAGCCCACTGGCAGGCCTCCATCCCCACCCTACCCCGAGCCCCTGCTGCAGCAGGCCAGGCCAGGCCCACCCAAATAAACAGAATGACCTGCAGCCTCTTGGCGCCCGGCACTGGCTCTCCCTGCCCTCCTGCCCCCTGCCCTCTGAGCCTCATTGGAAGGGGTAGGATACCTGTAGGGGCCCAGCAGACTGGGAGTTCTCATCCCAGCCCAGCAGTGCCTTGGTGGAGCGTTGGGCAAGTTCCATCCACCCTGGACCTCCGCTCCCTGCCTGTGAGTGGGCGGCTGGGGCCAGCAGCAGGCAGGCCCCGTGCAGCCTGCAGGTTGAGGCCCGCCCAGCCATTCCCGTCCCTCATCAGCAACCCTGACAAGTGGGTCCTCGGCACATTTCCAGCAGGTAACAGAGCCCCACGGGGTCAGGTGCAGAGGAGGGCCAGGTCCAGGTCCTCCTGTTTATGGCCCCAGGGCCTTGACCTGAAGTCCTGCACGTGCAGCAGGAGGCAGGCAGCCCTGGCCCTGCCACGCTAGCTGAGGACTTGCTGCCACCGCCTGCAGCTCCTTTCACCCTTCTGTGATGTGCGCGCCACGCGCCCTGGCCAGCTTTCCCTGTTGCTCGAGGCCTGCCACGTCCTGGCTTACTCCTCAGCAGCACACCTGGTATCTGCATGGTAACAGGAACCTGCAGCACAGACTCTGACCTTGGTTTTGCAGTGAAATTTTGTGGAGCACCAGCCGGCCCTGCGGCATGTGGGCTGGCGGCGCTCTGAAGGGGTGGGCCTGCCTGCCGAGCTGGCAGAGGGAAACAGGCAGGATTCCCTCCGTCACACCAGCTGTGGGGGCACAGGGCTGCTTCCCACTCATGAGCCTAGCAGACTCCCCCAGCAGTGGAGCCCCTGCGTGACCGAGGCCAGCTGGGTGTGCCCCGATGTGGGACTCTGGTGAGTTCCTGTCTGATGGAGGGCAGGGGCCCAAGTACAAACTCTGGGGACCAGAATGCGCTTGGACCCGCTCCTAGGAGCCCCTAGCCCTGAGAGCCAGGCCCATCTCACCTGCATGCTGGCCTCATCCCTACTCAGTTTTCCTGCCCTGGATGAGGCTCAGGTTGGATGCCAGGCCCCAGAGCGCCTCTGATCTTCAGCCCTGCCCTGGCGAGGGAGGACCTGTCAGCAGCCGGCAGTGGCACATAGCAGAGACCCACATGCTGCCTCCACAGATGCTTCCATCTCGCACACAAGGACACGAGGATGAGGACCCCACTGGGGGAGAGCTAGGAGAAGGCCCAGAGCTCTGTCTCCTCTGCAGACATCAAGCCCAAGAGCTGCCCATCTTCCTCACTACAGACCCAGGGGAGAGGAGCCGGCCCAGGCCGCAGTGCCTGCCGGGTTGGAGAGGCCCCATCGGCCAGTTCTGGGTGCACTGATGTCTCGGCAGTGCCACACAGGTGCCCCCGGCCAGCTTCTCTTGATGGAACAGAGCCAGGGTGGCCCAGAGCTAGGAGAGCCCAAGGCTCCTTCCTAAGGCTGGCATGGGGGCGGGGTGTGGGGAGGAAGCTGGAAGGCCCAAGGAGAAGCAAGGATGGGCTCTGCCTCGGGCCACATGGGGTGCTGAGGTGGCTTCCAGGGGAGAGCCCTACCCTCCGCTGTTCAGGTGGAATGGCCTGGCCGGTAGCCTCAGCCCTGTCCACTCTGCCCTTTGGAAGCACTGAACACCACGTGATCTATTGCCTTTTATTTAAAAAGTGTTGCTAGCCCTGCCTGGGGCTCCCATACAAAAACAAAACACAACCTAAAATGAGGCTTCTTTCTGGCCCCAGACACTGGGGTAGGGGGCTAAAGAGTGGGGAAACGGGACTGGGGCTCAGCAGCTGCGAGGTGCGGCTGGGAAGGGTGACCCAGGGGGTCCCGGCCCCTGCCCCATTCCTCTGGATGGCACCGGGCTGTCCACTGCCTCTCTCCTGATCAGAAGAGGAAGGGGAGGGATCCAATCTTCTGAGCTGCTTCGTGAGAGCTGAGCGCCAACAGGAGGGTCACCAGGCTGGGGCAGTGTTGGCCAGACGCCTCATCCGCCTGCGGGGGGAGGGCGGGACAGGAGGGGAGCACGGTGAGCCAGGACCAGTCCCAGCTGGCGAGGGTGGGCGCCCAGCAGGCCAGACCCCCAGCCCTCTCTGAGCCCCATGTCTCCAAGGACCCTGAGGCCTGGGTCTGACCTGAGAGTGCAGGTCACGGGGAAAGGAGACAGCCCTGCCTCCGCCTGGGAAGCTAGGTGCCCCTGGGCAGGGCCGGGGCTGGTACCTCGTGTTCCTGTCCTGGTCGCGGATCTTCTTCTCCATCTCGGCGTCAGTCAGGGTCTCCAGCAGCGGGCACCACTGGTCAGCATCGCCTGTGTTCCGGATGGCAATCTCCACTGTGGGCAGGGGGTTCTCGCTGGGGGAGGGGGGCAGTGACAGGAACAACTGCTAGTTCACAGCTGGCAGCCACAGTCCCCAGAAACCACCGCCCCGCACCCCTCCAGCAGGCAGCCAGCCATGGAGGGAAGGCCTAGCCCTTCCTGGCTTCAGCCTCCCCTGTGCTGGCCAGGGGATTCTGGCATAGCTGATAGGGCAGCCAGGGTAGCACCTATCCCCTGACCCCCAAGGGAGCTGCCAGAGTGGCTTGCAGCAACAGGGGCGCTGGCACGGCCCTGCAGGCTTCCTTTTCAAGACCGCTCTGCACACCTCGGCGCCTCCCTGTCTGAGCGTGGAGGGGCTGCCCCGACAGCAGCACAGAGCAGGGAGGTGCGGCTGCTCCACTTGGTGTCCAGGGCCAGACCCGTTGACTGAGAACAGGAGGGGTGAGAGGAGGCATCGGCCCCAGGTGCCTGCTCCTGGGTATCCCACACAATTGCCCAGCAGTGCCATGGGGCCGCTCTATACCCCCAGGAAAGCTGGATCCAGGAACCACATTGCCAGGTCCCTCACGGACCGTTCCCTGGCCAAGCGCACACCCAGGGCGAAGTGTGGCTGAGCTGTCACCATGCTGGGCCTTGGTTTCCAAGAAACAGGAGGCTAAGGAGGTGGACGCCACCGTGGACACTGAAGGGCCCCTGTGCCCCCTCCTCCGGTGGCTCCGCTCTGAAAGGCAGAGCAGCTTCAGGTGCTAAGCATGCATCCTGGCTCATGGTGCCTGCCCCATCAGGTGCCCCCCACTGCAGCCTCCCCTGGGCCCCTAGGAGGCTGCCCTGTTGACTGCAGCCCCACTAGGTGTCCTGTTAGCTTTGGGAGGGGCGAGGGCAGTGGGGCCCTAGGGAGAGGTCCCTGGCTGCTGCCTTGGTTTTCATCTGGGATATGGGAACAACATGTATGGCTGCAAAGCAACGTTGGGGTCACTATATTGATGCAGTCCACACACATCTGTTGAGGTCGCCCCCTAGAGGCGGGGCCTCGCCACACAGCCTCCCTGCAGCCTATGCCCCAGGTCGCTGCACCAGCTGGTCTATGGGCAGGGTCCGGCTCCTCACCACCTGGCCGGCAGGCACCAACACACTGGGGCCTGTTCCAGCCCGGCCGGAGAGGATGGCTTGGTCTGTGCTGCTCTCTGTGGCCTGGGGGTGTCAGGGACAGTGAGCACAGGGCCTACTACACATGTCCGCCTGACTGCTTCCTGCTGAAGCTCAACCCACTGGGTCTGTGCCCAGGAGGCACAGAAGCCGGAGCTCATGCTGGTGACTCAGAGGCTGGGACGGGGCAGCGCCCACCCCCGGCTCCCTTGGGGCTGACCCCTCCTCCGCAGCCTGGTTTGGCAATCCAGGAACGGCCCAGCCACAGACCCCAAACATCACTCCCCACCTTGAGGGCGCCCAGCTGCCTGCCCCGGGAGGGCAGACATGAGAGGCGCCAAGCCCACGCAGAGGGAGCAAAACATGTTTTCCTCGTAATTTACACAAGAGCTGGCAAGCAGGGCCCAGAGGCCCCTTTGTTTACCTCCCCTTGACTCTGGGAAGATTCCACGTCAGTGGCCTGTTCTAAAATAAGAATGGCTCAAACCAACCCTCAGAATGGGCCTGCAGCCAGCACTCGCCTGCCTCAGCTTCGGGGGCCCGCTCAGGCAGAGGCGCTGCCCTCATTTCCCAGTGATTCTGGGGGTGCGAGAGCACCCCTGCTGTGACTGCAGCTCACGGGCTATCTTCAGGTCACTGTCATGCTTATGACCTCACATGACGAACACGCAAGGCAAGAAGCACTAAGACTCCCCCTTAGGAATGAGAGAGCTAAGATTTCAAGGGAAGGGGCTGGCACTGTGGCATAGCAGGTAAAGCCACTGCCTGCAGCACCGGCATCCCACATAGGCACAGGATCGAGTGCCGGTTGCTGCATTTCCAATCCAGTTCCCTGCTCACGGCCTAAGAAAGCAGGGGAGGATGGTCCAAGTCCTTGAGCCCCTGTACCCATGTGGGAGACTCAGAAGAAGCTCCTGGCTTCAGATCAGCCCAGCTCTGGCCACTATGGCCATTTGTGGAGTGAACCAGTGGACGGCAGATCTCTCTCTAACTCTGCCTTTCAAATAAATAAAAAAAAAAAAAAAAAAAAAAAAAAAAATTGGGCCGGCGCCGTGGCTCAACAGGCTAATCCTCCGCCTTGTGGCGCCGGCACACCGGGTTCTAGTCCCGGTCGGGGCGCCAGATTCTATTCCAGTTGCCCCTCTTCCAGGCCAGCTCTCTGCTATGGCCTGGGAGTGCAGTGGAGGATGGCCCAAGTCCTTGGGCCCTGCACCCCATGGGAGACCAGGAGAAGCACCTGGCTCTTGCCTTCGGATCAGCGCGGTGCGCCGGCTGCAGCATGCTGGCTGTGGCGGCCATTGGAGGGTGAACCAACGGTAAAGGAAGACCTTTCTCTCTGTCTCTCTCTCTCACTGTCCACTCTGCCTGTCAAAAAAATAAAATAAAATAAAAAATAAAATAAAATAAAAATTAAAGATTTGAAGGGAAAATGACCCGCCCAAGGCCACACAACGCAGAGGGGACAAAGCACGCTGCCCCTGTTCGTTGTGGAATCAATGCCTGCCAGTGCCAGTCCAGCGGGTGGAGAAGCAGCAGCACCTCCCACGCTGGGCTGGAACAGCAGGGCCTGGAGGTAGCAGCGGTTCCTGAGACTGGACTCCGAAAGCAGCAGCAACAAACCAGAAAGTAAGTAAGCTGGGTTACACCAACATTAAACACTTTCATGTGCCAAAACTGCCAGACAAGTGGAAGGGACACCTCTGCAGGATGGGAGAAAATATTTACAGATCACCCTGGGAAAGGGCCCTGTATCTAGCACATACACTCATGAAGAACTCTCACAGCTCCAGTCAGAGAACCCTACTGAAAACAGGCAAAGGACTCAAATACCCATTTCTCCAGAGAAGACACTGAAACGGCCCAGAAGACTTCAGAAGCTCATCATCAGCCATTGAGGAAATGCAAGTCAAAACCACAATTAAATACCACTTCAGGCCCTTCCGATGGCCGGTGTCACAAAGATACTAAATAACAAGCGTGACAAGGCTTTGGAGAACTGGAAACCTCACCCTGCTGGCTCTGCTGGCAGGAGTGTGACCATGTGGGAAACAGCCTGGCCACTCTTCAAAATACCGACTGGGGCAGCGGGTGTGGTGCTGTGTGCTAAGCTGCAACCTGGATGCTGTTGGAGTACTCAGCTTCCATGTTAGTGTACCTAGGTGTGTACCTGGGTGGCAGCAGAAGACGGCCCAGATACTTGGGTCTCTGCTACATGTTCAGGAGACCCAGAAGGAGTTCTGGGCCCCATCTTTGGCCTTGCCCTGTCCTAGCTGTTGCAGGAATTTGGGGAATGAATCAGTAGATGGCATATCGATCAATCCCCCCCGCCACCTTTCAAATAAATAAATCTTTAAAAAGGGGGAGAGGTCAGCATTGTGGTGTAGTGGGTAAAGCCACCTCCAGCGACACCAGCATCCCATATGAGCACCGGTTTGAGTACTTGCTGTTCCACTTTAAAAAAAAAAAAAAAAGATTATTTACTTGAAAGGCAGAGTTACGGAGAGGCAGAGGCAGAGAGAGAGGTCTTCCATCTGCTGGTTCACTCCCCAAATGGCCCCAATGGCCGGAGTTGGGCCTATCCGAAGCCAGGAGCCAGGAGCTTCTTCCAGGTCTCCCATGGGGGTGCAGGGACCCAAGCACTTGGGCCATCTTCTACTGCTTTCCCAGGCCACAGCAGAGAGCTGGATGGGAAGTAGAGCTGCTAGGTCTTGGACCACGTGGATACAAGGGCCCAAGCACTTGGGCCATCCTCCACTGCTTTCCCAGGCCAACAGCAGGGAGCTAGATTAAAAGTGGAGCAGGACCCATGGGGGAGACCAAGAACAAGCTCTTGGCTCCTGATTTTGGACCGGCCTAGCTCTGGCTTTTGTGGCCATTTGGGGAAGTGAACCAGCAGATAGAAGATCTTTCTCTCTGCCTCTTCCTCTGTGTGTGTGTAACTGCCTGTATTTTTTTTTTTTTTTAAGATTTATTTATTTATTTGAAAGTCAGAGTTACACAGAGAGAGCTCCTGGCTTTGGCCTGGCAAAGCCCTGACCACTGTGGCCATTTGGGGGAGTGAACCAGCACATATAAGATCACATCATTCAATCACCCTGCCCCAATGCCCCGTAACTCTGCCTTTCAAATAAGTAAAATACTTCTTTAAAAAAAATTCTGGGGGCTGGCTTTGTGGTACAGTGAGAGGTAAGATACTGCCTGCAATGCCAGCATCCCACATAGCTGTACACTTCTCATCCAGTTCCCTGCTAACGGCCTGGGAAAAGCAGCAGAAGACGGCTCAAATGTTTGGGCCCCTGCACCCATGTGAGAAACCCAGATGAAACTCCTGAATCTTACTTCAGCCTGGTTCAGCCCTGGCATTTGCGGCCATCTGGTGAGGGAATCAGCAGATGGAAGACAGATCTCTCTATAACTCTGATTTTCAAAGTAAATAAATAAAACTTAAAAAAAAAAATCTGAACACAGAGTTTAGCCTATGATCCAGCAATTCCACCCCTGGGCATGTATCTAAGAGAACTAACACAGGTGTTCAAACAAAATCCTATACACGAATGTTCTCGGCACCGTTATTTTCAACAGGCACGAAATGGAAATAGCCCCAAGGTCCATCAGCTGCTGAAGTGTAGATAAAATGTGGTATAGTCACATAGTGGAATATTATTCAGCCACTAAAAAGAACAAAGTTCTGATACATGCTATAATACAGATGTTAGGGGCTGGCTCTGTGGCATTGCAGGTGAAGCCGCCACCTGCAGTGCCAGCATTCCATATGGGCGCTGGTTCAAGTCCTGGCTTCTCCACTTCCGATCCAGCTCTCTGCTGTGGCCTGGGAAAGAAGACGGACTAAGTCCTTGGACCCCTGCACCCACGTGGGAGACCTGGAAGAAGCTCCTGGCTTTAGATCAGCCCAGCTCCGGCTGTTGTGGCCATTTGGGGTGTGAACCAGTGGACGGAAGACCTCTCTCTCTCTGCCTTTCAAACAAATAAATAAATCTTTTTATTTTATTTTATTCTATTTTACTTTTTGACAGGCAGAGTGGACAGTGAGAGAGAGAGAGGAAGGTCTTCCTTTTACCATTGGTTCACCCTCCAATGGCCACCACGGCCGCCGGCGCATCGCGCTGATCCGAAGCCAGGAGCCAGGTGCTTCTCCTGGTCTTCCATGTGGGTGCAGGGCCCAAGCACTTGGGCCATAGCAGAAGGCTGGCCTGGAAGAGGGGCAACTAGGACAGAATCCGGCGCCCTGACCGGGACTAGAACCCGGTGTGCCGGCGCCGCAAGGCGGAGGATTAGCCTATTGAGCCACGGCGCCGGCCAGGGTGTTTTCTCTTCATGCAGAAATAAATCTTAAGGCCGGCGCCGCGGCTCACTAGGCTAATCCTCCGCCTTGCGGCGCCGGCACACCGGGTTCTAGTCCCGGTCGGGGCACCGGATTCTGTCCCGGTTGCCCCTCTTCCAGGCCAGCTCTCTGCTGTGGCCCGGGAGTGCAGTGGAGGATGGCCCAAGTGCTTGGGCCCTGCACCCCATGGGAGACCAGGAGAAGCACCTGGCTCCTGCCATCGGATCAGCGCAGTGCGCCGGCCGCAGCGCACCTACCGCGGCGGCCATTGGAGGGTGAACCAACGGCAAAGGAAGACCTTTCTCTCTGTCTCTCTCTCTCACTGTCCACTCTGCCTGTCAAAAAATAAAAAAATAAAAAAAAGAAATAAATCTTAAAAAAAAAAAAATAAATAAAAAGAATGCTCCTTAAAAGCATAAAGAAGTCAATCTGAAAAGACTACACGTTCTGATTCCATTCCTAGTTTTGGCCTGGCCCAGTCCAAACTGTTGCTGGCATTTGGGGAGTGAACCAGTGGATGGAAGATCTCTGTCTCTTTGCTTTTCAAATAAAAATAAATTAAAAATTAAAAAAACTAAAACTGATAGTTGGTAATGGTCACACAGCTCCAACAGAGTGGTACACTTTTTATTTGAAAGGCAGAGTTAGAGAGAGAGCTTCCATCCAATGGTTCACTTCCCAAATGGCTTCGATGGCTGCAGTTGGGCCAGGCCAAAGCCAGGAGCCTGGAACTCCACCTTTGTGTGTGGCAGGGGCCCAAGTGTTTGGGCCATCTTCTGCTACTTTTCCAGGTGCATTAGCAGGGAGCTGATTGGAAGAGGAGCACGTGTTTATATGGGCTGTCAGCATAGCAGGCAGTGGCTTAACCAGCTACATCACAATGCCAGCCCCCAGAGTGGTACACTTCAAATGGGTGAGCTGTATGGTCTGTGAATTCCATCTCAGTAAAGCTGTATTAGAAACAAACAAAAGCTGACCTCAGGCCAAGGCTGGAGGGCAGGGCTTTAGGAGGAAGCCCTGGGGCTCTCTCTCTCTCTCTCTCTCTCTCACACACACACACACACACACACACACACGCAGTCCAGCGTCCCCACCCATCCCCGACAGTGCACCATGGGAGGGATACCGCAGGCCTGGCTGCCAAGCTCTCTAACCCTAGGGCACTCTCACTCCCACCAAGGATGTGATCCCTGCAGAAGCCCCAGGGCAGGCACATGCTCAGACAGTGCTGGGATGGGCAGTGCCCACCTTCCTTCCCTGAGCACCTGTCTTAGCACTCTCAGCCCTGGCCAGCCTCGCCCCGGGTTCTACATATCTCCACACCCGTGGCCCCAGCTGCCTCCCTCTGCTGCCTTCTGTGCTCACAGGATGCTGATAGCCATGCATGGGTGTTTGCCTCCTCTACCAGACCGGGTGCTGTGTCCTCTGGTACTTGACCTATGGCACAGGGATGGCCCTGGACAAGGTGCCAGGAACTCTGCTGGATCAACCTTCCTCACAGGTAGAGCAACAGTCACATGCTCTGCCCAGCCCAGGCCCACCCAGAGGCCCTGCCCCTCCTGCCAGGGCTCCTCTGCCCCATTCCACTAGTTCCAGGACATCTACGTGTACTGCTCTGGTCCAGCTTGGACCTCAAGGAGCCTGGGCCCCCTCCAGCAGTCTGTCCCACTCCCGGTCCCCTATCATGCTTCCTGTTTCCACCTGCATAGGTCAGCCCGTCGTCCTGCTGAACAGCGTGCCCGCTTCTCTGCACTTGCTCCCCTGACCTGAGGCCATTGTGGCCCTGCTGTGGTCACTTCCTGTGACCAGCAGCTTGCCCTGCCGCACTGCTCACACAATCCAAGGCCCCTGTCAACAAGGAGGGGGACGGCAGCCAGGCAATGGGCTGGGGCAAGACAGGCACAACTCGAGTGTGGTTGTTCAGAGCACTTTCAAGGCAGCGTGGCAGAGACCCCGAATGTAACACTGCTCTCAAAATGACAAGTCAGCAGGTGCCACACTCTGGTCCTACTGAGAGTGCCTGGCCCTGGGGGCTCAGCAGCCCCTTCTCATTCCTCTAGGCAGGACCTAAAGGGTAGAGAGAAGGCTGACAGTGACCTCCCCTGGCAAACAGTTAAGAAGTCCCTTGTTCTAAGTCCCACAGGGTGGGGCAGTACAGTGTAGGCCAGGGTTAGGGGACACTGCAGTGGGTCCCAGGTCTGCCCCTGGAATGTGAAGTCTAGCATGAGCTGGCCTGCAATCAATCCTAGGGTCCCCAGGCTGTCCTTGCCAGCTCCCTTCAAGCATGGGCAGCGTGCTGGCTGCCCAGACACAGCACACAAAACAGGCTGGGCCCTGTGCAGAGCTAACGTGGCTTGGTTGACTGCGAGGACCCAGGCCAGCCCTCCTGAGGCGAGAGGAGGCACTGGGAGCACCTTGCAGGCCCATGGGCAGGTCCCTGTCCCGCCTCGCTGTGATGCAGGGCACGTGCACTTGCCCTGGGCCCCAACAGGGTGGCCTGGCCTTTTAGGCCAAGGATTTGAAACCTGCAACTCGGCACTGGAGACCGCAGAGGGACAGGGGTCTGTGCCGCTTCCAGCCCCCACAGCTGGAATTCATTAAGTGGTCGCTGAGATAAAGGACGGGCCTGACTGTAAGTCCCAGCCTGCCACCACCAGGGACTCCCAAGGGAGCCTGCTGTGGAGCCACTCTGCGAACAGCAGACGGACAGGAGCTTGGCAAGGAATTTAGGCCGATGGCTCGGGTCGCCCGGGGGCCAGCAAAAGAAAGTAGCTGAGTGCTGGTGGTCGACACAAAGGACGCCAGGACCACCTGCCAAGAGGCCGCGGGGCCTTCGCCTCCTGAGTCCTGACTGTGGCAGGGGCAGCTGCTGTAGACTCAGGAGAAGGTGGCCTCTCACAGCATCTAGCACCAGGCAGAGGAGGTGCTTGCTGGGCACTGACGTCACTCCCAGGGCCCGTGTGACGTCGCCGCCTACAGGACCTCAGAGCCAGCCCAGACTCTGACCAGCTGCACCCACAGGCGGGCTTCCCCAGCTCGCTGGCCCGGCCCCTGGGGAAGCGGAACCACTCGCCCACACGTCTGCAGGAGGGATGTGACAGATGTGCCCAGGCACCGCGCCCCGAGGGGCTCAGCTGCTTTCCAGGCCTGGGGCCTAGCACGGGGTAGTGCGTATGCCTTCGTTCCTGCTCCCTCGCTCAGACTTACGGGAAGCCCTGAGACAGACATCTGGAAAACAGCTGAGACGAGCCCCTGTGTTGTCGGATGGCGCCCCTGAGGAGTCCACTGAGCAGACTCAACTCCAAGATCCTGTTCTGACGTTCGCCCCCCACCCCGGGCACTCCCAACCAGAAAGGCGCTCTGAGCCGGGGTCCGCGCCACAGGCCCCTCCCTGCTCCTGCAGCCCTGGAGGAGGGCAAAAACCACTCTCATTCCCCACTCACTGAGCTCCCTGGGATCGGAAGGCCTCCCCCTGAACCACAGGCCCCTGGGCTGGAGTGTTCTGGTCACATGGCCACTGTGCATCCAGCCTGACACTGGAGGCAGGGAGCAGGGTGAGCTGCCTCCCTTCCCGACACTCGTGACTGGGGATGGCCTGGCCTAGTACTTGGCAGCTCAGAGTCAGCACTTGGGACAGGGGCTGCAAGGGGTGGGAACTTCAAGACCACACTGACTGGGCGCCGAGTCTGCACGCTCAGCACTTCCCATCCCTGACCTCTGTAGCTGTGCCGGGGGAGCCCTGCCAAGATAGAGTCCGCCTACACTGTGAAGTGAGACAAAGTCCCAAGGTGTCAGCGCTTCCAGAGAATCTTTCCCCAAAACGGTTTCGCAGGAGAGGGAGAGAGAAGCTCGTGTCCGATCCTACCTGAAGGCGTAGGTCTTCTGATGCCAGCTCAGCTGTCCCCGGATGCTGTATGCGATGGTGGTAACAAACTCCCCGCCTAGCCCCAGCTCCGAGCACAGCTTCAGGGCAAACTTCTCTGGCGAGTTCTCCTTCTCCGACATGTCCCACTCAAACTGGTCCACCAGGGAGATGTTTCCCACGTGGATGTTCAGCTAGGGCAGGAACCAGAAGAGAAGTCAGAGCAGGCAGCACCGCCCCCAGCCCAGGGAGGTGGCTGGGAGGTGCGACAGCCCACGCTGGAGCCCCAGACCCAGGGTGGAGCCTACCTACAACTCAAAGAGTTGAGAACTGGAGCTGATCCTTGCCCTTCCAACTTCCTATCTGCAAACGGCTGACCCCATAAACCTCCTGACTGCTGTGAGGGGCTCTGGGTTAGAGCTGGGCAGTCATACTTGGGGAGGCCCTGAGGGTACCTGGGTCCACCTCATCTCCACCCCCATCCCCCATGCTGGCTGGGGCCTTCTTTCCTGCTGCTTGCCACCGTTGTGTGACTTTAACAGGCAGGGCTCAGTTCAAGTGTCCCTCACCAGAGACATCCATGAACCCCTATCTTGGTCCACTGTCTATGTCCCTCTCAAAATCATTTCACCAAGCATGCTCCCAGATGTACCCCCACCGTGCGCCAACCTGGCCAGGTGACTGGCCAGACCTAAGGGGGAGAGCAGCAGAGGCACAGGCCGGCTCCTCCCACATTGCAAGAAGACCCCTGTAGGCAGGTGACAGAGGCCCAGGCGCTGCATGTACACCCGGGGAATACCTGGGAAGTGGGTCCGTGGGAAGCCGGCACCCAGGAGCTCTCACCCATACCCATGTCCCTGGGTCCCCACTCCCTGGTCAGTTGTGCCTGTTCTGAAACTGGTCATCACTAGATCACGCAGGAGGGACCCTTTGGGACTGACTTCACTCCCTCAGCATCACATCTGTGAGCTCCTTCCCTTGCTGTGTGGGCGGGGACAGGCCCTCACTGCTGTCCGGTGTTCTGCTGGGTGAGCAGGTCGTGGTGCACCTGCCCACTCACTCTTGTCTCTAGCAAGACGAAGATCACGGTGGCAGGTGGGCAGCCCCATGGTGAACTAGCCACTGCTCTCATAGCCCAACCCTCCTGGGGACTTCTGCTGCTCTTCTGAGAAGTGACAGCATCCAACTCCTGCCCGCGTCCAGGAAGCCCTGTGCGGCTGAGCCTTTTGCATCAGTTTCCGCTTACCAGAATGTTCTTCCCTTCACCTGGGCACACGCAACCTCCTCTCAGTCTCCTGGCTGTGGCTGGGGTGCCAAGTCCTGAGACTTCTGCTCCCCACCAGCCCTCTCCCCACCGTCCACCTGTTTTCTTCACAGATCTTAGTCCTTTGTCCACTTCTTTCCCGTCTCAAACCGGGCATCCTCAGCATAGCCCAAGGGCCTTTGTTTCAGGCCACAATGAGTGGCGCCCACAGCCCTGGCAGAGGAGGAGGCTGAGGGGCAGAGGAGTGGTGTCTGTGCACGGCACAAGCTGGGCGCGGCGGCCTGCAGCGGACTCCCAAGGCCCTCCTGTCCTGTGCACACTCACACCTGGGGATTAAGCTGAGTTTTTGGAAGACTCAGAGATGCTACCCTGTCCCACCTGGAACCATATGCCAGGCCAACCACGTGGGTGCTGGGCCCAGGAAGAACGTGCAGCAGCAGGCAGCCCGTAGGAACACTCCAGGCAGGACCCAACAGGCCCATGGTGTGTGGCCAAGCCCCAGCAGCCATCCCTGCCCAGGCTTGCGGGCTCTGCTGCCTGTCCACTGCCATTTGGTCACTAGTGCATTCATTTATTCAAAAGAAAGACTGTGAACCTACCAAGGAGAGGCACAGGCAAACATTCAGAAGCTAAGCAAAGCGTGTCAACGGGCACAGGGCATTCAGACTTCACTGAGCCTGGGCAAGGAAGCCAGGGAGGGGCAGGAAGTCGGGCCCAGCCTCTGTGGTCAGGAGACCTTAGGAAGAACTGAGTGAGCTCAGGAAGCAGGCCTGGAGCTGCCTGTGAGGGGCACAGGGTAATGAGAAGGCCTGAGGAGCCAGGCTTGGCTCCCAACTAGGTCCAGGTCCAGGGTGAAGACAAGGGGAGGAGGTGAGGGCAGCAAGGGGCTGGGGCCCAGGCTGAGGAGGGTCCCCAAGGCTAGGCAGGACTTGGCATCTACAGGGAAAGTCGGGCATCCTCTGGAGTGTCACAAGCGGAGAGACCTTGGCTGCACTGAGGAATGGCTGGAGTCTGGACAGGCTCAGAGACAAGGCCTCAACCAGACCCCACAATCCCGTGTGCTCCCCAGGCAGGGCCTGGCCAGGGCCACAGAGGCTGGCGCTAGAGGCTCAGCAGCTCCGAGATCCTGGGTGCCCTGGGTCGGAACAGAGCCCACACAGGCCAGGGGCCTTAGCAGAAGCAGTCAGGCCCAGGCTTTGGTCGCAGTGTGGCCCAGAGACTGCACCAACCAGGGCGCTGTTTTCCAGGGAGAGCAGCGCTGCCCTTGCTCCAGAGAATCCTCTGTGTGCTAGGTCCCAGGATAAAGACAAACAACCTCACAGGGCAGGCATTTGGCGCAGGGGATTAAGTCACCATTTGGGGCGCTCACACCCACATCTTCCGCTTCTCTTCCAGCTCCCTGCTCATGTGCACTCTGGGGGACAGCAGGTGAGGGCTCGGGTGCTCGCATCCCTGCCACACACACACATGGGAGGCCTGGACTGAGTTCCAGGCTCCTGGCTTCAGCCTGGCCCAGTCCTGGCTGCTGTGGGCATCTGGGCAGTGAACCAGCAGACAGGTGCATGCTTACATCTTTCTTTCTCTCTCTGCATTTCAAGTAAAATGAAAATAAATAAAAGTTAAAAAGGAAAAAAGAATTACCTCGCAGGGCCACCCAGCTCTTCTTCAGTCCTAGTTATAAGGGGTAACCTCGGGTGTGACAGTCAGGTCTTCACCTGTAAGATGGGACACTGTCCCTGGGGTCACAATGTCCACAAGGTCCCTGGCCTACTACATGCAGCACAGTACCCAGCAGCACAGGCCTCCTGGAGCCAGCCGCGTCTGCTGGACCCTTGGCACTGGCAAACACACCCTGCCACCGAGCCAGAGGGCAGGGTAGGAAACTCAAACGGGGGACAGTTACTCCCAGGCTGCCAGCTGATGCCCTCCCACAGGTAGGACGCACAGGTCAGTCAGTGGTCAGGACAGAAGCAGGCGGTGGCCCCAGGAGGATCTGCAGCTGCCGGACACCTTTCTCTACGGCTGTTCCACAAGCCTTGTTCAAGACAACAATGAAACTGCAAGGAAGCTGGGTGGTCAGACTCATAGGGACCTCGCGTGTGGCCAAGTCCAGCCATTTGGAACCACAGTTACAGGAAAAGACAAGGTGCAAGGTGGAGCCCTCAGGGCTGTCCTCTAGTGGGATGACTTGGGGACACAGGTGAGGCACCTGCTACTGCCCCCCTCTTCCATTTCCCTCCCACACATTCCCCTTCTTCCTCCATAGTACCTCTCCTCTGCTAGCTGGCCATAATGTAAGACTGAAATTGCTTAAGGAAAATAAAATCTCAAAAGAAAAGTACTAATTAGTAAGGAGACAGAATCAGGCATCAAATGTTCCCTGAGAAAGGAAAGTCCTGCACCTGATGGCTTCACTGGGGAATTCCACCAAAGGTGAAAAGGAGAGCCGCACCAGCCCTCCTCAGATCCCTGCGAAAGACTGGAAGAAGACACTAACTCACCGCTCCCATGCCAGGGAGACCACAACAGGACACCACAGACAGACAGTCCTTATGAATTCTGATTCAAAAAGCTCCAAAAAATACTAGCAAATTTAACTCAACAGCTGAATAACAAGACTAAATGCTGTGATGAAGTGAGATTTGTGATAGTTCAGGCACATACAGTTTGTCCAATGAGGGGTGCGCACCTGGCCTAGCAGGTCAGATATCTGCATTCCGGGGTCGAGTGCCTGGGTTCATTACCTTGCTCTGCTCTTGCTAATGCAGAGCCTGGTAGGCAGCAGTGAGGGCTGATGTAACTGGGTCCCCACCACCTACAACTTCAACTGAGTTCCTAGATCCTGGCTTCAGCCTGGTCCAGCCCTGGTTGTTGCAGGCATTTGGGGGAGTGAACAAAACAGAAGGGAGCTCTCTGTTTCTTTCTATGCCTCTGCTTCTCAGATACACACATTTTCTTAAAAAAATTGTCCACAGAAACATATCACATTAATAGAATGAGGCGGGGGGGGGGAAACACATGACCATTTCAACTGATGCAGGAAAAACATTTAACAAAAGTCAACACCTCATGATAAAAACATTCAAACAACTGGGAATAGAGGAACCTACTTCAACATAACCAAAACTATACATGAAAACCCACAGTAAACATAATTCATGTGGAAAGACTGAAAAAAAGTTCCTCTTAAGATCAGAGACTTGGAGTACCCACTCTTTGTACTCCTATTCAAAATGGTACTATAAGTCTCAACTAGAATAATTAGATAAGAAAAAGAAATAGAAAGCACACACAGTGGAATAAAAGAAATAATGTAAAGCAATGATCTTATAATCAGAAAACCTTAAATATTCCACAAAAAACTCTTAAAAATAATAAATTCAGCAAAGTAGCAAGATACAAAATCAACACACACACACAAAGTGTATTTCTATACCCTAGCAATCAACAATTTAAAAAAGAAAATTATGAAAACAATTCCAGGGGCCAGTGCTGTGGCATAGTGGGTGAAGCTGCAGCCTGCAGTGCTGGCATCTATATGGGTGCTGGTTCAAGGCCCGGCTGCTCCACTTCTGATCCAGCTCTCTGCTATGGTCTGGGAAAGTAGCAGAAGATGGCCCAAGTCCTTGGGCCCCTACACCCCTGTGGGAGACCCAGAAGAAGTTCCTGGCCCTTGGCTTCAGATCAGTAGAGCTCCAGCCATTGCAGCCATTTGGGGAGTGAACCAGCGGATGGAAGATTCTCTCTCTCTCTCTCTCCCCCTCCCTCCCTCCCTCCCTGTCTCTGTCTCTCTGTAACTGTGCCTTTCAAATAAATAAATCTAAGAAAGAGAAAGAGAGAAAGAAAGGAGGGAGGGAGGGAGGGAACAATTTCATTTAAAATAACAAAAAGAATAGGGGCTGACATTGTGGTGTAGCAGGTAAAGCCTCTGCCTGTGATGTCAGCATCCCATATGGGCGCTGGTTGGAGATCTGGCTGCTCCACTTCCAATCCAGCACTCTGCTAATGCACCTGGGAAAGCAGCAGAGGATGGTCCAAGTGCTTGCGCCCCTGCACCCATATTGGAGACCTGGAAAAAGATCTGGGCTCCTGGCTTCAACCTGGTCTTAGCCCTGTCCATTGGGGCCATTTTAGGAGTTAACCAGTGGATGGAAGATCTCTCTCTCTCTCTCTTGCTCTGTAACTCTACCTTTCAAATAAAATAAATCTTAGGAAAAAAAAAAAAAAGACATATACATCAATGGAACAGGATAGAGAATCCAGAGATAAACCCTCACACAGTCAACAAGAAGCCAAGACCACTCAAAAGGGAAATGACAGTCTTTTCCACAAATGGTGCTGGGAAAACTGGATATCCACGTGCAGAAGAAAAATGCTGGACCCATATCCAACACTATATACCAAAATTAGCTCAAAATGGATGAAACAGCTAAATGTAAAAACTAAAACCATGAAGCCCATAGAAGAAAACACGTTTCCTGACTTTGGATTTGGCGAAGGCTCTTGGATATGACACCAAAGGCACAAGCAGCACATGAAAAAAATAAACAAATCGGTGTCATCAAAATAAAACCTCTGTGCCTCAAAGGACACCACCGACAGAGAAAAAAGGCAATCCACAGTATTTGCAGATCACATGCCTAATACAAGATTGATATCCAGAAAAAGAAAAAAAAACTTGTAAAACCCAACAACAAAATTACAAATCCAATTGAAAACCAGGCAAAGGATTTGAAGAGCTGTTTCTCCAAAGACACACACGTAGCCAATAAGTAATAAGTACATGAAAAGATGTTCAACACCACTAATCATTGGGAAATGCCAACGAGATGCCACCTCATGCCCATGAGGACAGGTGTCAAAAGCAACAGAAACTAACAAGTGTTGGCAAGTTTGCGGAGAAACTGGAAGCCCTGTGCAATGTTGGTGGGATGTAAAATGGTGCAGCTGCGGTGGAAAAGTCTGGTAGTTTCTCCAATATTAACAACAGAGTTTTCATATCATCCGGCAATTCTAGCTGTGAACACAGACCCCAAAGCACTGAAAGCAGGGGCACACACAGATATTTGCACACCCGTGCTGACAGCATTATTCACAATAGCCAAGAGATGGAAGCAACTCAAGTGTCCACGGGAAGATGACCGGAGAACATCGTTCAGCCTTAGAACACTGCTGGCCCAGGCCAGCCCATGGGAAGGCGGTGACAGTGCTTCCCTGCTCTGACCTCCTGCAACCTTCACCTCCCCTGTGCACCCCAGGCTTTGATCAGTGCCCGGCAGTGCCACAGTGGCACCCCCTGGACCTGGCCAGAATGGGATGCCTCACTCTGACAAGTTGGCTCACCTACCCCAAGGGGAAGGAGTACAAAGAGCTGCATGAAAGGTGGCTTTCCAAGAGCCCTGCCCTACAGCACAGACCAAGCACAGATTTCTGCCAGGCCTCAGGGGACCCTCACAGCCCCATGACACTCCCCACTTCCCCAGCCCAGGGCAAGGAAGTGCCCAGAGCAGGGAGAGGAGCTGCCCACCTTGATGATGACGCGCTGGTCTGACTGGTCCTCCAGGATGCTGTCCGTGGGGTAGGACTCGATCTGCTGTCTGATGGCGGAGGCGATGGCCGGCACGAACGTCAGTGGGTTCAGATCCAGGTCGTCACAGAGGATTTCTGAAAACATCTCGGGGGTCATCAGCTTCTCTGAAACCAGGGTAGGGCAGGTCAGTGAGCAGCGGCACCAATCTCACCACACTCAGGCCTTCTTTGCCAAGCCCATGGATGCAGAGAGGACAACTGGGGAACTGCGGGGGCTCTCCTGGGCAGTGGGTGCAGGAGGGCGAAGCACATGACAAGCACCCCTTTTCTGGTCCTCATCCTGCACACAGCTCCTCCTCAGGTCCCTGGAGGTGGTCAAGGCCCTAAGTGTCCTCTGTACCACTCAGTGCCCTCACAGCCAGAGCTGGGTGGGAGCATGCGATTAGCTCTACGTTCAGGGAAAGGGAAGCAAAGGCCCCGCAAGGCTGACAAGCCTTCGCTCCACTCTCCTTCCCTCTGAGATGAGCTGGGGGCACCGGTAATGGCACAGAGCCCCGCCCCACAGTGGGCCTCATGAGAGCAAAACACTGCATAGGCACAGAGATTTCTGGGCCTGTGGCTGTAGCAGCAGTGCCTCAACAAAGAGACAAAGGTCCCAGACCCTGGAAACAGAACCACACCAGGTGTGAGTCACAGGGATGGTTGGCAACTGGCCCGACTGGAAGCAAGTTCCCGTTCTGCCAACTGTTTCCCCTGTAATCAGCCCAGCAAGCCAGGCCTCACTGGCAAGATGCCGCGTGGGGATGAGCCGCAGACAAGAGGAAGGCAAGAAAGAAGCCCCATGAGCACTTGGCACGATTCCCTCATCAACAGCCAGGTCTGGGGTGGGCATGTGGCCCAGCACATAAGTTCCTGCTTTGGATGCAGGCATCCCGTACCACAGTGCCCGGTGAGCCCCGGCTACTCTGCTTCTGATCCAGCTTCCTGCTAAAGCACAGCCTGGAAGGCAGCAGATGACAGCTCAAGGACTTGGGTCTCTGCCACCACATGGGAGACTGGGATGGAGTTCTTGGCTTCTGGCTTCAGTCCAGCCCAGCCCTGGCTGCTGTGGGTATTTGGGGAGTAAGCCAGTGGATGGAAGACCTCTCTCCATCTCTCTCTCTGCCTTTCAAATAAAAAGTGGGGTAGGGAGAAAGAACCAAATCTGTTTAACAGACAACCAGTCCCACAGTACGTTCCTTGCCAGAAAGACAGGCTAGATGCCAGCACACCTGCAGTCCAGCCTATGCGCATCTGAGTGTGAGGAATTTGGGAGTCTGGAGCAGGAATCTCAAGTGCTCAGGCTAAGCACCCTACAAATACATTGTCTAGAGTGTTATTTACAATTTTTTAAATTAATTTTTTTTCTCTCTTGGCTCCCCATTTCCTTTGACCCCCTGCCCAGCGGCACCTGCTTCCTCCACAGCCACTCCACCTCCCCTCCCACTGTCCCTTCCTCCTTTCCCTCGTCGCCATCACAGCAAGAAAGAAAAAAAAATTAAATTTGTATTTATTTGAGAAGCAAAAAGACAGAGAAACAGACAAAATGGTCCTATCTGTTAGTTCACTTCCCAAACACTTACAACAGCTGGGAAAGGGCTGGGCTAAGGCCAGGAGCCAGGAGCCAGGAGCTCTACCCTGGTCTCACACATAGGTGACAGGGACCCAAGTACCGGAGCCATCACCCACTGCCTCCCAGACTCTGCAGTAGTAGGCAGCTGGAATGAGGAGCTGGAGCCAGGATGTGAATCCAGCCACTACAATATGGGGATGGGATCCTAACTGCTAGGCCAAACACCCATTCACAAACATTTTTGCAGTCATCTGGGGAGTGAACCAGTAGAGGAAAGCATGCTCTCTCTCTGTCTCTCATCTCTGTCATTCCGCCTTTCAAATTAACCAAGAAATCTTTAAAAAATATAAACTTTTTGAAATGGTTGACTTATGATAGTTTGACTTACAACTTTTTCTTTTTTTAAGGTTTATTTATTTGAAAGGAAGAGTTAGAGAGAGATAGACAAAGACCTTCCATCTGCTGGCTCACTCTCCAAAGGGTTGTAACGGCTGGGGCTCGGTCAGCCTTAAGCCAGGAGCCTGGAACTCCATCCAGGTCTCCCACATCATTGGCTGCCTTCCCAAGTTCATTAGCAAGGAGTTGGATCAGAAGTGGAGCAGCTTGAACTGGAACCAGCATTCACATAGGATGCCAGCATCACAGGTGGTAGCTTAACCTTCTGTGCCACAATGCCAGCCCAACTTACAACATCTTCATTTTGACGAGGGTGCAAAAGAGATTCACAGTAAGTAGAAAGCAAATTTCAAATCCATGTCTTTTCCTGAGCTAGTGATAGGTGGTCCAATCTGCTCTCATGATGCTCTCTATCAGCACCCTCAGCCCAAGGGGAAACACGCAGCACTCCACACAGTGTTGTGGAACTGTGGTCAGTATGCAAGGTGGAGTTAAGTGCACACTGGAGTCACAATATTTTCAATTTACAACAGGGTCACAACCCCACCGTACGCTGAGAAGCATCTGTAATTAGAGATTCACAAGCAATTCTAAGGAATAACACAAGAGATTTCAGGTGCCCTATGCCCAGTTTCTCTCAATGGTAACATCCATAAGAGTATAATCTCACAGCTGGGGAGATTATATCGGTACCCTCAAGACACAGGGCATCCGCGTCACCACCAGGATCCCCCCTCAGTGTCTTTTTAGAGCCATGTATACCTCCCTTCTTCACCCCCCCACCCCCGTCCTCCCCGCCAGCTCTCATCTCCACTTCTGTAAGCCTTGCATTTCAAGAATGCCACCCAAATGGAATCACACACTATGCAACTGCTGGGAACCAGCTTTTTTTCACTTGGCAAACATGACTGGGGATTCATTTGAGTTGCCACTTCCTTCTTGCTACCGAGGAGCACTCCACGTTATTCACCCACTAAATAACATCTTGGTTCTTCCTGGCCTCTGGCTATCATGAACAAAGCCATGATGAATACGCAGGGGGTGGATTCTATAGACCTAAGCCTTTGTTCTTCTGGGTAACTGCGGGGCCATGTGGCTGCTGCATGTTTAGTCTTTCAGACAAACGCGAACATGTTTTCCAGAGCACTGAGCCTTTTCCATTCCCACCAGCAACGAATGAATGGCCCACTTCTTCCAGCCACTCTGGAACGAGCCTGTCGCTTTCATTTCCATTTCCCTGTGGGCCAATCCTGTGGAACATCTTTTCTATGTTTATTTGCCATGTGTCTCTATTCTTCAGGGAAATGTCTCTTCATGTCTTTTGTCTACCTACTAATTAGATCTTTGTTTGTCTGCTCCTGCTTTCTTTCTTTTTCTTTTCTTTTTTTTAAAGATCTACTTATTCCATTTGAAAGGCTGAGTTCCCAGAAAAGGCGGGGGGGGGGGGGGGGCGGATGTAGGACAGAGACAGAGAGAAGAGAGATCTTCCATCCACTGGTTCACTCTCAAAATGGCCACAATGTCTGGGGCTGAGTCAGGCCAAAGCCAGGAGCCAGCTCCTTCCAGGTCTCCCATGTGAGTACAGGGGTCCAAGGACTTGGGCCATCTTCCACTGCTTTCCTAAGCACATTAGCAGGGAGCTGCATTTAAAGTGGAACAGCCGGGACTTGAACCAGCACCCACATGGGATGCTGGCATCACAGACAGACTTAACATGCCAGACTTAATGGCCCTGCTGTTCCATTTTCAAAGTTCATTCTATGTAGTCTAGATTCCAGTTCTTTTTCAGATATGTGGTTTCCAAATACCTCCCCTCCCAGCTCCCACCCCAGCTCATCTTTTCACCCTCTTAACACGGTCTTCTGCAGAGCAGTCTTTCACTCTGATGAAGTTTAGTTTTTCACCATTGCCTGCAATGGACTGTGTGGCGAGGGTCTAAAAATGCTTCCTCCTCTAGCCCCAGGAGCCCCAAGATTCTTACTTTTTCTTGAAAGTTTTAGAGTTTGATATTTAAGACATCAAAAACTTATTTTACTAATTTGAAAATCAGGGAGACAAAGAGATCTTCCACTCACTGGTTCACTCCCTAAAATGACTGCAACAGCCAGGGCTGGGCCAGCCAAAGTCAGGAGCTGGGAACTCAATCAGGTCTCTCAGGTGGGGGCAGGAACACAAGTACTGCTTAGGATTTGTCTAGGTATGAGGTTATCTCAAAGTCAAGTTACTTGCATACAGATACTCAGTCACTCCAGCACGATTCTGTTGAAAGAGCTATCTTACCTCTAACCATTTCCACTTACACCTTTTTCTAAATCCATGGGGCAGATCAGTGTGGATCTGTCCCAGTGACATATGCATTTGTTGCTCCACCAATGCTACATAGTTTGTTTTTTTTTTCCCCCCCGACAGGCAGAGTGGACAGTGAGAGAGACAGAAAGAAAGGTCTTCCTTTGCTGTTGGTTCATCCTCCAATGGCCGGCGCGGGCGGCGCGCTGCAGCCGGCACATCGCACTGACCTGAAGGCAGGAGCCAGGTGCTTCTCCTGGTCTCCCATGGGGTGCAGGGCCCAAGCACTTGGGCCATCCTCCACTGCACTCCCGGGCCACAGCAGAGAGCTGGCCTGGAAGAAGGGCAACCAGGACAGAATCCGGTGACCTGACCGGGACTAGAACCCGGTGTGCCGGCGCCGCAAGGCGGAGGATTAGCCTATTGAGCTGCAGCGCCGGCTCACTACACAGTTTTGTTTACAACAACCAGAAGAAGATCCAGGCTCCTGGCTTCGAACTGGCCCAGCTCCAGCCGCTACGGCCATTTGGAGAGTGAACAAGTGGATTTAAGACTTCTCTCTCTCTCTCTCGGCCTCTGCTTCTCTATAACTCGCCATTCAAATAAATAAATTTCAAATAAATCTTTAAAAAAAATCTATGTCTTCAGGCCAGCACTGTGGTGTAGTGGGTAAAGCCTCTGCCTGCTGTTCCAGCACCCAACGTGGGCACCAGTTCCAGTCCTGGCTGCTCCACTTCTGATCCAGCCCTCTGCTAATGTGCCTGAAAAGGCAGCAGAAGAGGGCCCAAGTCCTTGGGCCCCTGCATCCATGTGGAGACCTGGAAGCAGCTCCTGGATCCTGGCTTCAGATAGGCCCAGCTCCAGCTGTTGTGGTCATATGGTGAGTGAACCAGTGGATGGAAGACTCTCCCTCTTTCTGCCTCTCCATAACTCTGCCTTTCAAATAAATAAATAAATAAATTTTTTAAAAAATAAAATAATCTACACTTCTTTCATTTCATTTTCTTGCTGTACTGCACTGGTTGGAACGTCTAGCATGATGTAGACTGAGAGTGGTGACAGCTGACATCCTTGCCTTGTCCCCAGTCTTAGGGAAAAAGCATTTGGCCTTTTACCATTCAATGATGTTAGCGACATGGTTTTTGTAGATGCCTTTTAAATTTCTTGCTCTATTTTTCTTATCATGAAAAGGTACTGAATTCTTTGAAACACTTTTTCTGTATCTTTTGCTATGATCATGTGATTTTTCTTTAGTCTGTTAGCATGGTAGATTACCTTGATGATCTTCAAACTAGTGAACTAGTCTTGCATCACTGGAATAAACCCCACTTGGTCATGGTAAATAATTCCTTTTTTGTGTCCACATTCAAAAGGATATTGCTTAGTACTGTTCTTTCTGGTACTGTCTTTAGTTTTGGTATCAGGGTAATACTAGCTTTATAAAACAGAGTGGGAAAAATCTCTTTTACTTTTATTTCTAGAAAAGACCGTGTAGAATTGGTGCTAGTTCATCACTAAGTGTTTGGGAAAATTAATTCTCCAACAACGAAGCCATCTGAGCCCAGAGGTGTTTTGAGGAGTTTTAAAATTGCAAGTTTTATCTCCTTAATGGTTATCGGATAATTCAAACTGTACATCTGATATTGGGTGAGTTTTGAAAGAACATGTTTTTCAAGGAAATGGCCTTTTTTATGGTAGCTGTCAAATTTCTGTGTGTTCCGTTGTTTGCAGTATTGCCTTCCTCTTGATATATGCAGAGTCCACAGAAGAATTTGGTTTATTCCTGGTACTGGGAACTTGTGTTTTTTTCTTTTTGGCTAGTCTTGCAAAAGGTTGTCAATATTATTGCTTTCCAAGTACCAGCTATGTTTCATTTATTTTCTCTCATTTCCATTCTCAATTTCGTTGATTCTTGCACTTTGTTTTGTGAGGTTCTTCCTTCTGCTTGCTTTGCTTTTGTTCGGCTCTTCTTTTTCTCAGAGGGTGAGATGGGAGCTTAGGTAACCAACCTGGGGCTTTTCTTGCTTTCTACTATATGCACTAACACCACAGATCATCCTCCCGGTACTAATTAGTTGTATTCCCCAAATCTTGATATATTTGTATTTTCATGCAGGTCCGTGTATATATATATATATATTTTTTTTGGACAGGCAAAGTTAGACAGAGAGAGACAGAGAGAAAGGTCCTCCTTTTTCCATTGGTTCACCTCCAAAATGGCCGCTAGGGTTCCTTTTTCCGTTGGTTCACCTCCCAAATGGCCACTTCCTCCTGGTCGCCCACACAGTTGCAGGGCCCAAGCACTTGGGCCATCCTCCACTGCCTTCCTGGGCCACAGCAGAGAGCTGGACTAGAAGAGGAGCAACCAGGACAGAACCGGTGCCCCAACCAGGACTAGAACCCGGAGTGCTGGCGCCACAGGTGGAGGATTAGCCTAGTGAGCCACAGTGCTGGCCAGTCCATGTATATTTTTAAACTTCCCTTGAGACTTCCTCTTTGAACCATGAATTACTTAGGAGTGTGCTGTTCAGCTTACAAGTATCTGAGGCCCCTATGGCTGGAAAACACATTCTGTATGGTTTCCATTCTTTCACATTTGTTGGCTTGTTTTATGATCCATAATATGGTTTCTGTGGTATGTACCACAGGCACTTGAGATGAATGTATATTCAGCTGTGCTGGAATGTTCTATAAATGCCAGTCAGATGCTGTTGGCGATGGTGTTTTTGAGTTCTTTCATCATCTTGCTTATTTTCTGTCCAGTTGTTTTATCAATTGTAGAGAGAAGAACGGTCACGTCTCCTGTATAACTGTTGATCTATTTCTCCCTTCAGCTCTCCTGTCTGCTCTGCCCTTGGTGGACTGACTCTACTTTTATCATCACTTACTGCCCCTCTCTGTCTCCAGTAAATGTCTTTGTTTCTAAGCTGCTTTATCTGATCCTACATGGGCATGATGTAGCATTTTCCATCTTTTTACTTTCACCTAGTGATTTCATTCTACTTGAAAAGTTTCCTGTGGCTAACATATAATCGGGTTATTTTGAGTGATTTTTTTCTGCCAATCTCTATCTTTTAACTAGTAAACATTTATGTCATGGTTTAAGTCTATCATTTTTTTTCCCTGTTTTGTTTTTTTTTTTGACAGGCAGAGTTAGACAGTGAGAGAGACAGAGAGAAAGGTCTTCCTTCTGTTGGTTCACCTCCCAGATGGCAGCCACGGCCGGCGCGCTGCGTCGATCTGAATCAGGAGCCAGGTGCTTCCTCCTGGTCTCCCATGCAGGTGCAGGACCCAAGCACTTGGGCCATCCTCCACTGCCTTCCTGGGCCACAGCAGAGAGCTGGACTGGAAGAGGAGCAACTGGGACAGAATCTGGTGCCCCAACCAGGACTAGAACCTGGGGTACCGGCGCCACAGGTGGAGGATTAGCCAAGTGAGCCGCGGCGCCAGCCTGTTTATTTCTCTGTTTTCTTGCTTCTGTCTCCCTGTGGGCTGGCTGAATATTTTTTAGAATTGCACATTGATTTATCTATAGCACTTTTTAAAAATAATTGGATAAAATGTAATTTCCAAGCAAGGCTTCCGCAAAACATCTTCTGACGAAAGATTGGGAAACACTGCTAAAGTACTGTCCAAAACAGCATCAAGGAGTCAAAACAACTAGATTTATAGAACAACCACATCTCCCCGAGGTTCTGTCATCAAATCATCCCAAATTACGGGGACAGAGGCATTTCCTGAGCTGTCCAGGGAACTTGCTGAGAACACTGCTTTGCCTACTCACAAGGAAGCATCTTTGGGAAACAACCATCAGTGGCTGCTGTGGAGGAAACGAGTGACACAGGGAGTGAAGACAGGACATGCAGCACGATGTTTTCAAGTGCTGAAAGAAGAGACCACTAACAAAAACCCCCACATCCAGTGCAAAAAATCCTTCAGGAATATTCTACAGACAGTTGCAGATCTACCCTAAAAGAATGGCTAAAAGGAAAATGATCAAAGACACTTTGGAACACCAAGGAGGGACAAAGATAAGCAAATACAGGAATAGATAAAGTAGTTTTCCTTCTCCTCTTGGGTTTTCCAAACGATATTTGACAGTGGAAGAACACTTAGAGAACAGAGTTCTCTGTTCCCAATTACATGCTATCTACAAGAAACTTCTGTGAAGTATAAATGAAATAAGTAGGTTGAAAGTAAGAAGATGGAAATAGGTATCTCCTGCCAATATTAACCAAAGGAAAGTGGAAGTAGCAATGCTAGTTCAAAGTAGGCGTAAAAGCAGAGAATGCTGACTTATCTGCTTATTCTGAATGGAATATTAAATTCTGCACAATGCCAGCATGCCTGATGGTGGTTATCAGTCAGCCACTGTTCAGGCAGCACGTCGTGGGGACTCCATCCCTGCTACAGCACAGAAAGGTGGTGTCCTTCTCTTTTGGAGTGCTTCAGCAAAGCTCACCTGTTTCCTCCCTACCAAAGAGGTCTTGAACTTCATCTCTGACTTGGGGCCCACATCACCTGCTGCCGGAGTCGCCTCATGGCTAAAGGGAGACCACAAACCCCTCCAAGCCTTTCTCTTGCGGTTTCATCAAGGTGCTCACTCTTTGTGTCTCCTTCTAGCTGGGACTGATGCGGCAGGGGGGCCAGTAAGTGGCCAGTTTGCGTTTCTCAGTGGTTCTCTAAGTATCAGCTAGCACACACAGCCTATCAGCCCACAGGCTTCTTTATTTCACCAGTTCAAGTGCAGCGTAAAAACCTCTCTTTATGTCCTTTTTCCCACTCCGACTCATAATTTCTGAAACACTTCTACATACATTTAGAATCTCATCCGATAGCATCACCATTTCCACTTCAACTAGCAAACGTAATTTGGAAAAGCCAAGAGAAGGAAAGCTATTTTATTCATTTTTTAAGTTTTACTCATTCATCTGTTGAGCTGAAGAGCTGAGTGACAGAGATCTTCCATCTATGGGTTCACTCCTTAAATGCCTACAACACCTGGGGCTGCACCAGGCAAAAGGAACACCATCTGGGTCTCCCGTGTGGGTAGCAGGGCCCAAGCACCAGGGCCACCATCTGCCATCTCCCAGGTGCGTTAGAAGGAAGCTAGATGGGAAGTGCAGGTGGAACGTGATACGGGATGTCGGTGTCCTGAGTGATGGCTTAACCACTGAACCACGATGTCCACCCCAGCTATTTTATTTACGCATATTTTTGCTTCCTGTGTTCTTTCTCCCTTCTGATATGCCAAAGTTTCCTTTATTATTTCCTGTCTTTTAGCCACTCTTAGGTCTGTAGAACGTCTCAATTTCCCCTCCATTCCTGAAGGATATTTTCATTGGACGTAGGAATCTATGAACAGTTCTTTTCCTTCAGGACTTGATAAATAGCAGCCATTTCCTCTGGCTTCCATGGGCTCTGATGAGAAAGCGACAGTCCTGCCTTTCGCTATGCAGAAGGTGTCTGCTTTCTCTGGCTGCTCTCAGCATTTCTGTTTAGTTTTTTTATTTTTTATTTTTTTTAATTATTATTATTATTTTTTTTTGACAGGCAGAGTGGACAGTGAGAGAGAGAGACAGAGAGAAAGGTCTTCCTTTTTGCTGTTGGTTCACCCTCCAATGGCCGCCGCAGTAGGCGCGCTGCGGCCGGCATACCGCGCTGATCCGATGGCAGGAGCCAGGTGCTTATCCTGGTCTCCCATGGGGTGCAGGGCCCAAGGACCTGGGCCATCCTCCACTGCACTCCCTGGCCACAGCAGAGAGCTGGCCTGGAAGAGGGGCAACCGGGACAGGATCGGTGCCCTGACCGGGACTAGAACCCGGTGTGCCAGCGCCGCAAGGTGGAGGATTAGCCTAGTGAGCCGCGGCGCTGGCCTAGTTTTTTTATTTTTTTATTTTTATTTTATTTTATTTTATTTTTTGACAGGCAGAGTGGACAGTGAGAGAGAGAGACAGAGAGAAAGGTCTTCCTTTACCATTGGTTCACCCTCCAATGGATGCTGTGGCCGGCGCGATGATCCTAAGGCAGGAGCCAGGTGCTTCTCCTGGTCTCCCATGGAGTGCAGGGCCCAAGCACTTGGGCCATCCTCCACTGCACTCCTGGGCCACAGCAGAGAGCTGGCCTGGAAGAGGGGCAACCGGGACAGAATCCGGTGCCCCGACCGGGACTAGAACCCAGTGTGCCAGCGCCACAAGGCGGAGGATTAGCCTATTGAGCCACGGCGCCGGCCTAATTTCTGTTTAGTTTTCAGAAGTTTACTTACGATGTGTCTTGGTGTAGACTGCTTTGTGTCTATTCTGTTGCAGCTCACTCAGCTTCCTGAATATGCTATTTGTCTTTTTAAAAAAATTATTTCAGGGGCCAGCACTGTGGTGTAGTGGGCTAAGACTATGCCTGCGGCACCGGCATCCCATATGGCACTGGTTCTAGTCCTGGCTGCTCCACTTTCGATCCAGCTCTCTGCTATGGCCTAGGAAGGCAGTGGAAGATGGCTCAAGTGCTTGGGCCCCTGCACCCTCATGGGAAACCCAGAAGAGACTTCTGTCTTCGGATCAGCTCAGCTCCAGCAATTTGGGGAGTGTCTTTCCCTCTGTAACGCTACCTCTCTATTAAATAAATAAAATCTGAAAAAAAAAAAATTATTTCAGGGGCCGTCACTGCGGTGTAGCAGGTAAAGCCGCCACCTGCAGTGCTGGCATCCCATATGGATGCTGGTTCGAATCCAGGCTGCTCCACTTCCAATCTAGCCCTCTGCTATGGTCTGGAAAAGAAGTAGAAGATGGCCCAAGTGCTTGGGCCCCTGGACCCACGTGGGAAACCTGGAAGAAGCTCCTGGCTCCTGGCTTCAGATTGGCACAGCTCTGGCTGTTGCAGCCAACTGGGGAGTAAACCAGTGGATAGAAGACCTCTCTCTATGCCTCTCCTTCTCTCTCTGTCTAACTCTGACTTTCAAATAAGTAAATAAATCTAAAAAAAAATTATTTCAGGGCGAGAGTAAAAGCAAGATTGACAGAGAGAGTATGTTTACTCCGATCTACTCGCTCACTCCCCAGATGCCTGAAATGGCTGGATATGGGGCTGGCTGAAGCCAGAAGTCAGGAACTCAGTCCAGGTCTCCCGTATGGGTAGCAGGGACCCAGTTACTAGAGCCATCATTTGCTGTGTCCCAGAGTCTGCATTAGCAGGAGGCTGGAGGCAGGAGCTGAAGTGAACCTAGACACTGATACGGGACACATGGCATCTCAACAGGCCAAATGCCCACCCTGATTTGATTATTTTTTTTGAGCCCCAAATGAGCTTATGGATACAAATCTCTAAACATGTGCCTCTGGTAGCCATGCCCTATAGTACAGATCCTGGGGAACTGATCACCCCACTGCCTGTGTGCAGGAATGGATCCCACACCTATTCCTGAAGGGCCTCCTTCCCTCCCCTCCGGGGTGAAGGCGGCACGCAAGCTCCCATCAGGCCACTTGGCTTTTTGGGACATCTGAACCTTCACTTAGTTTGGCTGACTGTTGGGGTGGATGACACCACTTTACCAGCTTTAAGGACTTTTCCACTTCATCACAGCCTGCTGTCTACCAAAGCTTGTCTGAGACAGATCTGGATTACGAAGGATGCTTGTAGGGCACGTGGTCCCCATGCTGCTGCACACTGTTAAGGCCCTCTGTGACAAAGACACTCATGCCCTTTTTTTTTTTTTTTTTTTTTTTTTTTGACAGGCAGAGTGGACAGTGAGAGAGAGAGAGACAGAGAGAAAGGTCTTTCTTTACCGTTGGTTCACACTCCAATGGCCGCTGCGGCCGGCGCACTGAGGCCAGCGTACCGCGCTGATCTGAAGCCAAGAGCCAGGTGCTTCTCTTGGTCTCCCATGGGGTACAGGGCCCAAGCACTTGGGCCATCCTCCACTGTACTCCCGGGCCACAGCAGAGAGCTGGACTGGAAGAGGGGCAACCGGGACAGAATCCGGTGCCCTGACTGGGACTAGAACCCGGTGTGCCGGCGCCGCAAGGTGGAGGATTAGCCTATTGAGCCACAGCACCGGCCACTCATGCCCACTTTTAAGATTTGAGGGACTGGGCTGGGATCATGGTGCAGCAGATTAAGCCACTGCCTGTGACACTGGGATCCCATTATGAGTGCCAGTTCAAGTCCTAGGTGCTCTGCTTCCAATCCAGCTCCCTGCTAATGCACTTGGGAAAGCAATGGGAGATGGCTTGAGTGACTGTACCCTTGCCATCCATATGGGAGACCTGATGAAGTTCTGGGCTTCTGGCTTTGGCCTGACCTAGCTAGCCCTGGCCGATGTAGCTATTTGGGAATGAACCAGTGAATGGAAGACATCTCTCTGTCTCTCCCTCTCTGTGACTCTGCCTTTCAAACAAATAAATTAATCTGTAAGATTACTTGAGGGGAGGCCAACATTGTGACACAGTGGGTTAAGCTGCCACTTATACACCTGAATCCCATATCAGAGTGCCCAGTTCCAGTCTTGGCTGCTGCACTTCTCACAGCTCCCTGCTAATGTACCTGGGAAAGAGAAGATAGCCCAGGGGCCAGCACTGTGATGTAGTGGGTAAAACAGTCACCAGCAGTGCCATCATCTCATACGGATGCCGGTTCGAGTCCTGGCTGCTCCACTTCCAATCCAGCTCTCTGCTATGGCCTGAGAAAGCAGTGGAAGACAGCCCAAATCCTTGGGCCCTGCATCCGCATGAGAGACCCCCAAAGAAGCTCCTGGCTTCAGATCAGCTCAGCCCCAGCCATTGTGGCCATTTGGAGAGTGAACCAGCGGATGGAAGACCTAATTGTCTCTCTCTCTGCCTCGACTCTCCGTAACTCTGCCTTTCGAATAAATAATAGATCTTTAAAAAGAAAAAAAAAAAAGAAGAAGATAGCCAAAGTACTTAGGCTCCTGCTATCCACAGAAGAGACCCACATGGAGTTCCTGGCTCCTTGTTTTGGCCTGGCCCAATCTTGGCTGTTGTGGCCATTGGGGAACAAACCAGGGAATGAAAGATCATTCTGCTGTTCAAATAAAATAAATCTTTAAAAAAAAAAAAAACTTGTGGGGCCGGTGCTGTGGGCAGTGGATTAACGCCCCGGCCTGAAACACCAGCATCCCATATGGGCGCTGGTTCTAGTTCCGGCTGCTCTGCTTCCAATCAAGCTCTCTGCTGTGTCCCGGGAAGGCAGTGGAGGATGGCCCAAGTCCTTGGGCCCCTGCACCTGTGTGGGAGACCAGGAGGAAGCTCCTGGTTCCTGGCTTCGGATCGGCGCGGCTCTGATTGTTATGGCCAATTGGGGGGTTAGCCATTGGATGGAAGACCTCTCTCTCTCTCTCTGCCTCTCCTCTCCCTGTGTAACTCTGACTTTCAAATAAAAATAAATAAATCTTTTTAAAAAAACTTGTATTCACTTAAAAATAATCACATTGTCTAAATATAAGTATGTTCACCAGAAAAATTCTGATAGAGTTAGGAAGAAAATAAACACATGTAGGGACAAGAATTTGGCTTCACAATTAAGATGCTAGGCTGGGAGATGCTCATGTCCCACATCAGAGTGCCAGGTTTGAAGCCTAGCTCTGCTTCCCGCTAATTTGCACCCTGGGAGGCAGTAACTGAGAGTTTCTGGGAGTTTCTGGCTTCAGCCTAGCTCAGTCTTGGCTGTTGTGGGTATCTGGGGAGTGAACCAGAGAATGGGAGCTCTCCATCTCTCAGATGAATGAATGAACAAAATGTAAAAGAACACACGTGTGTACTCTACCTTCTCAGCTGGGATGAATACCCCCAACACTGTGGGGCACACATCCTCTGACCTTTCTGCCTACAGCCACCACAGTTATGTTCAGACCTTAGAAGGCCAGGAGGAACCAGAGACAGCATCTGACCCAGGACTTGAGTGAGGGCAAGAGCAGAGGCCTGAGAGCACGCAGGGTCACATCAGAGGAGCAGGGTGGGAAGGGCAGGTGCTGGATCATGGACCAGTCCAGGAAGTATCTCTGTCATCAAGCGCCAGGCCCTTTGGGTTACCCAGTCTCACGGAGAGGACGGAAATGGACGTCCACGTTTTGCTTCTGTGGCTTGAATGTGGTCTGTCCCACCAGAGCGCAGGTTGAGGCTTTGGCCCCAGTGCAGCAGTGCTGGAAGGAGGCCGCAATGGGAGATGTTTGGGCCCTGGGGATAGAGCCTCATGCATACGTTAACACCTTGCTCCCATAGGTCTTCACTCTCACGGGGCTGGTTTAGTTACCCAAGACTAGAAAGCAACTCTATCCCCATTTTGTCTCACACATGTCCACTCGCCCTCTACTTTCCGCCCTGAGCCAAAGCTGTATGAGGGCCTCATCAGAAACCACCACAGGGGCCAGTGCTGCGGCATAGCAGATACAGCCCCCACCTGTGGTGCTGGCATCCCATATGAGCACCGCTTTGAGCACGGCTGCTCCATTTCTGATCCAGCTCCCTGCTAATGCTCCTGAGAAAGCAGTAGAAGATGACCAAGTACTTAGGCCCCTGCACCCATGTGGGAGACCTGGAAGAAGCTCTTGGCTCCTGATCAGCCAGACTCTAGCAGTTGCGGCCATTTGGGGAGTAAATCAGTGGATGGAAGACTTCTCTCTCTCTCTGCCTCTCTGTAACTCTGCCTTTCAAATAAATAAATAAATCTTTAAAAAAACAAATTTAAGGAAACCATGATGATGCCGCAGCGCAACCTTGGACTTCCCAGCTTCCAGAACCACTGGCCCAAACGAACCTCTTTATAAATAATCACAGTCTCAGGTATTCTGTTACAGCAACAGAAAATGGACTAAGACATAGGCTCAGAACCAGGACTGATCCCAGATTCACACCCAAAACTACACTGATCCCAGGTCCACACCCCAAACTACAGAGCCTGATGCCCACCTACCATTCATGTTCCAGGTGAAGGCGTCCCGCAGCTTCTGCCCATCAATCTCCATGTCCAGGCGGATGGGGACGAGCACCTCAGGCTGGGACGCGTTCTCGTGGATCACAGCTGGGTCGTGGTCATCAAAGCTGAAAGCGGAACAGCAGCCACCATTAGTGAGGGCGTCACGATCCCTGTACCCAGGGCTCCAGGGGAGTGAGCTGCCAGCCTCCCTCTCTGTACAGGGGGTCACTGCGAACCTGGCTGGAAGAAAAGAGGCTGCTGCTCACACGCACCAGTCAACCAATGGCCACCAGGGGTCTGGAGGCCATGGTCTCATGGGGACAGAAGGGGCCATAATGCCAAGCGCCAGACTGCTGGTGGCAAGCGCTACACCAGGGCAGAGCTGACTGTTTCAAAGATGCTCAGGGAAGGGATGGACGCTGCTGGCCTGGGCAGCAGAACAAGACCCAGAAATGCATCAGAGGTGGGTTTCAGGCCCACAGCAGGCAGGACATTCACAGAAAGCTGTGAGAAAGCAGGACAGCATTTGCAGAGAGGAAATACTTGAGCAAAGGCTGAGAGGCAGCAGAGCGGAGGAGCTGAGGGAATGGCAATCAAACGACTGAAAGCAGAGGGTAGATTCCATGGTGGCAGGGGATGGAGGAGATGGGACTGTAAGGCCAGTGGGTGTTCCAGAGCTGACGGCTCCCCATCTCAGGCTGCAGAGCCTGGGCTCCATCCTGCAGTCCAGGAGAACAACCCATGACGGAGTTCCGTGGTTTAGGAAGACAAAGAGAAAGAGATGACGCAGGCAAGCAGGGGGAGACCCGGGCACCTGCAGAACATGGAGAGGGCTGAGATCTGCCTTGCCCTTAGAGTCTGGCAAACAGATAACAAACCAACAGGGAGGGGAAAACACACCTGGTGCCAGGTGCAACCGCACCGAGAAGTGAGGATGGGGGGAGGGGTCACAGGTGCGGAGACAGGAGTGGCCTTCCAAAGGGAGAGGTGAGTGACACCCGAAAGGAGATGGGAGAGAGGGAAGATGGGGCAAGCCATGGAGACAGCGACAAGAAGTGAGCTCCAGCAGAGGGTGCAGGGCTACAGCTCCGTCGGTGTGAGGTGTGACCGCAGCGAGGAGGCTGCCACGCGTAAGGCAGAGTGAGTATGGTGGGGCGTGCATGCCCGCAGCCCCAGAAGCCTGGCTTTGGCTCTGAATGTGCTGGCAAAGCTGGAGGATTCTGTGTGGAGCAGCAGGCTCTGCCCAGGGTGAGGAGACCCACACTGGCTGTGAGGCTGAAGAGGCGGTGGCGACACATGGCTGAGGCTGCTGAGATGGCCAAGGCAAGGTCCAGGCCTGGATAGTCAAAGGGCTGGGCAAAGTAGGAACTTGCCAAGACTTGCTTCTGGAGGGAGAAAAAGGAAGGGGCTGAGAGAGAGAGAGAGAGAGAGAGAGAGAGAGAGAGGCCCAGGCTCTTGGCCTGGGCGAGGAGCAGAATCCCAAGCCCAGAGTCAGCAGGCAGGCAGCAAGCATGAGGCCAAGGAGGTAAGGGCAGCGGCTGGAGCAGGCCTGGGTCACAGAGGTGAGGGTGGAGGCAGAAGTCTGAGAGTGGCCCCCAGAAGTGTTGGCATCCTATCCCCTGAAACCTATGACCACAGCTTCATATGGCCTAAAACAGGCCTGTGCAGATGTGATTAAGTGACGGGTCCTCAGAGATGATCCCAAATCCCATCCCAGGGTCTTGGAAGAGACAGGGGATTTCAATCACTTGGGGGCCATGTGCCCAGGGAGGAAGCCACTGGCATGATGCGGCCACAGCTGAGGGACACTGCAGCCACCAGAGCTGAAGAGGCAAGGATAGGACTTGCCCTGGAGCCTTCGGAGGGAGCGCAGCACTGTTCACACCTTACGTTCAGCCCAGTGAAGCTGACTTGGGATTCCTGGCCCCCAGAACTGCAGGAGAAGCGGTCTGTCCTGCTGAGAGCCACCCGCTTTGCAGGGGCCCATTCCAGCAGCTCCGAGGAAGTGACACAGTGGCAGTCACATGGATGGCCTTTAAACGGAGGGCAGAGTGAAGGCCCCAGAACTGTGCCCCAGGAACATGAGTTGAGTGGCTAGGAAATGGGGAGAACAATGAGACACTATGCAGGTGGAGCCGGGGAAGCTGGGGAAGCCAGAGAGCAGCAGTGTCTGAAGACACCCAAGGAGACAGTGTTTCCAAGGAGGCAGTAGTGCAGTGTTTTGGGGAACCCAAGGTCCTGCCGGGAAGGGGCGAGACAAAATGTGCTGGGGCTTGGGCGGAACCTGTGCAGGCTCACCAGAGAGGGAAGGTTCTCTTCTTGTCCCGGCCCATGCGGTTCCTGTTGATGGTGGTGGAGCACGGCACGGCGTCCAAGTGGTGGGAGCTGTTGGGCAGGGTGGGCACCCACTGGCTGTTCCTCTTGGCCTTCTGTTCCCTGCGGAAATGTGGCAACAGGGAAAAGAGAGCCATCACTACTCTGGGGAGGAGTCACCCCAGCGAGGGGGCTGGGGTGGAGACAGAGAGGTCCCGAACATGAGCCTCGCATGCTCCCCAAGGATCTGACTTTCCTCGGCAGGTGGCTGGCAGTCTCCAAGGGGTTGGAAGGGAGAGATGTGAGCATACTGTATGGCCAGTGTCAGGAACCACCGGCTCAGCTCAGACAGGCTACGATGGGGACCCAAGCTTGCTGACCCAGTTCTCAGACCCTGCCCAAATTAGGTCCATGTTCCCATTTTTCCAGGTCTTGGGTGTGAGGTGAAGACTAATCGCAGGATCAGAGCAATACCTGCAGGACAGGAGACTTGCTCTAGTGCCCACTAAAATGGGTACCATAAATCCCTTCTGTCCTCATCCACGATTGAGGGGTGGTGTTAAGTAGCCTCAACTTTAGAAGAAGAAAAGAACTAATGGGCCCAAGTTTAGGGCAGATCCTGGCCTGTGTCTCTGTCCTGCACCATAAATTTACTTAGATTTTAACCCTACCTCTGGGGCAGGACTCAGGAATGTGTATTCTTTACAATGTCCATAGAAGATTCCAGGGCAGTGGAGTTTATGTGGAAACCCCAGCTCTCAACCCACTCTTTCCTGCCTGCCTGGACGTCCTCCTGGAGGCTGCATGGAGGCCCACCCCCCAACCCCGACTCCTGCCCTATCTCAAAGCAGTCCCTCTCTCATCTCTCCCAAGCCCTCTTGTCTGGCAGCTAGCTCAGGTGGGCAGTGCCAATCATATCACAGCTCATAGGTACAGCTGACATGAACCACATCCTCACATGAGCACAGAATCCCAGGACCTGAATTAAGAAAAGTCAACATTCCTTCTGCAGCAAGAGCCTCCTAAGACCCCCGAGAGGGGGCATCCAGCCTCTGCCCGAGTAGTTCCACGATGGAAGAGAAGGCTGCCAGGCCCCCGGTAGGGCTAACAGGGCAGCCAGAAGCCAGCTCAAGGTGCTGTCCTCCAACCTGTGCCCCCTCCTGTGTCCCCACCTCCAAGGATCAGGATTCCCCTGCCTCAGCTGGTCTTCATGTGACCCGATCATCAAGAAGCTGTTTACCGCCCCATAAAAGGATCCAAGCTGACACATGCAAACTTGAAAGTGCTATCCACATGCAGCTAATTTCCTTCCATGACTTCCCCCGAGGGTCTAGGCCTCCTTGTGTTCTTGCCACATCCCCAGGGGAACGAGAATCTGCAGTGCACACGTCTAGTGTGCTGGCCAGGCTGGCGACAAGCCACTTTTCCTGGGCGAGTCATAAAAACAATCCCCAAGCAGAGTTGAAAGAGAAGCTGGCAAGAAATGATTTCCACAGCTACGTCACTGCTAACAGTAACCCTTCCCCTCCCTCAGTGCTCCTTGGCTCGTGTGCGTACAAAAGCCCACTTTCTTGTGTGATGAAAGCATACGGTACAGTCATATACTGCATGCCTGAGGCTGCTATAGAAGCTACTCAATGATAACACAGCAAAGAACTTCAAGCAGTTCCTGGAGAATGGATTAGAAAGGTAAATGTATTTGTGGTGTTTTGAAATCCATGCATTGTTTTTTCATAATACCCACTTTCAAGGAACTTTCCAAAGACCTCATATGTAAGGGTTTGCCTTGGGGGGAGGGGGTGCGTAGTGTAACAGGTTAAGCAGCCACCTGCAGCACCAACATCCCATATGGGCACCAATTCATGTCCCGAGTGCTCCACTTCCAATCCAGCTCCCTGCTAATGTGCCTGCGAAAGCAGCACAAAATGGCCCAAGAGCTTGGGAGACCTGGAAGAAGCCCATCCCTAGCCATTATAGCCATTTGGGGAGTGAACCAGCGGATGGAAGATCCTTGTCTCTCCCTCTCTCTGTTAACTTTGCTCTTCAAATAAATAAATCTTTTTTAAAATGAAATTAATGAGCTAGAGGACAAAAAATATTTGATGTCATACTGCTTTACAAAAGACTCAACCATCTACAGAGCTAACTCCAATTCTTCACACAGTGTTTTTGTTGTCGTGACTGTGAATTCTAAAATTGACAAAGACAAGCATTCTTCCTGTGTTTGCTTACTCCTCAGACATACTTTGGAGGTGGGTCATCATTTATTTACTCATCTATTAGGGTATCCAACAGATGAATCTGAATGCGGGTGGGCACTGTGGCACAGAGGGTTAAGCTGCTGCGTGGGACGTCTGGATCCCATATCAAAGTTGCCGGCTTGATTCCCAGCTACTCCACTTCTGATTTAGCTATTATTAATTAACAATATGCACTTGAGTAATGTCACCTATGTGGGATACTCAGGAGATGCTCCTAGCTCCTAGCTTTGGCCGGGCCCAATAGACCTGTCTGTTGCAGGCATTTGGAGAGTGACCCAGTAGGTGACAAAATCTCTGTCTGTCTGTCTATCTATCTATCTATCTCTTCCTCTCCATCATTTTGCCTTTCAAATAAATAAGTAAAATCTTTAAAGTGAAATGAACCTGAATGTATAGGCTTGAGATAGGATGTAACAACCCAATTACCTGCCTTTTCAATTTTCACTGCAAAGACTCTCTTAAAGTTTCCGAGTTTTTTATACATTCAATCCTATTGCTGTTTCTTCTGAGAGCTGATCTGAGTCAATACATTTTCTAACAAATCTGTCCCATTGTCGAATCTCTCTACTCTCAAGGCATTCTTAACCCCTCTCCAGGATTCAGAAGAAACTTAGAAATCCAGCTAACAACATCTGTAAAATGCTGGAAAGTATTTCAGTTCCACTTCACACCAAGCAATTCGCAAGCACGAGAAAACGCCCTGCGGGTGTCCAGGGCACAGCCAGCCAGGGGATCATTACCTGAGGTAGGTGGGGGGCTCCGTGCTGATGGACACGGCCTTGTATTTCTCATCGTTGCCGTCCAGGATCTCTTCCACCTCTGAGGCTTTTAGCAGAGTCACGCTGGTGGCAAGGGTCGTATACCCATGATCTGTAAGCAGAGAGCAGCGCTGCGGTCACCCTGCTGGTGGCAGGTGCAAGCAGCAGCCAGCCAACTGGATCCAGCACATCAAGGTCCTCACATGCAGGAGGTGGGAAAAGCAAGGTGTCAAACTTACTACTGCCGAATGCTGGCCTCTTCCAAAAGGGCAATCTGGCCTGAGCGCTTTAGTTAGCGGTCCTCCTGCACACAGGCTCCGTGGACACTGATTTGGACTACTCTGCTGCCAGGGCGCTGGCTCAGCGCACAGGAAGTGTTCAGGGCAGCGACGGCGGCAGCAGCAGCTGCAGCTCCAGCACGGCACAGCCAATGGGGACTCTAGACTGCAGGACATGTGCTCTTGGTCCCCTCTCAGGAGGGGGAGGGAAGGCCCCAAAGGAACACCCCAGTGGGAAGAGGTCTGACACCACTGTGATCCACGACAACACGAAGCAAGGGAGGGCGATGGAATGAGGGATGAAGACGCCTTTTCTTTTAAAACAAGAGCCCAGAGAGTGGGAAAGAGCTGCTTCAAACCAAACAGGACTTCTTGTCCCCGAGCCAGTCCGGACGTGGGGTCTGGGAAGCAGGACAGATTCTAGGCAGCTCGACCCCTAGCTCTTCTAAGGTACCTCGGTCAAGAGCTGCTACCTGCCTGCAGGCCCAGCCTGGCTTCTCCTGGAGAAATCAAGTGGTTAAGGGGGAAGGGTCTCTCCAAAGCACAAGGTGGAAGAGTCGCCAAGACTTCACCCAGGGACTCGCAGAGGGGAAAGCAAAGCTAGGAAGGCACTGCGGGAGTGACCGGTGCTCCTATTGGGGAGGAGGGGGACACAAAGGAAGCGCTCAAAGCGAGTGAGTGGAAATGCGACAGCAGCAGATCAAACAGCAGCTCCGGCTCCTGCATTAAAAGAACCACGGCTTTGTCCGCAGCGGACAAAACCACAGCAGCACCTACGGACACAACCAAACAGGACAGACTGTGCAGCACCACACGCGCGTGCACACAGCCAGCCACACACCCACCCACCCACACACACACGCTCACCCAGGCCCAGGGCAGCTCTCTATAAGGCGCCGCTGTCAAGTGCAAAGCAGTTTCGCCGCCTGCCAAAAGGCACTGTGTGCAAACCCAAATGTCCCCGCGGGAGCATCTCCCAGCAAAGCCCCTGGAGTGTCTGAAGAGCATCCTTCCGCCCTGCACAGAGCTGCCGCAGCCCAAAGCACGCTCGTGCCACTCGAGTCGGGTGGCTCCCCCTAGCAAGCCCCAAGCACACCGTGCGGCCCACGACGAGCAGGGACATGCACACACGAGCATGAGCGCGCTGGCTGCCAGGATGTAGTGCTATGGGATGGATGCACTCTGAGAAGCAAGCGGTGAAAGCCCCAGAGGGGAGTGGGAGCTGAGCCACCACCCGCCACTCGGGCTACATGGAGGATGAGTGTGGTGACACGCCCACAGCAAACGGCAGAGCATCGCAGCAGTTCCAAAAACGTTTTGAGACCAACATGTCTTCACGGCACCTGCTACTGTCCCGGTCCGGCCCCCGCACACACCCCTAGTGCAGCCCCCCCCACCTTAGCGGTACTGTCTGCCAACAGACAGCCACCGGCTCTCAGGGGCACACACCTGAGCTCGCTTACAGGGCGGCCCGCCCCTGGGACACCTGCTGCCCCGCTACCGGCCCAGGCTGCAGTGAAGACACTCTGGAGTGAAAACGCTTTATCTTCATGACATAAGCGAGTGGTTTTGAAACAGGTTTACAAACCCTCGTGAAGACGCACCCTTAGTGTTAGGTTTTGTTTTTTTACCATGTGACGATGCAACTATTTTCTTCCTCTCTTCCACAGTGGCTAGTCGCCTCCAGAGCGAGGGGTATCTCTTGTACAGAGAACCTCGGAACATACGGAGGTAGTTTCCCACCTATGAGTAAAGCAAGAAGGCTCATTATGAGGGTCGTGGCTTCAGGCGGAAGGGGAGGGTCCTGGTGTAGAGGCCCCGGAGACAAACAGGCCTCGGGGTGGCCCCCAGGCTCCGGGCTTTCGGCAGCAGTAAAACACATTTCTGCTGACATCAAGGGTTCAACTGCAGTGCACATCTGGCCCGCATCTGTGCACGCGGACAACAGGACCAAGCTCCGACAGGCCGGGCCACATGTTCGCAAGGGAGGCCTCCAGAGCTCAGCCAGAGCCCCCAAAGTTTAGCAAGCAGCTCACAGGGGTTTTATTTTGGACTAAGGCTCTCTGGCACTTTCCAGAAATGTGAAGCTTCTTTGACCTTCTTTTATCTTAAGAAGATGACTTTGATATTTTTACGATGTAATAAACACTGAAAAGGGCTTTTAATTTTACGCAGATGCAGGGTAATTTCCTCCATGGCCCGTGCTTTGTTTAGTAACAAAACTCAAACCAGGGAAACCAAAGAAATTTTCCAGAATTTAAGAAGCACTAATTGGCAATCACCAGACCGCCATATAAAACATTACTTCCCCAAACAATAGCTTCGGTCTGTTTGTAGCAAATAATGGTAGTTGAACTTTCTTCATGAAGAGAAAACTAGCCCTGGCCGGCGCCACGGCTCAATAGGCTAATCCTCCGCCTGCGGTGCCGGCACCCCAGGTTCTAGTCCCGGTCGGGGCACCGGATTCTGTCCCGGTTGCCCCTGTTCCAGTCCAGCTCTCTGCTGTGGCCCGGGAGTGCAGTGGAGGATGGCCCAAGTCCTTGGGCCCTGCACCCGCATGAGAGACCAGGAGAAGCACCTGGCTCCTGCCTTCAGATCAGTGTGGTGCGCCGGCCGCGGCAGCCATTGGAGGGTGAACCAACGGCAAAAGGAAGACCTTTCTCTCTCTCTCTTACTGTCCACTCTGCCTGTCAAAAAAAATATGTTTTTTTAAATTAAAAAAAAAAGAGAGAAAACTAGCTCTAAAGTTTTTATGAAGATACCCCCATTGTCGTGATGACTTTTCAAAACTGATCGCTTGAGAGTCATAGTACAGGGTATGGCCAGTGAGGACTGGCGACAGGTGCTGGCTCTACCTGTGACCTGGACTCATTTCCCTATTTTGGGTCTCTTTTATCAAATGTTCGGTAACTCTGAACTTCACCCCACAAGACTACTTCTCAGGGCATAGAGGGTTAAGCCTCCCATATGAACACTGGTTTGAGTCCCAGCTGTTCCACTTCTGATTCAGCTCCCTGCTAATGTGCCTGGGAAAGCAGCAGAAGACGGCCCAAGTGCCTAGGCCCCGCCAATGAAGTAGGAGATCCGGATGGAGTTCCAGGTTCCTGGCTTGGCCTGGCCCAGACCCAGCCACTGGGGAATGAACCAGTGGATGGAAGATCTCTCTGCTCTCTCTCTCTCTCTTTATCTCTCTCTCTCTCTCTTTCTTAGTACTCTTCCTTTCAAATAGATAAAACAAATCTTTAAAAAAAAAAAAAAAAAGTCACTGGCGCCGCGATTAGCTCAATAGGCTAATCCTCCCCCTGTGGCGCCCGCACACCGGGTTCTAGTCCCGGTTGCTCCTCTTCCAGACCAGCTCTCTGCTGTGGCCCGGGAGTGCAGTGGAGGATGGCCCAAGTGCTTGGGCCCTACACCTGCATGGGAGACCAGGAGAAGCACCTGGCTCCTGCCTTCGGATCAACGTGATGCACCAGCCACAGCGCGCCAGCCGCGGTGGCCATTGGAAGGTGAACCAACGGCAAAGGAAGATCTTTCTCTCTGTCTCTCTCTCTCACTGTCCACTCTGCCTGTCAAAAAAAAAAAAAAAAGTCTACTTCAATGATTTTTCCCATTTTAGCTTGCCAGCAATGTATATGTACTAAGTAAAAATGTTTATCCCAACCAGAGCTGGGGCCAGTGCTGTGGTGTAGTAGGTTAAGCCTCCACCTGTGGAGCCCGCATCTCACATGGCCGCCGGTTCAAGTCCCGGCTGTTCCACTTCTGATCCAGCTCTCTGCTATGGCCTGGGAAAGCAGAAGAAGAAGCTCCTGGCTCCTGGCTTCAGATTGGCCCAGCTCCAGCCACTGTGGCCGTTTGGGAAGTGAACCAGCGGATGAAAAACCTCTCTGTCTGTAACTCTGCCTCTCAAATAAATAAATCTTTCTATCGCTGTGGAACCTGCGATAGAACAGTCACAGTGAGTTTACTTACACCCCCCACACATAGCACAGACCCCCTTGCTGTCATTTGCTTGTGTGTCATCACCATCCAAGGGTAAAAGTACGTGTTCTGAAAAGGAATTAAGGGTGGGTGCTTGGTGCAGTGGTCAAAGATGCCACTTGGGACACCTGCATCCCATAGTAGAATGCTTGGGTGTGGGTCCCAACTCCGCTTCCAGTTCCAGCTTTCTGCTAGTGTACACCATGGGAAGCACCGTGTGTTTGGCTCACTGCAACCCACATGGGAGACCCAGATGGAGTTCCAGGCTCCTGGTTTCAGCCTGCCCCAGCCCCAGCTGCTGTGGCCAACTGGGGAGTGAACCAGAGGATGGAAGAGATCCCTCTCTGTCTTTCAAATAAATAAAAATAGAAGGAAAAAAAAAAAGAAGAAGAAAGAAAGAAAGAAATTCACAACAGTGTCCCTGGTCACTGCCTAGGTGCTGCAGCGCTCCGGGACACCCAAGGCCCCCTCAGCGCATAGGGCCCTGGCCCTTGGCCTGGCTTTTCCCTGGCCCAACTGTAGCCTCCTTGGACTCAGGTTTCCCAAATGTAAAATGAAGATGCTGGACCTAGGGATCCCTTAGGGTCCTCTCAGCTCTGTGAGCCTGGCCTGGTGGAAACTGCTGCTTGCAGATGCTGGGAGAAGGGTGGCACGCACGGCACCTGTGGGTTTCTCCCGAGGCAGCTCCGTGGATGACACAGGGAGGCACCGGGTGTGTTGCTGTGGCCGGCCCACCTCTCTGAATGCACTGCTTGTCTCCCAAGAGAAAGGAACTGGGTCATCCCTTCCACACTGCGGCAGGAGCTATTGGGTATCTACGTCGTGGACAAGGTGGGGTCTAAATCCCTATTCCAAGTCCTTGCCTTTTACCTGGAGAAGCATTCTAAGTAGAGGCACAAATACAATGCACAAAGTGATAAGGTTTATTGAAAGGGTAAGGAAAACACACACATACGTGGGCATTGCTTAGGAAAAGAGTGGGTCAGGAAGGGGAGGGAGGTACAGAATGGTGCCTCAGCTCCTTATCTCATGCTCCTCCACAGAGAGAGACAATGAGCGAGCGAGCTCCCCCTTTCTAGACTCTTAGGAGGTTAGAAAGTGCACTGGTCAGGGCTTGCATCCCATAGGAGCGCAGGTTCGTGAACTGGATGCTCCACTTCTGATACAGCTCTCTGCTGAGGCCTGGGAAAAGCAGTTAAAGATGGCCCAGGTGCTTGGGCCCCTGTACCCACCTGGGAGACCTGGAAGAAGCTCCTGGCTCCTGGCTTCGGCCCGGCTAAGCCCTGGCCCTTACAGCCATCTGGGGACTGAACTAATGGATAGAAGATATCTCTCTCTTTCTCAGTAGCTGATTTTTATAAAAATAATAAGACGACGACGATGACGACAAAGAAGAAAGGGGAGGGTTACATGGTACTGTCCCCAGGTTCCAGATAAAGGGAGATATATCTTGGGAAAGGGGTTATTTGACTGACAGGTAGGCAGAGAGGATCACACAGGGCAGGAGAGGTATAGCCCTGATCCATCAACCTGTCTTACCCCGTATCATCAAGATAGTGCTAGATGGCTAGATTAAGCTGCCACCCTCAATGCTCCAACATAAGCTCTTGGTCAAATCCAGGCTGTTCTACGTCCTATCAAGCTCCCTAATACCGTCTGGGAAACTAGTGAAAGATGACCACAGTGCTTGGGCCCCTGCCACCCATGAAGGAGACCCAGATGGAGTTCCAGGCTCCTGACCCAGCCCTGCCATTGTGGCCATTTAGGGAGTAAACCAATGGATGGACTTCTCTCTCTCTGTGTGTCTCTGTCTCTCCCTCTCTCTGCCTTTCAAATAAATAAATAAATCTTAAAAAAAAAAAAAAGGAAAAAGAAAAAGAAAAAGTACCACCCACTCAGAATCAAGGCCAAACTGCCTCCTTGCGCACTCATTAAATCAGGTAACACAACCTCCCGACATCCTCTACCTGAACTCCCCGCTGCCTTTTCCATCCCGTGTGCAGGCAGGCGCCTACAACCCAGGGAGGCTCTCCTGAGCCCCGGTGGCTCCACAGCCACTGGTTCCACTCCCCCAGCACAGCCGTCTTGGGACAGCAGCATCTAAGCGACAGCATGAAAAATGCAGTGCCTGTGCCCTTTGTGTCGGTGACAAAGGGAAAACGCTGAAGTCCTGATGCTACCGACACCTGTGATTGTCCAGCCCAGCCGTTACGGGGTCCTGAGCGGCTGCGCTCGACCTCCACCACAGCACGGGCTTTAGAAAGGTGGATGAACGCTTCACGCACTCGGTACAGATCCCACCACCCAAACTGCTGCGGCTTCGGTAAGACCATGGCGGTCTCCTGCGCTCGCTCTCTCCCCCCCTGCGAAAACTCAGCCTCAGTTCACCGCTCTGCAAAGCGTCAAGTGAGGCTTTCAGAACTGCTCTAGGACCCAGCTCAGGAGGCCCCTGGCCGGGGGTCTTCTCCATACAAAAGCAAACATCCTTGACACAGAGGTGACAAAACCGTCTCCCCCGCCCCAGCTTCACGGGCTGCGGACACAAAGCGGGACTGGGCCCCTCACTCAGTCCCTGGTTGGCGACCCTAGCAATGGGTGGAGGGGGCGCACGTGAGGCTCCCAGCGTCTCCAAGGGCTCCAGCCCCCCGGGTGCCACAGGACACCCCGATTCTCTGAGCCCGAAGCCCCGGCAGCAGGGAGCAGAGGGGGGCCCCGCCCCCCGACCACGCCCCCCGCGCGCACGCGCACGCCAGCCCGCCCGCGGCAATGAATGGGGGGGGCGCGCGCGCTCCTGGCGCCCAGGCCCGCCCCGGGGCGCCCGCGGGGTCGGGGAGGGCGAGGAGACGCCTACGCCGCGGGCTACCTCGGAGCCGATCATGTAGAACTCGCCGTCGTCCTCCAGCTGGAACTTGACGGGCTTCTGCCCGAAGGTCTTGCTCAGCGCCATCATCATCATCGCGGCGGCGGAAGAAGGAGGCCGGAGCCGGGCAGTGGGGAATCGGGAGGGCTGGGGCGGGGCCCGGGCGCGCCAAAGCTGAGGGGAACCGAGGCCAAGAAGCAAAGGGCGGGCTGGGCGGGTGCTCGCGCCACCACCGGGCTCCTCAGACGCCGCCGCCGTCGACGACCAGGCCGCCCTCAGTGCGCCTGCGCGGGCGTTGACGCCGACGCGCACGCCGCCGCCCAGACAAAAGGCCGGGCGCGCCCCCGCGGGCCCCTTAAAGGAGCCACGACCTGTTTCCTCTGCCTCCCAGGCAACTTCCCAAATCGAAATCTTCTCACGGACAGAAATAGCCACAAAGGCCTTGACTCAGGCAGTGACTTTCCCAGTCTCACGGCCAGGGCTGGAATTGAGCCCAGGAGAGGAGACATGAAGTGAGGCTTGATGTCAGGCCGGAGGACAGAGCTACATCTGCAAGTCTGAATGGCGTGGCGGCTGTGCTCCCGGCTTGGCACTGCCACATCCCACCTCAGACCGCAGCGGCCCATCCCAGCTCCAGGCTCACAGCTGCCCCTGCGGCTTTGGGGACGGGCGGAATGACAACACTGGGTGGGACTGGCACCAGCAAAAAAAAACTGAGGCTTGGCGGTATTCAAAGGCCCAGGTGCTGTTTGCTTTGGCTGGCACTTCAGAAGGCTATTGCAAGGAACACCTTCTCCCTGCTCCCCTTAAGTCTGCACTCTGGTGTCTGCAAGTCCAACCCTGTGCTGCTGCCCTGTGGCACGCACAGCCGAGCCGGCAGGCTCCTGTACTAAGGCAAACAGCAAAGCAATCCGTGTATCCGGTCGAACAACGCAGTGGATTCAAAGTAGCCCACTAACGGAGCAAGTGTTTGGCACAGTGGGTAAGACACCCTATGGGATACCCGCATCCCATATCAGAGCGCTTGGGCTCGAGTCCTGGCTCTGCTGATTCCAACTTCCGGCTAATGCACACCCTGGGGTGTGGGAGAGCTAGATGGAGTTCCCGGCTCCTGACCTCAGCCCTGCCCAGCCTCGGCTGCCCTGGGCATTTGGGGGAAGTGGACCAGTAGATCGAAGATCTCTGTCTGCCTTGCAAATAAATCTTAAAAATTAAAAAGACAAGCCTGCTACTGACAGTGTCATACGGTTCAGTCTAATAAAATGGCAGCTCCGATAGGCAGGCACAATGATGCAGCAGAGATAGGTGAGACTAGGAGGCAAGTTGGTGCTGCAATTAGGAAGAACCCGGAGCCATGAGCTCTGTTCCCAGGCCTTGCAACAGTGGGAAGCCAAAGCATTTCAGTATCCGGGCTGGGGCATGGCACGATCAGATCAAATGACCAGCACTCCAGGGGTGAACTGGGCAGGGAACAGGGAATCAGTTAAGAAACCATTTGCAAGGGTCTGACGAGAGACGTGGTGGAGGAATGGCACAGGAGGGGACCCTGAGCCAGGCCTCCCAACCCTGGCTGCACAAAGAGACACCAGACAGGCAGGTAGAAAACAACCATGTTTAATAACACTCGGTAAAAAAGAAAGAAAGAAAGAAAAGGCTTTGTACACGCTGTACACACATTTACATGGCTTTGGAGGGTGCCAGTGCCGGAGCGAGGGCTTTGGGGTTCTGGCCCACGACAGGAATGAGGTATGTTGGGGCTCTAGGAACCCCGCCCTGCAGCACACTGGAGACCTTTGGCCCTGCATCCTGGGGAATAGGTTTGGAGGATCACCGGCCAGAAGGCAGCCAGATCCAAGCACCAACCCAGAACAGACCTCTCAGGAAAGGCCCCTGCCCCACGGTCCCCACCCTCCCTGCTGTGGCGCCAGCACCCAACAGGAACCTCACAGCAGGGATAGAAAGAGGATGCCTCAGTTCCCCCCTCCCCCACTGCCACTGGTGGTTGGGGATGGAGACCGAGGACACCCAGGATTGACGGTGACCTGCACGGGGTGGGACAGAGCCGGCCCCAGACTGCCCCCACACTTAAGTTACACCACACCCTCCCCGCCTGGTTGGAGACAGTCACTTGGCAGGCCACCACCACCCACATGGCCCTCCCTGCCACGGTCAAGGGGCCTGCACTCCCACCCCACCCACCCTGAGCAGACTTGAGCTCCATCCTGGAACCCAGAGCCGTAGGATGGCCATGTGTCTGATGTGTGGCTGACCTGGTGGGAGCCAGCACCCCCAAAGGGCAGCCAGGCCATGGTCAGCGGAAAGTGTTGGCAGGCTCAGCACAGCCGAAGAAGTCGGGGCCCACAAGACGGGGGAAGCCCTCCACAGCCTTCACCTTCACGGGGTCAAATTTCCAGTAGAGGCGGCCGCGCAGGAAGTAAGCATAGCCTGAGGAGAGAAGGGTGGGCCTGGACGAGTGGGCCTTAGGACCTGAGCCCCTGCCCATCAGGCTGTGCCTAGGAATGGGCACGGGTGGGGGTGGGGGCTCCAAAGCCAGCTGCCCTTCCAGAATTCCCCCACTACCACCACCAAGGGCACCCTCCTGCCTACCTGCAGGGCCTGGTCCAGTCTAAGACCCAGAGCCTCAAGGCCTACCTCCGATCTCTCAGGAAAGTAGCTCCCACCACCACCACCATGGCTGTGCTCGTTGCCCTATTCCTGCACCCACTGACCAGACTCCAGCCCAAGGCCACCCCAGGACAGCTCTCCCAGGGGGGCTCATGATGAGGGGATCGTCTTGGGGAGAATGCTCTGGATTGAAAGTCTTGATTTGCAGGTTCAGCGATCATCCATTTCTGCGCCGGAGAGCCCCCCTCTCCTCTCCGTCACACACCTCTCCGCCTGCAAAGGGCAGGGGCCCGGACCAAGCCCAGGGGAGCTGATACTCGCTGATGAAAAAGCGCCACTCGCGGCAGACACCCACCTTCGCGTGGGGCCGACGCGATCAATAAATTAAAAAAAAAAAAAAAGTCTTGACCTGGCTCCCAAGTTGTCATTGTCACTTTTGGAGAAAGCCAAGTGGCTCAGTAATTAGGAGCAGGTCTTCCTGGGTGGCTCTGGCCCCTGTCTGCCTGGCTGACCCCAATTAGGGACCTCACTGCCTGAGCATCTAGCAGGTGTGATGTCAGAGGGCTGATCTGAGAATTGCATGAGATATACAAGGCACTCACAGCCGTGCCTGGGACGTCGTTAGCCTTTAGTGCACAGGGGCTCTTATTTTATCGGCTGTGATCAAGGGGCTGGGGTGAGACCTTGTACTTCTCTGGCCCTCAGACACTGGGTATGGCATAGTCTGGCTACCAAGGAGGAGGGCCTGTGGGAAAGCTGCCAAACCTGTGATGAACTAGACTCACCGGGGCCCTTGCCAGGGGACCCAGACACCACTGCCACCACCTGCCACCACCTGCCACCCACAGCCCCATGTCCAACGCACCATCAGCGTCCTGGAAGGCGGCATCGATCTCAGAGGGCACCCCTCGCCAGTCGGTGGCCCGGCGGGGCACGGGACTGTCCACACGCCGAGTGCTGGGGTGGAAGCGCCAGTAATCCCCGCCTCGGAAGAAGTAGATCTTGTTCTTCTCAGAACCCCAGACCAAGGCGGCGTGGACTGGGGATCCCAACAGGCCCAGCTCAGAGATGGGTGCAGGGCCCAGGACTGGCTTCTCACCGTCGTACACCCAGTACTGAGCACCTGCCGGAAAGAGGGGAGCTGCGAGAAGCTGCCTTGCCCCCTGCCCCCACCACGGCCACACCTGCCACTGGGCACCTGTTCAGCCACCACCATGGACTCCTCCAGCCTCAGTTTCCTTGTTGGTAAAACATGTGGGCCAAGGACTCCTGCTCGGCAGCCCCACCCCCACCTCCTGGGGAAGTGGAAGCAACAGGACTGAGCCGGGCTGGGCTGACCACGGAGCACCACATGGCTGGGTTGTTCTCACAAGCAGAGGGCTGCCCAGGCTCCCTCTCCTCCCTGGCACTTGGCTGCCTATGGCGAAGGCCTGCGGACCTTTCCCTGGGCCCCTGCCCATGCCGTAACAGGTGCCTGACAGCCACAGAACCCTCAGGAAGGTTTCCCAAGCTGCATCCTTGAGTCAATCACTTGACCCCTCTGGATGACTCTGGGAGTTGAATGTGTCAATGCCAGCCCCCCTGTAGAGTCCCTCCCATGCTACCCTGATTTCCAGAGCCACTTCCTCTGGGAATCTGGGAATGTCCCAGCTGTCCCCAAGAGTTAACACCACTTGCTTTCAGGGGCCCCCTCTCCCTGCCAGTAGCATCGCCGGCATGCATCTTTTTGTCCCTACCCTTGGCCGTGAACTTCCTGGCTCTGAGAAGCCTCTTGAGCTGACCCCCACCCCACACTCACCTTGGAAGAACCAAATGTGACCCTGAGCATCCTCAAAGGCTGCGTCCACAGCGTTGGGCAGTCCCTGCCAGTGGCGAGAGGCCCGTGCGGGGTAACCGGGCTGCAGCCGGCCCCCACGCAGCCTCCACACAAAGCCTGCTTTGAAGAAGAAGAGCTCGCCTCGAATGGTGGCTGCCGCGTCAAAGGAGACCTCACAGGCGTCTGGTGGGACTTGCGGCTGTGGACAGTGTTGGGGGGAGGAGAGCAGAGAGACCATGCTGCAGCCACAGAGACCAGTGGGCTTGAGGGCTGGAAGCAGGGTCTTCCCACCCTCTTGAGCCTCACCTCCAGCGGTGCTATCTCATTCGTGTCCATCCCAGCCCGGGGACCCAGGGCAGGGGTCTCGGAGGTGGAGGCCGACCGGGGCTGGCCGTACAGGTACTGGATGCCCCTGCGGTCATCTTGGCTGAGGCTCAGCGGGTAGCGGAAAGTATAGAAAGGGGACATAAGGGCCTTAGCTGCTGTCGTGTGCTGCAGCCCCAGCACGTGGCCAAATTCGTGGGCTGCCACCTGCAGCAGATCTGTGCCTGGAAAATAGAGGAGATGTATGAGGACCTGCCCACAAGTTGCCTGATCCCCAGACTCCAGCACATCCCATTCCCTGTCAACTCCAGCTGTCCCACCTGGGTCCCCAGCCCATACCCTGATTGTCCCCAATGGTCCAGGTCTCGTCATAGTCGAAGTGGACGTCCCCTTCTCGGTGAGTCTTGGGGAAGAAGGCATGGGCCAGGATGCCCCCAGGCCCATCAAAGGGCAGGTTGTCCCCGTGCCAGTACCTGCAGTTGGGGGGAGGGGGCAGTCAGTGGCTGCCGGCAGGTAGGGCTTGTTGTTCCCAGAGGGGTCCCAGGCCGCCAGTCACCTGGTGAAGTCGATCATGATGTCCGCATGGCCCTCATGCACCTCAGTGAAGGTCAATGGCGTGACTTCACTCCACACCTGTAGGGCCTCTGCCACCGTCCGCCGTACCTGTTCCCGCACCAGCTGCCATGGGAACCGCAGGATCCTGGGGGCAGGTGGAAGGGTCTAGGTCTCAGGCCAGGGAAGCCCCTGATGGCTGAGGGGCCAGGAGGTGGCCCTGGATGCTCAACAGGTGTGTGCACACGAGAGTCACAGCCAGGTGTGCTCTGGACCTCGTGTATACTCAGGTGTATACGTTTGGTGGAAAGAATGCAGGACCAAGATCCCAAGACCATGTTCTAGTCCTGGTGGTGCTCCTGGGGATCTTGTGGCTCCTTGAGTCCCATCTTGGTTCCCATTCCTCCCCCACCCCCACCCCGCCCCCAAGAAACACATCTCAGGCCCCTGCCATTTATTGGCTCCAATGCAATATGACCCTTGACTGTTCTGTAAGTCTGTAAGGCTTCCCCCCCACCTGCTCCAGGGCCTCCCTGCCCTGGATCTGGCCCCGGGGCCTCCCTTGTTTCCACCTGCACAGAGCCACCTTCCAGGAGGTGAGGCCAGGTCTGCCTTGTCTACTTTGGAGTCCCAGGGCTTGGCCCTTTCAAGGTTCCCAGGAAAGGCTGACTGGGTGGCTGGACATCTGTCCCCAGGCACACACTGAGACCTTCAGGGATGACACAGGCCAGCCAGGTTATCAGCCCGGGTATGTGTGTGTAAGCTAGGCTCTCAGGGTAGCTCAGGGTGAGGGCACACAGGGCTGTTAACCATGTAGATCTAACTCTGTCACCTGTCTCAGGAAGCAGGTGTGAGGGCAGCAGGCTCACACAGGGACACACAGAGTCCTGCTCCGGTGGCCCTAGCCCCCTACCTGTAGGTGAGGTCTGTCTTCTCCCAGCGCCCGCCGGACAGCACGAACCGCTTCTGTCGGTTGCTGGCTCTCAGCCCATCAGGAGGGTCAGGCACGCCACAGCGGGGGGGTCTGGGGCTGCCGGCGGGCCGGGGGCTTTCCCCGGAAGCAGGGGCAGGTACCAGGCTACTGGGTAGAGCTGCGTGCCAGGGCTGTGGTCCCCTCCTCCCAGGGTGGCGACGGTGGGTGTCCTGGACAGGAGAGAGAACGTGAGGGCTTGGTCTAGCCTGAGACCCTCAAGGCATCAGGCTGCCTCTGGCCCTTCAGGGAGGGCCTTAGGCGGTCACCATCTACCGCAGCCACACAGGCTAGGGAGGTCTGGGAGGAGTGACCCCTGAGACTGGGGGATCTTGAAGCCCTGAGCCCCTGACTGTATACCCTCCATACACAACCAGGAATAGGTCCACCCAAAACTTTGGAGGGGATACCAGGCAAACTCCTCCTGCTCCCCACCCTCGACGCTCCCCCTCCCCCGCCCCCCAGGAAACTCACCTCCACTGAGCTCTGCAGCGCACCTGGGTAACCTGGCTCTGCCCCTCCCTAGTCACCAGGAGCAGGCTCAGGATGCCCCGCCCACCTCCCCCAGGGAGGAGGGGCCTCTTCCCAGGGAGGAGTGCCCTCCCTAGAGTGTTGTTCCCAAGGGCAAGGCGGGGTGGGCAGCCAGGCACCAGGCACCTGGTCTGGTCCCACCCTGTCACAGCCTCGTTTGGATCTGAGTTTCGGCCTCCGGCCTTCTGCAGGTCCCCAGGGCAGAGGTCCGTGTGGGAGGAAAAGTTCAGAGAGCTTGAGAGAGAGACCCTGCGAAGTCACTCAGCGAGGGTGCGTGGAGCCAGGTGAGAACCCTGGTTTTGTCCCAGACAAACCTCAAGGGTCTGGCTGGGGACAGGGGGAGGAGGGAACAGACAGTGACAAAAGCCAAACCTCCTTCCTTCCTGTGTGCTGAGAGGCTTGGCACCTGCCTCCTCAGGGCCTGTCTGGTCTGGACAGCTGCAGCCTCCCGGAGGCTATATTTGGGGCAGGAGCCTGGTTGTCAGGCCCCGCCCCAGCCTCAGCCCCTGGCAGCCCTCCCAGGGTTCCCATCAATGTCCCTGCCCTCCGTGCTCCTAAGTCCAGAGCTGAGGACTCAACCCCTTAGAACACCCCACTACAAATGAGCTATCTGAATCACCCAGGGTGGGGGGACAGGGAGAGCTGGGGGCTACTAAGGCTTCCCCCTAGTCTCTGACCAGGCAGAGCAGGTTGTGGGTTCCAGCCAATTCTGGGCTGACTTACTAAGTGTGTGCTACTGTTGCGAGCCAAGACCCTGCCTGCAGCTCCACGGAGATGCTCTCAGCACCCCTCTCTCCCCCTCAACAGAATCTCCCACCAACTGCACCCTCATCGTGCCCATTTCTCAGATGAGGAAGTGCAGCCCAGAGCTGTGAAGCACCTTCTGCAGTTTGCTACCGGCAGGCAGCAGGCTGTCTGTACTTGCAGCCGATCCCCTCCCTGCTACCTCTGCTGTGCCCTTTGGGAGCTGAGTCAGCCTAGGTTGGCTTCATCTTGACGACAGAAGAGAAAGAATGAGGAGTTATCAAGCATCTACTCTTGCCGGCCACTCTGTGGGCAGGGTCTTGAACCTCCCTACACATTCAAGGTGGGACACGGAGCACGTGGACCCCAGGTCTGGGCAGTGAGCCACAAGAGCCTGCTCCTTCTCCTTGCCATACTGTCCCTATCATCTACACCGTTCTCGCCCCAGGCCCGGCAGCAGTAGGGGGACCCTCTCTGGGAAGGGTGGAGCTGTGCTGTCCCCTGAGAGCCCCAGAACCTGCCAGCTCTGTGTATGCCCATGGCCAGAAAGCTCCCCTCTCTTATGTCCCTCCAGGTGAGGCCTGGGACAGCAGACCAGAGAGTAAGGCTGGGTTATCAATGCCCATTCTGCACACTCACCACCCTCTCTGCCTCTCCTTCCCCGCCGAGGCACTAAGTCCACGCCCAGACCCCTGGATCCTGGCACTCGCGGTGCAGTGGCAAAAGCCGAGTCCTGAGGTTCTGAAAGCCTAAGCTTGTACCAAGGTGACCAGGGACAAGTCACTATCTCTGTTAGCCTCTACTCTCCCATCTGCCAAATGAGGATGGGGCCACACAACAAAGTACTAAGTGACATCCTTGTGAAATGTCCCCTCCCCTCCCACACCTGGAAAATCTGTTGTAGGGAACCAGACCGGAGGAACCGTGCCCCTAAGATGGCGCCGACTCCCTGCTTCCGGGTTCTTCCTCATCTCAGGGAGTTCCCGCTCTTGCTCGCTCCTTCCCGCCTTAGATTTCCCGCTCTAGCTCGCTCCTTCCCGCCTTGCCACGAGATTGTCCTATCCCCGCGCTTCTAGCCTATCACCTGATTTGTGACGTGTATTGTGCATATAAACCCTTGCTACGCGGGTGTAAGGGAAGTTCCTGCCCAGAAGAGATCGAAGCTGGATCTCCTGCTTGCCGAGCAATAAAGGAACCCCGTGCAAAGTGTTCGGTCTCTGTCTCTTGCTGGACGAGGACGGCGCCGAGCAGCTGGTGGCCCGTACGGGGAGCTTCCTCTACGTTGCCCGGTAAGTAGAAGGTAAGCGAGGTCAGTCTTACCGTCTGGGCCCCGCGAGTGAGGTATATCTCGTGGTTGGAGGGTGGACGCACCCTAAGATAGCGGACGTGTTTCCCCGCTTTAAACTGAAAGAATAGCAGACTTGTTCCCCCGCTTTAAACTGAAAATAAGATAGCGGACGTGTCTTCCCGCTTTAAACTGAAAATGGGAAATTCATCTAGCCATTCAATGTTGCTTAATCCGTTAAAAGCATTATTGCGTAGCAAAGGGATTAAGGTTTCTAAGACCACACTTGTCAGGTTCCTTGGAAGTGTTGATTTCTTTGCGCCGTGGCTCACCCACGAGGGCCAAATAACTCTTGAGTCTTGGGAGAAATTAGGAAAGGATCTCCGGCGCACAGTTAACGATCCCCAGGAACCCGATATCGACCCCGTTGTTCTCCCCTTATGGGAACTACTGCGGGCGTGCCTCCAAGAGGAGAGGTCGGTGGGAGCGGACCGCCCGACTCTTACGGCGGTTCGCGAGGCTCTCGAGGAAGTTCGTTCTCAGAGCTCGGACGGCGCCCGGGACCTCATACAATTTAAGGACACGGGATGCCAGACTTCCTCACTGGCCTCAGGCTCCGAATGTGGCTCCGCCTCCTCTGAGTCTGAGGGGGAAGGGGACGGCGATCCTAAATCCCCGCCTCCTACGTATGCGCAGCTGCGGCAAAAGTTAAAAGATGCCTGTTTACGCCCTCTAGTGCCTACGGCTCCTCCTATCGATGTCGTGCCCGCCCATCAGATTAAAGACGCAGCGCCTCCTACTGGCGGTCATGTAGGCGTGCCTCAGCCCCATCTAACACCCGTGCCGCCATGGCCATTAAACGTCCCAAATGTGCCACCTTTTTCAGGCAGACAGTTTCATCAACAAGCCTGGAAACAGTTGCGAACTGGCGCTCCCGCTGCCCCCGCTCAGGCTTACCCTGTTTTGGCTTTGGGCACGCGAGAGGCCCGGCACGAACCATTGGACATGACAGTATTAAAACAACTTAAGGCTGCGGTCCATGACTATGGACCCACAGCCCCATTCACATTGTCACTCCTTAAATCAGTCGGCCAGTCCATTTTAACACCTAGCGACTGGACCCAATTGGCTCGGGCCTGTTTAAGTCCAGGCGGCTTTCTTTTGTGGCAATCTATGAATACAGAGTGCTGTCATGACCAGGCAGATGAAAATGCTGAGGACGGCCACCCTACGTGGAATGCTGATATGCTTTTAGGGCGTGGACCTTATCAGGCTGACCAGACCCAATTCCCTAGACAAATATACAGGCAAATTTCCAACTGTGCCCAACGTGCGTGGAGGCAGGCGTCCAATCCAAGTGACTCAGCTAGCCACCTCACCAAGATCGTTCAGGGCACGGCCGAACCCTTCGCTGATTTTGTCGCTCGCATACTTGAGGCTGCGTCGCGTATTTTCCCTTCCGAGGTTGACGTTCAGCCACTGGTCAAACAAATTATTTTTGAGCAGGCTAATAAAGAGTGCAAAAACATTCTTCGACAATATAGACATAAATCTCTGGACTCCTGGTTAAAATACTGCAGAGATACCGGTGGGCCACTTACTAATGCGGGCCTAGCTGCGATGCTGGCAAAAGTCAAAGAAAACAGTCCAAAATCTAAATCGACCCGACCCCCCATATCTTCAGGACTTTGCTTCCAATGTCATCAACCGGGTCACAGAAAACGCGATTGCCCCAATCTCAGCCATGGGTATTCCACGGCACAGCCTTCAGGCATAGAGCCTTGTCGCCGTTGCCGCAAGGGCCCTCATAGGGCAGAGGTATGCCGTTCTGCTTTCGATATCGATGGCAACCCACTTACAGGTAGCGCCCAGGGGCCAAAAAACGGCCAGAGGGGGCTCCCCAACCCAGCGAGGAGCCCCCAAAATCAAATCTACTCTCAGGTTCCACCTCCCGTGTCTGCGCTACACCCAGTGCACCCTCAGCCCGTGCCACTCACGGGTCCGCAGGCCTGGACCTCCGCGCCACCTCCCCTCTCCTCTTAACTCCGGAGATGGGGGTACAATTAGTGGAGAGCGACTGCTCCGGTCCTCTGCCCCCGGATTCGGTTGGATTAGTGTTGGGTCGGTCCTCCGCCGCCCTCCGAGGGCTAGCTGTGATCCCCGGGGTAGTTGACTCTGATTTCACTGGTAAAGTAAAGATCATGGTTCAGGCCCCTCAGGGACCTTTAGTAATCAATCCTGGAGACCGTATCGCACAAATGTTATTACTGCCCAGTCTTCACTCTTTAATCCCAGCTAAAAACCACGTTCGCGGCGCTGGTAACTTTGGGTCCTCTGGCATTAATTTTACCGGCTTACATATGCTTTTAAATGAACGTCCCACTTTAGTGTTACAGATTAATGGCAAGGACATTAAGGGACTTTTAGACACAGGAGCCGACAAATCCATTATAGCAACAAAGGACTGGCCTAGTACATGGCCTACAAATGTGGCGGAACAAACCTTGCAAGGACTTGGTTTTGCTCATTTCCCAAAAATCAGTGCAGCCTTGTTGTCATGGCAGGATAGCGAGGGTCATAGAGGACAGTTTTCTCCATTCATTTTACCTCTACCCATTTCCCTTTGGGGGAGAGACGTCCTGGCCGAAATGGATGTTGCTTTGGTCACCACTTCCCCTGCAGTACGATCTATGCTACAAAATATGGGTTACGTCCCAGGCAAGGGACTCGGTGTCCAGCTCCAGGGCCACCCTTCCCCCATTGAACCAAAACAAAGACCAAGTAAAGTTGGCCTGGGTTTTTCCTAGGGGTCACTGTTTCGCCTCCTAAACCAGTGGAGCCTTTACCCATCTCGTGGCTAACGGACGTACCCGTCTGGGTTCCACAGTGGCCCCTATCTCAGGAGAAACTGGAGGCAGTCAACACTCTGGTCTTGGAGCAGGTCAACGCTGGTCATTTGATCCCATCCACCTCTCCATGGAATACGCCTATTTTTGCCATCCGCAAAAAATTAGGTCAATGGAGACTCTTACATGATCTTAGGGCAGTCAACGCACAGATGCAGCCTATGGGCCCTGTGCAACGTGGTCTTCCTCTGCTTTCGGCACTTCCCAACCAATGGCCTGTTATTGTAATAGATCTTAAGGATTGTTTCTTTTCCATTCCATTGGACAAAAAGGATACCCCACGTTTTGCTTTTACTGTCCCCACCCAGAACCAGGAACAACCGGACAAGCGTTGGGAGTGGACAGTCTTGCCTCAGGGTATGACTAATAGCCCCACCATGTGTCAAGTCTATGTAGCCCAAGTACTAAAACCTCTTAGAGACCGATATTCCGACTGCAGGTGCCTACATTATATGGACGACCTACTGTGTGCAGCCCCCACAGCAGAGAGGCTCCTGGCCTTATACAGTACACTCCAACAAGTGCTGGAAGGGGCAGGGCTGCATATTGCACCTAATAAGGTGCAATTGTCGTCTGTAGTTTCTTATCTTGGGGCTATAGTCGCCCCTACTCAAATTAGACCTCAAAAAATTCAAATAAAAATCAATGCTATCTCCACTCTAAATGACTTACAAAAACTTTTAGGGGATATCAATTGGATTAGGCCCTACCTTAACATTCCTAATGCTGCATTGCAGCCCCTCTTTAATATACTTAAAGGAGACCCGGATCTTGCTTCCCCCCGAACCTTCACCTCTGAGGCCAAACAAGCACTGTCAATTGTCAACGATGCCCTTAGTAAAGCTGCCCTAAAACGTTGGGACCCTGCGGGAGACCTTACTCTTTGGGTCCTCGACACCCTTAAACAGCCCACCGCGGTCCTATGGCAGGATGGGCCTCTCCTCTGGATCCATCCCTCAATGTCATCTACTAGATCTATTAGTTACTATCCCGTGGCAGTGGCGGAGATAACTCTCCTAGCCATTCAGAGGGCTATCCAACATTTTGGACGCGAACCATCCACCATTGTTGTCCCCTATTCCATGGAACAGGTACGTGTGCTAATCGCTTGTACTGATGCTTGGGCGGTTTTAGTCTGCTCCACTTCCGCAACTATTACAAACAGAACACCCTCTGATCCTTTGCTAACCTTTGTTCAGTCTCACCCAGTTATTTTTCCAAAGTCCACATCCCAAAAGCCCTTACAGGGAGCCCCAGTAGTGTATACCGACGGTTCTAAAACAGGAGTCGGTGCATATGTTGTTTCAGGATCTGTGCCAAAAACATTCCAATTCGCTACTAACTCCCCCCAGGTAACTGAACTTCTTATAGTTAACCAAGTCTTCTCTGATTTCCCCGGACCTGTCAATATTGTGTCTGATTCACGCTATGTGGTTAATTCTGTGTCTATCCTTGAGGCCGCAGGACTAGTCAATTCTTCATCCTCCGTAGCGACAGTTTTCCTCACCCTGCAAAAATCTATTTGGAATCGGTCTGCTCCTTTCTTTATTACTCATATTAGAGCTCATTCTTCCTTACCTGGACCCATGACCACAGGCAATGCTATAGCTGATCAAGCCACACGCCCCATTTGGATACTCCAATTTTCTTCCCTAAAAGAGCAGGCTATCCAGTTTCATTCAGAGTTCCATGTAAACGCAAAAACCCTTGCCGCCAAATTCGGTCTTTCTCGTGCTGCCGCTCGCGATATTGTTCGCCATTGTGCCGCATGCCCTACTTTAACCCCTGTGCCTTCGGTGGGGGTTAATCCCCGAGGATTACTACCAGGACATATCTGGCAGATGGATGTCACCCACATATCCGAGTTTGGGACCTTAAAGTATGTTCATGTGTCAGTTGACACCTGTTCCCAAGTAATTTTTGCTTCTCTGGAGACGGGTGAGCGTACCACCCATGTCATTAATCACTGCCTTGCTGCATGGGCAGCCTGGGGCAAACCAAAAACTTTAAAAACAGATAATGGTCCTGCATACACAAGTAAATCATTCCAAGATTTCTGCACCCGTATGCAGGTACAACATAAAACTGGAATCCCTTATAACCCTCAGGGACAGGCCATAATTGAAAGGGCTCATCGAACCCTCAAGGCTTTTCTCTTAAAACAAAAGGAGGGAATTGCCACGGGCAAAACCCCTCGAATGCGCCTCTCCCTTGCACTGTTTACTATAAACTTTTTGAATTTGACAGATCATTCTATGTCCCCCGCTGAGAGACACATGTTAAAGGAGCCATCTTCACGAGGCTATGTCCGTTGGAAAGATGTCCTCACGGGAAAGTGGTACGGCCCGGATCCGGTATTATGCTGGAACCGAGGCGCGGTCTGTGTCTTCCCACAGGAATCTGGAAGAGAACCTCTCTGGATACCGGAAAGATTGGTCAGAAAAACAGCCCCGCCGCCACAAGATACACCTCTATCACCTACGGACGACATCTCCCCCGAGATAACCGAGATTACCACGCTCTCACAGGACGACAAATTGCAACAAAACAACGAGACGTGAGATGCACCCCTTCCGCTTCTTCATACTGGCAGCGGCTTTGCTCCCTGGCTCTTATGCGGGCTTTAACTCCAACCCCACTGCTTTACTGCAGAACGTAGGCAACCCTTGCGACTGCAAGGGGGGGACCAGCAACACCGTACTGCAGCGTACTCACATCGCCACAGCTGATTGTGGGGACAAAACTGCATATCTGCCCCCCCAGGGGATCCCCGGCCTACCACGCGGCTACATATGTGTGCCCAAACCCCGCGTTTCTGATCCCCATAGCAAAAACCACTCCTGTCCTTGCTCGACCTTTCAAGAATCCATGCACAGCTCTTGCGATTCCTCATACTTCCAATGCACTTCTGGCGGTCAGTCGTACTATGCCACCCAGTTACAAAGTACTCGCAGGTCCTCTAGTCCTGACCATTTGCCACAGGTAGTCCATTCATCCCCCTACCTCTCAGCCCCCTGTGTTGGTACGCCTGGACAGTGGGCGTGCTGGCGCACTACGGCACCCGTGCATATCTCTGATGGCGGAGGCCCACAGGACCAGCTCCGCCACCAACAGCTAACAAAGCGATTAAAACCCTCGTCCCCCCATCCCTACTCACGCCTCACATATGGACAATGCCTCCATCAGGCACACACCTTCCTCGAGTTGTCTTGTTCCCCCTCTCATTCATTGGGCTGTATCACCCATCCCTGACGGGGAGCGAAAACTGGGTATGCGAGACCAAAGGTACTGCAGCAGGAGTCCACCCGGGGGTTCCGGGGGTCCTGGGAGAGCATATGCATATGCATGCAGGTTCAATTCCCAGCCTGCCCCAGCAAAAGGGAATAAAAACTGATCCCTAACGGAGACATCAGGGGTTGTGGCCAGGCCCTTGAAGTTCCGTAACTAACGGATCACAAGCACGCTGGGTATGCACCTCTACTCTCTGCCTAGTAAATATTCTCCCGGCCCTCATGAGCCAGGGCCGTCGGGGATGTGATTTGTGCAAAAACAAAAGGAGGGAGATGTAGGGAACCAGACCGGAGGAACCGTGCCCCTAAGATGGCGCCGACTCCCTGCTTCCGGGTTCTTCCTCATCTCAGGGAGTTCCCGCTCTTGCTCGCTCCTTCCCGCCTTAGATTTCCCGCTCTAGCTCGCTCCTTCCCGCCTTGCCACGAGATTGTCCTATCCCCGCGCTTCTAGCCTATCACCTGATTTGTGACGTGTATTGTGCATATAAACCCTTGCTACGCGGGTGTAAGGGAAGTTCCTGCCCAGAAGAGATCGAAGCTGGATCTCCTGCTTGCCGAGCAATAAAGGAACCCCGTGCAAAGTGTTCGGTCTCTGTCTCTTGCTGGACGAGGACGGCGCCGAGCAATCTGTTCTTGCCAGATTCCCTGAGGTTTCCTCGAAGTCACCAGACTTTCTACAGCAACACACACATCACAGCCAGAAGGGAGTTTTCAGGCCCAGAGAAGACGGGGCATCATACAGGTGTCCCCAACAGCCCTGCTCCCTGGCCAGGTTGGTTGACTGGGTTTTCAGCCCACCGTGTTAACAGCTGTGGGGCTTGGTTTTTCCATTATTGGGATGGGACACCCTGTACCCCTGACTTGCCAAATGTCATCTTTTCTGGCCCAGAGCCAGAGAGATGGCCGAGCTGCCAGGCCTGGAGTGAAGCAGTTTGCTGATTCCCAAAGTGGCTGTGCATAGCCCTCTCAGGACTTTTGGGGTTCAGTGAGGGGCACAGGCCACCTTGGGGGCTCATCTTTAGCCTTGGGGAGCGGCCACCACCCCCACTTCCTGGAGTATGGAACAGCCGAGAGAGGTCAAGGGAATTGCTCAGGGTCACACAGCAAGTCAGCCCAGAGCTAGGCCTAGACCTGGTGCTCATGCCTCCTTTGCCCTGTCCAGCGTCCCCTCCCTCTTGGCTAATCTCCAAACCCCAAATTCCTGGGCTGTACTTCCAGGGAAGTCCCTCCTCCTTGTCCAGTAGCCTCCCTTGGCCCGCCCTGTGCTGGGTGCCTGGCGGGCTTGGCCCCACCCACCTCTCAGCAGACTCTGACCCACAGCCTCAGAGACGCTCAAGGAATTTCTCGGCTGACCCAGTCTCTCCACAGAGCTCAGGAACACCAGGTCAGCCCCTGGGCCGACTTCCAGTGCAGAGCCTGGGAGGCACCCCGTGGAGGGGAGACCAGGGAGGACCCCAGGCTAGGCCAGGAGACCACTGGGTAAGGCCAGGCTAGGGGCATCCCTCTCTGGGCCTCTGTTTGTTTTCAGTCCACTGGGGATAATTAACCATTAATAATAATTAGCCTGATTCTCAATTAACCAGCTATGCTCTGCTCTCAGTGGGAGGTGACCCTGAGAGCAGGCATTTGTTAGGCAGTGAGGCAGCTGGGTTCATCCCTGGGCTGGTCTATGCAGCACCACTACCTTCTGAGGCTCAGAGAGGTCAAGCCACCTGCCCATGTCACACAGCCTGTCTGCAGGCAGGCTTATCTTCTCCCCTGAGCCTCCCACTCATCCCCAGCTGGTTCCAGGAGGAGGGGCCACATCCAGCATCATCCCCCTGGGTGGCGGGGCTCTCATCAGCCCTGGAAGCCAGGAACTGAGATGGATAAATATTTACAGAGCTCTCCTGGCCCTGCTGACGGCAGCTCAGGGATAAACACGTCGGAGGCGACCCCAAATGCTCCCTGCAGGTCTGCCGAGTGACAGGCAACAGCCCAGCTCGGAATCTCACCCCAAGCTGACGCTGAGCAAGTGTCAAAGTGGCAGTTACAGGTGACAGAGTGTTTCCAGCGTGCCTGGCATGAACTCAGTGCCCAGCAGCAGGCACTGTTGTGGCATCCCCCCGCCCCCACTACAGGTGGAGCTCCAAGCCTCCACACTCAGCCACTTGCAGGTGCCCAGGGGACCTGCATCTCCTGGCTCTTGCTTTATCCTCCATCCCACTGCACACCTGGAAGTGGACACCCACCTGCGCCCTGCAGGTCTTTGTCCCCACGATGAATAGGGGGCCCCATAGCCACTTCCCGCTGCGACCTCGGGCCAACGCACACTCCCAAATCCTAGCTGCGGCGCGCGCGGGACCCCATGCTCCTAGGGGGCGTGAGTGCTGCATGGAGTCCTGCCCCTACCAGCCCGAGCCATCCCCGCGTAGCCTGCACTTGCACACCTCCAGTGACGGGAAGCTCACTATCTATCACATCCCCACCACCCATCCAGGAGGCCCAGAAAGCGCTTTGGGTACCGGCTGCGCAGGGTCACCCGGGGCGCCCCCGTGGGGTCCGGCTCGGCCACTGGGCCCAGCCGCGTGCCTGGCGTTCTCTCAGCGAGCTGCAGCCGGCCGGCGGCGGGCACTCACCGGCGGCCGTGCCCGGGCCAGCAGCGGCGGCGGCGGAAGCAGCAGCAGCAGCAACAGCAGCAGCAGCGGGAACAGGAGGGCGCGCGGGGCCGCGCCGCAAAGCCCGGCGGCCCGAGCCATCCGCCCCGGGGCTGCTGGGCCTGCTGGGCCGCGCGGGGCCACCGCCCCTTATAGCCTCCGCCCCGCCCCCGGCCCGCCCGGCCCCGCCCCCCCGCCGCCTTTTGTTCTCCCGGCTGCCGCCGCCTGGGTGGTTGGGGGGAGGTGGGGCCCGGACCAGCTGGCCCCGAAGGGGTCGGGGGCCGGAGACAGGGTCCTGGCTGCCGGCGGGCCCAGCGCTGTCCGTGGAAAGCCGGGTGCTGGGTGACCGCACCAGCCAGTGCCACCCTGGGCCTCAGTTTCCCCGCTGGGTGGTGGACGCCTTGGTGAGTGTCCCTAGAGAGGAGTCTGGGTTTCACGCCTCCCACTTGCTGCCCCCACCTTTGGAAGGGGCCTCCTGTAGGGTCTTCTTGGTGGCCTGACCTCTGACCTTCTGCTGGCCTGTGACAGGTGGTCCTACCCAGGAGCAAGTTCCCCCAACTCCTCAGAGCCAGCCTGATCCACAGCAGTCCCCGTGAGGACAGGGATATTAAAAGTTATCCCAGGGGAAACCGAGACAGCCGGTGGACGCTGGCCAGCCACCCTGTCAGCTTGGAGCAGAACCGTAGGCAATCTACAGATGGGTAAACTGAGCCTCGGAGAGGGGAAGGCCAGGCCTTCCACACCAGCAGGGGAGTGGAGGGGTTGGGCAGTCAGCTGTCTGGAGTCCTCCAGTGGACTCCGGGGGCTCACAAACTGGCCCCAGGTCAGGGCTCAGCAGGTCCCTCTGGAGACAAGAGGGAGAGGAAGCAGGAGTCAAAGGAGGGGTAGCACCCACTTGCTGGAAGGATTCCTGGGGCCTCCTTCCTGATCTTCCAGTGCTGTGGGACCCCCTTGAGGTGCCACCAGCCTGGCCTCCCCAGCAGGCGGTCTCGGCCTTGTCCCAGGTAGCCCTCCGGCCCCGATTCTGGCAGTGGCTCCCATGCTGGCAGGCAGGGCCCTGAGCTGCTGGAGGAGGAGGCTGTGGGCATCCAGCCTGGGCCAAGAAAGGGAAAGGGGGGGGGGGGGGTGTCATAGCTTCTCCAGGAAGACTCCACAGTGACCCCTAGAGGGCGAGCCGAGGAAAGACAGCAGTGAGATTTACTGCCTAGACTGGCCAATCTGTTTAAGAAGTGACTCACTTTATTTTTTTAACTATCAGCATTTCTTTTTTTTTTTTCTTAAGATTTATTTGTTTATTTGAAAGGCAGAGTTACAGAGAAAAGAGGGAGAGGAGAGAATCATATGCTTTCATCTGCTGGTTCACTCCTCAAATGGCCACAAAGGTCAGGGCTGGGCCAGGCTGAAGCCAGGAGCTTGGAACTCCATCCTGGTCTCCCACGTGGGTGGCAGGGGCCCAAAAACTTGGGCCATCCTCTGCTGCTTTCCCAGACACGTTAGCAAGAGGTGGATCGGAAGTGTACCATGATGCTGGCCCCAATGAATCACTTTAAACAGTAAGAATTTCAGGTGGCCAGCATTGTAAAGCAGGTTAAGCTGTCGCCTGCAGTGCCAGCATCCCATATGGGCACCGGTTCATGTCCCGGCTGCTCCACTTCTAATCCAGCTCTCTGATAATGTGCCTGGGAAAGCAACAGAAGATGGCCTAAGTGTTTGGGCCCATGTGGGAGACCTGGATGAAGCTCCTGGCTCCTAGCTTTGGCTTGGCCTAGCTCTGTCCATTGCAGCCATTTGGGGAGTGAACCAGCAGATAGAATATATTTCTCTTGGGGCCAGCACTGTGGTATGGTGGGCTAAGCCTCTGGCTGCGGTGCTGGAATCCCATATGGGCACCAGTTCAAGTCCCAGCTGCTCCTCTTCCTTTCCAGCTTTCTGCTATGGCCTGGGGAAGCAGAGGGCAATAGCCCAAGTGCTTGGACCCCTGCACCCACATGGGAGACCTGGGAGAAGCTCCTGGCTCTTGGCTTCAGGCTTCAGATAGGCCCAGCTCCAGCCATTCTGGGAGTGAAGCAGTGGATGGAAGACCTTTCTCTCTGTCTTTCCCTCCCTCTCTCTGTAACTCTATCTCTCAAATAAATAAAATGAAATATTAAAAAAAGATATATCTCTTGCTCTCTCTTTCTGAGGATATCTTCCATTGCCTTCCTAGGCCATTAGCAGAGAACTGGATTGGAAGAGGAGCAGCCAGGACACGAAACCAACACCCATATGGGATGCTGGTGCCGCAGGCAGAGGCTTAGCCTACTACCCCACAGTTACTACTACCCCTGTTAAATATGTTTAAAGGCCTTAAGCTGGCATGACTGCCTCCAAGGGTGTACGGCCATGCTTTGTGGAACCTGCAGTCCCTGAGTCATGGGGGCTGGACTAACAACCCCCTCCAGTGCAGATCCTGGGAGTGCTTCCAGTAGCCAGCCAGCAAGATGAGTTCTTCCCGCAGGAGGCAGACCCGTGATGGTTCTGTTTGGCAAATAGGAACCAGATGAGCAGGATCTTGGTGAGCAAAGGGGTAGAAAAGCTGGAGTTGGCTTGGGTGTCTGTGAGGAAGGGATGCTCACCTTCCTGGGAGGCCCCGCCCCTTCTCCCAACAAAAGCTGAACACGGGTTGAAGGAGGGCCCTGCTTCACAGCCTGGCTGGGAGGTGTGAGTAGTCAGAGCACAATAGCGCACATGGCTTCCACATGTGGGATGCATGGCTCAGTGGCTCAGCGCGCGCCCCAGGAACACACCAGACCCAACCCAGCCACCTGTGTCCCTCTGTTCCTCCTCCTCACTGTGATTCCCTCTTGGTGACCAGTGCCCCCCACCACTGCCCCCAGGGTGCTGCAAGTCCTGGAGATCGCACTCTCTCCACAGCAGCCCTGGTGGGCACAATGTACAGTGAAAGAGAGGGTGAAGAGGTTAGGATCCCTCCCGACTCCCTCATCTAAGGGAGAAAATGCAAACTGTGCCAAAGGCACCCAGAAAAGACCATGAAAACCTCGAGTCCCCTGCGCTTGGTGGACCCGAGGCAAGCTGATGCCTCCAGGCACTCAGTTCAGGGCTTTGAGGATGGACAGACTTCTGACATGTTGCATAAGCACCGTGAGTGATCTGCGGTGCACCTGCCGGCCCAGGCGCAGTGAGCCCTCTAGTGGGGTTGAGGGCACACAAGGCTGGAGGGGATGTCTGGTGGCTTATGTTTGTCCAAGTTGCCAGCGCCGGCTTGGTGTCCTTGGGGTTGAAGAGGCGTGGACGCCCACTCTGGGGGGAAGGGTCCTAGGTCGCACCTGTCCTTCCCCAGGGCCGCTCTTCTCGGTTCGAGTCCACCCGAGACGAGTCCAGCCAGGCGAGTGTCAAACCCTGTGCGGTGGGAGGGAGCAGCACACCGAGGCACCTCCCGCGGGGGCGTGTCCTCGAGACCCGCCTCCAGCTCCGCCCCCCCGCGCCTGTAGGGATCTGCGTCGCAGCTAGCGTGCTGGAGAGAGATCCTCCGCTACCTTGGCTGTCGCTAAGTCGCCCCGGCCGAGTTCCGCCCCGCCGCCGCCGCCGCCGCCGCCATGCCCCGGGGCAGCCGCAGCATGGCCGCCCGGCCAGCCAGGTGTGAGGGGCACAGGCGCCTCGTGGGCAGGGGTCTTCCCAGAGAAACTCGGGCGCTGCTGCAAGGGCGCCCCGCAGAATGACCTTGGTTGCTTCTTGCGCCATCTTGGAGGGGGAGGGGCGGGGGTACAGGAACCACGTGCCTAGGACGGGGGGGTCTCCCACCTTTCTGGGGGTAAAGGGGGGTCGTTTCCAGGAGCTACAAAGCCTGGAGGCCATCCGGGATTGACCTTGCTTCCTCTCCCCCACCTCCACCCCCCGCAGCCGCCCCGCTGCCCACCCGCCCGCGCACCCGCCGCCCTCTGCTGCCGCCCCGGCCCCGGCCCCGTCTGGCCAGCCAGGTCTTATGGCTCAGATGGCGTCCACTGCCGCTGGGGTCGCCGTGGGCTCGGCTGTGGGGCACGTCGTGGGCAGCGCCCTGACCGGAGCCTTCAGCGGCGGGAGCTCGGAGCCTGCCCAGCCTGCTGTCCAGCAGGTGAGCGGTGGGGGCCAGGAGAAACTGAGGCTGGATTCCCTCAAGGTCACCTAGGAAGTGCAGCAGTGTCCAGTGAGGAGTGACCGGGTGTGTTGTTGCCCTAGGGCCAGGACTTTGTCCGGGAACAGCAAGTGCTATTCTGTTCTTTCCCAGCCCCTCCCTCGAGGCCAAACCGCTCCCCCTCACCCCCTGGGGTGGACAGCAATCAGCCAATTCGGTGATAGGGCAACCCAGGCCCAGAGACTTCACTCAAGGTCAAAGGGAAGGATGTTGAGTGTCCTAAGCCCTGGTGGCACTGCAGCCTCTGGGAGCAAGGGCGAAGGGCTGGCAGCCTGGAACCACGGGGGACCTGTCCCTGGTCCCCTGCTGGTGCCCCACCAGTCCTGAGAGCCACCCGAGGCTTAGTGGTTGGGTCAGGGGTCATGAGGATCAGTATGGCTGAGCCAGGAAGAAGCTAGAACTTGTTGTGTGTGTGTGGGGGGGTGTCACACTATGAGAGCACCTGCAGAAAGCTAGCCTTTTCTAGAACCTTCTCTTCCTCCCCTGCACCTGTCCAATATACCCTTTAAGAGGCAGTGGGGAAATTCTGTCTGTGTTAGCTGAGTAGCTGTTAAGGGGCTGCTGGGCCACCCTGTTTCACAGATAGAGCTGCTAAGGCTAGACAGGGCCTGGAACCCTTGGAACACCCAGGAGGGGTGGGGAGGGGCAGGCAGCCCCCAGCTTTGGAACCCACCTCAGGTAGTATCCCTGAGCTGACCCTGCTGCCTCTCGGACTGCACCCCTAGGCCCCCGCCCGCGCTGCCCCCCAGCCCATGCAAATGGGACCCTGCTCCTACGAGATCAAGCAGTTCCTGGACTGCTCAACCACTCAGAGTGACCTGTCCCTGTGTGAGGGCTTCAGCGAGGCCCTGAAGCAGTGCAAGTACAACCATGGTGAGTGGGCAGGCGCTGACCCAGGGGGATGAGCGAGAGGGGAGAAAGACCTCCTGCACCTGTGGCTGACCACCAGCTTACGCTGCTCCCTCCCCCTACAGGTCTGAGCTCCCTGCCATGAAGAGGGCCCTGGGCAGACCATAGTCTGGCTCAGAGAAGGTTCCTGGGCCACAGCCCTGCACCTTTACCCCCCACGGACAGCTGGACCAGGATTCCAGATTGTACCCGTGTCACTGGGATGGGCAGTAAGGAGGAGGGGTTCTTACCCACCAATAGCCTGAGACACAAATGTGCAATAAAAGAGTTTATTTTAGGCCACAGCCTGCCGTGGGTGCCTGCTCGCTATCCTATCTGCTGGGAGCACCACAGATGATGGGGGGGGAGGGCGGAGAGATGTCCTACTGTGTGGTGGGACACTCACCTTAGCAGGTGTCCTGGGGGGTGGGTGGGAGGAGCCCTGTTGTAATCTGCATTGTGGGTAGCTAAGGGCGCACCCCCTTGAGCAGTTCAGAACTGAATGGTGAGACATTGGCAGGTGACCCCAAGGACATCTGACTCTCAGGGGCTGGAATTCTGGGAGGAGCCTGCTATCTCCCCCTCTCAGGAACACCACCTCCTCTACCCTGCTTGTCTGTGCCTCTGGGTCCCCTTCTGTGCATCCACATCTTGGGGGCCCCAGCAGCCAAACGTCCGGTCTGTGACCTTGCCTCTCTTGCTGATGCAACTTCTCAGTCATTCCAGATTCTGCGGGTGGAATCCTGCTCGGCTGCGACTGTTTGTGCCAGATCACACAAGGCAGAGATCACGGCAAACCCTCTTTGGGTGCGAGTCCAGCTTGGCCACTCGGCTGCAGTGTCCCAGGGCACAGGGTCTGCACGAGCCTGCCAGACAGAAGAGCAGGCCGATCACACCCAGTACACACATGGCACCCTCACGCACTGTGCTCCTGGCTTTGTTGTGTTCATTCAGCAAACTGCTGAGTTGAGCACCTACTGTGTGCCAAGTCCTATTCCACACCTAAGCACTGAAGACATTCCTGCCCTTAGACCCTGACACTGCAGCAAGGTAGAGGGGGACCCGTCTTCCATTTCGATGTATTCCATCTTGGGGTAGATAAGGGTGGGGTTAGCATTAGGGTCTGCCTCTCAGCCCACGTGTTTGTTCCCTAAGAAGGGTTCCACTTCTGCACATTCTGCCCAGCTGTCCCTGCCCACAACATACCTGGCTCCTAGCCCCAGCTAGCGGGTCCTGGATGGCAAGGAGCCCACCCTCCGAGGCCTCGGAGGGGGGCCTTGCTCCCGGTGGCCACGCCGAGTGCTCATGCGCCTCCTGCAGCTGTTGCCCGTGGGAGGGAGGCCTGACAGCCAGCGCAGCCCCTCTGGAAGGTCCAGGAAGCCCTCCTGGAGGAAGGGGCTGGGGAGACTGTGCCCTCCCCACCAGGGCTCTGCTTTGACACTCACCTGCCAGCTCTGGGGAATACTCATCCAGGTTCTCCAGGAGGGACTCATAGCGGGTGGGGGCTGCGCCCTCCCCCTCTGTGGGGGGAGGGAGCATGAAGAGAGCATGAAGGACCCTTGACTGGCCCTAGTGATCCCCATCTCGCCTCCCGTGCCGGGCCAGGCTGGCTCAGGACAAGGGCATTGGGAGGGGGCAGATTAGGGCTAAGTCCTGGATAAGGACAGCTGACCAGTCCCCTCCTTTCATAGCCCCAAGGGAGACTCTGGTGTTCCACTTACTGATGATGTGCACGAGGACGTAGGTCCCTCGCTCCTGCAGCAGGGAACTGCCCATGCAGGCAGCAGGGGAAGCCCCCTCCTCCAGGCCCTCATCCAAGCTCACCAGGTTCCCGTCCTCAGCCAGGAGGGCAATGGGTGCTGGGGATAGGGGCTGCATGCAGTGGCGGGGCAGGGCTGGCACCCCTGCCTGGGAGCCCGCAGCCCCTCCTCCCCAGCCCATTCCCTGTCTCCTCACCATCTGGGGGGACCCCTCCCCTCCGCCTCAGGTGGGCACTGAGGGTCACCAGGTTGCACCAGGGGTTCACAAGCTCCCTGCAGCTGGCTGTGGGGGAGGGGCACAGATGAGCAGATGGGATCCCCTACTCTCCTCCACCCCTCTGCCTCTTCCTCCAACTACCCCCTCCCCAGAGCTTCCCCAGGCACAGCAGCTCGAACGACTAAATGAAACTGCTTTGGAGACCCCCACCACTCATCTCCCTGATGGACGTAGTGGGGATCCCACAACGCACGCCTCTGCCTCTCACACCTCTGGCTCCGCCCAGCTTCTCACGTCCTATGGCCTCGCCTCCCAGGCTGACCGCCCCGCCCCCGCGGCGGCCCCGCCTCCCGCTGCAACAGTGGATGGAGCTGCAGGTGTGTGTGGTCTGCCAGAGCCTGAGGACCGCGGCCCGAATGGCCAAGAGCTCGTGCAGTGTAAATCACGCAGGCCGCGTTTTCACTTAAGGGACTCGCCGCGGGCTCCTCCCCGAGCAGCTGCCCCTCCCTCCCCAACCCAGTGCAGAAGGAACCGCGCCGGTGCCCCGCAGCCCCCACTTACCCCCAAACATCACCGTGATAAACATGGCTGTGCCTGAGAGAAGACCCAGGAGTAGGGGGAGGCTTTGCTCCCCAACCCCCGTCTCCCCTCTGCCCACTCAGGAGGGCCTGGGGCTTGGCGCCACCTCCGGATGGGGAACTGCGGGGTGTTGGGATGTGGACTTGTGAGGGCGGATGGGTGGGCTCAGGCCCAGGCCCTGCTGCCCGGCCACCCCTGGGGTTCGGCTCCACCAGCCTTGAAGAGCCTCTGCTGCGAGTCCCAGAGTCCTGGCCGCCTCTTCCTCAGCGGCTCGCTGGCCGCAGCAGCTCCCCAGTTGGCGAGCTGTCACCATGGCAGTGGCAGCAGCCTAGACCTCGGGCAGGAAATGCCTTAACCCCGGTATCCAGGTAACAGGCCTGGGAGGCGGGCACTCCGGGAGGTGGAGACTTGGTCTGGGCGCCCAGGGGTCCTGGGCTGCCCAGATGACCTGTTTCCAGAGCTCATCCCCTCACCCGTGAGCTGTAACCCTGGGGTGGGCACTGACCTCTGGACCCTGGCCAGCTCTAGGCTGCCCTCCTTCCTTCCTTCCTTCCTTCTTTTTGTCATTCAAGTTTATTGTATACTTTACATATAGAAAAATTTGCTTTTAAGAATGTTCTCACTTTTTAAGAACTTTCAATTTATTCTTTCCTGTGCTACTCTTTAAAAAATCGTTTCTTTGTATTTATTTGAGAGGCAGAGGGCCACAAAGTCAGAGATAGACAGGAAAAGAATTCTCATCTGCTGGATCATTGGCTAAATGATCCAACAGCCAAGGCTGGGCCAAGCTGACACTAGGAGCCAGAAACTCAATCTGGGTCTCCCACATGGGTGGCGGGGACCAAGTGCTTGAGCTCTCACCTGCGAAGTCTGAGCGTGCACATTTGCACATGGGTGGCACACAGCTCCAAGGACGAGTGGAGCATTGCTTGCACACATGGACGACTTGCACGATGCTGCACCGAAGAAGCCAGCACAGAGGAGGAAGCACAGTCATTCCACTTCTATTTGAAGTTCAAGGGCGCCCCTTGGGGGGTGTGGGGGTGGAGACGGTTACTGACCCAGAAAGTACATGGTGGTGGTGGGGGTCTTCTGGGGAGTTGGCAATGTTCTAAAACTTGACCCAGGTAAGAGTTGCAAGCGTATGTGTGTGTGTATTAAATATGTATATGTAATCATTGAACTGTGTGCTTGAGATTTGTGTAATTTTCTGTATGGTAGTGATATCTCAATTAAAAAGGAAATTTCAGCGCCCCTGCTGTATACAACTCCATGTGAGGACTTCTGGGCTTCAGATCTGGACCGTGACAGGCCCTGGCCATTGGCCCCAGCCCCCGCCCCTCCCTCCTAAGTCAGCAGCCGATTTGCATGCCCTGTTGTGGTCCAGCGGCCTCACCAGCCTGCTGCCTCCAAGCACCTGGAGCAGAACTCAGCAGAAAGACGCCCCACCTGCCGCCTTGCCTCTGGCCATGGCCTGTTGGTACCTGGCTCTCCTTCTGACCGGGGCCTTCTTGGCAGGTGAGCCTTCCCTGGGTCTGGCTCACCTGGGGGAGGGGGAGGGAGGGGCTGGCACTGGCCCCATAAGGCCCCTGCAAGGAAGCAATGGATGGGGACAGGGGAGAGGGTCATAGGAAGGGTAGTGAGCAGGAGAGACCTGCCCTGAGCAGGCCTCGGTTTCCCCACTTGGTGAATGACCAGATTACTAGGGTACCTTTAGATTCTGACCCCTTGTGGTCTCTGAAGAGACTGCAGCTGGTCACTTAGGTTTTTTTATTTATTTATTTTTTTAAGATTTATCTATTTCTGACACACACAGAGGACCAAGTAGAGAGAGAGAGGGGGCTGGCGCTGTGGCATAGTGAGTTTAGTCTCCACCTGTGGCACTGGCACCCATGTGGGCACTGGTTCGTGTGCTGGCTGCTCCTTTTCCGATCTAGCTCTCTGCTTATGGCCTGGGAGAGACCCAGAAGCTCCTGGCTTCAGTTCAGCTCAGCTCCAGCTGTTGCAGCCATTTGGGGCGTGAACCAGAGAATGGAAGACCTCTCTCTCTCTCTCTTTCTTCCTCTCTAACTCTACCTCTCAAATAAATAAACGTAAAAAAAAAAATGTAGCGGTCTTCCATCTTCTGGTTCAATCCCCAGATTGCTGCAACAGCCAGGGCTGGGCAAAGCTGAAGCCAGGAGCCAGGAGCTTCATCCAGGTCTCCCATGTGGATGGCAGGGGCCTAAACACTTGGACCATCTTTTGCTGCTTTTCTTAGGCACATCAGCAGAGAACTGAATTGGAAGTGGGGCAGCTGGGACTTGAACCAGATCCAGATGGGATGCTGGCCCTATACCACCACACTGGTCCTCCAGCTGTGGACTTACTCCCTGAATGTCCACAATGCCTGGGGCCAAAAGCCAGGAGCCTGGAACTCCATCTGGGTCTTGCATGTGGGTGGCAGGGGCCATCTTCTGTTTTCCCAGGCATATCAGCAGGGAGCTGGAGTTGAACAGCCAGGACTCAAACTGGTGCTCGACAGGGGATGTGGGCATTGTAAGCAGCGGCTTAATCTGCTGCACCACAATGGCAGCCCCTGCCCCTCTTCTTAACTTTTCACAGGGAAGTTGGTGTGGGCTGATCTCTATCCTACAGGGCCCCCAAAGCAAACTCAGAGAAGGTTCCTGGCAGCCAGGGACTGAGTTGATGAGGGGTACAGCTCAGGAAGTTCCTGGGGGCGGCTCGTCTGTAGCACGGGTTTAGAAGAGACGTGAGACTGAGGGGTGAAGGGTGACAGGCAATGGGTGGGCTTAGAGGGTCCCCAACTCCAAACCCCTCACTCACAAAGGAAAAGGGAGGCCCAGAGGGAGCATCTTAAGTCTTGTGGAAGCAGGCCTCCTCCTCCCCCTCCCCAAGCGTGGCACTGAGCTGTGAACCCTCTGGGCACCCTTGGGTCTTCCTAGGGTAAGGGCAGGAGAGACACAGCCCAGCCCAGGCCTGAGTGGGTCTGTGTCTCTCAGTCTCCCAGCCAGTCCTGACCCAGCCGGATGCACTGCTGGTCTTCCCCGGCCAAGTGGCTCAGCTGTCCTGCACGCTCAGCCCCCAGCACGCGTCCATCTGGGACTACGGCGTGTCCTGGTACCAGCAGAGGGCGGGCAGTGCCCCCCGCTACCTCCTCTACTACCGCTCGGAGGAGGACCACCACCGCCCTGAGGACGTTCCAGACCGATTCTCGGCCTCGAAGGACGCGGCCCACAACGCCTGCATCCTCACCATCAACCCGGTGCAACCTGAGGATGATGCAGACTACTACTGCTCTGTGGGCTACGCCTCTGATCTCTAGGGGGGCGGGACGAGTGCCTCCCCACTGCCCCCCCAGCCTGGCTTCTGCTCCCGACTTGGGCCCCTCCCTACCTTGTTTTCCCTCCTCTGTAAAATGGATTCCAACCATTCCACATTCAACAACAAGTCTATGTGGTCTTGGCTGAAAAAGCGACTGTGGTCCATCCATCTGGGAATGTGAGGGTGGGGTCTCGGGATTGCTGTCAAAGAGGAAGCACCTGAGACCCTTGGGGTGTGGCCCAGCCTTTCCCCACATCCCCGGGGAGGGGGGGGGTTGTCTCAGGCTGGTGGTTTGGACTTCCTGTAACCTGGGGAGCCGGAGGGAGAGAAGAAGGAACTAGGTGGTGCAGCTCCTGGCTCTGCATGGTTGGTTGTGGTCCAACGCTCTGGTCTGGGGCAGCTGGTCCCCACGGAGCCCAGGCTACTGGGCTTGGGGAGGGGTAGCCCCTGCCTATCCTTTGGCGTCTCTACCCAAGGCCCTTATGTGTGCTTTGATGGGGGCAGGGAGCCAGGTGTGCGTGGGCGGTCTACTCTGAGGCACCTGACACCACAGCTGAGGGTGCTGCAGGCCGGTGGGCAGGTGTCAAGGTCAGAGTCAAGAGACGCTGTGTTCTTCTGGTCTCTGGTGATCCGGCAGCGGTCTTGGGAGGGAGGCTCTGCCACAGGCTGGGCAATCTCACCTGGGCTGCTGAGAGCGGGGGTGGAGGTGGTGTGGGCTCCAAGACACGTCTCCAGCCCTTCAGATGCACAGAGCTGGGGGCTGCAGGATCACGAGAGGGTCCCCTATTACACTCGCAGCCACCTTCAAGTCCTTGTGCGCCCCCCACCCCTCGAAACCCGCCCTGCTCCTTCTCATCTCATGGGGGTCGGGGTGGGGGAGGGCAGGAAGGCCCATAGCTGGCCTCAAAGTGGGGATGGCGGCTAACAGGAGCCCTGGGCCCGTGCGGGGACACCCGAACGACTGCTTTGAGAATACCCTCGCCTTCCTAAGACCTCAGAAGCCGCGGTGGCCTACGGTTTGCACCCAGCGTTAGGGCATGTGCAGCAGGACCTGTGCCGCCCGCCTTGGGGGTGGGGGCGGTTAGCTACGCCCGTGCCTCCCGGCCTGTTTATCCTCTGCACTCCACCCAATTCTGGCACAGCTCTGCGTTACCCACGTCCGCAGCCACCATCTCCAAGCCCTCTAGATCCAAGCCCCCTGCGGGGTTGCGACAGCCGCTCGGCCAGCGCGGCGGGACCACCGAGACGCCGGGACCTCCGCTCAGCCTAGAGCGGTCCCGGAAGTGCCCGCGGGCCGGGGGCGGGGCTTCGGGTGCCGGGGTGGCTGGGGGGCTCCGCGTCAGCAGCTGCGGCGGAGCGAGGCAGCGTCGGCCGCGGGTTGGGGCGAGGTAGGTGTGGCCCCGCCCCGCCCGCGGCCCCGCCCCCGCCCTGGCCCAGGTGAGCCGCCCCGCCCCGGCCCAGGTGAGTGGGCCCCGTGTCCTCGGCGTGACCCGAGTCTGCCTGACCACCTGTCCCTTTGGCGGCCCTGGGTGTCCCAGATCGGTGGGAAGCCTGGAGGGGCGCCGCGTCGCCGCCCAGGCAGCGCGTGCGGGTCCGCTGCTCCCGTCGGGCCTCCAGGCCAGGAAGCCGGGTCCGCCAGGTGGGCTTGCCAGGTGCCCCGGGGGTTGCAGTAAGAGCTGGGGGAGGCTCCGAGAAGGGGTGGGAAGCGTGAGATCCCAAACCTTTGGGGTTTTTGGTCCCAAAGCGCTGAACACATTAAGGATTGCTAAGTTTGTATCCAGAGTGGGGACTGGGGCTACCTAGGGGGAACTGGAAGACTCCTAAAGAGGGAACCTTGGAAACGGTTGGATTTCACAGGTGGGTGGAGAAGGAGCTGCAGTCCACAGAGACCAGGATCGAGGGATCCTGGGAAGAATCCCAGGGGCAGCTGGGAAGAAGACTTGGGTGAAAGCAAGGGGATGAAGTGGGGGTGGAGAAGTGTGAAGCTCTCATGCACCCCTGTGGGCAGGCTTCCATCTCCCCGTGTCTCAAGAGAAAGCCGGAAGCCTACTGAGTTTTAAGTCCTGCCAACTAAACCCAACAGAAAGGAAAAGCCCAAGTCCTCGGGGACCAAAGGCAGCGAGTCTGGGGCAGGAACCCCAGAGAAGGAGGTGCGGGTGGCAATGAGGTCATTGGATGCCCCAGCCAAGTGCTGAGGACCCGGCTGAAGTTGCAGACTTGAACTTCATCTTGATGCCATACATTAGTCTTACGATTTTCCTTGGCAACGCGGGACAGTTTAGGCTTGGGAGTTAGCAGGACAAGAGGTGTGGATCAGAGAGGCGCTAAGCCAGATGGGGAAGGGGTGGTCCTAGGAAGAGGAGAACCAGGGGTAAAAATGGAGTGTTACTGGATTTGTTGAGGTCGAAGGGCATAGGCTGAGTGACACAGCTGTAAAGGTGGGAGACGCTGGCATCCTGAAGAAGAGGGGGATGAGAAAAGGAGCAGAAATGATCAAATAATTTTTGAGAATTTTTTAATTTTATGCTTTTTTTATTTTTAAAAATTATTTGAGAGGCAGAGTTATAGACAGAGGAAGAGACAAGGAGAAAGGTCTTCCATCTGCTGGTTCACTCCCCAAATAGCCACAACTAAGCTGATCTGAACCCAGGAGCCAGGAGCTTCTTCTGGGTCTCCCACATGGGTGTAGGGGCCCAAGCACTTGGGCCATCTTCCACAGCTTTCCCAGGACATAACTAGAGAGCTGGATTGGAAGAGGAGCAGTCAGGACTCCTAACTGGTACCCATATGGGATGCCAGCACCGCAGGTGGAGGCTTAGCCTATTACACCACAGTGCTGATGCATTTTTGAGTTTTTTCTTACACCTGGATTTTCTACTAGTAGAAACACCTTAAAAAAATCATTTCCGATTGTGGATAAGTTCCCATCATAGTTATTCTGATTAAGTTAGCATGTTTCCCTGAGCCAGTTACTTGCTAAGTTTCAGTGTAAGGATAATGGTACCTTCATATGCAGACGTAAGAATTAAATGAGATGTGTTTATGCACATTTTTTTTTTCTTTTAAGGTTGATTTGAAAGGCAGAGTGACAGAGATCTTCCATTCTTCCATCCACTGGTTCACTCCTCAAATATCTGCAACAGCCAGGCCTGGGTCAAGCCAAAGACAGGAGCCAGGAGCTTCTTCTGTGTCTCTCAGTCAGGTGCAGGGGCCGAAGCACTTGGGCCATCTTCCACTGCTTTCCCAGGCCATAGCAGAGAGCAGGATGGGAAATGGAGCAGCTGGGACTCGAACCAGTGCCCACATGGGATGGTGGCACTGCAGGTGGTGGCTTTACCCGCTGTGCCCCAGCACTGGCCCCTGTGAAAGTTCTGATAGTGGGGGGCTGGTTGCAGGTGCTCAGGAATGTGAGCTATCACTGCCAGTATTGTGTAACAGGGACTTCCCCTGCATCTATCACAGAAGGTTCTAAATGGGGCTCTGAGGGGTTCCCAGGGGGCCATCGCAGTTGGCCATCGTCCTGGTCCCTGCTGAAACACCCTCCCCCCTTCAACTGGAGCAGCTCTGCTTGTGTCTTATTTATATTTCCAAGACACTATATTTGAATAAAGTGTTCTTTCTTAAAAATAACATTTTAAAAAATATTCTCTTTTAGATGTACTTTTTTTAAAAAAAGGATTTATTTTATTTGAAAGACATTTGTGGGGGGTTAGAGAGAAAGAGAGGTCTTCCATCTGCTGGTTTACTCCCCAAATGGCTGCAACGGCTGGCGCTGTTGATCCAAAGTCAGTGGCCCAGAGCTGCTTCTGGGTCTCCTGTGTGGGTGCAGGGGCCTAAGCACGTGGGCCATCTTTCGCTGCTTTTCCCAGGTGCATTAACAGGAAGCTGGATGGGAAACAGAGCAGCGGGGACACAAACCAGTGCCCAAATGGGATGCTGGTGCCGCTTGTAGGTGGCAGCTTTACCCGTTAAGCCACAGTGCTGGCCCCTGAATAAAGTGTTCTTTGGGATAAATAAATAAATAAATAGCAACAGTTGTAGCACAGAAAACCTTTGTTTTTTCCCCCTCTGTTTGCTCACTTATTCAACAACTGTGTTCACTGGGATTGTGCTGTTAGGCTGAGGATTCCCCAAATGCAGGGGACATGGTTCCCAGCTTACGTACGTACAGCAGGGGGGTCGCAATGCAGGAGGTGTGCCTGAGATGGTCAGGGGTCTGAGGGGATGTTTGGGTTGGGATGGGGCTGGAAGTGCCCGGCGTGAGGGACTTTGGGGAGGCCTTGGCTTCTTGCAAGACCCTAGGAAGGAGTGGCACCATCACTCAGCCTTGCGTTTTGGGTATTTTGACTTTGGTGTCAGAGTAGGGACTTGGACCAGACAGAGGAGTAGAAGCTGGAGGTAGTGGCCAGGTGAGAGGCAGGTCTGACAGCTTCCTGGGGAGGAGCACTGAGGCCTGGACCGAGGAGTGGCAGCGAGGACAGAGGGAAGAGCCGCCTTCCAAGAGGACTCAGAAGTGGGCAGGCAGGGGGAGGGAATGAGAGGGTCCAGGCTGACTCCCAGGGTCCCGGCGTGGAGGGGTGTGGTTAACCTAGTGTAGGAGGGGAGTCTTCTCTCTCCTTCTCTCCCTCTCTCTCCTTTTTTTCCAACACAGTTCACCTTGACATCATCATCCAGTAGCCAGAGTCTTGCCCTTTCCCACAGTCCTCCGCTTCCTGTTCAGCCCACCTTCCTGGGCGCCTTCTGCTCTTACGGTCTAAACTCGATGATGTGACACTTGATTGTGTCTGCCTGCCTCTTTGGGCTCACTTCAAGGGCAAGGCTGTGTCTTTGTTTTTAATTTCAGGGGCCCACGTACCTGGGCCATCTTCTGCTTTCTCAGGCCACAGCAGAAAGCTGGATGGGAAGTGGTGCAGCCGGGACGTGAACCGGCGCCCATATGGGATGCCGGCGCCCCAGGCGGAGGCTTAGTTCACCATGCCACAGCGCAGGCTACATGTCATGTGCTTCTTTGGGGTTTCCGGCGTGGATTCTGGCACAGGCCAGGGACTTGTAGACTTCACAGCATCCCTTGTTTTTGTTTTTCTTTCCCCAGATCATGAGGATAGCAAGGGCAGCCCAAAGAGGAGCGCTGTAACAGACATCCAACCGTTGGGGCGACACTGGATTTGCAATGGAGGCTCCCCCGGTAGCCAAGTTTGGCGAGGCCTTTGCGTTTGAGGACAGACTGGAGGCCCAGCAAGAGCTGTTCCCAGGGGAGGACCTCCGGGACCCTTTTCTCCAGGAGAGAGGCTTGGAGCAAATGTCTGTCATCTACAAGGAGATCCCTCTTGGAGGGCAGGATGAGGAGCGGGATGACTACGAGGGGGATTTCAGCCTGTGCCCGAGCCCCGTGCAGCCTCTGAGCCCTTCCCCAGGAGTCAGATCCCCCAGTGAGGAGCTGTTTGGCCAGGCTTTCCTCCAGAAATCGGACCTCAGCCTGTGTCAGATAATCCGCCGTGGAGAAGACGCCAGTCCAGGCGACTGCCAGGACGTGGGCAGGGGGCACCCGGGACCCAAGGCCCCTCACAGGGCCCCGCCGCCGGCCAAGCCCTATGCGTGCCGCGAGTGTGGCAAAGCGTTCAGCCAGAGCTCGCACCTTCTCCGGCACCTGGTGATCCACACCGGCGAGCGGCCGTACGAGTGCTGCGAGTGCGGCAAGGCCTTCAGCCAGAGCTCGCACCTCCTGCGGCACCAGGTCATCCACAGTGGGGAGAAGCCCTACGGCTGCCCCGAGTGCGGGAAGGCCTTCCGCCAGAGCTCCGCCCTCACGCAGCACCGCAAGACGCACACTGGGAAGCGGCCCTACGCGTGCGGGCAGTGCGCCAAGGCCTTCAGCCGGAGCTCCAGCCTGCGCAAGCATGAGCGCATCCACACGGGGGAGAGGCCTTACCGCTGCCAGGAGTGCGGGAAGTCCTTCAACCAGAGCTCCGGCCTGAGCCAGCACCGCAAGATCCACACCCTGAAGAAGCCGCACGCGTGCGAGCTGTGCGGCAAGGCCTTCTGCCACAGGTCCCACCTCGTCCGGCACCAGCGCGTTCACACCGGGAAGAAGCCCTACGCCTGCGACGAGTGCGGCAAAGCCTTCAGCCAGAGCTCCAACCTCATCGAGCACCGCAAGACGCACACCGGCGAGAAGCCCTACGCGTGCCACAAGTGTGGCAAGGCCTTCAGCCAGAGCTCGTCGCTCATTGAGCACCAGCGCGTCCACACTGGCGAGAAGCCCTTCGAGTGCCCCGAGTGCGGCAAGGCCTTCGGGCACAGCTCGGCGCTCATCCAGCACCAGCGCATCCACACCGGCAAGAAGCCCTACGCGTGCGAGTGCGGCAAGGCCTTCCGCCACCGCTCGGCACTCATCGAGCACTACAAGACGCACACGCGGGAGAAGCCCTACGTGTGCAATCGCTGCGGCAAGGCCTTCAGGGGCAGCTCACACCTGATCCGGCATCAGAAGGTCCACGCTGCTGCCGCCGCCGCTGCGCGGTAGGAAGACGCCCACATCCGCCTCGTGGTGTCTCCAGGACCCCTCCCGCCTCCCCGCTGACAGAGTCCCCCCACCTCCGCCGGCGGGAAGGGAGCTGCGGCTGCAGGGAGGCGAGCCCCGAGAGGGGACTGCCTCTCCCTCTTCTCCGCGTACTCCCGTCCGCCTCCAGAGCCTGCGAGACATCCTTGTGCCCTCTCTGCTTTCCCCCAGAATCTAGGAAGACAGAATGGGAACCCGGAAAATGGCTGATGAACTGTTATTTTTAATTTTTTTTTTCTACCTTGTAGTCTGGTACTTCCAGGAGCTTCAGAAACAGCTTAAAAAAAAAAAAAAAGACAGGAAAAAGTGGCCACATCGAGTTCTCTGCCAGCTTGGGGTATAGGCTGCCAGAACAGGCTAAGGGAGCCAAGGAGGGTCTGGGAGCCTGGGTGCTGGGATCGAGGCTGAGGGGCGTGGTCTTAACCTCCTCCTGGGGTGGGGGTAGGGGGAGGTGGTTTGTGTCCCTGGCCTGCCACAGGGGGCAGGCAGCTGGCCCTGTGGCCAGCAGATGCTTGAGGCTGGCTGACTCAGCCCAGGCACTGGACACTGTTGCCTTCGAGGATCATGCCCAAGACCACAATGTGCCTTGGGCATCAACCTGGTCTGGTACACATGGTGGATCCTGTGGCTACCCCAACGCACGTCCCCAGTGTCGGGGGATGTGGCTCTGTGGAGGGGCTTGTGGCTTAGTCAAGTGGGGTTCAGGGGTCAGCTCCGCCCCTCCCACCCATTTGACCTTGAGCATGGCCTCCCCCAGGCTCCATTGGCCCATCTGTGAGATGGGGGTGAGGGGACCTGGCTTGGTACCTCTTAGGGTTGGTGTGAGGCTCTTGCTCAGAGTGGAGCCACGTGGCCAGAGACCCCGAGGGACCCCTGCCCGCAGTCTGGAGGTGTGTCCCCGTCTGGTTTCTGAAACAGCAGGGTTTGCAGCAGACTCTCGCTGGTCAAGGCTGCCCCTTGCCGCCTCGAGCTCGAAGCCTGCAGGTGTCGCGTGCTGCTGTGTCGTCCACACACAGGCTTGAGCACGTCCCGGGCAGCTCCCAGTGTCTGAGCCAAGCTGGGAGGCCATTCTGCCCCAGGGCCCCGGGAGAGGGCTTGGACAGACAGTGTCCGGCTGATGACCCCAGCTTCAGCATCTCTCCTTGTTCGCTCCTCCACGCTCCTTGGATCTAGTGGTGGGAGTGGCAGTCTGAGCCGCGGTGAAGGGTTCCCAACGTTTCCGGCTGGACTCACGTGAACCCAGCGCTGCTGCCGCTGCTCACTTCAGCTGATCAGAATCTCAGTGTGGCATCACCTGTAGCTCTGATGAATAAACCTAAGACTGCCATACCGGTTACTTAGTAAGTAGGACGTGGCAGGCCAGAGAATTCAAAATGACAGACGTGATGAGCCAGAGAGCTCCCAGCAGGCACCTTGGCTGCCTCGGCGCGGCCTGTGTCTGTGTGGCATCACTCTGTGGCACCCAGCAGCCCAGTGTCCCCCCAGAATCCGTTGCATGACCAATGGGACTGTGGAGGCCCGGGGACCGACTCTGTCTGCAGGCAGCCCATCTGCAGGGTCTCTTTCCATTTCTGGAGTGTGAAGAGAGGATGCGCCTTGTAGCCGGGCAGCTGGCGGCGTTGGGCAGGGGCCCCTGAAAGAGCTACCTCTGCTGCTCCATCTCTTGTTGGTCAGGCCTGTCCTGCTCCTACAGAGCCCCTCCCTCGCCATCTGTCCCCCACAGCCCAGCCAAATTGATTTTCAGAGCATCATTTTGCACACATCACCACCCTCCTTAAAAGCGCTGGTGGATGGCTTTCCCGCAGCTCCACACTGGTGTCAGCAGATCCCTGTTCCCTGACTCTGAGTCAGTCACCTGCAGCTCAGGCCGCCCCCTGCTGGACACCTTCTGCACCCACACCCAGCTTTTCAGTCCTCTGTCCCCTGCCCACCTCATATTATATGCACTTTCTCTTCCTCCGGCTCCCTCCCTCTCTTCACATAACAGAAGGATTAAGACCCCACTCCCCACCCCCTTGCGAGGGTTCACAGAGTCTCAAGTGAGCAAGGTAAGACCAGTGAGCAGAGCCTGGTTCCTTCGGTTCAAATTCTTGGCACTGTTGTGTGTTTTTAAAGAAGCCCTTTGCTTTGGAGTCTCAAAGAATGTCAGCTTCTAAGGGGTTGTCCCCGTCAACATGGGGGTCATCTCTTCATTTGGTTGTTCTCGTTGTCTTACATTTTCCCTCTTCTCATGGAAGTGGCTTACTTAGGTGTTGAATGTTCTAAGACGCCAACTCGTGATGTTATTTTGCAAACTCAATTGTTCTGCCAAAGTCTCCTCTCTTCTGGGAAAAAAATTGGCTTAAATACTTTGCCATTCTACTTAGATATAATCATATTTTTGATATTTCTGGTACATTGTGATTTTTTTCTTAGAGTTATGACTTTGCACTCCATAAGTCTTGACATGTGATTTTTTTGTTATGCTAATAAGAATTTCCTTTGGGTTCAAGGGTTACTATTTTTTAAAAAATATTTCCAAATGATGATTACTGAGGTCATCAATGCTGCTTATTTCTCATGGACCTGTGGCATCAACATGTCTTCAGTGTCCGTAGAACTTCTTTGGGGTTGGATATATTATCAGTTTTTATAAAACATTTGTGTACTCTCAGAAAAATGTGTTTTTTTATTCCATGAGCTCTACTTGTTAAATCAATTTTAAAAATAATTTTATCTTAATGTAACTTTTTATGTTAGAGTTCTTTGTATTTATTTTAAAGATTTATTTATTTGACTGAGTTACACACAGAGAGAAGTAGAGGCCGAGAGAGAGACAGAGACAGAGACAGAGAGAGACAGAAGTTTTCCATCTGCTGGTTCATTCCCCAAATGGCTGCAATGGCCAGAGTTGTGCTGATCCGAAGCCAGGAGCTAGGAGATTATTCCAGGTCTCCCACATGGGTGCAGCGGCTCAAGCACTTGGCCATCTTCCACTGCTTTCCCAGACCAAAGCAGAGAGCTGGATTGAAGTTGACTAGAACCAGCACCCCTATGGAATTCCTGCACTGCAGGCAATGGCTCTACCCCCTACACCACAGTGCTATCCCCCACCTTCTTAAAAAAGATTGATTTATTTGCATGGTAAAGCTACAGAGAGAGGGAGAGACAGAGTCTTCTATCTGCTGATTCACTCCCCAAATGGCTGCAACAGTCAGAGCTGAGCTGACCTGGAGCCAGGAGTCAGGATCCAGGCACTTCCTCTGGGTTTCCCATGCAGGTGCAGGGGCCCAAGCATTTCAGGCCATCTGCTACTGCCTTCCCAGGCCATAAGCAGAGAGCTGGGTCAGAAGAGGGACAGCTGGGAATGAACCCGGCAGCCACATGGGCTGCTGGTGCTGCAGGTGGAGGCTTAGCCACTACACCACAGCGCCAGCCTCTACATCAGAGGTCTTAACCTGGAGTCCATAGACTGCGGTAGGGGACCCGCGAGGACTGGGCAAGGCTGTGTGGACGTGTGCATGAATGGCTGGTTCTGAGGAGGCTCCCTGCTAGTCATTGTACCTTGAAAGGTCTCCATGATCTGAAAGCCATTAGAACGCTCATTTACATGATCTAGAAATAGGCTGGTTTTTACTTGTGCTTTTTCTCTATGGGGTTCCATTTCATTTTTCTGTTTCTCCTTTCTTCATGTTGCTATGTTAGGGGAGCAGTTTCTTCACCTCGTTTTTGGGAAATAGGGTATAAATGATTAATAACGTAAGTGTGATATTTGGGGCACATGTATTTAATAGTGATATATATATATGTATATGTATTTTTTTTTTTTGACAGAGTTAGAGACAGAGAGAAAGGTCTTCCTTCTGTTGGTTCACTCCCCAAATGGCCGCTACGGCCAGCGTGCTGGGCCAATCCAAAACCAGGAGCTAGGTGCTTCTCCTGGTCTCCCATGCGGATGCAAGGCCCAAGCACTTGGACCATCCTCCACTGCCTTCCCGGACCACAGCAGAGAGCTGGACTGGAAGAGGAGCAACCAGGACTAAAACCTGGGGTGCCTGCGCCGCAGGTGGAGGATTAGCCTAGTGAGCTGCGGCGCCAGCCTAGATATATTGAACACCGGTGCCTTTTAGTGCCTTTTTTTTTTTTAAGATTTATTTTTATTTATTTGAAAGAGCTAGAGATGTAGAGACAGAGAGAGAGAGAGAGAGAGAGAGTCCTTCAATCCGCTGGTTCACTTCCCAGATGGCCGCAATGGCTGGAGCTGTGCTGATCTGAAGCCAGGAGCCAGGAGCTTCTTCCAGGTCTTCCCACATGGGTGCAGGGGCCCCAGGATTTGGGTCATCTTCCACTGCTTTCTCAGGGCATAGCAGAGAGCTGGATTGGAAGAGGTGCAGCTGGGACTAGAACTGGTGGCCATATGGCTTCAGGCCAGGGCTTTAACCCACTGAGCCACAGTGCCAGCCCCTTAGTGCCCTTTTTGAATGCTCCCAGCTGAAACTTCTCTAACTGAAGCTTCCTGCTTTCTTTTTCTTTCTTTCTTTTTTTTTTTTTTAAAGTTTTTTTTGAAAGGCAGTTACAGAGAGGCAGAGGCATGGGGTGGCGGGGAGAGAATGTGTCTTCCATCTGCTGCTTCTTCACTCCACAATTGGTTGCAATGGCTGGAGCTAAGCAATCGGAAACCAGGAGCCAGGAGCTTCTTCTGGGCCACCCATGTGGGTACAAGGGCCCAGGGACTTTTCCCAGGCACATTAGCAGGGAGCTGGATCGGGACTGGAGCAGCTGGGACTCCAACCAGTGCCAATATGGGATGCTGGCGCTGCAGGTGGCTGCTTTATCCACTATGCCTCCTGCTTTTCTTGAACTTGGCATTTGCATGACAGAGTTCAGCTCGGCATTTTTGTTTTTTTTTTTAATTTGTGCATATATTTTGCTATGGCTCTGTTCCCTACAGGCAGCAAGTTCTTGGATTTTGCTTCTGGTTCTTTTTGTAATTCTTTTTCTTGTGATATAAAAAGTTTTCTTATCATTTATCAGGAGTGGGGCAGCTTCTTCCCACCAAGGGCCAGGTGAGTATTTATAATATCACTTGTGGGCCAGCCACAATTATCAGCTTAAACAAAACAGCCCTGTGTGGATGCCTTGAATTGTGAGTCCCACCTGCTGTTGCCTTGGCAGGTGCAGAGCAGGGGATTTTGTGGGCCTTGTATAGCGGCCCATGGGCTGGATGGTCCCCACTCCTGATTAGGTTATTGTTGAGCAAGGCATAGTTTATTTTCACTTTAGTCTTTATATATTATATATAAAATATATAATATACAAAATATATAATATACAATATAATATAACAATATAAAAATATATAATATCTTTATATTTAATATATAACATAAATATAAATATAAAATATATGATACATTATAAAATATATATTTAATATATTCATATATTTATATGAATTTAATATGAATATTTATTTAATATATTTAACATAAATATTTAATTTAATTTAAATAAAAATAAAAATTCTAAAATATTAATTTAATTTAATATAAATATTTAATATAATTTAATATTTATATGAATTTAATATATTCATATATATTTATATGAATATATTAAATATATTATACATATAATATATTTAACACATAACATATTTATATAATATATAATATATATATATATAAAATATATATAAAGATGGGTCTGCCATTGGGCCCACCTGCTCTTCTTTGTCTTTTCGGTCCCATCTGGGGTCAGAGTCAGGCTCTGCCTCAAGGCCAGTCTTGGAGTCACAGTGTCTGGCTCTCAGCATCCTCAGTTGTAACGTGGAGGGATGATTGCATATCACACCTGAACTCAGCAAATATGAAGCTCAGTGGATTATTATACTACTAGTGTTCTTACACAGATTTATTTAGGGCCAGTGCCACAGCTCAGTAGGCTAATCCTCCGCCTGCGGCGCCGGCACACCGGGTTCTAGTCCCAGTCGGGGCGCCGGATTCTGTCCCGGTTGCCCCTCTTCCAGTCCAGCTCTCTGTTGTGGCCAGGGAGTGCAGTGGAGGATGGCCCAAGTGCTTGGGCCCTGCACCCCATGGGAGACCAGGAGAAGCACCTGGCTCCTGGCTTCAGATCAGCGCGGTGCGCAGGCCGCAGTAGCTATTGGGGGGTGAACCACTGGAAAAGGAAGACCTTTCTCTCTGTCTCTCACTGTGCATTAGCAGGGAGCTGGATCAGAAGCAGAGGAGCCAGGACTTGAGCCTGTGCTCTGATATGGGATGTGGCGGTGCAACCTGCTGCACCACAGTACCCACCCCACTACTAGTTTTTTGAAATATTTAATCTTCTGTGTGAATGAGCCACTTGCCCCTGCTTCCTCACTCTGGATACTTCTCGGTCTGCTTTCTTTTTAAAAATTTCACATCACTTTTTATACTTAGTCCCCAGATTCTTCTCTTCCTTTCTATTTTTCTTTCCTTCCTTGATTTATTTATTTGAAAGATATATATATATATATATATATATATATAGAGAGAGAGAGAGAGAGAGAGACAGAGAGAGAGAGACAGAGAGAGAGAGACAGAGAGAGAGACAGAAACAGAGAGCTTCCATCCACTGGTTTGCTCCTCAAGCAGTTGCAACAGCCAGGGCTGGGCCAGGAGCCAGGAACTTCATCCGGGTCTCCCACATGAGTGGCAGGGGTCCAGACACTTGGGCCATCCTCTGCTGCTTTTCCCAGGCACATTAACAGGGAGCTGGATCAGAAGTGGAGCAGCCAGGATAGGAACCAGCTCCTATATGTGATGTTGGTATTTCAGAGGGCACTTTACCCAGTACATTGTTACATTTTAGCAAACACTTACAGGTGCAGCAAACTACTGAACATCACAGGTCCACGAACCCCTTCCCGAGTGAGCCCATAAGAGGGGGCCCTGGATCTTGTCTCCCACCCATACTACCTATCTGCTCCTCACCGCTCCTCTGCTGTGTGCTTCTCACAACTACCTCTCCCCAGAACCTGCCAGCATCTCCCCCAGCCTCTCCTGTTGCAGAGGGGGAGGCTGAGGCTGGTTGCTTGGCTGTTGGGGATGAGTGGAAGCTCAGGGCATTACTCATGCTGGGTGTATTTCCTAGAATGCCAGCTCATCAACTCACTGGGGCTGAGGGAGCAATAAAGCCTTTACTTACTGGAAAACCAATCTTCAGTAACTGGTAACTCAGGAAATCAAGTCAGAAGCTTGCCTGGTGATGCAGAACTGGGGTGCAAGGTGGTGGACATTCTTGACCCAAGGTGTGTGGCTCACTCTTCCCGTACCCGGAGGTCCAGCGCTTGCTCAGCTGTCCGAATGCTGGTGGGAGTCCTATGCTGGAGACCACCCTTTCTCACTTTCTGCTTTGGTGGGTGTGTTACCGTAGGCAGTCACCTAAGTGGTCAAGCACCACCCAGGGAGGTCTAGAGCGCCTTCTGGTGGCAGCCTGTGGCCTTTAGAAAGGCACCTATAAAAGCCACCCAAAACCCAGAGGGATCTTGCCTGTTCCCAAATCTCTGCTTCCTGGTACTGCCACTCTCAGCCAGGCTGGCTCACCTTCCATCTGGAGATGGCCGGGAGCACCTCTGCTCCTGTCCCTTCACCTCCTGGGACTCCAGAAGTGAGAGAGGGTCCCTTGTGGCCATGGGGCCCTGTGCTCCCTGCTTAATCCCCAGAAAAGGGAGGGGGTGCTCCTGTGCTTCTGGACCAGTATCCACCTCGCACCACTGGCACCCTCAAAAGTACAGAGTGGTCATTGCCCGCATCTTCCACCAAAACAGACAAAAACAATACAACAAACCAAGAGCTGCCTCGGGCTATGGTGACGGCCACCAGGGGGCACACTCCCCCTCTTGTGGGCTGCTGGCATGTTAACTGGGTCACATAGATACTGGAGTCTCGGTCCAGAAGCCTCTCTCCGCCCAGTGTCCCACCCCAGGGGCACCCCGTTGCCTGGAGGAGAGGCACCTGCAGGTGTCGCTGCTGGGCTGTGCAGTAGCTGGCCCACCAGCGGCTGCTGTGTGACTGAGCCACTTGCCCCTGCTTCCTCACTCTGAGGATACTTCTCAATCTGCTTTCTTTTTAAAAATTGCACATCACTTTTTATATTTAGAGAAAAGATTGAGTACAGTTAGGTTCAAAATGAGTGCTGGGGCACAGACACTGTGGCACGGTGGGTGACACTGCTTCTGGGGATGGCCACATCTCTTATGGGAGCGATGGTTTGAGTACTGGATCTTTTGCTTCAATCCAGCGCCCTGCAAATATGCCAAGAAAAAACAAACACCCAGCAGTGAAAAACACCCCCCTCAAGGAAAAACCCAGCAAAGGATAAAGCCCTGTTAACAAGGTTAGGCCTATGGTGGATCCTGTCTGGGGTGGAGCCCAATTGATATTAAAAGGGGGGTGGAGTTTGGAGCAGGCCATGAACACTGCCCATATCCGTGCCCTTGTAGAAAATATCAGAAACCTAGGCCGGCGCTGTGGCTCAACAGGCTAATCCTCTGCCTGTGGCGCCGGCACACCGGGTTCTAGTCCTGGTCGGGGCACTGGATTCTGTCCTGGTTGCCCCTCTTCCAGGCCAGCTCTCTACTGTGTCCCGGGAGTGCAGTGGAGGATGGCCCAAGTGCTTGGGCCCTGCACCCCATGGGAGACCAGGATAAGTACCTGGCTTCTGCCTTCGGATCAGTGCGGTGCGCCGGCCACGGCGGCCATTGGAGGGTGAACCAATGGCAAAGGAAGACCTTTCTCTCTGTCTCTCTCTCTCTCACTGTCCACTCTGCCTGTCAAAAAACAAAACAAAAAAAAAAAAAGAAAAAAGAAAAAAAAAGAAAATATCAGAAACCTGGCCCCAGTGAATGATGGGGGTGGCGTGCCCCAGGGTAATTTTATTATAATGACATTATAATGAGCTAAAGGTTGTAGGGGGGCATCCTGCAGCCATGTTGGATATTTCCAAGCAGCAATGATTGCAGATTCCCAGCATTGTGGAACTTGTAGTTTTGGCTACTGGCAGAGGGGCAGGGGGTCTTGCAGGTGCATGGGAGGTGGGCCTGCAAGGTGCACAGAAAGAGAAGAGAGTTTGGATGGCACACAGAAAGGGACTTGTCATGCGGTGTGGGCCAGGCTGTTGTATGAGCTGGCTGCAGATGGCCTGCAGAAGGTTGGCTGTGGCCATTGAAAAACAAAAGTCCCCTGGAGCTGTCAATCACTGACCCCTGTGGGTGGGCGAGGAGCTGTCAATAGGTAGTTTGGCTGGGTCTGTCAATTACCCACCAGTGCTGGGTTGCGGTTCAGCAGGGAGTTGTCCAGCAGTTCAGCTGGAGCTGTCAGTCATCCACCCACTCTGTGGGGGCGTGGCCAATGAGCTGTCAGACGTTGGCTCCTCCTGGAGCTGCCTACATTCCCACTACAAGATGACTCTAAGGTTCCTTCCAATCTCTGCAGCTTCTTAACTTGAGGGAGAGGCAGAAAACTGGATATGGTCAGATGGCTCTTTTCTGCATTGGGTGGTGCGGCTGTCACAGTCACAGCTGGCATCATGCAGGGCCTGCCTGCCAGGTGCTTCATTGCCTCCTGGTGGCCTGTGGGGTTCAGGTCCACGAGGCTCCAGCTGCAGAAATGCTTCTCCAGAGTCCTGGCATTCTCGGTCCAGGAGATGCCACACCAGCTGGGGCTCACTGAGAGTCCAAAGTCGCAGCCCCTGTCCGATTTTATTTTTTTAAGATTTATTTGAAAGAGTTACAGAGAGAAGCAGAACCAGAGAGGTCTTCCATCCTCTTGTTCACTCCCCAAATGACTGCAATGATTAGAGCTGAGTTGATCCAAAGCCAGGAGCCAGGAGCCTCCTCTGAGTCTCCCATGTGGATGCAGGGGCCCAAGGACTTGGGCCATCTTCTGCTGCTTTCCTAGGCCATAGCACAGAGCTGGATCGGAAGTGGAGCAGCCGAGTCTCGAACCAGCGACCATATGGGTTGCTGACACTGCATGCCAGGGCTTTAACCCATTGTGCCACAGCGCCGGCCCCTTATTGCTCATTTCTAACCACTGGAGTGACATTGGAGAGAGAGAGAGAGAGAGAGAGAGAGAGAGAGAGAGAGAGAGAGATGAGAGAGAGAAATATCCCATCAGCTGGTTTGGGTAAAATTAATTTGGATCAGTTTAACCAATATATTCAAACTATGATAATTTGTAGTCATTATAAAAATAAGATATTTTACATTTCTGAATTAAATCCTCATAACCCGTGCATGTTTTCCTTGAAGAGCACATCTCCATTCGGGTGTTTCCAGTGCTCAGTAGCCACACCTAGCTCCTGGCTCCTCAGCGGGCAGCAGGGTGTCAGGTTCTCTAACTGTGTCCTAACTCAGTCTCTAACTTTGTGTCTTGCCGCCATACTCCTCACCACCTGCAGGCACACAGCTGGGCATGAGGAAGCTGGAGCCTGGCTCCTGAGACACTAGGGGCCTTTCCCCAGGACACTGACTCCGAGGGATACTGTGTAGCCCAAAGCTACAACAGCAAAAAGGAAAACACCCACTCTCTCATGAGCTTGTATGGACAGTTAGCCAAGGCGTGGCATCTGGTGAACAAGACACAGTGTATGTGGAATTCGCCTGCTGCAGGAAGAGCAGGGACTTGGCTGTTGGAGCACACACTTCCCAGAAGGATTCTTCAGGAACTCGGAACACCCAGAGGGGCAGCTGGACGGATGGAGGGCGGGAGTGGGAAGAGGGCTTTCCATAGCCTGCATGCTACTCTCCCCAAAATAACATCCACGCTTCAGCTAAGGACACATTTGGGCCCAGGAGTCCTCCCGGTGCCTTTGTCCCTACCTAGCCCTCGCACCCATTCCCTGGGGCTTTGCATCAGAGGAACACACACAGACAAGGTCTCTGCAGTTACTGCTGTTCCACAGCGGGAAGGGGGCTTGGCAGAGGCACAGGCGGGAAGATAATACCGGGGGACTCCAAAGAGCTCTGTTGTTTCAGGAAGGCAGTGGGTCCCCTTCAGGCTTCCTGCCCCTTCCCACAGCCCACCGGCTGGGACCCCTGGGACACCTGCTGCAAGAGCACCCCATCTCCCCAGGAAGAGCCCCGGCCTTGAGGTGGGTGGGGAGGGAAGCAGTTTCTGTGAGGCACATCATCCTCTCTCCCTGAAGGATGTCCCTCATCCCCAGAGGCCATATGCCATCCTGCGGCTTCCCTCTACGTCCCGGCATTTCCAGCTTGCACGCAACACAGCCGTGTGTCCATCTGTGCACACCCATTCCCCGTGCTCTGGCACCCATTCATTCCTTCTTCACATATTCACGGAACACGTACAGCTTCCCCGTCACTGTGCTGCATCCTGGAGACAGAGGCAGGAACGAGACAGAAAGGCCCTGCGTTGTGCAGTTTACCATCCAGCAGGAGAAACGACGCTAAGGTAAAAATGAGTCACTGCTGCTGTCGTGATAGCGTGGACACAAAAGGACAGGAAACCGGGCACATGGCCCACGATCCGGCCTTTCAGCTGAGTCTAAGAAACCTGTAAATGCAGAGATCAGATGTGAGAAGTGGGCCTGCAGCAGTGGTGGGGAAATGAGGCCGTGAAAGGTGGAGGCAGGTTCCTAGGAGCCCTCACCTAGGAAGCAGGGGAGTCCAGATTCGAATCCAGACCTATCCGGCTGCAGATCTCGGGGCTCTCCAGCATCCTGCTGCTTCCCAAGCTCCGTCCAGAGCGAGAATCCTCTGGGGTCAGGTTGTGAACCGACGTGGCCGCTGACCCCGCACCTTCCGTGCGGCCACGTGGTGCCTCCCGCTTCCACTCGCAGGGGACCCCGTCCGGGTCGGCGGCCGTCACCCCACAGACCCCAGGGGCCACGGGCCGGCTCCTGCAGGCCCCGCATTGGGCATTCGTGCGCAGCTGGAGCGCGCCGCCTCCAGGGCCCGCGCGCCCCAGGCTCAGCCCGGTCACGGGGTTGCGGCGGCTGCGCTCCTCCGTGCTGGCTGCGGCCGCCTGCAGTCGGGGAGCGCGGTGGGGACTGATGGGGGTCCCCAGAGGGGAGCCGCCCTTGGAGGGCAGGGCAGAACGAGTCCGGCTCAGGGAGGCGCTGCCAGCAGCGGCCGCTCGGGGCGCTCTCGGGCAGGGCCTCCAGGAGCGGCGAGGGCTGCGCTGTTCGTCCCGGGGTGCAGGCCCCGCAGCTGTCAGCGCCCGGCTTCTGGGGCAGCCGTGAGATGCGGGACTGGAGAGTGTGGAGCTGGCGGGCGCCGGTCGCAGGGGCGCCCTCTTCAGGCAGCCAGGCCTTCCTGCCGCGCTCCCGCCAGTGCCGCATCACTGTGCAGGCGCAAGGCGCTGTCCGTCACACCTCAGGGCAGGGTCTCCAGAGGCCCACAGACGGAGGACAATGGCTACGCATGCGCAAGCACAACAGTTACTGATTGGTTGCTGCTCTTCCCGCCTTATCCAATAGAAAAGAGTCCCTCCGGCGCCCATATTTGAATACAGAGGCTATGAGTATGCTGTGCCGTTGGCGTCGGCCATTTTTTTTTTAATGTTTCGTTGGATTTGTTGTCGTCCGTTGGCGTGCGCTGTGAACTGCAGCACATCCGGAGGCCAGACTTGAAGCCGGGCACATGGAGCTGCTGCGGAGAGGGCCGACTGGAGAAAGCGCGGGTCTGCGGGTGCGTGAGGAGAACTCTCCCGTCGACGGCCGCTCCACGGTCGCCGGCGTCGCGGGCCTGCTGAGCGCCGCGTCAGCGTCTGTGCGCGCGTCCGTGGGGGCCTGGCCGGGCCCGGGGCGCTCTCCTCAGGGAGGGCGGGAGCCGCGGAGGGGCGTGCAGGGCGCGGGGCGTGCGTGCTGTGAGGGCGGACACGGGCTGTGGGCGTCGACGCGCCGCTGGGCGCCCTGTGGCGGGCGCTGCTCGCGGCCATTAAGTTCCTGGGGGCGAACTGGGATGGGGGTTTTTCCTGTCACCGGCCGGGGGAGCTTCCGTCTGAGAACTGGGACCCAAGCTGCGCATTAGGTTTTCTTGATGGGTTTATTTTCTATTTTATGAAGTACGTGTTTGCGGGCTGTTTTGTCGCGTCACCGACAGCTTCCACTTGTGGGGTCTGGGATATTGTCCGTGGAGCGTTGGTTGTGCTGTCGCGTTCAGTTTGGGGATCGTTTTCAGGGTGAATAGTGTTTGTGACTGAGGGGTATCTTGGTTCTCTTGGGTTATGTCACTGTAACGCTACGGAAGTCTCCTGGAACTTGGGGCCGAGTGTGGGCATTTGGGAGTCATTGATTTTAGGATTATTTATAGAATAAATTATGTAATGGTGAACTATGATGGGGTAGAAATTTCTTTTAATTTTAAAAATTCAGAAGATCGATTTTTGAGGTCTTGGGGAAGAGTCTGTTTTGTGGGCGATTATGTCGTTATGGAGGGTTGTGGGTGCTTGGTCATTGTTGCTGTGTTTCTTGTGACTGACATTTTCTGGTGGGATTAGATGGCTGGTGATGTGGTTAATCAACGTGAAATGAGGGAATGAAGAAATGTAGTGTAACTAAGACTCTCTATTTGACATTGTAGTCATGCTGTTATTTGGAAGGGGAAATATTTTGGGGCTCATTTTTTCCAGTCAGATTCTGTACAATATTAGCGATGATTGAATCTGGCTTGCAAGAAATGTGATTGGCAGGCCGGTGCCGCGGCTCACTAGGCTAATCCTCCACCTGCGGCGCCAGCACACCGGGTTCTAGTCCCGGTTGGGGCGCCGGATTCTGTCCCGGTTGCTCCTCTTCCAGTTCAGCTCTCTGCTGTGGCCCGGGAAGGCAGTGGGGGATGGCCCAAGTGCTTGGGCCCTGCACCCGCATGGGAGACCAGAAGAGGCACCTGGCTCCTGGCTTCGGATCAGCGCGGTGCGCCGGCCGCGGCACGCCAGCCGCAGCGGCCATTGGAGGGTGAACCAACGGTAAAGGAAGACCTTTCTCTCTCTCTCTCTCTCACTGTCCACTCTGCCTGTCAAAAAACAAACAAACAAAAAAGAAATGTGATTGGCAATGCATGATTGTTGGGAAAAACAAGATGATTAGAGAATTTGAAGGAGAGGAAAATCTGGTTTTAGGATTGTATATTAGTTGATGGAGTTGTTTTTCTGTAGTCCTAACATGGTTATGATGGAAGCTGATAATTTTGTGTAAAGCATTATTTTGTAAATGGTACAGGAGGAGACATTGTTGGACATGAGTGGGCCAGCAGAAACCCCACCAGCAGGCCGTCATTTGATTGACTTAATTAGGAATGGGTCAGTTTCCATATTAGAGCTGAGAATCAGGGCTGTCCTCAGAATGCAAAGACGTTAATGTGAGTACCGCGGGCAGCTTTTGGGGAGGTGACACTGTCATTACGAGGGGATGGGATGTGTTTGTGGATTGAAAGTCTCAGTCTTTAGAGTAGAAGCCTTTCAGGAAAGGATGCCTGTCAGTTCAAGGCCACCAGGAATAAGTAAGGGCTAACATCGACTGTGTTGCAATCTGTTGTGGAGGCAATGGGTCGCAGATCTGGAGCACATAAATAATACAGCTTTGAGGAATGGGTGTATACTAATGTGTAGACATGATAGATGTGTGGGGTCAGTGCTATTGCATAGCCAGTAAAGCTATGGCCTGTGATGCTGGCATCTCTGCAGGCACTGGTTTGTGTCCTGGCTGCTCCACCTCTGTTTCAGCACCCTGCTAATGGCCTGGAGAAAGCAACCAAAAATGGCCACAATATTTGTTCTCCTACCACCCACCTGGAAGATCTAGATTTATCTGCAGCTTCCTGGCTTCATCCTGGCTCAGCCCCAGCCATTGCAGCCATCTGGGAAGTGAACTAGCAGGTGGCAGATTGATCTATCTATCTCTATCTCTATTTCTCCCTAACTCTGACTTTCAAATAGAAAAATGTTTTTAAAAAGAAGTGATCAGTGTAATTGCTCAATGCCAATGGTAATAATTTTTAAACCCAAATGTTCCGATTTTTCAAATACAGAATAATATACAATTAATTGGAACCACCTCAAATATGCAGCTACCAGGCATTCTTGCAGTGTAGTTAGAAATAGAAGCTGTGGAATCATGCTGACCTCGGTTAGAATCCTGACTCTGACTTCCCAGCTGCAGGTCCCCAGCTTGGGCAAGGCAGTTAACCACAGTGAATTCTAGGACTGTTGCAATAGGGAGAATATGAAATGCAATTTAGGCTGTTGTGGGGTAAATAGATGTTAAAACTTATGTGGCTTCACCAAGAAGATGGAAGAGCAAGCAGCCTGCTGTGATACTGGCTGTTCATGGGGCCAGGGCTGTGTAAATGTCTTCATGCATCAAAATATTAGATTGTACCCCATAAATATGGATAGTTAGTATGTCAATAAATAAAAAACTAAGTTTTGATAATTACTGATATAGGAATAAGAGGGGAATGGTTGCCTTGAGGGCATAGATGGGCTGTAGATAGTTGTTGCTTTTTTTTTTTTTTGACAGGCAGAGTTAGTGAGAGAGAGAGCGAGGGAGAGAGAAAGGTCTTCCTTTTTCCATTGGTTCACCCCTGAAGTGGCCACTATGGCTGGTGTGCTGAGACTGGTGTGCTGCACTGATCTGAAGCCAGGAGCCAGGTGCTTCCTTCTGGTCTCCCTTGTAGGTGCAGGGCCAAAGGACCTGGGCCATCCTCCACTGCACTCCTGGGCCATAGCAGAGAGCTGGACTGGAAGAGGAGCAACCGGGACAGAATCCAGCACCCCAACTGGGACTAGAACCCAGGGTGCCAGCGCCACAGGTGGAAGATTAGCCTAGTGTGCCACAGCACCAGCGATAGTTTTGTTTTAGGACAGAAGCCAGTAACCACTGCTTTTACTCCTGGTGGGATAGCAATTTCTAGCTTTATTAATAACTGGGTTGTGAGTATAAGTGAACGAGTAACAGTCCTAGTAGGTTTGTTTAAGCAATGAATAGTATGATCTAGCTATTGGATTCATTTTCTAAAGTTGGGCATTGTTATTTAAGAATGAGTTGCACTAGTCATTGTTGAATGGAGACTGAGATTCTTCTATAGGAGTCTGGAGGAGGGCAATAAAACAATGCAGAGCAAGATAATGAGAATTAGAAGAGCTATTCCTATTGATGGGGGTAATGACAAAGGACAATGAATTTTTGTTCTCACAGAGTTTCATTTGGGGATGACTGAATATCATTTGGTGTGAGGTCAAGGGGGTGGGTGTATTTGGAGGATTTTAGTCAGAATACAGTAAATAGTGGTACTGCTATTGAGATAATAGGAAGAAATCAGGTTGAGCTATGTAAGTGTGGCATTTCATCATGAAGGAGTTACTGCTCTCAATCTTTAACTTAAAACATTAATGCCAATTAGCAACATAATGATACTAGGACAAAAGTATTGATAAGATTTTAAAGCAATTTCATGGTAGTAAAGGACAATAGGCATGATGATATTGTTAGTTGACAAATTATGGATTATTGGTCATAATGTAGACATAGTGGAGTGATATGAGTGTCTATTCATTCAAACATCCTGGAATAGCATCTGTTTTTAGACCTAATGATGGCATGCCTGGTGAGGGTAACACATCTTCGAGTGAAATTAGTATACAGATTGGCATTTTTACATAGGACTACTCATCTACTTC